>NC_057808.1:288081974-288763861 GCF_018294505.1 Triticum aestivum | reverse complement strand
GGCGGCGGCGGTATTTAAGGGAGGGGGGCTGGTGGCGTGGGAGAGGGGCAAGGCGGCGGCGACGTGCGGCGAGCGGACTCGGGCGGCGGCGCTCGCGTGCTCGCGAGGGAGACGGCGCGGCTGGGCCGGCCGGCTCGGCTTGACCTCGGCCCGGTCGGGCGCGTTTTTTTTAATATTCCGCAGAATCCAAAAAAATCACAGAAAAATAAATAAAAATCCAAAAATGATAAAACAAAATTTCCCCGTCTAGTTAAAATAATTAGAACAGGGTGAACATTTTTTTGACACAAAAATGCAGTTTTGAAAATGTGCAATTTTTTTAATGCAATTAAAATTGCAATAAAATCCGAATAAAATCCAATATATTATTTTAATATTTTTCCTCCAATATTTTAATTGTTTTGGAGAAGTCATATTTTCTCCTCTCATTTATTTTAATGTGAAATATTTTTCCGGAGAGAAAATAATTAAAACCAAAATCCTCGTTTTATTATTTGATAAAATCAAATATGAAAAATCGAGAAAATCCCCAACTCTCTCCGAGGGTCCTTGAGTTGCTTAGGATTTATCGAGGATTTGTCAAAATGCAATAAAATATGCTATGCATTGATGATCTATGTATAACATTCCAAATTGAAAATTTGGGATGTTACAGCTGCCATCACACCAAACACACTGAACCCATCCGTGCTGATGGCGACTCGAGGATGCCTCGGATCTGCCGCTTTGTCCTCATGTAATGCATCGAAGCGCTTCCACGCTTCACCGTCCGATGTGTGCACCATCATCAGCTTCCCATCTGCATCTAGTTGGGTTCTTTTTTCCGTTTTGTGTCATGTCATCTGTCTGGCCGTCTCTTCGACCATGAAAACACGTTGAAGTCTTGGTACGATTGGCATATACCGAAGAACATTAATGGGGATTTTAGTCTGTGTCTTCTCACCCATACCGTTGTCTACCACAACATACCTAGATGACTTGCAAATGGGACAATAGTTCAAGTCCGCATACCGAAGCCTAAATAGGGCACATCCTTTCTCACATGCATGTATCTTCTCATAGGGCATCTTAAGAGCACAAAGGATTTTGTCTGACTGGTACAGGTTTTGCAGGTAGTACATGGCCTTTGGGTAGAAAATGTCCAAATACTGTCATCATCGCGTCGTAGCATTCTCTGCTCAAGTTGAATTGAGCCTTTAAAGCCATTATTTTTTAGATGGCATCCAGCTAACAAAGCTCAGTGTGCTCGTGGAGAGGAAGTTTTGAAGACTCCAACATTTCATTGAAGGCCTTTGTAGATTCCTCCATCTCATCGTCCGAGTCCCAAGCATCATCAAAGTTTTGCACCATGTCATCCATCCCGGTACCATGCTCGTCGGTCCGATGACAAACCACCTCGGCTCTAGCACGTTGGGCAGACTCACCATGAAATGTCCACACCGTATAGCCAGGCGTAAAACCAAACTTCTGCAGGTGTTTACTCATTACAAGCTCGTCCCTCCTATGACAGTTGTCGCACCGAGCACAGGGGCACCAGCTTATAGTCTGGCCATTTGCAAATGTGGCTCTCACAAACCCCCTGGTTTTTGTTAACCATTCATGTGTCATGTCTTTCTGACTAGTGTGACCGGTGTACATCCACGCACGATCACTCATATTGCGTAGCTACTGGACACACAAGAAAAATATACATAATTCAGCAAACCATATCCGTCAGTTAATGGAGTTTGTCACTTTTATTACGTCCATGCAACCTAGACGCTAATAGGTAATGATAGGTCCTAATGCCACCCGAGTATGTGTAGATTGGGTTCGTTTTCCCATGCTCTGCTCCTGATCCGATGCAAAATTTCGGCAGCACCTCCCCGCTGTTCTCCTTATACACGTCTCGGCAATAAGCAGAGAGGATGTGTACCCAGAGAACAACAGGGAGGCACTGACGAAATTCTACATCGGATCCGGAGCAAAGCATATGGGAAAACGAACCCAATCTACACATATTCGGGCTGTCCATGGATAACGTTGGACAATTCGAAAGAATCACAGTTATAAATATGCAAATGCATGCATATTTATACATGTAAATCTTCCGAACAGGAGACACATAGTGGTCACGCATACTGATGATTGAAGAGACCTATAGCTAGCAAGTTTCATTGGCTTGAAAAGCGGAACAGAGATAATGAAGGGGGAAGGAGGAGATGTCATTTGTGCTCACCCATGAATGGAGGGGTGGAGCTCCTCGAGCGCACGGGGAGGTCGTTGAACACCAGACCTTCGCAGCGACGAAACAACTGCACATTTAAAACCACCTGATCAACACAAATATGATGTTTTTTATAACAAAATCAAAAAATATTACCTAACTCATATTTCACAGATATATGACCCCGTCGGCCTCTGGATGGCCGAAGAGCACCTTTTCGGGAGGTGTCAGGGGTCGGGGTGTCGGGGGTGTCGTATCGGGGTCGGGGTGCTGTGTCGGGGTCGGGGGTGCCGTGTCGGGGTGTTGGGGTGTCGTGTCGGGGGTCGGGGTGTCGGTGGTGTCGTGTCGGGGTCGGGGTGCTCTGTCGGGGTCGGGGGTGCCGTGTCGGGGTCGGGGTGCTGTGTCGGGGTCAGGGTATCGGGGTGTCGTGTCAGGGTCGGGGTGTCGTGTCGGGGTGCCGGTCATGTCTTCTTCTTCTTCTATTCTTCTTCTTCTTCTTCTTCTCCTTCTTCTTTATTTTCCTTTTTCCTCTCCTTCCTTTTCTTCTTCTTCCTTCTTCCCCTTGTCTTCTTTTTCTTCTTCATTTTCCTTATTTTCCTTTTTCCTCTCCACTTCTACTATTTCTTCTTTTCTTCTTTTTTTCAGCACACAAAATGTACTAATAACCTAAATATGACTAATTAACCTAAAATCTTGTTGGGGAACGTAGTAATTTCAAAAAAAATTCCTACGCACACGCAAGATCATGGTGATGCATAGCAACGAGAGGGGAGAGTGTTGTCCACGTACCTCCGTAGACCGAAAGCGGAAGCGTTTATCACAACGCGGTTGATGTAGTCGTACGTCTTCACGATCCGACCGATCAGTACGACCACACGGCACATCCGAGTTCAGCACACGTTCAGCTCGATGACGTCCTCGAACCTGATCCAGCCCGAGTGTTGAGGGAGAGTTTCGTCAGCAGACGGCGTGGTGACGATGATGATGTTCACGACGCAGGGGCTTCGCCTAAGCTCCGACGGTATTATTCGAGGTGTAATATGGTGGAGGGGGGCACCGCACATGGCTAAAATCGTCTATCAAGTGTGTCCATGGGGTGCCCCTGCCCCGTATATAAAGGAGCAAGGGGGAGGCCGGCCCTAGGGAGGAGAGGCGCACCAGGAGGGGGAGTCCTACTCCCACCGGGAGTAGGACTCCTCCTTTCCTTGTTGGAATAGGGAAGGGAAGGGAGAAGGAAGGGGGCGCCCCCTTCCCTTGTCCAATTCGGACAGACTATGGGGAGGGGCGCGGCCACCTTTTGGGCCTTTCTCTCCTTTCCCGTATGGCCCATTAAGGCCCAATACGAATTCCCGTAACTCTCTGGTACTCCGAAAAATACCTGAATCACTCGGAACTTTCCGAAGTCCGAATATAGTCGTCCAATATAATCGATCTTTACGTCTCGGCCATTTTGAGACTCTCGTCATGTCCCGATCTATCGGGACTCCGAACTCCTTCCGTACATCACAACTCATAATAAACGGTCATCGTAACGTTAAGCGTGCGGACCCTACGGGTTCGAGAACTATGTAGACATGACCGAGACACCTCTCCGGTCAATAACCAATAGCGGAACCTGGATGCTCGTATTGGCTCCCACATATTCTACAAAGATCTTTATCGGTCAAACCGCATAACAACATACGTTGTTCCCTTTGACATCGGTATGTTACTTGCCCGAGATTCGATCGTCGGTATCTCGATACCTAGTTCAATCTCGTTACTGGCAAGTCTCTTTACTCGTTCTGTAATACATCATCTCGCAACAAACTCATTAGTTGCAATGCTTGCAAGGCTTAAGTGATGTGCATTACCGAGAGGGCCCAGAGATACCTCTCCGACAATCGGAGTGACAAATCCTAATCTCGAAATACGCCAACCCAACAAGTACCTTTGGAGACACCTGTAGAGCACCTTTATAATCACCCATTTACGTTGTGACGTTTGGTAGCACACAAAGTGTTCCTCCGGTAAACGGGAGTTGCATAATCTCATAGTCATAGGAACATGTACAAGTCATGAAGAAAGCAATAACAACATACTAAACGATCGGGTGCTAAGCTAACGGAATGGGTCAGGTCAATCATGTCATTCTCCTAATGAGGTGATCTCGTTAATCAAATGACAACTCATGTCTATGGCTAGGAAACATAACCATCTTTGATTAACGAGCTAGTCAAGTAGAGGCATACTAGTGACACTCTGTTTGTCTATGTATTCACACATGTATTATGTTTCCGGTTAATACAATTCTAGCATGAATAATAAACATTTATCGTGATATAAGGAAATATATAATACTTTATTATTGCCTCTAGGGCATATTTCCTTCAGTCTCCCACTTGCACTAGAGTCAATAATCTAGTTCACATCGCCATGTGATTTAACATCAATAATTCACATCACCATGTGATTAACACCCATAGTTCACATCTCTATGTGACCAACACTCAAAGGGTTTACTAGAGTCAATAATCTAGTTTCACATTGCTATGTGATTAACACCCAAAAGAGTGATCATGTTTTGCTTTGTGAGAGAAGTTTAGTCAACGGGTCTGCCACATTCAGAGCCGTATGTATTTTGCAAAATTTCTATGTCTACAATGCTCTGCACGGAGCTACTCTAGCTAATCGCCCACTTTCAATATGTATCCAGATTGAGACTTAGAGTCATCCGGATCAGTGTCAAAGCTTGTATCGACGTAACCCTTTACGACGAACTTTTTGTCACCTCCATAACCGAGAAACATGTCCTTATTCCACTAAGGATAATTTTGACCATTGTCCAGTGATCCACTCCTGGATCACTATTGTACCCTCTTGCCAAACTCATGGTGAGGTACACAATAGGTCTGGTACACATCATAGCATACTTTATAGAACCTATGACTGAGGCATAGGGAATGACTTTCGTTCTCTATCTATTTTCTGCCGTGGTCGGGTTTTGAGTCTTTACTCAATTTCACACCTTGTAACATCAGGCAAGAACTCTTTCTTTGACTGTTCTATTTTGAACTACTTCAAAATCTTGTTAAGGTATGTACTCATTGAAAAACTTATCAAGCGTCTTCATCTATCTCTATAGATCTTGATGCTCAATATGTAAGCAGCTTCACCGAGGTCTTTCTTTGAAAAACTTCTTTCAAACACTCCTTTATGCTTTGCAGAATAATTCTACATTATTTCTGATCAACAATATGTCATTCACATATACTTATCAGAAATGTTGTAGTGCTCCCACTCACTTTCTTGTAAATACAGGCTTCATCACAAGTCTGTATAAAACTATATCCTTTGATCAACTTATCAAAGCATATATTCTAATTCCGAGATGCTTGCACCAGTCCATAGATGGATCGCTGGAGTTTGCATATTTTGTTAGCATCTTTAGGATTGACAAAACCTTCTGTTGCATCATATACAACTCTTCTTTAATAAATCCATTAAGGAATGCAGTTTTGTTTATCCATTTGCCAGATTTCATAAAATGCGGCAATTGCTAAACATGATTCAGACAGACTTAAGCATCGCTGCGAGTGAGAAAATTTCATCGTAGTCAACACCTTGAACTTTGTCAAAAACCTTTTTTCGACAAGTCTAGCTTTGTAGATAATAACACTACTATCAACGTCCGTCTTCCTCTTGAAGATCCATTTAATCTCAATGGCTCGCCGTTCATTGGGCAAGTCAATCAAAGTCCACACTTTGTTCTCATATATGGATCTTATCTCAGATTTCATGGCCTCAAGCCATTTCGCGGAATCTGGGCTCATCATCGCTTCCTCATAGTTCGTAGGTTCGTCATGGTCTAGTAACATAACCTCCAGAACAGGATTACCGTACCACTCTGGTGCGGATCTTACTCCGGTTGACCTACGAGGTTCAGTAATAACTTGATCTGAAGTTCTATGATCATCATCATTAACTTCCTCACTAATTGGTGCAGGAGTCACAGGAATAGATTTCTGTGATGAACTACTTTCCAATAAGGGAGCAGGTACAGTTACCTCATCAAGTTCTACTTTCCTCCCACTCACTTCTTTCGAGAGAAACTCCTTCTCTAAAAAGGATCCATACTAAGCAACAAATGTCTTGCCTTCGTATCTGTGATAGAAGGTGTACCCAACTGTCTCCTTTGGGTATCCTATGAAGACACATTTCTCCGATTTGGGTTTGAGCTTATGAGGATGAAACTTTTTCACATAAGCATTGCAACCCCAAATTTTAAGAAACGACAACTTTGGTTTCTTGCTAAACCACAGTTCATAAGGCGTCGTCTTAACGGATTTTGATGGTGCCCTATTTAACGTGAATGCAGCTGTCTCTAATGCATAACCCCAAAACGATAGTGGTAGATCGGTAAGAGACATCATATACCGCACCATATCTAATAAAGTACGGTTACGATGTTCGGACACACCATTACACCGTGGTGTTCCAGGTGGCGTGAATTTGTGAAACTATTCCACATTGTTTTAATTGAAGACCAAACTTGTAACTCAAATATTTGTCTCCGCGATCAAATCATAGAAACCTTATTTTCTCGTCATGATGATTTTCTACTTCACTCTGAAATTCTTTGAACTTTTCAAATGCTTCACACTTATGTTTCATCAAGTAGATATACCCATATCTGCTCAAATCATCTGTGAAGGTCAGAAAATAATGATACCTGCTACGAGCCTTAATATTCATCGGACCACATACATCTGTAAGTATGATTTCCAACAAATCTGTTGCTCTCTCCATAGTTCCGGAGAACGACGTTTTTAGTCATCTTGCCCATGAGGCACGGTTCGCAAGCACCAAGTGATTCATAATCAAGTGATTCCAAAATCCCATCAGTATGGAGTTTCTTCATGCGCTTTACACCAATATGACCTAAACGGCAGTGCCACAAATAAGTTGCACTATCATTATTAACTTTGCATCTTTTGGCTTCATTATTATGAATATGTGTATCACTACAATCGAGATTCAATAGACCATTCACCTTGGGTGTATGACCACAAAAGGTTTTATTCATGTAAACAGAATAACATTATTATTTGACTTAAATGAATAACCGTATTGTAATAAATATGATCCAATCATATTATGCTCAATGCAAACACCAAATAACATTTATTTTAAGGTTCAACACTAATCCCGAAGGTAAAGGGAGTATGCGATGGTGATCTTATCAACCTTGGAATCATTTCCAACACACATCGTCACCTCGCCCTCAACTATTCTTTGTTCATTTTGTAACTCCCTGTTTCGAGTTACTAATCATAGCAACTGAATTGGTATCAAATACCAAGGGGTTACTATGAACACTAGTAAAGTACACATCAATAACATGTATATTATATGTACTTTTGTTCACTTTGCCATCCTTCTTATCCGCCAAGTATTTGGGGCAGTTCCGCTTCCAGTGACCAATTCCTTTGCAGTAGAAGCACTCAGTCTCAGGCTTAGGTCCAGACTTAGGCTTCTTCACTTGAGCAGCAACTTGCTTGCCGTTCTTCTTGAAGTTCCCCTTCTTCCCTTTGCCCTTTTCTTGAAATTAGTGGTCTCGTCAACCATCAACACTTGATGTTTTTCTTGATTTCTACCTTCGTCGATTTCAGCATTACGAAGAGCTCGGGAATTACTTTCGTCATCCCTTGCATACTATAGTTCATCACGAAGTTCTACTAACTTGGGGTGACTAGAGAATTCTGTCAATCACTATTTTATCTGGAAGATTATCTCCCACTTGATTCAAGTGATTGTAGTACCCAGACAATCTGAGCACATGCTCACTAGTTGAGCGATTCTCCTCCATCTTTTAGCTATAGAACTTGTTGGAGAATTCATATCTCTCAACTCGGGTATTTGCTTGAAATATTAACTTCAACTCCTGGAACATCTCATATGGTCCATGACGTTCAAAACGTCTTTGAAGTCCCGATTCTAAGCCGTTTAAGCATGGTGCACTAAACTATCAAGTAGTCATCATATTGAGCTAGCCAAACGTTCATAACGTCTGCATCTGCCCTTGCAATAGGTCTGTCACCTAGCGGTGCATCAAGGACATAATTTTTCTGTGCAGCAATGAGGATAATCCTCAGATTACGGATCCAATCCGCATCTTTGCTACTAACATCTTTCAACATAATTTTTCTCTGGGAACATATGAAAAATAAACACAGGGAAGCAACAACGCGAGCTATTGATCTACAACATAATTTGCAAAATACTATCAGGACTAAGTTCATGATAAATTTAAGTTCAATTAATCATATTACTTAAGAACTCCCACTTAGATAGACATCCCTCTAATCATCTAAGTGATTACGTGATCCAAATCAACTAAACCATGTCCGATCATCACGTGAGATGGAGTAGTTTCGATGGTGAACATCACTATGTTGATCATATCTACTATATGATTCACGCTCGACCTTTCGGTCTCTGTGTTCCGAGGCCATATCTGCATATGCTAGGCTCGTCAAGTTTAACCTGAGTATTCCGCGTGTGCAACTGTTTTGCACCCGTTGTATTTGAACGTAGAGCCTATCACACCCGATCATCACGTGGTGTCTCAGCACGAAGAACTTTCGCAACGGTGCATACTCAGGGAGAACATTTTTATCTTGAAATTTTAGTGAGAGATCATCTTATAATGCTACCGTCATCAAAGCAAGATAAGATGCATAAAGGATTAACATCACATGCAATCAATATAAGTGATATGATATGGCCATCATCATCTTGTGCTTGTGATCTCCATCTCCGAAGCACCGTCATGATCACCATCGTCACCGGTGCGACACCTTGATCTCCATCGTAGTATCGTTGCCGTCTCGCCAACTTATTGCTTTTACGACTATCGCTACTGCTTAGTGATAAAGTAAAACTATTACATGGCGATTGCATTTCATACAATAAAGCGACAACCATATGGCTCCTGCCAGTTGCCGATAACTCGGTTACAAAACATGATCATCTCATACAACAAATTATATCACATCATGTCTTGACCATATCACATCACAACATGCCCTGCAAAAACAAGTTAGACGTCCTCTACTTTGTTGTTGCAAGTTTTACGTGGCTGCTACGGGCTTAACAAGAACCGTTCTTACCTACGCATCAAAACCACAACGATAGTTTGTCAAGTTGGTGTTGTTTTAACCTTCGCAAGGACCGGGCGTAGCCACACTCGGTTCAACTAAAGTGAGAGAGACAGACACCCGCCGGTCACCTTTAAGCAACGAGTGCTCGCAACGGTGAAACCAGTCTCGCGTAAGCGTACGCGTAATGTCGGTCCGCGCCGCTTCATCTCACGATACCACTGAACCAAAGTATGACATGCTGGTAAGCAGTATGACTTATATCGCCCACAACTCACTTGTGTTCTACTCGTGCATAGCATCAACGCATAAAACCAGGCTCGGATGCCACTGTTGGGGAACGTAGTAATTTCAAAAAAATTCCTACGCACACGCAAGATCATGGTGATGCATAGCAACGAGAGGGGAGAGTGTTGTCCACGTACCCTCGTAGACCGAAAGCGGAAGCGTTTATCACAACGCGGTTGATGTAGTCGTACGTCTTCACGATCCGACCGATCAAGTACCGAACACACGGCACCTCCGAGTTCAGCACACGTTCAGCTCGATGACGTCCCTCGAACTCCGATCCAGCCGAGTGTTGAGGGAGAGTTTCGTCAGCACGACGGCGTGGTGACGATGATGATGTTCCACCGACGCAGGGCTTCGCCTAAGCTCCGCAACGGTATTATCAAGGTGTAATATGGTGGAGGGGGGCACCGCACACGGCTAAAATATCGTATATCAAGTGTGTCCATGGGGTGCCCCCCTGCCCCCGTATATAAAGGAGCAAGGGGGAGGCCGCCGGCCTAGGGAGGAGAGGCGCGCCAGGAGGGGGAGTCCTACTCCCACCGGGAGTAGGACTCCTCCTTTCCTTGTTGGAATAGGAGAATGGAAGGGAGAAGGAAAAAGAAGTAAGGGGGCGCCCCCCTTCCCTAGTCCAATTCGGACCAGACTATGGGGAGGGGCGCCGCCACCTTTTGAGGCCTTTCTCTCCTTTCCCGTATGGCCCATTAAGGCCCAATACGAATTCCCGTAACTCTCCGGTACTCCGAAAAATACCCGAATCACTCGGAACCTTTCCGAAGTCTGAATATAGTCGTCCAATATATCGATCTTTACGTCTCGGCCATTTTGAGACTCCTCGTCATGTCCCCGATCTCATCCGGGACTCCGAACTCCTTCCGTACATCAAAACTCAATAAAACTGTCATCGTAACGTTAAGCGTGCGGACCCTACGGGTTCGAGAACTATGTGGACATGACCGAGACACCTCTCCGGTCAATAATCAATAGCGGAACCTGGATGCTCATATTGGCTCCCACATATTCTACAAAGATCTTTATCGGTCAAACCGCATAACAACATACGTTGTTCCCTTTGTCATCGGTATGTTACTTGCCCGAGATTCGATCGTCGGTATCTCGATACCTAGTTCAATCTCGTTACTGGCAAGTCTCTTTACTCGTTCTGTAATACATCATCTCGCAACAAACTCAGTAGTTGCAATGCTTGCAAGGCTTAAGTGATGTGCATTACCGAGAGGGCCCAGAGATACCTCTCCGACAATCGGAGTGACAAATCCTAATCTCGAAATACGCCAACCCAACAAGTACCTTTGGAGACACCTGTAGAGCACCTTTATAATCACCCATTTACGTTGTGACGTTTGGTAGCACACAAAGTGTTCCTCCGGTAAACGGGAGTTGCATAATCTCATAGTCATAGGAACATGTATAAGTCATGAAGAAAGCAATAGCAACATACTAAACGATCGGGTGCTAAGCTAACGGAATGGGTCAGGTCAATCACGTCATTCTCCTAATGAGGTGATCTCGTTAATCAAATGACAACTCATGTCTATGGCTAGGAAACATAACCATCTTTGATTAACGAGCTAGTCAAGTAGAGGCATACTAGTGACACTCTGTTTGTCTATGTATTCACACATGTATTATGTTTCCGGTTAATACAATTCTAGCATGAATAATAAACATTTATCATGATATAAGGAAATATATAATACTTTATTATTGCCTCTAGGGCATATTTCCTTCAAATCTACTAACCTAAAATATGACTAAATATTAAAAAAACTAACCTAAAATCTACTAACCTAAAATGCATTAACAGTACAACCTAAAAAAGCAACTAAATCAACTAACATTAATTCTACTAACAGTACAACCTAAATAAAAAACAACAAGAAAGGAAAAGAATAAAATGAAGAACCTCACCAGGGGGCGGCTGGACGGAGCGGTGCCGGGCGGCGGGGAGCGGAGCGGCGACGTGCGGCAGCGCGCCGGGGCGGCGCGCCGGCCGCAAGGCCTGGGTGGGGTGACGGGGCACCGAGGCGACAGGCGGCAGGGCGGCCGCAAGGCCTGGGTGGGGTGACGGGGCGCCGAGGCGACAGGCGGCCTTGGCTGGGCGCCGGGGCAACGTGGTGGTCGAGGGCGCGCGGCAGCCGGCGGGTACGGTAGGGTTCAGGGGCGGTGGGGTTGTGGGCGGGGCGGCGGGGCGACGTGGTGGTCTGGGGCGCGCGGCGGTCGGCAGGTGCGGTGGGGTTCAGGGGCGGTGGGGGTCGGGGGCGGTGACCGACGGGTTTCGGGGTCGGGGGAGGAGAGAGAGGGAGAGAGAGAGAAGAGAGAGGAGGTGGGGGTGGGGTGGGCCGTTAGAGCCATTAACTATTACTCTCTTTATCGTCTGCTGGGAGATGGCAAAGAGGGGGGTGGACCGTTGCAGTGTACTGGCACCCAGTGGAACCCACCAGCACCTCTTTGCCATCTGCTGGCAGACGGCAAAGAACTGGCAGAGGGCAAAGACCTTCTTTGTCATCTGCTAGTTCTTTGCCATCTGCTTTTTGGTAGTGGATGGCAAAGACCTTCTTTGCCGTCTGCTAGCAGATGGCAAAGAACTGACAGACGGCAAAGTCCCTGGTTCCAGTAGTATCCCCTTACCTATGGAGGACCAGTTCCCTCCATGCATATGAATTATGTTGGTCCTCCTCCTAAGCTTGTGAAAAATGAGGATTTTGCCACTTGGGTGTATCACTTTAAACGTCATTTAAATCGTAGTTCTACCAATCTTTGGAGAATTATTGAGCAAGGTTTCTACCTGCATGATCCAAGCAACCTCACTCCCAGAGAAGCCGCAGATCATCAATTCAACGAGTCCGCTCTCTTCATTCTCCAAGAAGCTATTCCTCCCAAAGATATTGCGCATCTCCGACCTTCGTGGCCAAGGAAGCATGGGGGCATGTTGTCTCCTTGTACAAGGGAAGCGCAAGCATTCAACACTCAAACTTTGAAGTGGTGCAAGATGAAGCCGATGATTTTGCCATGATTGAAGATGAAGAACCCGAAGAGATTTATAGAAGGCTAACTACTCTCGCAGTCTCACTCCAAGATGATGGGAGCAAGGATACGGATGACGATTGGATCAAGCGCAAGTTTCTCAAGGCCATGATGCCTTACCATAAGGCCATGTCCTCCGTCATCCGTCAAAGGCCGGTCTTCCACACCTTGTCCTCAAGTGAAGTGTTGGATGAGTTTGTTGCAATGAGGATCTTGGACAAGACCGCCGACAATGCGGTGTTGCGTGCTCAACAATCAAAGAAGACCAATCTTGCTTTGAAGGCCAAGGCTAGTGTGGAAGAAGAGGATGAAGAGGAAGAAGAGGAGTGGTGCCCAGAAGACACCAAATGTGCCTATCATGAGCACTTGGCTCTTGCTTCACGGCAATTTTGGGGCAACAAGAAGAACACAAGGCCCAACTTAAACAAGAACAACTCAAGTGGCCAAGGGCAAGCAACGTGTGAGGACGTGCTATAATTGTGGCAATGTGAGTCACTTTGTTGTGGATTGCCCTTACGAGAAGAGGGAAGACAATAGTGGCAAGCTTATCCGAAAAGACAAGGCCAAGTCTTTCCCCAACAAGAACAACTTCACCAAGAAGACTCCTCCCAAGGGCTTGGTGGCACAAGAAGAGTACAATGAGGATGATGATGAAGATGGTGAGACGGTTGCCATGGCCTCTGTTTCCATTGTAACAACTCCACGGGTGCCCCTCTTTGATTCACCCAATGAAAACATCACCGCCAAGTGCCTCATGGCTAAAGCCACCAACAAGGTAACCTCCAACATCAAAACTACCATCACTACTAATCCTTCCTTGATGGATTGCATTGATGAAAGTGAGGGGGCGAAGGACGATGAAAATGAATTTGAGTCTTTTATGAGTAAGCTCAAGGGTAAGTCCAAGAAGCAATTTGTTGCTCTCTTGGAACAACTTGGTGAAGCCAATGACATGATCGAGGCTCATGAAGAAACCATCTCTAAGATGGAAGGACATAGTCGTGACTATGCCGATGAGATATCAGATTTCTCTAATGCGCTTGAGGAAGAGCGTGGTCATCGTTTGGCTCTTGAGGAGTCACACAACGATGATCATGCTAAATTAAAGAAAGATCTTGATCATGCTCTTGTTGTCTCTCGTGTGCTCAATTCCGAGAAGGCCAAACTTGGGGTTGACCATGCTAGACTCAAGGAGGAGTTTGATCTACTTGACAAGGCTCACAAGGCCTTGAAGAGTGCTCATGCTAGCCTCAAAGAGTCTCATGATCGACTCCAAGTGGAGCTAACCAAGGATAAAGCCACATTTCCTCATATGGTTTTAATTGATAATGCAAATGCTACTAACCCGTGTTGTGAGCATGTGCATCTTGTGGAGGAGAATGCCAAGTTGAAGGTGCAACTTGAGAAAGGCCTTGTGTCTTGCATACAAGGTGAGAAGAACCTCACCGACCTTTTGAGAAATCAAAAGGAAGTTGTGGGTAGGAGGGGATTGGGATTGCACCCAGGTCCAAGAAGAAGAAGAAGAATGACAAGACCAAACAACCTCCTCCTCTCAAGCAAACGTTTGTGAAGGAGGGAGAGGGTACTTTTAAGGAGAATAAGAACAATGCGAAGGGTGGTGGTGTCAAGAAGGGCAATGCCACTCCTTCCAACAAAGCCGACGACTTTAACCCTTCTTACGTGTTATGCCATGCTACTGATGGGCATGTTTATGCCAAATTTGTTGGTTCTTCTTATGAGTACATTGAATGGTCTATTTGGGTTCCTAAGACCCTTGTTGCTAACATCAAAGGACCCATTACAAAATGGGTACCTAAAACGAAGCATTGATCTCTTGTAGGTGTTTGCTTCCAGTGGGGGGTCATGGTTGCTTGATAGTGGAGCCACAAATCATATGACCGGAAGCAAGGACTTGGTGGTGGACATGCACAAGGTTTCATCTATGCCCACCAATGTCAAATTGGGTGATGCCTCATCTTCTAAGGTATTGGGTCTTGGCAAGGTTGTCATTTCTCATGATCTCACAATCGAGAAAGTCATGCTTGTTGAGTCCCTTGCATACAACTTACTTTCCGTTCATCAACTTACACTCATGGGCTTTGCCACTTTCTTTGATATTGATACCATGGCCCTCTTGTGGAGCAAGACTATTAAAGTAGCCTTTGTTGGGCATGTTGAGAACGGTCTTTATGTGATTAACTTTTCGGAGCGACCCGCTAAGACCGTGACATGCCTAATGGCTAAAGTTGACGTGGGGTGGCTTTGGCGTCGCCGTTTAGCCCACGTCAATATGAGATCTTTACAAAGTCTTCTCAAGGGGGACCATGTCCGTGGACTAACAAATGTTAGTTTTGCCAAAGATCGTGCTTGCAGTGCTTGTATCGAAGGAAAGCTACATGAGAAGGCTCACCCTCCCACGACTATCATCTACTCGAAGAGGCCCTTGGAGCTCCTTCACATGGATCTCTTTGGGCCTCCATCCTTTGATAGTCTTGGGGGTAGAAAGTATCGCTTGGTGATTATGGATGATTACTCAAGATACACTTGGGTATATTTCTTCAAGAGGAAGAGTGAGACCCAACAAACCGTCATCGACTTTGCAAATGAAGCTCAACGTCAACACAATGCAAAGATTTTGTTGATAAGAAGTGACAATGGCACCAAGTTCAAGAACTACACCTTGGATGAGTTTCTTAGTGATGAGGGGATCAAGCATCAATATTCCGCACCTTACACCCCTCAACAAAATGGTGTAGCGGAGAGGAAGAACCGGACATTGATGGACGCGACAAGGACCATGATGGCGGAGTTCAAGTCTCCGTACAACTTTTGGGCCAAAGCCATTAACACCGCTTGTCATGCATCCAATCGGCTTTATCTCCGCAAAGGCTTGAACAAGACTCCATATGAGATACTTAACAGCAACAAGCCCAACCTCAAGTACTTCCGGGTGTTCGGTTGTAAGTGTTTCATTCTCAAGAAAGGTGTTCGTTTATTTAAATTTGAGGCTAGAGCTCATGAGGGCATATTTGTTGGTTATGCTACAAACTCTCATGCTTACCGTGTCCTCAACAAGTCCACAGGACTCATTGAGGAGACGTGTAACATGGAGTTTGATGAGAATAACGGCTCCCAAGTGGAGCAAAGTGGTACTTGTGATGTGGGTGATGAAATTCCTCCCCAAGCCATAAGAAGAATGGGTGTTGACCATATCCTACCCATTGAGGAACCCCTTGTGTCCGAAGGAGAAGGACAATGTTCCACTCAAGTGGAACCATCACCAACCCAAGACCCACATGCTTCCGAAGAACAAAGTGAAAGCCCTCAACCAAATGAACAAGATCAAGGGAAAGATCAACCTCAAGATGGTGGTGATCCACTAAGTGATGCCCAAGATCAAGTTCTTTCCACCGAGCAAGTTCAAGATCAAGAGCAAGCTCAAGATCAAGAACAAGCTCATGACGATGCTCAAGATGATCAAGTTACTGCTCCTCAACTCTCTCTTGAGGAGGAATTGGAGCGTCATGCCGCCAAGATTGCGTCCAAGCTCACTACCAAGGATCATCTCATGAAGAATGTGCTTGGAAGCTTAATAAAGGGGGTAAGCACTCGTAGACAATTAGCAAAATATTGTGAACATCATGCGTTTGTTTCTTGTGTTGAACCCCAAAAGGTCTATGAGGCGCTCGGGGATCCGAATTGGCTTAATGCCATGCATAAAGAACTCAACAACTTTGAGCACAAAAAGGTGTGGAGATTGGTGCCAAGGCCAAAGGAGAACCTTAATGTTATTGGAACCAAATGGATATTCAAGAACAAGCAAGATGCTCATGGGATTATCATTCACAACAAGGCTTGTTTGGTGGCACAAGGCTACTCCCACGTCGAGGGTATCGACTACGATGAAACCTTTGCTCCCGTTGCTCGCCTTGAATCTATTCGTTTGTTGATTGCTTATGCTTCTCATCATAACTTCAAGTTGCAACAAATGGATATGAAGAGTGCTTTTCTTAATGGTCCTATTAATGAGTTGGTGTATGTCAAACAACCCCCGGGATTTGAGGATCCCGAGTTCCCCAATCATGTGTATCAACTCGATAAGGCGCTCTATGGCCTTAAACAAGCCCCACGTGTGTGGTATGAGCACCTTACCAAGTTGTTGCAAGATCGTGGTTTTGAAATTGGGAAAGTCGACCCCACTCTTTTTTACTAAGAAGGTCATAGGGGAGTTGTTTGTATGCCAATTATATGTTGATGATATTATCTTTGGTTATCCTAACAAAGCTTTCAATGAGGAGTTTGCCACACTCATGACCTCGAAGTTCAAGATGTCCATGATGGGAGAGTTGAAGTTCTTTCTCAGGTTTGAAATCAAACAAAGAAGAGAATGAACCTTCATCAACCAAGCCAAATACACTCAAGACATTCTCAAGAGATTCAAGCTAAGTGATCTCAAGCCGGCTTCTACACCAATGCCTACCAAATGCCAACTTGACATTGATCCCAATGGTAAAGCGGTGGATCAAAAGGTATATCGTTCTATGATCGGGGTCCTTGCTTTACCTTTGTGCATCTAGACCGGATATCATGTTGAGTGTGGGAATTTGTGCGCAGTTTCAAGCCTCACCTAAGGAAAGCCACTATGTGGCGATCAAGCGAATCTTTCGATATTTGGCTCATGCCCCAAACTTGGGCTTATGGTACCCTAGAGGAGCAAACTTCAATATCGTGGGTTTGTCAGATTCAGATTGCGCGGGAGACAAAGTGGATAGGAAGTCAACTTCCGGAGGGTGCCAATTTCTTGGTTTCTCTTTGGTGAGTTGGTCTTCTAAGAAGCAAAGTTGTGTGTCTCTCTCCTCCACCAAAGCCGAGTATGTGGCCGCCGGTAGTTGTTGTGCTCAAATTCTATGGATGAGGAACACTTTAAAGGATTATGGTGTCATTTGTGTCAAAGTGCCTCTTTGGTGTGACAATGAAAGTGTCATCAAGATTTCTCTCAACCCGGTGCAACACTTCAAGACGAAGCATATTGAGATTCGGTATCACTTCATCCGGGATCACATTAGGCGAGGGGAGATTGAGCTTAACTATGTCAACACTCATGATAACCTTGCAGATACTTTCACAAAGCCTTTGGATGAAGCAAGATTTCGCGAGTTAAGGCATGAGCTAAATATCATTGATTTGAGCAATGTGGCTTGAACCTTTGCACACCCCACCATACTCATCTTGTTGTCTTGTTTAGGTGTACGCATGGACATAGGGGGAGTGTTGTTCTCTCAATGAACTCTCCCTCCCCCCATTATGCATAAATTGATCAACTCTTTCACATTCGCCTATTTTATGGCACTTGTGCTTCAAAGACGAGTTTTGGTCATGGGCCCAAGGATAATTCTTCGCAGTGCCATACCAATTGACTCAAACATAGGTGGCTCTGGCCACCGCCCTCTCTTCACGAGAGGTTTTGGTTCATTGTCTGGTCCTCTCTTTCTCCGTGCTTATATTTTGGACCTTGTTCGTTGTTTAGTTGTTTCTTTTTGTGCTCTTTTTGTGTGTTCTTTTGCTTGAAGTTTGTGTTGCAAAGGCCTTTTGTTTCTCTCTTGTCGAAACTTGCACTTTCTTGGGCATGCGGTACTACCGTGGCGTGCCACGGTACTACCGCTAGAGGTGGGTGGCTCCTGTGCTTGCACAGCTGCGACCACGGCACGATACTACCGCTTCCATCGCGGCAGTAAATTTTTTACTGCCGCTGGAAGAGCAGTACTACCGCCCAGAGTGCGGTACTACCGCGATGATCCGCGGTAGTACCGCGCTGTTGAGACCGCGTGGGTGTTAAGTGCGCGTAGGGGGAGTTCCAACTCCCCCATACCCATTCATCCCCTCCCCTCACATCATCTCTCTCTCTCTCCTGCCCAAGAACGGCGCTGGAGGACCTCGCCGGATCTCCATCTCCGGCCACTCTCCTCTCATTCCAACCTGTGGGATCGTTCCCCACCTCGCCCTCTTGTCATGGACTCCGGTATCTCCCCTAGACCTTCTCTCTTTGCCTCTTTTTTTGCTTCTAGGTTTTGGGGGATGTATGAGTAGGTCTTCTGATTTTTGGCTAAATCTTTGCAAGAGGAGATTGTTGGAGAGTGCTAGTGCAGTAGATATGCTATTTGGTGTGATGCAACAACGTAGTTTCGATCAACAGTAATATCAATTTACCTTCACGGATGTTCTCAAATTCGTTCGTGCAAGATCCATCCTGTGCGGTACTACCGCTCCTCCGGGAGCGGTACTACCGCCCGTTCGTGCGAGACCGCCCCATGCGGTACTACCGCTCCGCTGGAGCGGTACTACCGCCCGGCGTGCGGAAGTAAAATTTTACTTCCGCTCTAAGCGCGGTACTACCATGCCGACCCGGCGCAGTACTACCGCGGTTAGAGCTGATGTAAAAAATTACTTCCGCGTCCTGCTATAGTACTACCGTGGACTTCAAAATTGCTTTGTTTTGTCACACCAATCTCATTTCTATTTTGTTTTGTTCTTGGCCTTGGTCTTTGCAATAATCCTTCTTGCTCTTCTCGTGTGTTTGCGTTGTGTGTCATAGGTGGTGGCTCCGGTTCCGGTGCTAGGTGCTCGAATCCTAGCCGTGATACGAGCTCAAAGCGCGTTCGCAACCAAGAAGCTCCTGAGGGGCCAATGCCCCACAACGCCACGTCAAGACAACAACTACCAAGATCAAGGAGCCAGTTGTCAGCTTGGAAGAAATGCCTCAAGCAGAGTTTCTGATTCCGAGGAAGCTCAACCCCTACATTAAGCCTAGGGAACTCATAAGGGGCAATGACTTGTTTTGGACCAAGCAACAAAATCTCATCTTCCTAGATGTGATCAAGGCCAAGCAGAACATCTACGTACCCGTTCAGTGGATTGACATGGACCATCTAAGGAAGAACCAAGCCTATTTTGGTGAGCCTCTGGATTTGGTGGAGCAGTTTGGTATTGAGGAGATCATCATGTTCCACCTTGACTTTGACCCAGAGATTGTGGCTCGGTTTTTGCTTCTGTCCACTTCCACACGGATGAGCAGCGGAGCATGACTTGGGTGACAAATGGAAACAGGATGACTACTGAGTGGAAGGAGTTCATGGAGTTGTTGCACGTTCGTGATGAGAGGCTTGATGTGCCCGTTGGTATCCGCCCACATGCCAATCCAGAGTTTGCTTCCAAGAACAAGCTTCAACCCTACCTTGTTGAGAAGACTTTACCCAATGGCAAGAAGTCTTATGTGCTGAACCCGTTTCTTGACATCATGCACCGGATCTTCCGCAACTCTCTTTTTCCTCGCATGGGTGACAAGGACATGGTGCATTCCTATCTTGTGGACATGATGCTTACTTGTGAGGAAGCGCGTCTTCAACAACCTGGACCACTTGATGTTTCTCACATCATGTGGTCTAAGCTTCAGTCTGCTGTGTTCCATCGTAAGGTTCCCATCTATGGACCTTATTTGCACCTATTGATTTCAAAGACTTGGGAGAAGCTCTTTCCGGGTGAAGAGCATGCTCCCAACTGGATTCGCCATGAGCCCATTAGCCTGCGCCAGAAGAACAAGTGGGCTAACACCACTACCCGGGCTGAGGCAGAAGCTGATCGCATGGATATTGATGATGATGAGATTGAGGAGGAGGAGGCGGAGGACAGTTCTGAGGGGTATGCACCTGCCTCTGCTGAGCCATCTTGGGCTAAGAAGCTCAAGGCCAAGGTGAAGGCTCTATTCTGCATGCAGGTCAAGGGACAATACCACACTCACGTTGCTCAGAAGGAGAGTCGCCAACGCGACAAGCGGATTTTGAGGAAGCTTGGCGAGCACGTCTCGAGCGGGTCTGAGAAGAACATCACTCCTGAGGCTGCTTGGATGATGAAGCAAGGCTATCAGTGGGCTGAGTCAGATGAGGAGTCCATTCTTGCTGCTTCAGAGGAGGAGGTTGTTGGGTGATCACTTCAGTGGGAGCTACCACCTGTGTCTTAGGTGTCCTATCTGCCTTTTTGGTTTCTCGATGACAAAGGGGGGGAGAGTGTAGGATTTGCGAGTTCTGTCTCCTTGCTTTCGTTTCATTGAACCTTCGTTGCATTGGTTTGTGTTATTTGAGTGTGAGTGTGAGACCAGGAGACTTATTATATCATATGGTGTGAGACATATGCCTTCAGTCTTATCCTTTTATTGTCTAGTATGATTAGTAGCTTGTGAGCTTATTTTGTCTTGTGCCCTTTACATCATGTTCACTTACTATACCTTGCTTCCATGTTTAGTGTCACTTATATTGTTGCAAGGATTGCCTTGTCTATAAAATATAGGGGGAGTGTTGATCCTAGTGTGCGTGTTGTGCAGTCCAAAGCATACCTATAGAATGCACACATCTAGGGGGAGCATGTCTATATTTTATAGATTTTGGGTTTGCTTATGATCATTTTATATCTCTATGTGCAAATCCCGTATTGTCATCAATCCACCAAAATGGGGAGATTGTAAGGGCATATTTCTCCCTAAGTGGTTTTGGTGATTGATGACAGTGCATTTGCAGACTAATCGTGTGCATTGAGCATTTCAGATATCTCATGTCTAGGCACAAGACGATTCGGAGCCCCTCGGAGCCTATCGAAGACGGCGGTTCTCTACATTTCTTTTCGGTGGATTTGAGTCGTAGGAAAGCCGTACTATTAAGAGGGGTTCCGCTTCGGAAAGGTTAGGGTGGAATCAACACGTACACATCTGTTCCTTTGCACTACCTTTCCTTCGCTTCGATGGAGCACCATCTGTTTATCCATGTCTCTGCGACATGAAGGTTGCCAAATGCTAAAGCCTCTGTGGCGTGCGGTAGTACTGCTCAAGGGAGAAGTAGTACCGCAGGGGAATGCGGTAGTACCGCGCAAGCGAGCTGTAGTACCACTCCTGGTGAGCAGTAGTACGGCTGCCTACAGCCCTGACGCTGACGCATGCGGAAGTAGGCGCGGATGTTATTTTTTACTTCCGCCCCTACGCGGTAGTACCGGTCCCTGTGAGAGGTAGTACCGTGCCAGATTTTTGCATAGCTCCAAACTCAGCGGAAGTAGTTATAGAAGCAATTTATTAATTCCGTGCATTTCCAGCGCCAGTTGAGCCCTGCATTATGGTAGTACAGTAGGGGCGCGCAGTAGTATCGCTCCGGCGGTTCTACCGCTCGTTGCCTTGTGCAACAGGCCCTCGTTTGGTCACTACCGCGCAAACGGTAGTACCGCACCCTGCAGCGGTAGTACCGCAACCCTTTGCGGTAGTACCGCGGCTGTGTGCAGTAGTACCGCACCGCTTGGGTTGAGTGAGGGGATAACGGTTGGATCTTTTCCCCCACTATATAAAGGGGGTCTTCTTCCCCAAGAAGACCACCTCTTCCCTCCCCAAGCTCCATTGTTGCTCAAACGTCCATTTTCCCCCGATCTCTCTCCCTAGGCAATCAAACTTGTTGATTTTCTAGGGATTGGTTGAGAAGGCCCCGATCTACACTTCCACCAAGAGAAATTTGATTTCCCCCACTAATCCCTTGCCGATCTTGTTACTTTTGGGTGTTTGAGCACCCTAGACGGTTGAGGTCACCGCGGAGCCATATTCCAATGTGGTGAAGCTTCATGGTGTCGTTGGGAGCCTCCAATTAAGTTGTGGAGATAGCCCCAACCTTGTTTGTAAAGGTTCGATCGCCGCCTTCAAGGGCACCAATATTGGAATCACGGCATCTCGCATTGTGTGAGGGCGTGAGGAGAATACGGTGGCCCTCGTGGCTTCTTGGGGAGCATTGTGCCTCCACAGTGCTCCAACGGAGACGTACTTCCTCTCAAAGGGAAAGAACTTCGGTAACACATCCTCGTCTCCACCGGCTCCACTCTTGGTTATCTCTTACCTTTACTTATGCAAGCTTTCATTGTGTTGTATCCCTTGCTTGCTCTTGTACTTGTTGTTGCATCATATAGGTTGCTCACCTAGTTGCACATCTAGACAACCTATTTTGGTGCTAAGTTTAATTTGGTCAAGAAAAGCTAAAAATTGTTAGTTGCCTATTCACCCCCCTCTAGTCAACCATATCGATCCTTTCACCACCATTGCCATATAAATTACTAGCCCGGCCATCTCCGCAGTCATTGGCCTCCGATCCCTCCTTGCACTACTCCCGCCATGGATTCCTCCCGTGTGAAAGCTCTTTGGGACGGGCTGACGCCGGAGTAGAAGAAGGAGATGGCCGCCACTGCTGTCGGCTGGCAGGTGGAGGACGGCGACGTCCCAATGAAGGACGCGACCGACACTGAGCCAACACCACCCTCCTTGTCCACACCACCATCACTGGTGCATTGCACCATAACCATAGGCGAGGCCCGTGCCAATTACATGGACTTGGTGCGGGAGAAGCAATTCCGGGAGGCGCAGGCCGCCGCCGCCTACAACGACCAACTCCTCCAGGACCACCTGCAGGCGGAGGAGCAGATCGTCGCTGGCAGGGCGATCACGCTGGACGCAGACGTGGTAGAGCAGACGACGCTGCTAGATTCCTATCACTCCGCCCGCGAGCTCCGCCTCACCCACTGGCGGAACCATCAGCGGGCGGCGGAGGTGGTGGCCGCCTACAAGTAGTGCGACGAGGCGGCGGACTTGGTGTTCGGCGAGACCGACGATGAGGACGACATCGCAGGCTCCACCGAGGCGCTCCCGCCAACACGACCATGAAGCCAGCACGTCTGCGGGCGCCTCCGGCATCGAGGAAGAGTAGTGCATGGTAGGTCACCGCCACTCGGGTCCCAAGAAGGCCACCGCTCCTCCCCTCCCATCGACGCCAAGCTTGGTGGGTTGAGCATCGTCGGCCAATTAGTCCCTTGGCGGCGAGGTGGAGGAGGACAACTTTAGTTTCGGGGCTCCGGCGAGCTTCATTTTTCGGGCTCATGGCCGGAGATGGGGAGCGGCCGCCGGCGATCTTTTAGTTTAGGTACTAGGGTCAGACGAGCACAACTTTTAGTTGAACTACGTGCAAAATGTAATGAATTTCGTCATGTTTATATGAAATCTAATGAAAATCCTTAGTGTTTGCATGAACTCCGGCCGGTTTGTATGAAAATCTGACCGTGTTTGCACGAATTTTGTCCAATTTGATCGGATAGTGTTTGAAATATATGCAGACAACATTGTATGGCGGTCTCCAGCATCCGTGTCCGTGAACGGATGCGAGAGGAAATTTGCAAGTTTCTATTGGAGATGCCCTAATACAATATATGCAGATAGTGTTGGATGACGGCCTCCAGCATCCGTTTTCGTGGACGGATGCAGGAGGAAATTTGCAAGTTCATATTGGAGATGCCCTAATACAGTAAACACTAAACACTGTTCATTTAACCAAACATGCTGCCGCTACCAAAATGTTTTCGTGCTAGACCTATTGTCCCCCATGTATGTGTTTAGTTGTCTTAATACGTTACTATCTGCAAAACTCGGATGGTTAGATTTTTTTGGTGGAACTAACTCATCAGAATTTAAAGTCTAGACTTGGCACTGATGCTCTTATTTTCTGAATTTATTTCAAACTTTGCGGCAACGTTCATTCTGCGGGACATGTCCTTGTTGACTGTAAGGCGCCTATGATGATTTTTTTAATCTCAAGGTATTGTGTTGACTCAGTATCTTAAAGATACGTATATGATCAGGTAAATATTGTGCATGTATGTGAGCATCTGCATTGTATTAAAAAACAAAACATGGTACTAACTAGTGAACACTCGACGACCGTCCGATGAAAAGAACGTATTGAATGGTGGATGATGTGGTGGGCTAGTGCCACCTAGGACATCGGATGCATGGTTTCCAACATCCAAAACATATTTGTACATTAGTCAATGATATGTATTTATACTATCATAACGATGTAGAGGTTTGGGGGATCAAACTCCTTTTCGAAAAGATATTGTATTTCTACTAGCATATTCATATAAGTAATTATAAGAAATAACAGTTGGAGAGAAGATCATGTCGATTTGCGAAACAAAGAGTGAAGTTAAGAGAAATGAATTAGTATCGTTCATATGCATGAATCGGGCATGGTTGTGAGGAGAAGTGCGCGAGCATGACCTTTGGTGCATACAGTGCTACCTGTTCCAGTGTAACGATGCTCTTGAGGCTGAGATACATGCGCTTATGGAAGGTATCACCGGGATTATCCAAAGTTAGAATTCGCCTACAGGATCAATCACATTAAATCACAAACACACGTGACAGAAAAACTGATAGCCAAGGACTTTTGTTGTGCCTTTTGTTTTTCCTTTTTTTATTTTCTGTTTTCTCCCGATGTTACAATCATGACGCTGCCCTGGTCACGTATTTATATATATAAGTGCGCAGCACCACCGACCCAAGACACCATGTCCTACACGGGCAAGACTTCCTAGTACGACTTGGACACGTCTTGGACACGTAAACAACACTAGCTAAACATGACGCATTGACTGATTCCTAAACTGGACACTTTCCAATTCCTGTACTACTTGACCTCACACGTACTAACCTAGTACTAATCCGATCGTGACTCAAGATTAACCTAATAATCTCTTTCTTCCTGTACTACTTGACCTCACACGTACTAACCTAGTACTAATCCGATCGTGACTCAAGATTAACCTAATAATCTCTTTCTAATCTTGACTTATCATATTCCTTGTGCTTCTCCGATCTTGACGCTCGTTCATGATTTATCCCTTGTCGATTCATCTACTCGCACCATGACAAGTCAGATTGCCGGCTAGATTGTTGTCAACATTCTCTCCCCAATTTTGACTTGGGGAATTTACGGACCACCTCAAATATGCCTTGGACTATCCAGCCTTGCCAGTAACCCGTGGAAAACCACACCCGGTGGACTACATCATCCACCCTAGCAAGATACATGCCGGCTCCTTGTGGATCACACCACCCTGTGGACTACACCGCCCACTCCGGCCTCATGTAGAGACATAGCCTCATTGAAGAGACTCATCTTCACTGGTTTACCGCCCCCACATAGTTGAACTTGATCCTCTCGTCGAGACACATAGACGACCTGGGCACGCTTCATCTTCAACGCTTCCTCACAGAGACGAGCACTTGGACATGACGACACTGACACAACGACGACCGACCGACCATGCAAACCCGCACGACTCCTTGACTCATCTATCTCCCGCGGACGACGATCTTGACGACTTTCCGGCACCGCCCCCGTCAATGATCTTCCACCGCCTTCCCGACGACAGCCTGCCGTCTCGCTCCTTGTCGCTCCGCCGAACGACGATCACCAGAACCTCCTCGTCGGTGCACCACCCAGTGACCATCGGCCGCCCCGAGGCGCTAGTCCGGTCGCGACCCTGGGGCAAGCACGGCTTCACTCGAACCTTGCTCTAGATACCAATTGTTGGAACTCGCCCACGGGATCGATCACAACAAATAACAAACACACGCGACAGAAAAACTGATAGCCAAGGGTTCTTGTCGTGCCCTTTGTTTCTCCTCTTTTTATTTTCTGTTTTCTCCCGATGTTACAATCATGACGCTGCCCTGGTCACGTATATATATAGGTGCGCAGCACCACCGACCCAAGACACCATGTCCTACACGGGCAAGACTTCCTAGCACGACTTGGACACGTAAACAACACTAGCTAAACATGACGCATTGACTGATTCCTAAACTGGACACTTTCCAATTCCTGTACTACTTGACCTCACACGTACTAACCTAGTACTAATCCGACCGTGACTCAAGATTAACCTAACATCCAACACACTAATCTTCCACTTCTGTTATAGTCGGATTCCTCGACGGCGTTGACTACCTTATCTTTTGCGAGTCTGAATCGATCGGTATATGGACTTATTGCCCAAGAAATCAGAAGTTTGGTGGTAGATAGCGAGTTTATTCCTCAGAAAAATTACTTGGGATGAGAATAGCGTGGCAGATCGCGTAGCCAATCATATAGAAGTGTTTGTAGCACTCTTGTTGGCTATATAAAGGCCCTCCATGTATCCCTGAACTTTTGCGAGCTGATTGCAACTCTGAATTGATAGAATAAAACACTCTTCCCCCCCTTTAAAATTTAAATAAAATGAAAATAAAATATGCATGGATAAACCGCCCTATATATAGTCGTGCGTTACTCACCAACGGGGAGTAACTCTGTACGGAAATAGTGACCTTTCCCGTGTGTGAACGGCTGTGACGAAAAGCGCGGTGCGCTGTGTAGCTTTCCATGCATTGGCTCTGAATTACTCACAAACTAAAGACGAGTACCGCGCTGACGTGAACCTGCAACGAAATGATCAATCCTTGCCTTGTCGGCCTTTTGTTTGTCTCGTAACTTTTCCGCGACGGAAGAAATGAACCGTTAGCTTGGTTGTAGTGTAGAAGAAGTGTCTCGAGATTCAAAACCACGCAGAAAGCATACGGCATCGCATCGAGGCTACGTGCGTACATAATATGTTGGCAGCCATGCATGCATGCATGCGGCGAGCAGCGGGGGATGCGGCAGCTACGAGATGGCTAGTCGCTCAGAGCTGTCGGCTGTCGCCGTTGTATTGTCTCCAATGATAGTAGACTATGACCAAGGTTATTTCGGTATGTATGGTGTACTTTGCAAGTAGGTTATGCATTTTGCAAGATGCATGGCATGGGCTCCACCGTGGCGATACGCGCAGCATGGAAATGAGTTGCTGTCGGACCCTGTGGGAAGCAAAGCCCTGGGCCCCTCTGTCTAGTCCCCATCGGCCATTGCCCCCAGCCATTTTCTTTCTAAAGAAAAAAAAAAGCAACTCCAGCCGGCATACCCAAACTGGCCGCATGTGTCCGCTTGGGTCAAAATGGATCAAAACGCCGGCCCAACACGCAGATCCAAACCCAAAACGTGTTCGCTCGGTGTTCATCTAGAGGCATTTCAAATCCAAATTTATGCCTGGTTTGCATCCACGTGGACACGAAACGAACACGGCAGGCGTCCTCTTGGTGTCCGTCGCGACCAAATTGTCAGCCGCTCAACCACCGCCCGCAATCGTATTAAACGCGACCACCGACCTTGGGCCCATCTGCCAGTGGGTGGACGCTGCGGGTGGCCGTCCTTTTTAATGCAAGCGTGCAGGGAGCGGCCTCATCCACTTCCACCCCCTCCCCCTCCCGTCCACATCTGGCCACGCTTACTCCCTCGCCGGCTACAACAAACCCTAGCTCACCATGGGCTTCTTGGCCGGCAAAGGCAAGGGCAAGTTCTGCCCCGGCACGAGCTCGTCCCGCGCGCCGCCGCCGCCACCTCCTCGACACGGCCTGCCGCCACGGGAGAGGGAGCGCTAGTACATACTAGTGCACCAGGTGTGGTGGCACTGGCAGCAACGCCAACCCCTCCGGTACCCAGATATGAACTTGCGATGGAGGATACCGAGGAGAGCCGCCTCAGCGTCCAGCTCAACCTTGTCGTCCCACCGCCGCCCCTGGAGGTCAAGGCGAAAGAGGAGGGGGAGGAGCAGGCCTAGCGGGCCGCGCTGGAGGCCGCCATGCATTGTGCTCTGGAGGAGAGCAGGCGCGACGAGGACGCGAACTAGGATGGTCTAGAGGAGGTCCTCGCGCTGTCCGCGGCCGACGACTACGAGATCACTGCCACCGCTGCTGGCGGCGCTCCTCCCCGAGCCCAAGGTCGAGCCGCCGTCCACGGAGCCCGAGCCGGAGCAGTACCAGTGGACTAGCAAGCTCCACGAGTGGGTCCGCGCTCCACCCGTTTGGCTCGGCATGATGCCAGAGCAAGAGGCGGCGTACCTCCAACAATGGAGGGGCGCGCACATTGGCGGAGGAGCGCGCCGAGGGTGAGCGGCAGATGAAGCTGGAGCGCCGCTTGGCACGAGAGATGAAGGAGGAGCGCTTGGAGAGTGAGGAGGAGGAGCGCGCCCGCGCAGTAGCAGTGCAGCCGCTGGCGGGGCAGATGATGGAGGAGGCGGTGCATGCGGCGTGGGAGAGCGTTTTCCCCTGGACTGGGTTAGCGCCGGCTTGTCGACCTCATCGGCCCCAGGAAGAGGAGGACAATGACGCCTAGGGCAGCGCACGGACCACGTAAATTCTTTTTAGTTTTATTAATGTTTAACTGGACTTTGGCCGGCGGTTAACCGGCCATTTAATGTTTAATTAAGTTCATTTCTATCTTGTGTTTTCCAAACTTCTTTGTTTTGATGTGGGAAAAATGGGTCTGCTGGTATCGGCCGACCCAAACCAAAAAGCGGACGCACACATCCACCCGATCAACCCAAGCAAATAAAAAAAGGGAAAACACACATCTATCCAGGTCATCGCCTTGGAGTTGCCCTAATCTTTCGTGCATGCATATCTTCATGCATGAAAGGATGCATGATGCATGGAGAGGCTAGAAGATCACTTCTGCCATTTCAACTCGGCGTAGTCCGGAGGGCTGCTGCACGAGCATTCATCAGAATATCCTGAAATACGATTAGTTTGCAAGAATACAGTAATATGCGAAAACTAAATTAAATATATACTACTTCCCCGTTTCAAAATAAGTGTCTTAATTTTAATACAACTTTGTATTAAGGTTAGTACAAAGTTGAAATACTTATTTAGGAGCGAAGGAAGTAGTACATCACAATGCAGGGGAAATTTGAACTTGTATTTCGGACATTAATATGTTTGTATTTCTCATAATGGGTTTTGTAATAGCTTACAACAGTGCGATGCGAAGAGAAGTCAGCCTCAAAGAGCTTGGTGTGTCAAGAGAGACGGGTGATCTATGCGGGATATCTCAAAGAGTTATAAACTGGCCTAAATCTGTGACCTGTTCAAAAATTTCCAATAAAAAAGGGACTCGCCTGGCCTAGTTGGGTGACGCTTTTTATGATGAAAATGGTGATTGCCGTCGTGGATTACCACCGAATGGGCAATGCAATGGCCCAATAAGGCGATCAAGACCAGCCCAGACCACCCCTCTTCTTTTTCTATATCTCTTTCCCAGGGAAAAAAATTTGTAGTCAACTTAGTCTTGTAGAAAAATCATATCCAACCGGTATGAACACTCCTAAATATGAATAATATATGTAAATGTTCATAACATTTTTATCTATCTATTCTATATAAATTCCATCCAAGATTTAATATATTGTTAGCAAAAAAGTGTAATTCAAGATTAGACATAAAATTCAAATAAGTCTCACATGTATTTGATTTTTGTATATATATTTTCTGGTTAGCAGCTAACTAGTTACATAATTACTTAAGTACGAATATTCTATGATTAGAGGTTTTTAAATACTTCTCTTTCAAATTTGAATTGTACCCACTAAATACCTAGAAATTAATTTAACACCTAAATAATAGCAAAAGAAAGCAAACAAAAATCTTAACTTTTCCATTAGTTATGTAATGTTCAGTGTAGAATATTTGTAAAGCATTTTGGGCTATTAACTTTGGAAGGTACTAAAAGAGCTATTTTACTATTGTATTTCAAAAAAGGATAATAAAGGTTGTTACATAACATGATGGAACATGAAGGTATATTTTAAGGCGACTGCTAGGCGTAAACCGAATGATCCTGGGAAAGGATAAGCCGCCTTGCCAGCCGTCGATTCATCACGATTAGGACCGTTTGATCCTCGTGTTGAGTTGACCAAGCCATCGCTCCGTTCCCACGTCTACAACGATTGCGTCAGTTGCAAAAGTAGCACACGCTCGCGCGTAGCTCCGACGGGGACATCAGCTCGCCGATCCGTAGCACATGATTGCAGCAGCCACGCCGGCAAGCTTGCCGCCATAGAGCCGTCGAGTGACTCCGGCGAGCAACCGTGACAGGCCAGCTCGACATGCCCCAGCCATGCTGAAACGCAGCACTGCCGAGCGGCCGCGCCATCCTGCAACGCAGCATTGCTGAGCTGCCGCGCCATGTCAGCTCGTAGTGAGACGCCGGCGAGCTCGCCATGCCGCGGCGATGCTGCAACGCAGCACTGCCAAGTAGCCGCGCCCGGCCAGCTCGTAGCGAGACATTGGCGAGCTCTCCACGCCCCGACCATGCTGCAACGCAGCACTGCTGAGCAGCTGCGCCCGGCCAGCTCGTAGCGACACGCCGGCGAGCTCGCCACACCCCTACCATGCTGCAACGCAGCACTGCCGAGCGGCCACGCCCGACCAGCTCGTAGCGAGACGCCGATGAGCTCGCCACTCCCTAACCATGCTGCAACGCAGCACCAACGAGCGGCCGCTCCCGCGTCCGGCCAACTCGTACCGAAACGACGGCAAGCTCGCCATGCCCCGAGCATGCTGCAACGCCGGCGACGAGGTCTTCATTGCAGCACCGGCAAGCGCTCCATTGCAGCACTGGTGGACGACAACGAGGGCGTCATTAAAGCACTCGGCTACCGGGCAACGAGGCCTTTCATCGCAGCACCGGTGGCCGGCAAGCGCTCCATTGCAGCGCTGACGAGCGTCCATTGCAGCGCTGGACGAAGCACTGACGAGCGCTCGTTGCAGCGGCGGCGAGCACCCCATCGTAACACTGGTGGACGGCGAGGAAGGCTTCATTGTACAGCACCCGGCGGCCGGTGACGGGGGCTTTCATCGCAGCCCCGGTGGCCGGGAAGCGCTGCATTGGAGCGCCGACGAGTGCTCCATTGCAGTGTCGGGAGGAGGCGCCAGCAAGCTCTCAGTCATTGCAGTGCCGGCAACTGCTCCATTGCATCGCCGGGGGCGCTCCATTGCAGCTCCGCCGCCCCAAGACTTGCAGCGGTGGCCGGTGGGTGAGAAAACATGGAGTGGGCTGAAAGGGGATCACGCGGTGGAGAAGAAAGACTAGGTTGATGTGTGGAGGAGGCTTCACAGCCAAAGGATAAGGCCGACGGGGAGCATTGTGTGGGCCCAATAGGGGACACGCGTCACGCGGGAGGAGAGGTTTACGCGAGAGATAAATCAGTCGGTTGAAACAGATCATTTTCCATATTTTAAATACTAATGAAGTTGTACTCTAAATGTTAACTGAAATTCATGAAGAATGGATGCTTACATTAATACCTCCAATCTTACGATCTGCTGGAGGTCGTGGGATTTATTAGAGGAAGGATGGTGCCTGAAGGGATCTCATTAGTGATGATTGGGAAAAATACTTTTACCCAGGTTCGAGCTTTAAGATGGATCAAGTCCAACGCCCGGCTTATAGTGTATGTTGGAAGAATTTCAACAGTGTAGGTTTGATCTGCAAAAAGCTAGTTTACGGGCCTCTACATTCCGAAACAAGATGATCTATGACGAAGGGGTACTTACCCTACATATAAATTTATTTGTGCAAGTAATTAGATAGCAATCTTCGAGGATATAGGATACGATCTGGTGACCCCATTGTTACATGGAAAACATCTCATGTAACTGAACAATCCTTGAGTTAGCGCACCCAACATTGTCCGTTTTGATTGCCTACTCGAACATGACTGGATGCGGCTCCCGAGGGTCTGGAGATACTCAAATGTAGACTTTCTCAATGCATGGCTGTCATACCCCAAACTTGAAATGTAGGAAAGTAAATTGGAGGTAATTAAAAAAGGATAATTAGATTTATGCCTCACTCGTCTGTTTTACCCCTAATTCTCAAAAGTCACCGGTTCTGTCCAAATCATTTTGATCCTCTTATGCTTTTGCCCTTTGACCGTTTGACCGTCAGTTTGAAAACTTCATAACTAATTCATACAAAATCAAAAAAATGCAAATAAGATACCGAAATGTTCAGAAAAGCATCACCTATATGTCAGTGTCATTTGCATTCATGAAAAAAGTGTTGGAAAGTGCACATCCGAGTTTTAGCTCTTTTGATACCACCATGAATAGTAAATTCTAGAAAAAATAAAAAAAATCAAAAAAAATATAGTGGCAAAGAACGACAAGTGTTCTAAGTGCTTGCCAAGTTTCATTATGGAACGACATTCGTGGAAGTCGCGGAAAAAAATAATCTATTTTGGAGTGCAGATTGTTTTTTTTGCTGCGGCACCCACGAATGTTATTCCCTGATGAAACTTGGCAGGCACTTAAAACATTTGTCATTCTTTGCCACCAAATTATTTTTGAATTTTTTTGAACTTTTTTAGATTTCACTATTCATGGTGGTAGCATAAGAGCTAAAACTCGGATGGGCACTTTCCAGCACTCTTTTCATGAATGCAAATGACACTGACATATAGGTGATATTTTTCTGAACGTTTTGGTATCTTATTTGCATTTTTCTGATTTAGTATGAATCAGTTATGAAGTTTTCAAACTGACGGTCAAACGGTCAAAGGGCAAAAGCATAAGAGGAGCAAAGTGATTTGGACAGAACCGGTGACTTTTGGGAATTAGGGGTAAAACAAACGAGTGGGACACAACTAGGGGCATAAATCTAATTATCCCAATTAAAAAATGTTGTGATTGATTTGATTGAAATTGCGTCTCAAATAAAAATTTGGAATTTTTCAGAACCCTAAATTGTCATTTATGGATTATTTATAAAACCAATTTTGAGCACACAAAATGGCTGTGAACTTCTCTTTAATTTTGGGCTGGAAATAATTCCTTAAATCCCAAATAATATTAAAACCCTAAAGTTGAAAATGGGAATTGAAAAGAACCCTAAAAGAACTTAGGGAATAAAATAATATCCCAAAATAGTGTGAGAATTCAAATATATAATTTGGGAAAAAATTCTTAAGTCTCAAATAATATTTTGAGCCTCTATTACCAAAAATGATTGGTGTGGACTTCATTTTTGAATCAATTCTTAAGATCCAAAGCGAATATTAAAAACAAGGGTACATATTTTATTTTGGCGCCGAAGTTAGTTTCCATGAACCCTAATAAATATTAAATTGCCCATGATATTATCAAATAATATTGAAGTCGGTATGCCATTGTGAATAATTTGCCATAATATTATCAAGTAATTTGGTAGCTTCTCCTAATGCGATTTCCATAAAAGTACCACCCGCGGCGGAAAATAAAATATTTCTAGAAATAAAGTTCAATCCCATATAAAAATTTGGCATGATCATCCACAAACTGAAGCCATGAGTAGGGCAATTTTTTATCATTAATTTCATCCTCTCCCAAGATTGGGCAACATGTTCTTGCTCAAGTTGCTTAAAATTCATAATTTAATTTCTAGGAGAAATAATTTTCACAGGAGGAAAAATACTTGGCAATAAAAACATCTTTACACTTATCCCAAGAATCAATACTATTTCGAGGCAAGGATGAAAACCAAGTTTTAGCACGATTTCATAGTGAGAACGAAAATAATTTTAATTTGACAATCATTATCAACATCTTTTTCTTTTGCATATTGCACAATTCAATGAAAGTGTTAAGATAGGATGCAACATCTTCATTAGGACTACCAAAAATTTGTTTTTTCATAACAAGATTTAGCAAAGCAGCATTAATATCACAAGTCTCCCCACTTGTGGCGGGAGCAGCAATCGGAGTACTAATAAAATCATTATTATTAGTATTGAAAAATCACACAACTTGGTATTTTCTTGAGACATCGTGACAAAGCAAGCAAACAAGCAAAAAGAGGCAGACGGAAAATATTTTTGTATTTTTGTGAAAACGTTTTAGAGGTGGGCGAGAGGAAAACGATAGGCACACAGAGGATCATGGTGATGCATAGCAACGAGAGGTACGCAGGGCTTCGCCTAAGCACCGCTACGATATTATCGAGGTGGATTATGGTGGAGGGGGGCACCGCACACGGCTAAGAGATCAAGAGATCAATTGTTGTGTCTATGGGGTGCCCCCTCCTCCGTATATAAAGGGGGGGGGGGAGGAAGAGGGGGCCGGCCAAGGGGAGAAGGCGCGCCCAAGGGGGGCAATCCTACTCCAAGTAGGTTTTTCCCCTCTTTCCTATTCCAACTAGGAGAAGGGGGAAGGAGGAGGTGGAGAGAAGGAAGGAGAAGGGGGGCCGCCGCCCCCTTCCCTTTCCCAATTCGGATTGGGGCAAGGGGGGCCGCGCGCCACCTCCTGGCCGCCTCTCCTCTTCCACCACTTGGGCCCATAAGGCCCAATAACCCTCCCAGGGGGGGGGGTTCCGGTAACCCCCCGGTACTCCGGTATATATCCGATAACCCCCGGAACTATTCCGGTGTCCGAATATAGTCGTCCAATATATCAATCTTTATGTCTAGACCATTTCGAGACTCCTCGTCATGTCCGTGATCACATCCGGGACTCTGAACTATCTTCGGTACAACAAAACACATAAACTCATAATATAACCGTCATCAAACTTTAAGCGTGCGGACCCTACGGGTTCGAGAACTATGTAGACATGACCGAGACGCGTCTCCGGTCAATAACCAATAGCGGAACCTGGATGCTCATATTGGCTCCCACATATTCTACGAAGATCTTTATCGGTCAGACCACATAACAACATACGTTGTTCCCTTTGTCATCGGTATGTTACTTGCCCGAGATTCGATCGTCGGTATCTTAATACCTAGTTCAATCTCGTTACCGGCAAGTCTCTTTACTCGTTCTGTAATACATCATCCCGCAACTAACTGATTAGTTGCAATGCTTGCAAGGCTTATAGTGATGTGCATTACCGAGTGGGCCCAGAGATACCTCTCCGACAATCGGAGTGACAAATCCTAATCTCGAAATACACCAACCCAACAAGTATCTTCGGAGACACCTGTAGAGCACCTTTATAATCACCCATTTACGTTGTGACGTTTGGTAGAACACAAAGTGTTCCTCCAGTAAACGGGAGTTGCATAATCTCATAGTCATAGGAACATGTATAAGTCATGAAGAAAGCAATAGCAGAATATTAAACGATCGGGTGCTAAGCTAACGAATGGGTCAAGTCAATCACATCATTCTTCTAATGATGTGATCCCGTTAATCAAATGACAACTCATGTCAATGGCTAGGAAACATAACCATCTTTGATCAACGAGCTAGTCAAGTAGAGGCATACTAGTGACACTCTGTTTGTCTATGTATTCACACAAGTATTATGTTTCCGGTTAATACAATTCTAGAATGAATAATAAACATTTATCATGATATAAGGAAATAAATAATAACTTTATTATTTCCTCTAGGGCATATTTCCTTCAGTCTCCCACTTGCACTAGAGTCAATAATCTAGATTACACAGTAATGATTCTAACACCCATGGAGCCTTGGTGCTGATCATGTTTTGCTCGTGGAAGAGGTTTAGTCAACGGGTCTGCAACATTCAGATCCGTATGTATCTTGCAAATTTCTACGTCTCCCACCTGGACTAGATCCTAGATGGAGTTGAAGCGTCTCAGGATGTGCTTGGTTGTCTTGTGAAATCTGGATTCCTTTGCCAAGGCAATTGCACCAGTATTGTGACAAAAGATTTTCATTGGACCCGATGCACTAGGTATGACACCTAGATCGGATATGAACTCCTTCATCCAGACTCCTTCATTTGCTGCTTCTGAAGCAGCTATGTACTCTTCTTCACACGTAGATCCCGCCACAAAGCTTTGTTTAGAGCTGCACCAACTGACAGCTCCACCGTTCAATGTAAACACGTATCCGGTTTGCGATTTAGAATCGTCCGGATCAGTGTCAAAGCTTGCATCGACGTAACCATTTACGACTAGCTCTTTGTCACCTCCATAAACGAGAAACATATCCTTAGTCCTTTTCAGGTGTTTCAGGATGTTCTTGACCGCTGTCTAGTGATCCACTCCTGGATTACTTTGGTACCTCCCTGCTAAACTTATAGCAAGGCACACATCAAGTCTGGTACACAGCATTGCATACATGATAGAGCCTATGGCTGAAGCATAGGGAACATCTTTCATCTTCTCTCTATCTTCTGTAGTGGTCGGGCATTGAGTCTTACTCAACTTCACACCTTGTAACACAGGCAAGAACCCTTTCTTTGCTTGATCCATTTTGAACTTCTTCAAAACTTTGTCAAGGTATGTGCTTTGTGAAAGTCCAATTAAGCGTCTTGATCTATCTCTATAGATCTTGATGCCCAATATATAAGCAGCTTCACCGAGGTCCTTCATTGAAAAACTCTTATTCAAGTATCCCTTTATGCTATCCAGAAATTCTATATCATTTCCAATCAGCAATATGTCATCCACATATAATATCAGAAATGCTACAGAGCTCCCACTCACTTTCTTGTAAATACAGGCTTCTCCAAAAGTCTGTATAAAACCAAATGCTTTGATCACACTATCAAAGTGTTTAATCGAACTCCGAGAGGCTTGCACCAGTCCATAAATGGATCGCTGGAGCTTGCACACTTTGTTAGCTCCCTTTGGATCGTTAAAACCTTCCGGCTGCATCATATACAACTCTTCTTCCATAAATCCATTCAGGAATGCAGTTTTGACATCCATTTGCCAAATTTCATAATCATAAAATGCGGCAATTGCTAACATGATTCGGACAGACTTAAGCATTGCTACGGGTGAGAAAGTCTCATCGTAGTCAATCCCTTGAACTTGTCGAAAATCTTTCGCAACAAGTCGAGCTTTATAGACAATAACATTACCGTCAGCGTCAGTCTTCTTCTTGAAGATCCATTTATTCTCAATAGCTTGCCGATCATCGGGCAAGTCAACCAAAGTCCACACTTTGTTTTCATACATGGATCCCATCTCAGATTTCATGGCCTCAAGCCATTTTGCGGAATCTGGGCTCACCATCGCTTCTTCATAGTTCGTAGGTTCGTCATGGTCTAGTAACATAACCTCCAGAACAGGATTACCGTACCAGTATGGTGCAGATCTTACTCTGGTTGACCTACGAGGTTCAGTAACAACTTGATCTAAAGTTTCATGATCATCATCATTAACTTCCTCACTAATTGGTGTAGGTGTCACAGGAACCGGTTTCTGTGATGAACTATTTTCCAATAAGGGAGCAGGTACAGTTACCTCATCAAGTTCTACTTTCCTCCCACTCACTTCTTTCGATAGAAACTCCTTCTCTAGAAAGGATCCAAATTTAGCAACAGAACTCTTGCCTTCAGATCTGTGATAGAAGGTGTACCCAACAGTTTCCTTTGGGTATCCTATGAAGACACATTTCTCTGTTTTGGGTTCGAGCTTATCAGGTTGAAGCTTTTTCACATAAGCATCGCAGCCCCAAACTTTAAGAAATGACAACTTTGGTTTCTTGCCAAACCACAGTTCATAAGGCGTCGTCTCAACGGATTTCGATGGTGCCCTATTTAACGTGAATGCAGCCGTCTCTAATGCATAACCCCAAAACGATAGCGGTAAATCAGTAAGAGACATCATAGATCGCACCATATCTAGTAAAGTACGATTACGACGTTCGGACACACCATTACGCTGTGGTGTTCTGGGTGGCGTGAGTTGCGAAATTATTCCGCATTATTTCAAATGAAGACCAAACTCGTAACTCAAATATTCTCCTCCATGATTAGATCGTAGAAACTTTATTTTCTTTTTACGATGAGTTTCAACTTCACTCTGAAATTCTTTGAACTTTTCAAATGTTTCAGACTTATGTTTCATTGAGTAGATATACCCATATCTGCTTAAATCATATGTGAAGGTGAGAAAATAACGATACCCGCCGCGAGCCTCAACATTCATCGGTCCACATACATTTGTATGTATGATTTCCAACAAATCTGTTGCTTGCTCCATAGTTCCGGAGAACGGCATTTTAGTCATCTTGCCCATGAGGCACGGTTCGCAAGTACCAAGTGATTCATAATCAAGTGGTTCCAAAAGTCCATCAGTATGGAGTGTCTTCCTGCGCTTTACACCAATATGACCTAAACGGCAGTGCCACAAATAAGTTGCACTATGATTATCAACTCTGCATCTTTTGGCTTCAATATTATGAATATGTGTATCACTACTATCGAGATTCAACAAAAATAGACCACTCTTCAAGGGTGCATGACCATAAAAGATATTACTCATATAAATAGAACAACCATTATTCTCTGATTTAAATGAATAATCGTCTCGCATCAAACAAGATCCAGATATAATGTTCATGCTCAACGCTGGCACCAAATAACAATTATTCAGGTCTAAAACTAATCCCGAAGGTAGATGTAGAGGTAGCGTGCCGACTGCGATCACATCGACTTTGGAACCATTTCCCACGCGCATCGTCACCTCGTCCTTAGCCAATCTTCGCTTAATCCGTAGTCCCTGTTTCGAGTTGCAAATATTAGCAACAGAACCAGTATCAAATACCCAGGTGCTACTGCGAGCATTAGTAAGGTACACATCAATAACATGTATATCACATATACCTTTGTTCACCTTGCCATCCTTCTTATCCGCCAAATACTTGGGGCAGTTCCGCTTCCAGTGACCAGTCTGTTTGCAGTAGAAGCACTCAGTCTCAGGCTTAGGTCCAGACTTGGGTTTCTTCTCCTGAGCAGCAACTTGTTTGCTGTTCTTCTTGAAGTTCCCCTTCTTCTTCCCTTTGCCCTTTTTCTTGAAACTGGTGGTCTTGTTGACCATCAACACTTGATGCTCCTTCTTGATTTCTACCTCCGCAGCCTTTAGCATTGCGAAGAGCTCGGGAATCGTCTTATCCATCCCTTGCATGTTATAGTTCATCACGAAGCTCTTGTAGCTTGGTGGCAGTGATTGAAGAATTCTGTCAATGACGCTATCATCCGGAAGATTAACTCCCAGTTGAATCAAGTGATTGTTATACCCAGACATTCTGAGTATATGCTCACTGACAGAACTATTCTCCTCCATCTTACAGCTGTAGAACTTATTGGAGACTTCATATCTCTCAATCCGGGCATTTGCTTGAAATATTAACTTCAACTCCTGAAACATCTCATATGCTCCATGACGTTCAAAACGTCGTTGAAGTCCCGGTTCTAAGCCGTAAAGCATGGCACACTGAACTATCGAGTAGTCATCAGCTTTGCTCTGCCAGACGTTCATAACATCTGGTGTTGCTCCTGCAGCAGGTCTGGCACCTAGCGGTGCTTCCAGGACGTAATTCTTCTGTGCAGCAATGAGGATAATCCTCAAGTTACGGACCCAGTCCGTGTAATTGCTACCATCATCTTTCAACTTTGCTTTCTCAAGGAACGCATTAAAATTCAACGGAACAACAGCACGGGCCATCTATCTACAATCAACATAGACAAGCAAAATACTATCAGGTACTAAGTTCATGATAAATTTAAGTTCAATTAATCATATTACTTAAGAACTCCCACTTAGATAGACATCCCTCTAATCCTCTAAGTGATCACGTGATCCAAATCAACTAAACCATGTCCGATCATCACGTGAGATGGAGTAGTTTCAATGGTGAACATCACTATGTTGATCATATCTACTATATGATTCACGCTCGACCTTTCCGTCTCAGTGTTCCGAGGCCATATCTGCATATGCTAGGCTCGTCAAGTTTAACCTGAGTATTCTGCGTGTGCAACTGTTTTGCACCCGTTGTATTTGAATGTAGAGCCTATCACACCCGATCATCACGTGGTGTCTCAGCACGAAGAACTTTCGCAACGGTGCATACTCAGGGAGAACACTTATACCTTGATAATTTAGTGAGAGATCATCTTATAATGCTACCGTCAATCAAAGCAAGATAAGATGCATAAAAGATAAACATCACATGCAATCAATATAAGTGATATGATATGGCCATCATCATCTTGTGCTTGTGATCTCCATCTCCGAAGCACCGTCATGATCACCATCGTCACCGGCGCGACACCTTGATCTCCATTGTAGCATCGTTGTCGTCTCGCCAACTTATGCTTCTACGACTATCGCTACCGCTTAGTGATAAAGTAAAGCATTACAGGGCGATTGCATTGCATACAATAAAGCGACAACCATATGGCTCCTGCCAGTTGCCGATAACTCGGTTACAAAACATGATCATCTCATACAATAAAATATAGCATCATGCCTTGACAATATCATATCACAACATGCCCTGCAAAAACAAGTTAGCCGTCCTCTACTTTGTTGTTGCAAGTTTTACGTGGCTGCTACGGGCTGAGCAAGAACCGTTCTTACCTACGCATCAAAACCACAACGATAGTTTGTCAAGTTAGTGCTGTTTTAACCTTCTCAAGGACCGGGCGTAGCCACACTCGGTTCAACTAAAGTTGGAGAAACTGACACCCGCCAGCCACCTGTGTGCAAAGCACGTCGGTAGAACCAGTCTCGCGTAAGCGTACGCGTAATGTCGGTCCGGGCCGCTTCTTCCAACAATACCGCCGAACCAAAGTATGACATGCTGGTAAGCAGTATGACTTATATCGCCGACAACTCACTTGTGTTCTACTCGTGCATATAACATCTACGCATAAAACCAGGCTCGGATGCCACTGTTGGGGAACGTAGTAATTTCAAAAAAAATTCCTATGCACACACATGATAATGGTGATGCATAGCACCGAGAGGGGAGAGTGTTGTCCACGTACCCTCGTAGAACGAAAGTGGAAGCGTTAGCACAACGTAGTTGATGTAGTCATACGTCTTCATGATCCGACCGATCAAGTACCGAACGCACGACACCTACGAGTTCAGCACACGTTCAGCTCGATAACGTCCCTCGAACTCCGATCCAGCCGAGCTTTGAGGGAGAGTTCCGTCAGCACGACGGTGTGGTGACGATGATGATGTTCTACCGACGCAGGGCTTCGCCTAAGCACCGCTATGATATTATCGAGGAGGATTATGGTGGAGGGGGGCACCGCACACGGCTAAGAGATCAAGAGATCAATTGTTGTGTCTATGGGGTGCCCCCCTCCTCCGTATATAAAGGGGGGGAGGAAGAGGGGGCCGGCCAAGGGGAGGAGGCGCGCCCAAGGGGGGAAATCCTACTCCAAGTAGGTTTTGCCCCTCTTTCCTATTCCAACTAGGAGAAGGGGGAAGGAGGAGGTGGAGAGAAGGAAGGAGAAGGGGGGCCGCCGCCCCCTTCCCTTTCCCAATTCGGATTGGGGACAGGGGGGCCGCGCGCCACCTCCTGGTCGCCTCTCCTCTTCCACCACTTGGGCCCATAAGGCCTGATAACCACCGGGGGGGGGGGGGTTCCGGTAAACCCCCGGTACTCCGGTATATATCCGATAACCCCAGAACTATTCCGGTGTCCGAATATAGTCGTCCAGTATATCAATCTTTATGTCTCGACCATTTCGAGACTCCTCGTCATGTCCGTGATCACATCCGGGACTCCGAACTATCTTCGGTACACCAAAACACATAAACTCATAATATAACCGTCATCAAACTTTAAGCGTGCGGACCCTACGGGTTCGAGAACTATGTAGACATGACCGAGACACGTCTCCGGTCAATAACCAATAGCGGAACCTGGATGCTCATATTGGCTCCCACATATTCTACGAAGATCTTTATCGGTCAGACCGCATAACAACATACATTGTTCCCTTTGTCATCGGTATGTTACTTGCCCGAGATTTGATCGTCGGTATCTTAATACCTAGTTCAATCTCATTACCGGCAAGTCTCTTTACTCGTTCTGTAATACATCATCCCATAACTAACTCATTAGTTGCAATGCTTGCAAGGCTTATAGTGATGTGCATTACCGAGTGGGCCCAGAGATACCTCTCCGACAATCGGAGTGACAAATCCTAATCTCGAAATACGCCAACCCAACAAGTACCTTCGGAGACACCTGTAGAGCACCTTTATAATCACCTAGTTATGTTGTGATGTTTGGTAGCACATAAAGTGTTCCTCCGGTAAACGGGAGTTGCATAATCTCATAGTCATAGGAACATGTATAAGTCATGAAGAAAGCAATAGCAGAATACTAAACGATCGTGTGCTAAGCTAACGGAATGGGTCAAGTCAATCACATCATTCTTCTAATGATGTGATCCCGTTAATCAAATGACAACTCATGTCAATGGTTAGGAAACATAACCATCTTTGATCAATGAGCTAGTCAAGTAGAGGCATACTAGTGACACTCTGTTTGTCTATGTATTCACACAAGTATTATGTTTCCAGTTAATACAATTCTAGCATGAATAATAAACATTTATCATGATATAAGAAATAAATAATAACTTTATTATTGCCTCTAGGGCATATTTCCTTCAGTAAATGCAAGGAGATGAAAGCTTATGTTATGGCACTTGATAGATTTTCATAATGTCTCCCCGGCAATGGAGCCAGAAATTCTTCCTGTTACTTGTGAGCTGAGTTGGGATTCCCTCGAACAGAAGAGGATGATGCAATACAACAGAGTTAAGTATTTCCCTCAGTTAAGAACCAAGGTTATCAATCTAGTAGGAGAACCACGCAGCACCTCGTTAGCAGTAGCTACACGCAAAATAACAAATACTTGCACCCAACGCAAACAAAGCGTTGTGAATCCCTTGGCGGTTAATTGCAAGGATCAAATCTCGTAGTGATAGATAGATAAGCAAAAACACAAAATAAATAAAATTGCAGCAATGTATTTTTGGATTTTAATATATGATAAAGATAGGCCCGGGGCCCATAGTTTTCACTAGAGGATTCTCTCTTGAAGATAACATACGGTGGGTAAACAAACTACTGTTGGGCAATCGATAAAAAAGCGAATAATCATGAGGATATCCAAGGCAATGATCATGTATATAGGCATCACATCCAAGACAAGTAGACCGACTCCTACCTGCATCTACTACTATTACTCCACACATCGACCGCTATCCAGCATGCATCTAGAGTATTAAGTTCATAAAGAATTGAGTAACACCTTAAGCAAGATGACATGATGTAGATAAAGTAAATCCAATCAATGTGAATAAACCCCACCGTATTACCCTTAATGGCAACGATACAAATACGTGTCATGTCCCCTTCTGTCACTGATATTGAGCACCGCAAGATCAAACCCATCACAAAGCACCTCTCCCATTACAAGATAAATCAATCTAGTTGGCCAAACCAAATCAATAGATCGGAGAGAAATAAAAAGCTATAATAATTATGCATACAAGAGTTCAGAGAAGACTCAAATAATATTCATGGATAATTTGATCATAAAATCACAATTCATCGGATCCCAGCAAGCACACCGCAAAAAGAATTACATCGAATAGATCTCCAAGAACATCGAGGAGAACATTGTATTGAAGATCAAAGAGAGAGAAAAAGCAATCTAGCTACTAGCTATGGGACTGTAGGTATGTGGTAAACTACTCTCACATCATCGGAGGGGTAGCAAGGTTGATGTAGAAGGCCTCCATGATCGATTCCCCCTCCGGCAGAGTACTGGTAAAGGCCTTCGGATGGGATGAGAACAGAAACTTGCGGCGGCAGAAAAAGTGTTTTGGGTGGCTCACTGTTGGTTTGCCAATTTTAGAGAAATTATAGAGGCAGAATTAGGTCAGACAGAGCAAAGATGGGCCCATGAGGCACCAGGGCGCGCCTACCCCCCTGGGCACGCCCTGGTGGCTCGTGGCCACCTCCTTCGACTTGTGACTTCCTCCCGAAGCTTCTAGGGCCTCTTATGTCCAGAAATTTTTTGTCAAAAAGTCCGTGGCATTTGGACTTCATTTGGTACTGATTTCCTGGAAAACCAAACACACGCAAAAAACAACAACTTGCACTTGGCACTAAGTTGATAGGTTAGTCCCAAAAAATGATATATAATTGCATATAAAACATGCAAGGTTTATACTATAATAGCATGGAACAATAACAAATTATAGATACGTTGGAGACGTATCAGGGGGTGAGCGGCGGCCGTCCCGGGAGGACAGTTGGTACCGGAGGTCGGGCTCATGCCGGACGGTGTCAGTGAAGGAAATATGCCCTAGAGGCAATAATAAAGTTGTTATTTCTATTTCCTTATATCATGGTAAATGTTTATTATTCATGCTAGAATTGTATTAACCGAAAACTTAGTACATGCGCGAATACATAGACAAACAGAGTGTCCCTAGTATGCCTCTACTAGACTAGCTCGTTAATCAAAGATGGTTAAGTTTCCTAGCCATAGACATGTGTTGTCATTTGATGAAAGGGATCACATCATTAGAGAATGATGTGATGGACAAGACCCATCCATTAGCTTAGCACTATGATCGTTTAGTTTATTGCTATTGATTTCTTCATGACTTATACATGTTCCAATGACTATGATATTATGCCACTCCCGAATACCGGAGGAACACTTAGTGTGCTATCAAACGTAATAGCGTAACTGGGTGATTATAAAGATGCTCTACAGGTGTCTCTGATGGTGTTTGTTGAGTTGGCATAGATCGAGATTAGGATTTGTCACCCCGATTGTCGGAGAGGTATCTCTAGGCTCTCTCGGTAATGCACATCACTATAAGCCTTGCAAGCAATGTGACTAATGAGTTAGTTACGGGAAGATGCATTACGGAACGAGTAAAGAGACTTGCCGGTAACGAGATTGAACTAGGTATGATGATACCGACGATCGAATCTCGGGCAAGTAACATACCGATGAAAAAAGGAACAACGTATGTTGTTATGTGGTTTTACCGATAAAGATCTTCGTAGAATATGTAGGAGCCAATATGAGCATCCAGGTTCCACTATTGGTTATTGACCGGAGATGTGTCTCGGTCATGTCTACATAGTTCTCGAACCCGTAGGGTCCGCACGCTTAACGTTCGATGACGATTTGTATTATGAGTTTATGTGATTTGATGACCGAAGGTTGTTCGGAGTCCCGGATGAGATCACAGACGTCATGAGGAGTCTCTAAATGGTCGAGACATAAAGATTCATATATTGGAAGGTTACATTCGGACAACGGAAGTGTTCCGGGTAGTTTCGGATAAAACCGGAGTGCTGGAGGGGTTACCGGAACCCCCCGGGGAAGTAATGGGCCTTAGTGGGCCTTAGGGGAGAGAGAGTACAACAGCCAGGAGGTGACGCTCCCCCAAGGGGAGTCCTAATAGGACTAGGGGAGGGGGCGCTTCCCCTCTTTCCCGCTCCCTCTCCCTCTCCTTCCTTCTTCTCCTACTTGGACTATGAAAGGGGGGGGGGTGATTCCTACTTGGAGTAGGATTCCCCCCCTTGGGCGCGCCCCTTAGGGCCGGCCGGCCTCCTCCCTCCCTCCTTTATATACGGGGGAGGGGGCACCCCATAGACACATAAGTTGATCTTTAGCCGTGTGTGGTGCCCCCCTCCACAGTTTTACACCTCGGTCATATTGTCGTAGTGCTTAGGCGAAGCCCTGCGTTGGTAACTTCATCATCACCGTCACCATGCCGTCGTGCTGACGAAACTCTCCCTCGGCCTCAACTGGATCAAGAGTTCGAGGGACGTCACCAGCTGAACGTGTGCAGATCGCGGAGGTGTCGTGCGTTCGGTACTTGATCGGTTGGATCGCGAAGACGTTCGACTACATCAACCGCGCTACTAAACGCTTCCGCTTTCGGTCCACGAGGGTACGTGGACACACTCTCCCAGCTCGTTGCTATGCTTCTCCTAGATAGATCTTGCGTGATTGTAGGCAAATTTTTTGAAATACTACGTTCCCCAACAGTGGCATCCGAGCCAGGTCTATGCGTAGATGTTATATGCACGAGTAGAACACAAAGAGTTGTGGGCGATAATAGTCATACTGCTTACCACTATCTCATACTTTGATTCGGCGGTATTGTTAGATGAAGCGGCCCAGACCAACATTACATGACCGCGTTCATGAACTGGTTCTACCGACGTGCTTCGCACACAGGTGGCTAGTCACTGGTGCGCGTCGGTCCTAAACAAACATTTTAAAGCCCCTTTCCGCGGCGGCATTTGGAACCGTCGCCAAGTGAGTGTGGGCGATAGGGGGGTCCTTCCCACACGAGCTAGAAAGCATCGGGGATAGGGCCCCTACAGTACTCCTACTTGTTTCTGCTTGCATTGCCATCGCAGTCGGTATTCTGTGGTGCTACGTTTATGATGTGCGGCCCATCACAAACGGTTCACTATTATAGAACGTGTATGATCGCGGCCCATCACAAATGGTTCACCGTTAAGAAGATTAGCTAATCGTCCTACGAGTGTTGGACAGGATTACGAAATGTCGGACCGCCGTAACATCGTCGTACACGACAACTATCGCACACGCTATTCTGTGGTGCAACGTTTACAATGCATACTTCATCAGAAAAAGTTGATGGTTGCGAATCGTGTACGATAAGGCAACTAACACAAACGTTTAGTTTGCCCGCACCGTTTGTGATATTGTCTGACATCGCACATGCTTTGCAAACGGCAACTGTGTGCATGCTTGCACACGTTTCCTCTCTGTGAGCCGTCTCGGACTATGGTGCATATCCCAAATGTTTGTGTTTTACCTACCGTGTGTGCCGTAACAACCTGGAGAGCGTAATTTCACCGTAATTTAATTGCTGCTTTTCCAAACTATATCAGATTTGGATTTGAATTTGAATGTATGCTACAACTTTATTCATATCCATCAGGTTCAAACAACCAATGCATTATTCAATTCATAGGTACATATGTTCAAGAATTACATAAGAACCAAATAAAGAATGATGAACCACAGTTGTATACTTGTACTATTAAAGACGGTAAAGAAAGAGGCGAAATATATTCTGGTTGCTGAACAAGGTGAAGCGGAATGCCCATATTGTGTCCTCCTTGTGATGGCCGACCGCCCATCCTTCACGGTCTTCATGAAAACATCTAGATAATCATCGTGTCCTGGTAGAAATACTTTAACCTTTGCATGCCCACCAATCATGTAGTTTGAGAGGTAATCTTGAGTAAACTGCTTTGGCAACCACTGCAAAGGAATAAGATTTCAGACATTGTCATCTAACACAACTCATTATGGGCAGTAAAAAGAAGGCTGCAGAGTTCTTACTTACCATCCTGCAGTTCGCTGTTGTCTTGGATAAAGTGTAAAAAATAGTTTAATTGCCATCTTTGGACCCATTTTACTAACAATCTTTATCAGCTTCCTCACTTGATGCTGGTTCATCGATATCTCATTGCCCCATACGCAGAAAGGGTCAAAACGCAGATCTTTACCAATGACATATGTACCTAAAAGCACCAAGTTAATACTAGAAGCTAAACAGCAATGGCACAATGATGTAGTACAACACTCTTTTATAATATGTCTATATACATCCGTATGTGGTAGTCCATTTGAAATCTCTAAAAAGATAAATATTTAGGAACAGAGGGAGTATCTTATAACATCCAATATACTCACATATTAGATGAATTAACATCTTATATTATGGGCCGGAAGGAGTTTAGTTCGTTCTTAGAAATTATCTGCTGCTGTATCCACGGGTTACAGTTAGTTTGAGCTAGTTCGGGCTCAAATAGCCCTAAAGTATATCTAAACATGAGGGCTAGTTTGAGCTAGTTGCATCTATAACCCACCCAAAAAACTAGTATGCAACCCAAGAGGTGCTAATTGGAGCTAGTTCTCCTAGTGCATTTATTGTCAATCTAAACCTGCCATCCAAACAAATCTTTGGATGGAGTTAGTTCAGGGTTAGTAATGAGTTAGAAACTAACTCTAACCTCTAGCTAAGTTGAGTATCCAAACAGGGTTGTGTTGTTGTTGCTGTTGTTGCTGCTGCTCTTCTACGTATATCTAGACATCATTAGAACATTAATGTAACACTCTTGCTTGTTGCTATGTAGCCTAGGATTGCATATTTAGACATTAAGTACAGTGCATGTTGCTATGTAGCCTCAGATATATTACATATGGCCCTAGTTAACCTAAGGAAAAATGGGTTGCAGATATATTCAGTTAAAAGTCCGATTCACCGATTAGTCCCTTATCAGCCGCCGGCCTATATGGTACCAGCTACGGATATCCTGAACAGTGAGCAGATATAAGCCATGGGATGAAACTAACCTCGATGGAAAACAGCAGTCGTTCCCAAAATTGTCCCGTGTAGGTACATCAAGAAGCATGTTAAGCACAACAGGCTAAACATCAACCAAAATTACACATGGCAGACAAAATAATCTCCAAAAGATAGCTTCAGTGTGCAGGTTTAAGCATGCTAGTAAAGCAAAACAAGTGGAAAGGTGTGCTAACTGCAACAGGCCTAACATTTAACAGCAAGAAAACATGGTCATTCAAACTGGTATTGTGCCGGTCTAAGCACACTGGTTATGGTTAAATAAAAATGGAAAGGCGTGTTAACTACAAGATGCAGCAACCAAATGTAGTCATTCATAGTGGTATTGTTGAAACTGGTACTGATGAAATTGAACTGCACAGTTCATACTTGCACATATAGAACATCACGTTGTGAATAACTGGAATAAACAAGGCATACTACGAACAACCAAAGATAGCATTTGAAACTGAATATATGCTAACTACAAACAACCGAACAATCAAAAAACTTTAAAAGAGGCATATGCTAGCTATAACAGGCTTAACAACAAGCAAATATATGCATTCCTATCGGTATGTTTAAAACTGGATTGATGAAATGTACTGCACAGCAAATAATTGCACATATACAGCATCACATTGTGAACAACTGAAATAAACAAATCATGGGTTTCCTCACTTGCCACAGATGGGCTCGTTCCCGTGGGAAGAGCACGAACCCTGGATGCGCTCCATGTTGTCGCAGATGGGCTCCTTCCCCTTGGAAGAGCACGGCTGTAGGGTGCCCTCCCTGATGTCGCAGACGGACTCTTTCCCCTTGGAGGAGCAGATGGGCTCTTTCCCCTTGGAAGAGCCGGAGAGGGTGCCCTCCTCGTGGTCGCCGTCGATGAGGTCTGACTTGGAAGCTGTGGATCTAGAGCCAGCATCGCAGAACGTGTCCTTCAAAAATGACAAAAGGGGCTCGATGGTGATGTAGAATGGCAAATTGTTGACAGTGAGCCAGAGGAGATCAACGGCGGGGCCATGGATGAGATCGATGGCGGCTGAACCCGAGGGGTTGGGGGTGGGCCACTTAACCTGTGATACAACCTACCTCAGGGCGTCACTGTCGATGACCTCGATGTCGTAGCCGGTGGATGAGACATGCCTGCATACTCTAGCCCGCTGCTTGAGTGCCTGCTGCCAGTAATGGTTGTCAGCTTCCTCGGCGACGTCGGGCGAAGAGACCGCTATACACCTCTTTTGGGACAGTCGCTCCTCGAGCTCCATGAGAAGCGTAGCCGGGCTTAGGCTGCGACGCTCTGGAGTGGGGGATGGGGATCTATGGGAAAGGGGGCGTTTGACAAGCGTCATCTAAGAAACTCAGGGCGGCCTGGGTATGGAGAACGGTGGGTAAGCTGCACGGGCAAACCGGCAGATGTTGACAATGGAGGCCTTGCGGCGGCAACAGGGACTTTGCTAGGGTTTTGAGCGAGGGAGTGCGTGTGTGTGTGCACGCGCGCATGCCCGAGGAGGTTTTGGTGTGTGTGTGTGTGTGTGGAGGGGGCGCGGGGTGTTTGAGGAAATGACGCGGGTACTGAAAATTTTACTACGCGGGAGTCAAACGCGGGAGTGAAATGCCGGGCTATTGAAAATTTTGATGATAGTGCATCGCACACGGTCCAGAGATAACAACCGTGTGTTACGAAAAAGAAAAACCCTTGAGGCGGGTAGATATTTTCGATGCAGGCGGGAATGGGAAAAAGAAACATCGCACAAGGTCCGGAGATAACAACCGTGTGTTATGAAACAGAAAAACCCTCGAAGCGCGCAGATATTTTTGAGAGGGGGAGCCTCGTGGAGCCCAATGTACTGTGCGGATGTGTGCGTGACAGGTGCACCGGCGTGGCACATGGTTAATTTGAGTGAACCGTGTCTGTTGCGTCATCCGACATTTCTAACGTTCATAAATTTGGTGAAAAATGACGCGGGAGAGGGTCAGAACACGAACACACTTGCATGTGGACCAAATTGATGTATCAAAAGGGTGGTTTGATTTTCAAATACCAAATGCAACTTTGATGTGGCACCTCTCTCGCAAAGCGCACGGTATTGCTTGCTCCCACCCTCTCGTGTCGGCATGAAGGGAATCCTAAGCTATGAATGCATGCCCCCTCCCCCTCAACCGAGGTTCACCTAGAAAAGTGTGAAGTAGCTAGCAGCCCCCCTCCTCCCTCATGTCGGCATGAAGGAAATCCTAAGCTATATATGAATGCATGCCCCTCCCCCTCAACCGAGGATCACCTAGCAAAGTGCAAAATAGCTAGCAGCCCCCCTCCTCCCTCGTGTTGGCACGAAGGGAATCCTAAGCTATATATGAATGCATGCCCCCAACCGAGGTTCACCGTAGCAAAGTGCGAAGTAGCTAGCAGCCCCCTCCCTCGTGTCGGCACGAAGGGAATCCTAAGCTATGAATGCATGCCCCCCAACCGAGGTTCACCTAGCAAAGTGTGAAGTAGAGCTAGCAGCCCCCCTCCCTCGTGTCGGCACGAAGGGATTCCTAAGCTATGAATGCATGCCCCCCCAATTGAGGTTCACCTAGCAAAGTGCGAAGTAGCTAGCAGCCACCCTCCCTCGTGTCGGCACGAAGGGAATCCTAGCTAAGCTATGAATGCATGCCCTCCCCCCCAACCGAGGTTCACCCTAGCAAAGTGTGAAGTAGCTAGCAGCCACCCCTCCCTCGCGTCGGCATGAAGGGAATCCTAAGCTATGAATGCACATGCCCCCCCCAACCGAGGTTCACCTAGCAAAGTGCGAAGTAGCTAGCAGCCCCCCTCGTGTCGGCACTAAGGGAATCCTAAGCTATGAGCATGCCCCTCCCCCCCCAACCGAGGTTCACCTAGCAAAGTGCGAAGTAGCTAGCAGCCCCCCACCCTCCTCGTGTCGCCACAAAGGGATGCCCCCGACCGAGGTTCACCTAGCAAAGTGCGATGTAGCAACCCCCCCCCACACACTTTCAGTCGGCGGGCCAGAGAGGCATATATCTCACCAAGATGGATCATAAAACGGACCAAGAATAATCCACCTTGGTCGTACAACCTCTCTCTTGTTGTTGGTCAAAGTGATGTCCGTCCATGCGACCCCGGAGATGGGCTAGCTCTGTTGGAAATATGCCCTAGAGGCAATAATAAATGGTTATTATTATATTTCCTTGTTCATGATAATTGTCTATTGTTCATGCTATAATTGTGTTATCCGGAAATCGTAATACATGTGTGAATACATAGACCACAACGTGTCCCTAGTAAGCCTCTAGTTGACTAGCTCGTTGATCAACAGATAGTCATGGTTTCCTGACTGTGGACATTGGATGTCTTTGATAACGGGATCACATCATTAGGAGAATGATGTGATGGACAAGACCCAATCCTAAGCATAGCACAAAAGATCGTGTAGTTCGTTTGCTAGAGCTTTTCCAATGTCAAGTATCATTTGCTTAGACCATGAGATCGTGCAACTCCTGGATACCATAGGAGTGCTTTGGGTGTACCAAACGTCACAACGTAACTGGGTGACTATAAAGGTGCACTACGGGTATCTCCGAAAGTGTCTGTTGAGTTGGCACGGATCGAAACTGGGATTTGTCACTCCGTATGACGGAGAGGTATCTCTGGGCCCACTCGGTAATGCATCATCATAATGAGCTCAATGTGACTAAGGAGTTAGCCACGGGATCATGCATTACGGTACGAGTAAAGTGACTTGCCGGTAACGAGATTGAACAAGGTATTGGGATACCGACGATCGAATCTCGGGCAAGTAACGTACCGATTGACAAAGGGAATTCTATACGGGATTGATTGAATCCTCGACATCGTGGTTCATCCGATGAGATCATCGTGGAACATGTGGGAGCCAACATGGGTATCCAGATCCCGCTGTTGGTTATTGACCGGAGAGGCGTCTCGGTCATGTCTGCATGTCTCCCGAACCCGTAGGGTCTACACACTTAAGGTTCGGTGACGCTAGGGTTGTAGAGATATTAGTATGCAGAAACCCGAAAGTTGTTCGGAGTCCCGGATGAGATCCCGGACGTCACGAGGAGTTCCGGAATGGTCCGGAGGTGAAGAATTATATATAGGAAGTCCAGTTTCGGCCACCGGGAAAGTTTTGGGGGTTATCGGTATTGTACCGGGACCACCGGAAGGGTCCCGGGGGTCCACCGGGTGGGGCCACCTATCCCGGAGGGCCCCATGGGCTGAAGTGGGAAGGGAACCAGCCCTTAGTGGGCTGGGGCGCCCCCCTTGGGCCTCCCCCTGCGCCTAGGGTTGGAAACCCAAGGGGTGGGGGGCGCCCCACTTGCCTTGGGGGGCAAGGCACCCCCTTGGCCGCCACCCCCCCTCAGATGGGATCTCCAGGGTGGCCGGCGCCCCCAGGACCCCTATAAATAGTGGGGGGGGGGGAGGGAGGGCAGCAACACCACAGCCCCTGGCGCCTCCCTCTCCCCCTGCAACACCACTCCCTCCCGCTTGTGCTTGGCGAAGCCCTGCCGGGATCCCCGCTACTTCCACCACCACGCCGTCGTGCTGCTGGATCTCCATCAACCTCTCCTTTCCCCTTGCTGGATCAAGAAGGAGGAGACGTCGCTGCTCCGTACGTGTGTTGAACGCCGAGGTGCCGTCCGTTCGGCACTCGGTCATCAGTGATTTGGATCACGGCGAGTACGACTCCATGAACCCCGTTCACTTGAACACTTCTGCTCGCGATCTACAAGGGTATGTAGATGCACTCCTTTCCCCTCGTTGCTAGTATACTCCATAGATGGATCTTGGTGATGCGTAGAATTTTTTGAAAATTCTGCTACGATCCCCAACAGTGGCATCATGAGCCAGGCCTATGCGTAGTTACTATGCACGAGTAGAACACAAAGCAGTTGTGGGCGTAGATGTTGTCAATTCTTCTTGCCACTACTAGTCTTATCTTGTTTCAGCGGGATTGTGGGATGAAGCGGCCCTGATCGACCTTACACATACGCTTACATGAGACAGGTTCGACCGACTGACATGCACTAGTTGCATAAGGTGGCTAGCGGGTGTCTGTCTCTCCCACTTTAGTCGGAACGGATTCGATGAAAAGGGTCCTTATGAAGGGTAAATAGAAATTGGCATATCACGTTGTGGTTTTACGTAGGTAAGAAACGTTCTTGCTAGAAACCTATACAAGCCACGTAAAAACTTGCAACAACAATTAGAGGACGTCTAACTTGTTTTTGCGGCATGTGCCTTGTGATGTGATATGGCCAGAAGATGTGATGAATGATATATGTGATGTATGAGATTGATCATATTCTTGTAATAGGAATCACGACTTGCATGTCGATGAATATGACAACCGGCAGGAGCCATAGGAGTTGCCTTTATTTTTTGTATGACCTGCGTGTCATTGAATAACGCCATGTAAATTACTTTACTTTATTGCTAAACGCGTTAGCCATAGAAGTAGAAGTAATCGTTGGCGTGACAACTTCATGAAGACACAATGATGGAGATCATGATGATGGAGATCATGGTGTCATGCCGGTGACGAAGATGATCATGGCGCCCCGAAGATGGAGATCAAAGGAGCAAAATGATATTGGCCATATCATGTCACTATTTGATTACATGTGATGTTTATCATGTTTTGCATCTTATTTGCTTAGAACGACGGTAGTAAGTAAGATGATCCCTTATAATAATTTCAAGAAAGTGTTCCCCCTAACTGTGCACCGTTGCGAAGGTTCGTTGTTTCGAAGCACCACGTGATGATCGGGTGTGATAGATTCCAACGTTCGCATACAACGGGTGTTGACGAGCCTAGCATGTACAGACATGGCCTCGGAACACACGTAATACACTTAGGTTGACTTGACGAGCCTAGCATGTACAGACATGGCCTCGGAACACGGAAGACCGAAAGGTCGAGCATGAGTCGTATAGAAGATACGATCAACATGGAGATGTTCACCGATCTTGACTAGTCCATCTCACGTGATGATCGGACACGGCCTAGTTAACTCGGATCATGTTTCACTTAGATGACTAGAGGGATGTCTATCTGAGTGGGAGTTCATTGAGTAATTCGATTAGATGAACTTAATTATCATGAACTTAGTCTAAAATCTTTACAATATGTCTTGTAGATCAAATGGCCCATGTTGTCCTCAATTTCAACGCGTTCCTAGAGAAAACCAAGCTGAAAGATGATGGCAGCAACTATACGGACTGGGTCCGGAACCTGAGGATCATCCTCATAGCTGCCAAGAAAGATTATGTCCTAGAAGCACCGCTAGGTGAAGCACCAATCCCAGAGAACCAAGACGTTATGAACGCTTGGCAATCACGTGCTGATGATTACTCCCTCGTTTAGTGCAGCATGCTTTACAGCTTAGAACCGGGTCTCCAAAAGCGTTTTGAGAAACATGGAGCATATGAGATGTTCGAAGAGCTGAAAATGGTTTGCCAAGCTCATGCCCGGGTCGAGAGATATGAAGTCTCCGACAAGTTCTTCAGCTGTAAAATGGAGGAAAATAGTTCTGTTAGTGAGCACATACTCAGAGTGTCTGGGTTACACAACCGCTTGTCTCAGCTGGGAGTTAATCTCCCGGATGACGCGGTCATTGACAGAATCCTTCAGTCGCTTCCACCGAGCTACAAGAGCTTTGTGATGAACTTCAATATGCAGGGGATGGAAAAGACCATCCCTGAGGTATATTCAATGCTGAAATCAGCGGAGGTGGAGATCAGAAAGGAACATCAAGTGTTGATGGTGAATAAAACCACTAAGTTCAAGAAATGCAAGGGTAAGAACAACTTCAAGAAGGACGGCAAGGGAGTTGCCACGCCCGGTAAGCCAGTTGCCGGGAAGAAGTCGAAGAATGGACCCAAGCCTGAGACTGAGTGCTTTTATTGCAAGGGAAGTGGTCACTGGAAGTGTAACTGCCCCAAATACTTAGCGGACAAGAAGGCCGGCAACACCAAAGGTATATGTGATATACATGTAATTGATGTGTACCTTACCAGTACTCGTAGTAGCTCCTGGGTATTTGATACCGGTGCGGTTGCTCATATTTGTAACTCAAAACAGGAACTGCGGAATAAGCGGAGACTGGCAAAGGACGAGGTGATGATGCGCGTCGGGAATGGTTCCAAGGTCGATGTGATCGCCGTCGGCACGCTACCTCTGCATTTACCTATGGGATTAGTTTTAAACCTCAATAACTGTTATTTAGTGCCAGCTTTGAGCATGAACATTGTATCTGGATCTCGTTTAATTCGAGATGGCTACTCATTTAAATCCGAGAATAATGGTTGTTCTATTTATATGAGAGATATGTTTTATGGTCATGCCCCGCTGGTCAATGGTTTATTCTTGATGAATCTCGAACGTGATGTTACACATATTCATAGTGTGAATACCAAAAGATGTAAAGTTGATAACGATAGTCCCACATACTTGTGGCACTGCCGCCTTGGTCACATTGGTGTCAAGCGCATGAAGAAGCTCCATGCAGATGGACTTTTGCAGTCTCTTGATTACGAATCATTTGACACGTGCGAACCATGCCTCATGGGTAAGATGACCAAGACTCCGTTCTCCGGAACAATGGAGCGAGCAACCAACTTATTGGAAATCATACATACCGATGTGTGCGGTCCAATGAGTGTTGAGGCTCGCGGAGGATATCGTTATGTTCTCACTCTCACTGATGACTTAAGTAGATATGGGTATGTCTACCTAATGAAACTCAAGTCTGAAACCTTTGAAAAGTTCAAGGAATTTCAGAGTGAGGTTGAGGATCAACGTGACAGGAAAATAAAGTTCTTACGATCAGATCGTGATGGAGAATATTTAAGTCACGAATTTGGTACGCACTTAAAGAAATGTGGAATCGTTTCACAACTCACGCCGCGTGGAACACCTCAGCGAAATGGTGTGTCCGAACGTCATAATCGCACTCTATTGGATATGGTGCGATCTATGATGTCTCTTACCGATCTACCGCTCTCATTTTGGGGCTATGCTTTAGAGACTGCCGCATTCACTTTAAATAGGGCTCCGTCGAAATCCGTTGAGACGACACCGTATGAATTATGGTTTGGGAAGAAACCTAAGCTGTCGTTTCTAAAAGTTTGGGGATGCGATGCTTATGTCAAGAAACTTCAACCTGAAAAGCTCGAACCCAAGTCGGAAAAATGCGTCTTCATAGGATACCCTAAGGAAACCATTGGGTATACCTTCTACCTCAGATCCGAAGGCAAGATCTTTGTTGCCAAGAATGGGTCCTTTCTGGAGAAAGAGTTTCTCTCGAAAGAAGTGAGTGGGAGGAAAGTGGAACTTGATGAGGTGATAGTCACCCCTTCCGAACCGGAAAGTAGCGCAGCGCGGGAAGATGTTCCTGTGGTGCCTACACCGACTGGGGAGGAAGTTAATGATGATGATCATGAAGCTTCGGATCAAGTTACTGCTGAACTTTGTAGGTCCACAAGGACACGTTCCGCACCAGAGTGGTACGGCAACCCTGTCCTGGAAATCATGTTGTTGGACAACGGTGAACCTTCGAACTATGAAGAAGCGATGGCGGGCCCGGATTCCAACAAATGGCTAGAAGCCATGAAATCCGAGATAGGATCCATGTATGAAAACGAAGTATGGACTTTGACTGACTTGCCCGATGATCGGCGAGCCATAGAAAATAAATGGATCTTTAAGAAGAAGACAGACGCGGATGGTAATGTGACCATCTATAAGGCTCGACTTGTCGCTAAGGGTTATCGACAAGTTCAAGGGGTTGACTACGATGAGACTTTCTCACCCGTAGCGAAGCTGAAGTCCGTCCGAATAATGTTAGCAATTGCCCCATTCTATGATTATGAGATATGGCAAATGGACGTCAAAACGGCATTCCTTAACGGCTTTCTTAAGGAAGAATTGTATATGATGCAGCCGGAAGGTTTTGTTGATCCTAAGAATGCTAACAAGGTATGCAAGCTCCAGCGCTCCATCTATGGGCTGGTGCGAGCATCTCGGAGTTGGAACATTTGATTTGATGAGATGATCAAAGCGTTTGGGTTTACACAGACTTATGGAGAAGCCTGTGTTTACAAGAAAGTGAGTGGGAGCTCTGTAGCATTTCTCTTATTATATGTGGATGACATACTATTGATGGGAAATGATATAGAATTCTTGGAAAGTATAAAGGCCTACTTGAATAAGTGTTTTTCAATGAAGGACCTTGGAGAAGCTGCTTATATATTAGGCATCAAGATCTATAGAGATAGATCAAGATGCCTCATTGGTCTTTCACAGAGTACATACCTTGACAAGATATTGAAGAAGTTCAATATGGATCAGTCCAAGAAGGGGTTCTTGCCTGTATTGCAAGGTGTGCAATTGAGCACGGCTCAATGCCCGACCACGGCAGAAGATAGAGAAAAGATGAGTGTCATCCCCTATGCCTCGGCCATAGGGTCTATTATGTATGCCATGCTGTGTACCAGACCTGATGTAAACCTTGCCGTAAGTTTGGTAGGAAGGTACCAAAGTAATCCCGGCATGGAACACTGGACAACGGTCAAGAATATCCTGAAGTACCTGAAGAGGACTAAGGATATGTTTCTCGTTTATGGAGGTGACGAAGAGCTCGTCGTAAAGGGTTACGTCGACGCTAGCTTCGACACAGATCTGGATGACTCGAAGTCACAAACCGGATACGTGTATATTTTGAATGGAGGGGCAGTAAGCTGGTGCAGTTGCAAGCAAAGCGTCGTGGCGGGATCTACATGTGAAGCGGAGTACATGGCAGCCTCAGAGGCAGCGCAAGAAGCAATCTGGATGAAGGAGTTCATTACCGACCTAGGGGTGATTCCCAATGCGTCGGGCCCGATGACTCTCTTCTGTGACAACACTGGAGCTATTGCCCTTGCCAAGGAGCCCAGGTTTCACAGGAAGACCAGGCATATCAAGCGTCGCTTCAACTCCATTCGTGAAAGTGTTCAAAATGGAGACATAGATATTTGTAAGGTACATACAGACCTGAATGTAGCAGATCTGTTGACTAAACCTCTCCCTAGAGCAAAACATGATCAACACCAGAACTCTATGGGTGTTCGATTCATCACAATGTAACTAGATTATTGACTCTAGTGCAAGTGGGAGACTGTTGGAAATATGCCCTAGAGGCAATAATAAATGGTTATTATTATATTTCCTTGTTCATGATAATTGTCTATTGTTCATGCTATAATTGTGTTATCGGGAAATCGTAATACATGTGTGAATACATAGACCACAACGTGTCCCTGGTAAGCCTCTAGTTGACTAGCTTGTTGATCAACAGATAGTCATGGTTTCCTGACTATGGACATTGGATGTCATTGATAACGGGATCACATCATTAGGAGAATGATGTGATGGACAAGACCCAATCCTAAGCATAGCACAAAAGATCGTGTAGTTCGTTTGCTAGAGCTTTTCCAATGTCAAGTATCATTTCCTTAGACCATGAGATCGTGCAACTCCCAGATACCGTAGGAGTGCTTTGGGTGTACCAAACATCACAACGTAACTGGGTGACTATAAAGGTGCACTACGGGTATCTCCGAAAGTGTCTGTTGAGTTGGCACGGATCGAGACTGGGATTTGTCACTCCGTATGACGGAGAGGTATCTCTGGGCCCACTCGGTAATGCATCATCATAATGAGCTCAATGTGACTAAGGAGTTAGCCACGGGATCATGCATTACGGTACGAGTAAAGTGACTTGATGGTAACGAGATTGAACAAGGTATTGGGAAACCGACGATCGAATCTCGGGCAAGTAACGTACCGATTGACAAAGGGAATTGTATACGAGATTGATTGAATCCTCGACATCGTGGTTCATCCGATGAGATCATCGTGGAACATGTGGGAGCCAACATGGGTATCCAGATCCCGCTGTTGGTTATTGACCGGAGAGGCGTCTCGGTCATGTCTGCAAGTCTCCCGAACCCGTAGGGTCTACACACTTAAGGTTCGGTGACGCTAGGGTTGTAGAGATATTAGTATGCGGAAACCCTAAAGTTGTTCGGAGTCCCGGATGAGATCCCAGACGTCACGAGGAGTTCCGGAATGGTTCGGAGGTGAAGAATTATATATAGGAAGTCCAGTTTCGGCCACCGGAAAGTTTCGGGGGTTATCGGTATTGTACCGGGACCACCGGAAGGGTCCCGGGGGTCCACCGGGTGGGGCCACCTATCCCGGAGGGCCCCATGGGCTGAAGTGGGAAGGGAACCAGCCCTTAGTGGGCTGGGGCGCCCCCCTTGGGCCTCCCCCTGCGCCTAGGGTTGGAAACCCAAGGGGTGGGGGGCGCCCCACTTGCCTTGGGGGGCAAGGCACCCCCTTGGCCGCTGCCCCCCTCAGATGGGATCTCCAGGGTGGCCGGCGCCCCCAGGACCCCTATAAATAGTGGGGGGGGAGGGAGGGCAGCAACACCACAGCCCCTGGCGCCTCCCTCTCCCCCTGCAACACCTCTCCCTCCCGCTTGTGCTTGGCGAAGCCCTGCTGGGATCCCCGCTACTTCCACCACCACGCCGTCGTGCTGCTGGATCTCCATCAACCTCTCCTTTCCCCTTGCTGGATCAAGAAGGAGGAGACATCGCTGCTCCGTACGTGTGTTGAACGCGGAGGTGCCGTCCGTTCGGCACTCGGTCATCGGTGATTTGGATCACGACGAGTACGACTCCATCAACCCCGTTCACTTGAATGCTTCCGCTCGCGATCTACAAGGGTATGTAGATGCACTCCTTTCCCCTCGTTGCTAGTATACTCCATAGATGGATCTTGGTGATGCGTAATTTTTTTTAAATTCTGCTACGATCCCCAACAAGCTCGCTAATAATCACGCAAGTAGCTAGTCCCCGAAGACAACCACTGCATGCGTGTGGCCCAAACATATGTATGGAGAGGTGTGTTTTTGAGTAACAATGAACAACTTTGATGTGTCACCGTGATTTCGTACTAGAAATCCCCACACTGAGTGAGGGTTAGGTTGATGATGCATATGTATGTTACACCACACTTCAAGCCAACGACGGGGATTCATATATGCATGCATGCGTGCATAGTATATGCGCTCAAACTTAATAGGTCTGAATCTCACCATGACCTATACTACGATAACACTAACCAAATGAAGAATCCGCCATGGTAACCTATCTTGTTGTTGGTCAAGGTGATCATGGATGTCCACGCGGGCCCATGAATATATAGGCTAGTCGCCGATAACCACGCGAGGGAGTGTATCGTTCGAAGGCAACCACTACATGGATATGTATGGAGGTGATGCGTGCATGCATGTTTGAATACACAACATTGATCTGGCGCATGTGTCAAAAATCGTACACTAGCTCCCCACATAGAGCGAGATCGGTTCATGATGTGGTGTAGTTGTACTAGCCACTTCGACTCGATGGGAGGGATTCATGCATATACATGCATATGTGTGTGCTCAAAGTGTATCATGCATGTCAGCCTAGAGCAAAAATAATAATCCCCTCCTAAGTCAAATTAACCTCTCTTGTTGTCAGGCAAAAAGAAGTGATTGACCAAGCGGGCCCACAGATGGAAAACACCACCGCAATGGGTGCGAGAGGACAACCACCACCGCTTTGCATGTGGGGAAAACATATATATGTTGAATACCCAAAATGCACAACTCTGATGTGCCACATGCCTCAAAAACCGTAAACCATACACCCACAGAGAGCGAGGTTCATATCAAGCGTACTACATATGATGGTCCCCTTCCCCCCTCTTCACCACATACTATATGCTCCTGCCGTAATATATGTACAACCCAAAAGAATCCTCATCGATGGTGAAATTAAATAACCTCTCCCGAGGTAGGTCACAGTGATGCATGCATGCATGCATCGACGATGGCCTCGTGGGCCCACAGATGGAAGCGTCACACGTGAGTGTCCTAGCTAGGATATATATGCATGTGGCCCAAAAGGGTGTTGTGTGATGTTTGAATAACCAATTTCACAATTTTGATGTGGCACGTGCCTCGGTAACCAAAAAGTCCCGACACTGAGTGAGGTGTACTTGTTCACAGACGCATACGTATAGTATATATGCTAGTCCCCTCCCACCTCTTCAACGCGTACTATATACCACCATAACACAAACAAAAAATATTATACCTTTCTGGTCAAATTAACCTCACTGGCGGCTGTTCATCAAAGTGATGGACGACGACCTCGCGGGCCCACAGAAAGCGTCACACGCGAGTATTGGGTGTCGTGTAGGACAACCATCGACTGCATGTGGCCAAAACATTTATGTATGAAAGGGTTGTGTAATGTTTTAAATAACGATTTCACGACTCTGATGTGGCACCAACCTGCCTAACAAAATGCCCAACCCACACGGCGGCTCACAACTCGTAGTGTACTGCGAGCCACCTGCCACCCCCAGACGCACACACCCAGACAGACACCACGAATCCACCGCAACTACGATGCATGTTAAATTAATTATCCCGTGGTGAACATACATGTTTCCAAAGGAGGGACGTTTTAAATTCAAAAAATTCACAGAGATCATTAAGACGTTTTAGTACATTGATTGACTTTCTATGGGTATAATGTGCAAAAATCAAATTTGAGCTACATGCACACGTGACAGTGCACCTAAATGGATTGCAAAAACACATGTGTCTGATAACCCACAAGTATAGGGGATCGCAACAGTTTTCGAGGGTAGAGTATTCAATCCAAATTTATTGATTCGACACAACGGGAGGCAAATAATATTCTCAAGTATTAGCAGTTGAGTTGTCAATTCAACCACACCTGGATAACTTAGTATCTGCAGCAAAGCATTTAGTAGCAAAGTAATATGGAAGTAACGATAACGGTAGCAAAGTAATATTTTTGGGCTCTGTAGTGATTGTAACAGTAGCAACGGAAAAGTAAATAAGTGAAGAACAATATGTGAAAAGCTCGTAGGCATTGGATCGGTGATGGAGAATTATGCCGGATGCGGTTCATCATGTAACAATCATAACATAGGGTGACACAGAACTAGCTCCAATTCATCAATGTAATGTAGGCATGTATTCCGAATATAGTCATACGTGCTTATGGAAAAGAACTTGCATGACATCTTTTCTCCTACCCTCCCGTGGCAGCGGGGTCCTAATGAAAATTAAGGGATATTAAGGCCTCCTTTTAATAGAGTACCGGACCAAAGCATTAACACATAGTGAATACATGAACTCCTCAAACTACGGTCATCACCGGGAGTGGTCCCGATTATTGTCACTTCGGGGTTGCCGAATCATAACACATAGTAGGTGACTATAGACTTGCAAGATAGGATCAAGAACTCACATATATTCATGAAAACATAATAGGTTCAGATCTGAAATCATGGAACTCGGGCCCTAGTGACAAGCATTAAGCATAGCAAAGTCATAGGAACATCAATCTCAGAACATAGTGGATACTAGGGATCAAACCCTAACAAAACTAACTCGATTACATGATAAATCTCATCCAACCCATCACCGTCCAGCAAGCCTACGATGGAATTACTCACGCACGGCGGTGAGCATCATGAAATTGGTGACGGAGGAAGGTTGATGATGACGATGGCGACGGATTCCCCTCTCCGGAGCCCCGAACGGACACCAGATCAGCCCTCCCGATAGAGTTTAGGGCTTGGCGGCGGCTCCGTATCGTAAAACGCGATGAAACTTTCTTTCTGATTTTTTTCTCCCCGAACACGAATATATAGAGTTGGAGTTGAGGTCGGTGGAGCTCCAGGGGGCCCACGAGGCAGGGGGCGCGCCCAGGGGGCAGGCGTGCCCCCCACCCTCATGGAAAGGGTGTGGGCCCCCTGGCCTTGATTCTGTCGCCAGTATTTTTTATTATTTCCAAAAATAATCTCCGTGAAGTTTCAGGTCATTCCGAGAACTTTTGTTTCTGCACATAAATAACACCATGGAAATTCTGCTGAAAACAGCGTCAGTCCGGGTTAGTTCCGTTCAAATCATGCAAGTTAGAGTCCAAAACAAGGGCAAAAGTGTTTGGAAAAGTAGATACGACGAAGACGTATCAACTCCCCCAAGCTTAAACCTTTGCTTGTCCTCAAGCAATTCAGTTGATAAACTGAAAGTGATAAAGAAAAACTTTTACAAACTCTGTTTGCTCTTGTTGTTGTAAATATGTAAAGCCAGCATTCAAGTTTTCAGCAAAGATTATGACTAACCATATTCACAATAACACTTAAGTCTCATGTTTACTCATGTCAATGGCATAATCAACTAGCGAGCAATAATAATAAATCTCGGATGACAACACTTTCTCAAAACAATCATGATATGATATAACAAGATGGTGTCTCGCTAGCCCTTTCTGAGACCGCAAAACATAAATGCAGAGCACCTTTAAAGATCAAGGACTGACTAAACATTGTAATTCATGGTAAAAGAGATCCATTCATGCTCATACCCAATATAAATTAATAGTAATGGATGCAAATGACAGCGGTGCTCTCCAGTTGGTGCTTTTTAATAAGAGGGTGATGACTCAACATAAAAGTAAATAGATAGGCCCTTCGCAGAGGGAAGCAGGGATTTGTAGAGGTGCCATAGCTCGATTTTAAAGCAGAGATAAATAATATTTTGAGCGGCATACTTTCATTGTCAACATAACAACCAAGAGATGGCGATATCTTCCATGCTACACACATTATAGGCGGTTCCCAAACAGAATGGTAAAGTTTATACTCGCCCTCCACCAACAAGCATCAATCCATGGCTTGCTCGAAACAACGAGGGCCTCCAACTAACAAAAGTGCCAGGGGAGTTTTGTTTGCAATTATTTTGATTTGATTTGCATAAAGCATGGGACTGGGCATCCCGGTGACCAGCCATTTTCTCGTGAATGAGGAGCGGAGTCCACTCCTCTTGAGAATAACCCGCCTAGCATGGAAGATACAGACAGCCCTAGTTGTTACATGAGCTATTCGAGCATACAAAACATAATTTCATTTGAAGGTTTAGAGTTTGGCACATACAAATTTACTTGGAACGACAGGTAGATACCGCATATAGGAAGGTATAGTGGACTCATATGGCATAACTTTGGGGTTTAAGGGATTGGATGCACAAGCAGTATTCCCGCTTAGTACAAGTGAAGGCTAGCAAAAGGCTGGGAAGCGACCAACTAGAGAGCGACAACAGTCATGAACATGCATTAAAATTAATAAACATTGAGTGCAAGCATGAGTAGGATATAATCCACCATGAACATAAATATCATGAAGGCTATGTTGATTTTATTTCAACTACATGTGTGAACATGTGCCAAGTCAAGTCACTTAAATCATTCAAAGGAGGATACCACCCTATCATACCACATCACAACCATTTTAATAGCATGTTGGCACGCAAGGTAAACCATTATAAACTCCTAGCTAATTAAGCATGGCATAAGCAACTATAATCTCTAATTGTTATTGCAAACATGTTTATTCATAATAGGCTGAATCAGGAACAATGAACTAATCATATTTACAAAAACAAGAGAGGTCGAGTTCATACCAGCTTCTCTTATCTCAATCAGTCCATCATATATCATCATAATTGCCTTTCACTTGCACGACCGAACGATGTGAATAATAATAATAGTGCACGTGCATTGGACTAAGCTGGAATCTGCAAGCATTCAATAAACAGGAGAAGACAAGGCAATATGGGCTCTTGGTTAAATCAACAATAATGCATATAAGAGCCACTTCAACGTTTTCATTATGGTCTTCTCCTATCGACCCCCAAAGAAAAGAAAAGAAATAAAACTATTTACATGGGAAAGCTCCCAACAAGCAAAAGAAAAATGGGAAATATTTTTGGGTTTTCTTTTAATTATTACTACTACAACATGAAAAGTAAACTAGCTAAAGCTACAACTAATTTTTTGTTTTTCTTAAGGTTTATCAAACACACAAGAACAAAGCATAAAAAGGAAAATAAACTAGCATGGATATTACAGTGAAAAAGTATGAGCACCGACATCTAGCAATGAGTGTGTGAACATAAATGTAATGTCGGTCAGAGATACGTACTCCCCCAAGCTTAGGCTTTTGGCCTAAGTTGGTCTATTGCGACAGCTGGCCGGGCAGATATCCAAAGTTGTAGTTGGGGTCGTACTGAGAAGAAGAAGCCTCTAATTGCCACTGGCTGGCAATCATCTCCGGATCCCACTGATAAGTAGACTGTCGTGGAGGATCAAATTGTGGTCCCGGCTCTGGCTCTGTGGCTGATGTAGGGTTCCGGTACGCTTGAATGGTCGCTAGCGGAACGAGATACTGGCCTACAGATAAATCAAACAAGGAAGTAGTAGGCAAGGTAATAGTCTCAGGGTGACTTTTATCAAATAACAATTTGTATTTAAGCGCCCCTTCCCTATTCTTAACAATAAAATCATGCGCTACCATACTCTTATAATCTAGATAAACAGAAGGCGGCAGTTTTTCTTCTTTCTCATAATGCCTAATAGGTATGTTGTAGTATGCAGCGAGGCATGAGGCGAAGATGCCTCCCAAGATGGGGCCCTTAGTACGGTTAAGATTTAACCGCTTTGCAACAATAGCGCCCATACTAAATGTGTCATCACGAAACAAGGCATGGCACAAAATAATAATATCAAGGACACTCAAGTTTCTACAGTTTCCACGACCAATTAAGCATCTACTAGCAAATATAGCAAAGTAACATAGAACAGGGAAATGTATGCTAGTGATTCGTGCGTCGGAAACCTTCCTCGTTTCCCCTACAGCAATTGTATCAATAAACCCCTCCACATCGTTACTATGTGGTTCCTCTATGAAACCCGGAAAAAGTTAACTTGCAAACCTCACATAATTCTTGAAGAGTCATCTCCTTATACTCATCATGTAAATAAAAATCCACCGTAGGTGGTGACCTCCTAGAATGGAAATGAAACTTTTGCACAAAGGTATTGGTGAGTAAGAGATACTGTTCGCGTTGGTCGCGGAGGAAGTCGTTGAGGTCTGCATTCTCAGCCAACTCATAAAAATCATCATAAATCCCGGCTGCTCTCGAGAAATCATCGCAAGGCCATTCACACGGGCGAACCTCCGTGGTGCGAGGCAGATTATATTTGGGCCTCTCCGCTTCTTTACTTTGCTTATCCTTCGAGCTTCGGCTCGAAGAGCCCCTCAAAAATCTCTTCATCATTTTCTGAAAATTTCTGAAGTTTTTAGTAACTTCAAATAAAAGTGAACCAAACTCAACAAAATTGATAGCAACTACTCCTACAAGTGCCTAGGGCCTATATCATGCATTAGAACTACTTGGAACCATATAAATTTGACATGCAAGCTCAAGAACATGGTCACCTAGGCAGCAAAAATTTGCAATGTATAAAGCACTAGAACAAAAACTAATTGGACCAATGGGGGAGTCACATACCAAGGAACAATCTCCCAAAGCAGTTTTGTGAGAGGTGCTTTGAGCAAGAAGATGAAAATCGCAGCAAAATGAGCTAGAACTCGTGCTTGAGCTGGTTGGTGATTTTTTTGGGAGGAAGAAGGAGTGTGTGGGTGCAGGAATAAGTGGAGGGGAGCCACCATGGGCCCACGAGGCAGGGGGCGCGCCCTGGACCCTCGTGGCCAGGTGCTTGCTCCCCCTGCTGTGTTCTCAGTGCCAGATATTCTCAAATATTCCAGAAAAAATCATATTTCAATTTCAGGGCATTTGGAGAACTTTTATTTTCGGGGTATTTTTATATTGCACGGATAATTCAGAAAATAGACAGAAAATACTAATTTTACTTTATTTCAACTAAATAACAGAAAGTAAAAGGAGGGTACAGAAGGTTGTGCCTTCTAACTTCGTCCATCTCATGCTCATCAAAAGGAATCCACTAACAAGGTTGATCAGGTCTTGTTAACAAACTCATTCCAAATAACATGAAACCGGAGAAATTTCGAATAACACTATGTTACCTCAACGGGGATATGCACGTCCCCAATAATAAGAATATCATATTTCTTCTTGACAGTAGGTAGAGGAAATTCAAAACCTCCAAAAATAATCGATGGAATTTTTCCAATAGAATTGATACTATGGACTTGAGGTTGTTTCCTCGGAAAGTGTACCGTATGCTCATTACCATTAACATGAAAAGTGACATTGCCTTTGTTGCAATCAATAACAGCCCCTGCAGTATTCAAAAAGGGTCTTCCAAGAATAATAGACATACTATCGTCCTCGGGAATATCAAGAATAACAAAGTCCGTTAAAATAATAACGTTTGCAACCACAACATTCACATCCTCACAAATACCGACAGGTATAGCAGTTGATTTATCAGCCATTTGCAAAGATATTTCAGTAGGTGTCAACTTAATCAAGTCAAGTCTACGATATAAAGAGAGAGGCATAACACTAACACCGGCCCCAAGATCACATAAAGTAGTTTTAACATAGTTTCTTTTAATGGAGCATGGTATAGTAGGTACTCCTGGATCTCTAAGTTTCTTTGGTATTCCAGCCTTAAAAGTATAATTAGCAAGCATGGCGGAAATTTCAGCTTCCGGTATCTTTCTTTTATTAGTAACAATTTCTTTCATATACTTGGCATAAGGATTCATTTTGAGCATATCAGTTAATCGCATCCGCAAAAAGATAGGTCCAATCATTTCATCAAAGCGTTCAAAATCCTCATCATCCTTTTTCTTGGATGGTTTGGGAGGAAAAGGCATGGGTTTCTGAACCCAAGGTTCTCTTTCCTTACCGTGTTTCCTAGCAACAAAGTCTCTCTTATCATAACCTTGGTTCTTTGATTGTGGGTTATCAAGATCAACAGCAGGTTCAATTTCTACATCATTATCATTGCAAGGTTGAGCATCAACATGAACATCTTCATTAACATTATCACTAGGTTCATGTTCATTACCAGATTGTGTTTCAGCATCAGAAATAGAAATATCATTTGGATTCTCAGGTGGTTCAGCAATAGGTTCACTAGAAGCATGCAAAGCCCTATCATTTTTCTTTTTCTTCTTCTTAGAAGGACTAGGTGCATCTAAATTATTTCTCTGAGAATCTTGCTCAATTCTCTTAGGATGGCCTTCAGGATACAAAGCTTCCTGAGTCATTTTACCAGTTCTAGTAGCCACTCTAACAGCATAATCATTATTCTTACTATTTAATTCATTGAGCAAATCATTCTGAGCCTTAAGTACTTGTTCTACTTGAGTGGTAACCATAGAAGCATGTTTACTAATGAGTTTAAGTTCACCTTTAACTCTAGACATATAATCCCCCAAGTGTTCAATCATATAAGCATTTTGTTTTAATTGTCTACCAAAATAAGCATTAAAATCTTCTTGCTTAACCATAAAGTTATCGAACTCATCCAAACATTGGCTAGCAAACTTAGTAGGAGGGATTTCAACTTTATCATATCTATAGAGAGAATTTACCTTTAGTACCTGTGTTGGGTTATCAAGACCATGTGTTTCTTCAATAGGTGATGAATTAAAACCATGTATTTCTTCAACACGCGGTAAATTAAGACCATGTATTTCTTCAATAGGAGGTAAATTCTTAACATCTTCAGCTTTAATACCCTTTTCTTTCATAGATTTCTTTGCCTCTTGCATATCTTCAAGACTAAGAAATAGAACACCCCTCTTCTTCGGAGTTGGCTTTGGAGTTGGTTCAGGAAGTGTCCAATTATTTTCATTGGTCAACATATTATTCAATAAAATTTCAGCTTCATCCGGTGTTCTTTCCCTGAAAACAGAACTAGCACAACTATCCAGGTGGTCTCTGGAAGCATCGGTTAGTCCATTATAAAAGATATCAAGTATTTCGTTTTTCTTAAGAGGATGATCAGGCAAAGCATTTAGTAATTGAAGAAGCCTCCCCCAAGCTTGTGGGAGACTCTCTTCTTCAATTTGCACGAAATTATATATATCCCTTAAAGCAGCTTGTTTCTTATGAGTAGGCAAATATTTAGCAGAGAAGTAGTAAATCATATCCTGGGGACTAGGCACACAACCAGGATCAAGAGAATTAAACCATATCTTAGCATCACCCTTTAATGAGAACGGAAATATCTTAAGGATATAATAGTAGCGAGATTTCTCATCATTAGTGATCAGGGTGGCTATATCATTTAATTTAGTAAGATGTGCCACAACAGTTTCAGATTCATAACCATAGAAAGGATCAGATTCAACCAAAGTAATTATATCAGGATCAATAGAGAATTCATAGTCCTTATTAGTAACAAAGATAGGTGAAGTAGCATAAGCAGGATCATATTTCATTCTAGCATTCAAAGTTTTTTGTTTAAGCTTAGCTAATAATTTCTTAAGATCGCTTCTATCATTGCAAGCAAGAAAGTCTCTAGCAGTTTCTTGATCCATAACATAGACCTCAAGCACAACAGGCAATTCATATTTATTGGGAGAGTCTTCATCATCACTTTCATCAATATTATCAGTTTCAATAATTTCATTCTCTCTAGCCCTAGCAAGTTGTTCATCAAGAAATTCACCAAGTGGCACGGTGGTATCAAGCATAGAAGTAGTTTCATCATAAGTATCATGCATAGCAGAAGTGGCATCATCAATAACATGCGACATATCAGAATTAACAGCAGTAGCATGTTTAGGTGTCGCAAGCTTACTCAAAATAGAAGGTGAATCAAGTGCAGAGCTAGATGGCAGTTCCTTACCTCCCCTCGTAGTTGAGGGGTACATTTTTGTTTTCTCGTCTTTCAAGTTCTTCATAGTGACCAGCAGATATAAATCCCAAGTGACTCAAAGAATAGAGCTATGCTCCCCGGCAACAACGCGAGAAAATAGTCTTGATAACCCGCAAGTATAGGGGATCGCAACAGTTTTCGAGGCTAGAGTATTTAACCCAAATTTATTGATTCGACACATGGGGAGCCAAACAATATTCTCAAGTATTAGTAGTTGAGCTGTCAATTCAACCACACCTGGATAACTTAGTATCTGCAGCAAAGTATTTAGTAGCAAAGTAATATGGAAGTAACGGTAACGGTAGCAAGGTAATATTTTTGGGTTGTGTAGTGATTGTAACAGTAGCAACGGAAAAGTAAATAAGCGAAGAATAATATGTGAAAAGCTCGTAGGCATTGGATCGGTGATGGAGAATTATGTCGGATGCGGTTCATCATGTAATAATCATAACATAGGGTGACACAGAACTAGCTCCAATTCATCAATGTAATGTAGGCATGTATTCTGAATATAGTCATAAGTGCTTATGGAAAAGAACTTGCATGCCATCTTTTGTCCTACCCTCCCGTGGCAGCGGGGTCCTAATGGAAACTAAGGGATATTAAGGCCTCCTTTTAATAGAGTACCGGACCAAAGCATTAACACATAGTGAATACATGAACTCCTCAAACTACGGTCATCACCGGGAGTCGTCCCGATTATTGTCACTTCGGGGTTGCCGAATCATAACACATAGTAGCTGACTATAGACTTGCAAGATAGGATCAGGAACTCACATATATTCATGAAAACATAATAGGTTCAGATCTGAAATCATGGCACTCGGGCCCTAGTGACAAGCATTAAGCATAGCAAAGTCATAGCAACATCAATCTCAGAACATAGTGGATATTAGGGATCAAACCCTAACGAAACTAACTCGATTACATGATAAATCTCATCCAACCCATCACTGTCCAGCAAGCCTACGATGGAATTACTCACGCACGACGGTGAGCATCATGAAATTGGTGATGGAGGAAGGTTGATGATGACGATGGCGACGGATTCCCCTCTCCGGAGCCCCGAACGGACTCCAGATCAGCCCTCCCGAGAAAGTTTAGGGCTTGGCGGCGGCTCCGTATCGTAAAACGCGATGAATCTTTCTTTTTGATTTTTTTCTCCCCGAACACGAATATATAGAGTTGGAGTTGAGGTCACTGGAGCTCCAGGGGGCCCACGAGGCAGGGGCGCGCCCAGGGGGCAGGCGCGCCCCCCACCCTCGTGGAAAGGGTGTGGGCCCCCTGGCCTTGATTCTTTTGCCAGTATTTTTTATTATTTCCAAAAATAATCTCCGTGAAGTTTTAGGTCATTCCGAGAACTTTTGTTTCTGCACATAAATAACACCATGGCAATTCTGCTGAAAACAACGTCAGTCCGAGTTAGTTCCATTCAAATCATGCAAGTTAGAGTCCAAAACAAGGGCAAAAGTGTTTGGAAAAGTAGATACGACGGAGACGTATCAGTGTCTCACTCGATGCATGTTTACTCCCCGTGCAACAAATTTCAAACATTGAGAATCTTGATTTTTAAATGCTAGTATATCCAAAACTTATTTGAAGTTCATGAAACTTATCGTGTTGTCATATGGACACCAATAAAAAGTGGCATTGTACTTTTTTTGGTCAAATTTGAGACCAGTTTTGATGTAATCTTTATCTAATTACAGACGGGAGATTATTAATAATTGGGAACCAATATCCCAAATGGATTATTTATTCGAATCGTGAGCGTTAGACCAACAATGGATACGTGCCATGCTTCGGTTAAGCAATGAAGCGGTAGCATTAATCATCCAAATATAAAAAACAATATACGTGCCGCCGCGCGACCCGTGTGGCGTGCGAGCAGGCGTGAGTTGACGGGACGCATGCAAGCAGTCCGCCGCGCAGGCAGATGGGGAGGCGTGCGTGCAGGTGTGTGAATTGACGAAGGCGTGCTCGCTGCGCAGTGTCATCGGGAGGCGTGCGAGTAGCTGGGTGAAACTTTGGTAGGCATGCCAGCAGTCCGGTCCGCAGGCTCTCCGGGAGGCAAGCCATCGGTTTGACCGCCGCCCGCCTCTCTCCCACAACTCCCACTACTCCATATTAATGGTGCACTCGAGCGGCCGCACCCCCATCCTCACTACGCACACACAATCCTCTCTCTCCGCTTGCAACCTCGACACAGCTCTCAGTCCACAAAGCCGTCAGTGTATGAGGATGCCACCGAAGCGCCCCATCGGAGGGAGTGGCAATGCCGGGGCTGCTAAAGCACCGAAGCACGACGTGGAGATGAAGACAGAGGTTGCCGTCACCGCCGACGAGTTATCGCTGCACCCTGACGTCGTCGACAGCGTCGAGCTTCCACAGGTGGAGGCGGAGTTCCACACCGACTCCGACGACCACTCCGATGATGACTCCGACGACCACTCCGGCGACGACTCCGACGACGACGCGGGGACCTTTACTACTTTACGACGACGGGGGACCGCCCGTAGGGGTTTACTGCACAAGGCCCCTGCAGAGGAAAAGCTTGATCCCAGCGAATAGAAGATGCTCAGCTCCGCACAACATAGGGGACAGTTGGTTAGTCATCTATACCCATTTATGTGTCAAATAGATCATAGAGTTTCTTTGGTTACTCCTGCCTCCCCCTTTTTGGAATAGAAATACTGTGGTTATGTTCTCCCAATCCATGAAATCTGAGTAAGTTTCGTTAGATCCATGTAGTGTATTGATTGTTTGAATGGTACAGGTGATAAGTGATTAATTGTTTCATCTGTGCAAAAGATTTCTGCTAGTAATCCGGCTAGGGTTAGTGTTCGTGCTAATAATTCCTAGCCAGGTCTTGTCAATTGATTTTGAATGACCTCCATATGTTTGCGCCATTATTTTCTTCAAGATTGGTCTATACATAGACGACTGTGCTTAAAAATCGAACCATAATCTCTGAATATGTACAAATAAATAGCCATAAATTCCTAATCCTACTTCACGTCATGTAATCAGTTATTTGATGCCAAATTTGTTTTACTATATGTATAGGTGCTGTCTGACGATGTGGACATCGAGTATGAAGATGCCCAGAGGAGGTACAAGAGGTGAATCCTGAGGGAGCTTTATGCGGGAATGCATAACAGGCGTATTAGGACCTGGAACGATGACTATGGATGCCCATCTTGCAACCACAAGATTCATCACGCGTATCTAACTGTTCTGGCGCATGCAAGAGGACGGGCCATTGGCTCCTTCAAGCAGAAGTATTCTCGCAGGGTGGCGCACGACGCGTACGCCGAGTACCTGGAGAAGCTTCAGGATCGTGGCGGCCGCATGTGAGATGAGATGTGGGATGGATCGAACTATGTACGCTTGAGTATGCTTAATGACGGTTGAACTATGTACTTATGGTTGAACTATGCTTATGTACGTGTACGCTTATTATCTATGTCTGAGTATGTTAAATATTTCGCCAAATTTTGTTAAAAATTACAACGGGGGACAAATAAACCAGGACAGAGGTAGTTAACCATTCTCGAATCAGTTTACCTTGTTGATCTCACAGCACACGATCTGTATAGCTAACTCGACTGCGATCTTCGACAATATTGCACACAGTTGGTTTCTTCCACCGTGTGCAGTGTAGAGCGCAGAATTAATTATCGCACTCGAGTGTCCATCATCACCCTTCTGTGTAACTTTGACCTCATCACCCAAAGGTAAACTTATGACCAAAGTAATTCCACACACTTCGTTTTTACAAAGCTTTTTGCCAATAAACGCCCACAATTTGTCCCTCTTCTAACCGATGCGTGGCCAAACTAGCCGGGCGGGAAGCTTGCGCGGTAAACAACACGGTAGTGCGGGAACAGGCTCTTTGAGCCCACGCCTGGGGTGCGGTGTTGTCAAGCGTGCACTGGATTCTGGAATCCTCCGCTATGAACGCCGTTACAAGACGTGATGATTACAGGCCGGCCGGCCCCCATTTATTACAGCGGGCATTTAACCTACCCTTGTGTCTCTTCAACCTTTCGATCGCGCCTCACCATTGCAAGAAGCACAACCACCACAAGAAATTCTTAGAGGGTATCCTGCGTGGCTCCAATGGCGCTCCGAGCGGCTACCGACGACGAGCAGCAGTTCACCATGCGTGCCGTGGTGGACACCCACAGAAGGTTCATGGACCTCTCGGTGGTGTACACCAACGACCCGGTCTGGGCGGAGCACTCCATCCACATAATGGAGCTGTTGCTTGCTGAGGAGAAGTACAAGGTGGTCGGGTTCGACCTCGAGTACACCCGCGCTCGTGTCGGGTCTCGTCCTAAGGTCGTCGTCACCCAGATGTGCGTGCGCCACCACATCCTCGTCTACCACTACTGCCTGGCCACAAGGCCTTGCGAGCGTTTCGCCAGGTTTTTCAACAACCCCCACTACATGTTCGCTACGGTGGACATCACCAAAGATGTAAAGGCACTCGAGAATTCGGGCATCGCCTGCCAGAATCTTGTCGACATCCAGGGCCAATACAAGATCAGGGGTAGCAAGGAGCATGAGAAGGACTCACTGATTCACCTCGCCGATGCCATCATCGACCCCTACTACAGAGACATGAAGGATTAGTGCAACAAGGACAAGCGTGCCTGGCACTCGGCCTGGATGGAGAAACTCGACAAAGCTCACGTCGTGTACGCGGCCAAGGAGGCGTACACGAGCTATGACATGTACAAGCGGATCGTTGACATGAGGAAGTCCCTCCTTCCCCAAAACGGCCAGGGATCTAGCCAGAAGCAGAGAAATGGCAAGCGTCGTCGCAACAATAAGTAGATGATTAGATCCTCGTTTCTCCTACTTTAGTATCCATGTAATTGCTTTCTTTGGTGTGTGGAAATGTTATGTGTGTAGTCACTTGTGTAATTGTATGCTTAATTTGGTTATGCAATGCTATCTTTTTAAGTATATATGTTGATGCTGTAGAAAGAGCATAGATGTTGTGCGGACAAAGAAAATCACATCGCACACGGACTAAACAATGGAACCCGTCGGTGATGTTTTCATCAATCACTCACAATTGTATACCAGCAATCGTTTGCTCACAACACACACGGCTTGTTAACAGTAATCGTTTATGTTGTTATCGGTCTTCGCACACGTCTCCGATTACAGACATGTTTGCCTCGTATCACACACATCTTGTTCATTTGAACCATTTCTATTCTCATGTCTCAACGCAAACAGTTCATCCGAGTGAACCGCATGCCGTATATCGCACACACCTTTGATCTGGCTGACCGTTTCTTTTGTGTTGCCTAATCACAAACAGTTCATCCGAGTGAACCGTATGATGTGTATCGCACACGCCTCCATCTAGCTGCCCGTTTCTTTTGTTCCTCCTCATCGCAAACAGTTCATTGAATTGAACCGTATGCCCTTCATCGCACACACAACTAAAACCTGAACCGTGTTTGATGCATCCGTCATCGCAAACGTTTTACACATTTCTGACGGTTCTCATACAGCACCGTTTGCGATTATGGCATCGCACACAGTTTCTCGAAGGGTCTCTGATCGTAGTGTCGCGTTGGCAGCATCCTGCAGTAGTGAGTGGGTGTCTGTTTCTCCAACTTTAGTTGAATCGAGTTTGACTACGCCTGGTCCTTGTTGAAGGTTAAAAACAACACTCTTGATGAAAAATCGTTGTGGTTTTGATGTGTAGGTAAGAACGGTTCTTGCTAGAAGCCCGTAGCAGCCACGTAAAACTTGCAACAACAAAGTAGAGGACGTCTAACTTGTTTTTGCAGGGCTTGTTGTGATGTGATATGGTTAAGACGTGATGATATATAAATTGTTGTATGAGATGATCATGTTATGTAATAGTTATCGGCGACTGGCAGGAGCCATATGGTTGTCGCTTTATTGTATGAAATGCAATCGCCATGTAATTGCTTTACTTTATCACTAAGCGGTAGCGATAGTCGTAGTAGCAATAGTTGGCGAGACGACAACGATGCTTCGATGGAGATCAAGGTGTCAAACCGGTGACGATGGTGATCATGACGGTGCTTTGGAGATGGAGATCAAAGGCAGAAGATCATGATGGCCATATCATATCACTTATATTGATTGCATGTGATGTTTATCCTTTATGCATCTTATTTTTCTTAGTACGGCGGTAGCATTATAAGATGATCTCTCACTAAATTTCAAGGTACAAGTGTTCTCCCTGAGTATGCACCGTTGCGACAGTTTGTCGTGCTGAGACACCACGGGATGATCGGGTGTGATAAGCTCTACGTTCACATACAACGGGTGCAAGCCAGTTTTGCACACGCGGAATATTCGGGTTAAACTTGACGAGCCTAGCATATGCAGATATGGCCTCGGAACACTGAGACCGAAAGGTCGAGCGTGAATCATGTAGTAGCTATGATCAACATAGTGATGTCCACCATTGAAAGCTACTCCATCTCACGTGATGATCGGACATGGTTTAGTTGATATGGGTCACGTGATCACTTAGATGATTAGAGGGATGTCTATCTAAGTTGGAGTTCTTAAGTAATGTCATTAATTGAACTTTAATTTATCATGAACTTAGTACCTGATAGTATTTTGCATGTCTATGTTGTTGTAGAAAAATGGCCCGTGCTACTGTTCCGTTGAATTTTAATGCGTTCCTAGAGAAAGCTAAGTTGAAAGATGATGGTAGCAACTACACGGACTAGGTCCGTAACTTGAGGATTATCCTCATTGCTGCACAGAAGAATTACGTCCTGGAAGCACCGCTAGGTGCAAGACCCGCTGCAGGAGCAACACCGGACGTTATGAACGCCTGGCAGAGCAAAGCTGATGACTACTCGATAGTTCAGTGTGCCATGCTTTACGGCTTAGAACCGGGAATTCAACGACGTTTTGAACGTCATGGAGCATATGAGATGTTCCAGGAGTTGAAGTTAATATTTCAAGCAAATGCCCGGATTGAGAGATATGAAGTCTCCAATAAGTTCTACAGCTGCAAAATGGAGGAGAATAGTTCTGTGAGTGAACATTTACTAAGAATGTCTGGGTACCACAATCACTTGACTCAGCTGGGAGTTAATCTTCCGGGTGATAGTGTCATTGACAGAGTTCTTCAATCACTGCCACCAAGCTATAAAAGCTTTGTGATGAACTATAAAATGCAAGGATGGATAAGACAATTCCCGAGCTCTTCGCGATGCTAAAGGCTGCGGAGGTAGAAATCAAGAAGGAGCATCAAGTGTTGATGGTTAACAAGACCACTAGTTTCAAGAAAAAGGGTAAAGGGAAGAAGGGGAACTTCAAGAAGAACGGCAAGCAAGTTGCTGCTCAAGTGAAGAAGCCCAAGTCTGGACCTAAGCCTGAGACTAAGTGCTTCTAATGCAAAGGGACTGGTCACTGGAAGCGGAACTGCCCCAAGTATTTGGCGGATAAGAAGGATGGCAAAGTGAAAGGTATATTTGATATACATGTTATTGATGTGTACCTTATTAATGCTCGTAGTAGCGCATGGGTATTTAATACTGGTTCTGTTGCTCATATTTGCAACTCGAAACACGGGCTACGGATTAACCGAAGATTGGCTAAGGACGAGGTGACGATGTGCGTGGGAAATGGTTCCAAAGTCGATGTGATCGCCGTCGGCACACTACCTCTACATCTACCTTCGGGATTAGTTTTAGACCTGAATTGTTATTTGGTGCCAGCGTTAAGCATGAACATTATATCTGGATCTTGTTTGATGTGAGATGGTTATTCATTTAAATCAGAGAATAATGGTTGTTCTATTTATATGAGTAATATCTTTTATGGTCATGCACCCTTGATGAGTGGTCTATTTTTGTTGAATCTCGATAGTAGTGATACACATATTCATAGTATTGAAGCCAAAAGATATAAGTTTAATAATGATAGTGCAACTTATTTGTGGCACTGCCGTTTAGGTCATATTGGTGTAAAGCGCATGAAGAAACTCCATGCTGATGGGCTTTTAGAATCACTTGATTATGAATCACTTGATGCTTGCGAACCATGCTTCATGGGCAAGATGACTAAGACTCCGTTCTCCGGAACAATGGAGCGAGCAACAGACTTATTGGAAATAATACATACTGATGTATGCGGTCCGATGAGTGTTGATGCTCGCGGCGGGTATCGTTATTTTTTGACCTTCACAGATGATTTGAGCAGATATAGGTATATCCAATTGATGAAACATAAGTGTGAAACATTTGAAAAGTTCAAAGATATTCAGAGTGAAGTGGAAAATCATCATCACAAGAAAATAAAATTTCTCCGATCTGATCGTGGAGGTGAATATTTGAGTTACGAGTTTGGTCTTCATTTAAAACAATGCGGAATAGTTTCACAACTCACGCCACCCGGAACACAACAACGTAATGGTGTGTCTGAATGTCGTAATCGTGCTTTATTAGATATGGTGCGATCTATGATGTCTCTTACTGATTTACAGCTATCATTTTGTTAAATAGGGCACCATCTAAATCCGTTGAGACGACACCATATGAACTGTGGTTTGGCAAGAAACCCAAGTTGTCGTTTCTTAAAGTTTGGGGCTGCGATGCTTATGTGCAAAAACTTCAACCTGATAAGCTCGAACCCAAATCGGAGAAATGTGTCTTCATAGGATACCCAAAGGAGACTGTTGGGTACACCTTCTATCACAGATCCGAAGGCAAGATATTTGTTGCTAAGAATGGATCCTTTCTAGAGAAGGAGTTTGTGGGAGGAAAGTAGAACTTGATGAGGTAACTGTACCTGCTCCCTTATTGGAAAGTAGTTCATCACAGAAATCAGTTCCAGTGATTCCTACACCAATTAGTGAGGAAGCTAATGATGATGATCATGAAACTTCTGATCAAGTTACTACGAAACCTCGTAGATCAAGCAGAGTAAGATCCGCACCAGAGTGGTACGGTAATCCTGTTCTGGAAGTCATGTTACTTGACCATGACGAACCTACGAACTATAAGGAAGCGATGATGAGCCCAGATTCCGCGAAATGGCTTGAGGCCATGAAATCTGAGATGGGATCCATGTATGAGAACAAGTGTGGACTTTGGTTGACTTGCCCGATGATCGGCAAGCCATAGAGAATAAATGGATCTTCCAGAAGAAGACTGACATTGACGATAATGTTACTATCTACAAAGCTCAACTTATTGCGAAAGGTTTTCGACAAGTTCAAGGAGTTGACTACGATGAGACCTTCTCACCCGTAGCGATGCTTAAGTCCGTCCGAATCATGTTAGCAATTGTTGCATTTTATTATTATGAAATTTGGCAAATGGATGTCAAAATTGCATTCCTTCATGGATATCTTAAAGAAGAGTTGTATATGATGCAACCAGAAGGTTTGGTCGATCCAAAAGGTGCTAACAAAGTGTGCAAGCTCCAGCGATCCATTTATGGACTGGTGCAAGCATCTCGGTGTTGGAATATACACTTTGATAGTGTGATCAAAGCATATGGTTTTATACAGACTTTTGGAGAAGCCTGTATTTACAAGAAAGTGAGTGGGAGCTTTGTAGCATTTTTATATTATATGTGGATGACATATTGTTGATCGGAAATGATACTGAATTTCTGGATACAATAAAAGGATACTTGAATAAGAATTTTTCAATGAAATCTGTGGATTGATTGTGGAGGGGGGCACCGCACACGGCTAAGACAACTGTCAACTTGTGTGTCTATGGGGTGCCCCCCTCCCCTGTATATAAAGGAGTGGAGCAGGGGAGGGCCGGCCCTCATAGGGCGCGCCCAAGGGGGGGAGTCCTACTCCCAGTAGGAGTAGGTTTCCCCCCCTTCGCTTGTTGGAGTAGGAGAAGAAGGAAGAGGGAGAGAGAGGGAAGGAAAGGGGGCCCGGCACCCCACCTAATTCGTATTGGGTTTGGGTGGTGCGCCCTCCACCTGGTCGCCTCCTCCTCTCTCCCACTAAGGCCCAATAAGGCCCATTGACTCCTCGGGGGGTTCCGGTAACCCACCGGTACTCCGGTAAATGCCCGAACTCATTTGGAACCCTTTCGGTGTCCAAACATAGCCTTCCAATATATAGATCTTTATGTCTCGACCATTTAGAGACTCCTCGTCATGTCCGTGATCACATCCGGGACTCCGAACAACCTTCAGTACATCAAAACACATAAACTCATAATACCGATCGTCATCGAACGTTAAGCATGCGGACCCTACGGGTTCGAGAACTATGTAAACAGGACCGAGACTCACTTCCGGTCAATAACCAATAGCGGAACCTGGATGCTCATATTGGTTCCTACATATTCTATGAAGATATTTATGGGTCAAACCGCATAACAACATACGTTGTTCCCTTTGTCATCGGTATGTTACTTGCCCGAGATTCGATCGTCGGTATCATCATACCTAGTTCAATCTCGTTACCGGCAAGTCTCTTTACTCATTCCGTAATACTTCATCCCGCAACTAACTCATTAGTCACATTGCTTGCAAGGCTTATAGTGATGAGCATTACCGAGAGGGCCCAAAGATACCTCTCCGAAACACGGAGTGACAAATCCTAATCTCGATCTATGCCAACCCAACAAACACCTTCGGAGACACCTGTAGAGCATCTTTATAATCACCCAGTTACGTTGTGACGTTTGATAGCACACAAGGTGTTCCTCCGGTATTCGGGAGTTGCATAATCTCATAGTCTGAGGAACATGTATAAGTCATGAAGAAGCAGTAGCAATGAAACTATAACGATCATAATGCTAAGCTAACGAATGGGTCTTGTCCATCACATCATTCTCCTAATGATGTGATCCCGTTCATCAAATGACAACATGTCAGGACCCCGATTCCAAGTCACATCGATCTAGCCGGTAACACCTCATATCACTTTGTGGCCTCACGCACGGTATTCCCACGGGTGTCGCCTTACCATTGCCCGGGACCGTTTGCGCCTTTTGGCTCACGTATATGATAGTGTCGCTAGCATCCATATGACAGAGAACCCGAGCCGACATGACTAGTCGTGAACCCAAAGTGGCACTAACTTACGAGGACAGGCATACATGAATCAACATCGAGCATGTCGGTTAGCAGCGTGCGAATCCAGGCTGTAGCACTGGGCTAACAGGACTCCGGGAACCCGGGCTGTAGCAGGCTAGGCAGGACTCCGGATGTCACCGCGTGACATTTCCCCGAAGGGACAGACACAGGAACGAAGTGAATCACATGCCGGCCAGTCAAGTGTTCCGGAGCAGTAGTGCTGGGCTAGCAGGACTCCGGTGAACCGGGCTGTAGCGGACTACTATGGCTCATGGAAGCACAAGACTACATTTCCCCATAAGAGAGGCTACCAAGGATAAACAACTAGGTTGTCAGATCCCACACATACCAAGCATTTCAATCATACACACAATATGCTCGATATGTGTAAATACAACATGGCATCACAACATAACTCTACGACCCAAGTACTTATTCATTAGGCTCCGAGGAGCGAGATATTACAAACATGGGTCTCATGACCCATCATTCAGAGCATACAAGTCAAAGCACATGCAGAAGCTCAACATGTCTGAGTACAGACATCTACAAATGAAAAAGGCTAAGAAGTCTGACTATCTACCAGATCCTGCCGAGGGCACAAGATCGTAGCTGAGGTATCAAACTAAACGTCAAAGTCCACACGGAACTACTAGCGAGACTGACGTCTCTCTGCAAAACATAAAATAAGCAAACGTGAGTACAAATGTACCCAGCAAGACTTACATCAGAACTATCTACATATGCATCAGTATCAAAGGGGGTGGTGGAGTTTAATTGCAGCAAGCCAGCTTTGACTCGGTGGCTATCCTAAACTACGACTGCAAGTAACTCTTTTGAGGTGGCGCACACGAGTCCGCATATTCACCATATCAATACACCACTATGGATCCGCTCCCGTCTCCCTACGAGAACGCCATCCATAGCACTCACGCTTATCTTGCGCATTTTAGAGTATCCACTTTCACTTGTCTATGAACTATACAGGCAACCCAGAAGTCCTTTTCCGCGGACACGGCTATTCGAATAGATGATGTTAACCCTGCAGGGGTGTACCTCTTCACACACGCTCTCGCCACTTACCACCATGTACACGTCGTGTATCTCGGCAACCTTCAAGCGGAAGCCTGGGACGGAGTCGGCCACGACCTGACTAACCACACAAGTCTCTCGTCCAGGTTTATCGCCTATTCGAGTTCCATCCGCAAGGAGATCCGGCCGGGGTGTCGCTCACGGCCCCAAACGATGTGTGCAGGGTTCCCGAGCCAACCATCCGGGTGCCACTCGGTACACCAAGCCACGTGTGCCTAGTCTGTCCCAGGCCCACCTGTACCGGGTGCCACTTGGTAGACTACTAACACTACCTACAAACACCAGAAACTAGTTGCAACTCCTGGACAGAGATCAAGTTGATTAATAAGTCGAGAGGGGTCGAGTTACCGGAACCCAATGTGTGGTAGTAACTGTTCATGGATCACAAACACAGAACTCAGTTCCTGAGGACGGCTTCAATGAGACAACCCACCATGTACTCCTACATGGCCTCTCACCGCTACCTTTACCAAATCGTGTTCACACACTTAGCTCTCACACAGTAGGACATGTTCACAACTTTCCAATTCATCCCCGATGAATCAGACCTGACTCAACTCTAAGCAATAGCAGGCATGACAAAACAAGCATGAATGAGTAGGCACATCAGGGCTCAAACAACTCCTACTCATGCTAGTGGGTTTCATCTATTTACTGTGGCAATGACAGGTCATGCAGAGGAAAGGGGTTCAACTACCGCAGCATGTAACAGTTGAAACGTTGTTGTCCTAATGCAGTAAAAGAGAGCAGGAGCGAGAGAGGGGGATTATATCGGAATGAACAAGGGGGTTTTGCTTGCCTGGCACTTCTGAAGATAGTATAGCTCTTCATTAGTGTCATCGATCTCATCGCCGGATCAACGTCTACTGAGGGGGAACAAATACCGGCAACAGAGAGGAAACACAATCAATGCAATGCACAATATGATGCATGATCATGACATGGAAATATGAGTGTGCTGGGCTAATGCAACTCCAACCAGGTGGGTCTGAGCTTATTTGAACCAAAGATTCAAATACAAACTCAAGTTATGGGTTCATATATGTGCATTAACATGTTTGACCTAAACAGCAAGGTTAAGTTGCTCTAACATGCATGAAACCAGTACAGATGGATAGATTGGATTTTTCTGATCATTTTTCATATATAAATCTTTTCATTCTGAGCTATAGATTATTTTCTATGATTTTTAGAAGTTTATAGGATTTTCTGGAATTTCCTATATAAGAATAAATCCAGAAAAAGGTTAATTGCGTCAGCAGACATCGTGGTGACGTCAGCAGGTCAACGGCGCCAGCTCAGGTCAAACCTGACGGCTGGGACCCACATGTCAGTGTAACAACTAACTAACAGAGTTAGTTAGTGTTACGTTAGCACTAATCTAGGTTAATTAGGGCCTGGGCCCACATGTCAGTGAGTCAACCAATTAACTAAGTTAATTTGCGCTAACTAAGCTAACACCTAAACTAAACAGGGGCATGGCCCACACGTCAGTGACCCTGGGGGGTCAAATCCCTGGTCAACCGGGGCTAATCCACCGGCGACTCGACGCCGGCGAGGCCAGACGCGGCGGCGAGGTGCGGGATTCCTCCTCCGGCGACCAAATGGCCGGCGGAGGGCATCTACGTGATGCAGACGAACTCGCGCATCGAGTGGTGGTGGCAGTTGGGCCCGGGGTGGCCGGGGTTGTCGCCGGCGTCGTCCTTCGCGGTCGCCGGAGCTCGGGTGAGCTCGGGGTCAACGCTACGGTGGCCGGGGAGGCTCGTGCGGGGCACCTACGTGCTCTACGTGGCGCGGGAAGGAACTGGAGCACAATGGTCGGATCGCTAGGTGGACGGAGGCTCGTCAGCGGCAGTCACAAGCGGCGGCGCGTGCGGGCGAGCAAGGTGCGGCGGCTACGGCGCACGAGAGCGAGAACGGAGAGGGGGAAACGGTTCGGTGGCTCACGGCGGTTGCAGCAGGCGTCGAAGCGGGCTCGGGGAAGGCCGGACGGCGATGATTCGACGATGGGGATCCGGGGCGGCCGACGATGAAGAAGAGGTTGGGGACGACATTTTGAGGCGTCTGGCGTCAAGTGGGTCGACGGGGAGGACGAGGGCGTCGAGGCGGAGGCCATGGACACGTCGGCGAGGCGAGGGAGGGCCGGTGGCCGTGGCTACGGCGAGCGGTGGTGACGGCGGCGCTCGGGTGTGTTCGAGAGAGAGCCAGGGAAGGGGATGGGTCGAGGAGGTGAGCGAGGGGGTTCCAGGGGGGTGCGTGGCGTCTCCAGCCAGCTCCAAGCGGTCGGCGGCAAGCAGGAGGAGGCGTGGCGAGCTCGGCGGTGTCGCGGTGTCCCTCCTCTGCCTACTGGCAGAGGTAGGCGATGACTGGCACCAAGCCAGTGGGCTGGGCCGTGCTGGGCCAGGCCAGGTAAGCGCCAGGTAAGTGCTTTCTCCGCTCTGTCTTCTAGTTTTGTTCTGTTTTCTATTTATGCAATTTTGTTTTAATTTGGTTTTTCAAACCATATTGCTTTTTAAAAATTCTGAAAAATAGTTGTGGGCACTAAATGAATTATTCCAGAGGCCCTCAACTAAATCCAAAATTGTTGGAGCATTTAAAAATATTTATAGTATTTAAATGCCCCAATTCGAATACAATATGAGTTAATTAAAATAACCAGAATGGCCTAAAAATATGTGCATCATTTTTGGTAGAGGTTTTCACCTTTATCAAAAATCATGAACTTTTCTAAAGGGCATTCTGGGTTTATTGAAAGATTTAAACTTGAACCTAGTTGAATTGATTTAGTGCCAGGGCTTGGTCATCCCCAATTCAAATTTCCTTTGAATTTAAACATGATGCATGCTCACTGATGCAACTATTTACAGTCATGAATCTAGGGCTGTGACAACTCACCCCCACTAAACAAGAATCTCGTCCCGAGATTCAAGCGTAGGGTAAGAGGAAGTGGGGACACAAAAGCTAACACAATCTTCTTGATCCAAATTCCCTCATCAAAGATGTTGATTCATTGCTTCAAATTGATCTTGTCGTCTTTGCTTCCGGGATCTTCATCCAACACGATGACGATAGAAGAAACTCTATAGGAACCGGTCTTCTTAAAGATCGAGCAACTTACGATCAACTCACGGAATGAGATGTTCAACATCTCTCGAGCTACGACACGAAGCATACATCGAGAGGGATGGAGTGAAACAGAGAACGAGGATCCAAGTTGATAAGCACAATTCCATGCTGAATAAGATGGTGCATGGTTTCAAGATAACGAGGAGTTATCTGCCATGATTCCATAATGGCACCTTAGGGAAGGTGACTTGTAGAAATATTCCCTTAAGTGGCAAAAAGAATTACTTTTGATTCAGAGATCATTGAAACTCTTTATACCAGCTTAAGGCAAATCACAACAATCGTTTGGCGGAGTTTGGGAGAACGACCCACTCGGGCTAGAATGGATGATGTGGACTACCTTGTTGAAGACAACGCAAGGGATGATTTTGCCTGCGCGTGCTCCTAAGAACTTGAGCATTTCCATACTCATCAAGGTCTTACCAACATCCGTGTCGGGGATCCTGGCAACACATCATACTACCATGATGAATAGTGATGGACAATGCAGATGTAAAGGAAGACAACACTTCCTCATATTTCACCTTAGCGAGGCCAAGGGAACGAAATCTAGATGATCGACCGAGAGACATTTAGCACTCCGCTTCTAATGTTCTTCTTGATGTACTAGCATAACCCATTCGATATGGTTTGATATCTTGAACATCAAGTAGAAGGTCGTACTTCGGGAGCGCAAGAATCCATAAGGAATAACTACGGAAGTAAATCCTACGGAATCCTTATGGGGAGGTGGCCAACTTTATCAATCAGGATACTACAATAATAGGTCTTCCGGCTGGGTGTGTTGGCCACGACATCCACTTACCGAGTTACAGAGACCAATATTATAGTTCTTGGGAGGTATTCCAACCATCATATCTGCCTGAGATTCAGATCTGGCTGGTAACAGGATATTTCAGACAGCATGTCCGGAAAAAGGAAGTTTGCAACACAAACCGACGGGATGGCGTTGCGAGGTTCTCGGGAGATGAACTTTGGTAGCAAGCTCCAAAACATGAGCGGGTTCTGCTACAAACATGTGAACACATTGTCCTAGATAAGCATGGCCATAGAGTAGTCTTACAATAAAGCACTACCGAGTTCTGGTTGGGAACCATCTTCGAGGATATCGAAGCCCTTGCATAAGTCCGGATCCTAAGAAAGAACTTCGTCTCCTTTAACAAATCAATCAATGGCTTGGTGTGCTAGGGATATGTATGGGATCAAGGTAGCTAATCTGTCAAACCACAGAATACTTCGCACGTGCGTGACTGACTTGTGATGATCCCAGGGAAGCCAAAAAATCTTTCTCGAACTCACGGCGGCAACTTGCACCAAATGCACATGAATTCGAGGAAGTCACTTCTTCCATCCAAGCATAAGCTGCATGATCGGAACACGAAGGCATTGCTTACAAATTTTTCAACACTAGGTTGATGTTCAACATGAATAATGGGGGAGACAAAATGCTGCTGATGGGCTCAACAGCAACTCATCGGAATTTCCATATCACTGGACTTCCACCATCATGTGAACACGGTGATAGCATTGGTCAGACCCAAAGATGTAATGGTGTATGCTCGGGGGATCAACCACGAGTAGGACAACATTACGAACATCATTGGTTCTGATTTGACTAGACGATAGCCCACACTCAAGTCAAAGTTTTGTAAAGGCAATATATCCAACAACTGATCACGAGGACCAATCGATGGAGATATCATCTTTCTTCAACACACTCACAAAAAGATGTCCGTTAAAATGAACTAAGCTAGGCAAGCTTTTATCTTCCAACTCTCCAAGTTGTTGGCTTAACCAACTAGCTCAGGGGTATCCAACACAGATTCTTGGAGAAAGAGTGGTTTATTGGAAAACCAACTTGTTCACGAACTCAATATATGGTCAGGGGACAACCTGGTGGTACTTCCAAGAAGATATTTGGAAAATCACGATCCACCGACATGTTATTAAGATCGAGAACAATCTTGCTTTTCAGGGCGAGACGATATGATCAAATGAGCGAGATTTGACAAAATCCTAACTCATCAATCGAAGAGTGCACCAGAAATAAGGACAAGGTAGCACGATCAATCCTAGTATAGTGATTCGATAACCAACATGCTAAGAATGATATTAATGTCCATTAACTACCAAGCAACACGATTGCTCGGAGTATTGATTTCACACATCATGGTTCACTTGTCGACATTCCAGTTGTGACAACACGGAACCGAGGAATGAACAATGATGGTAAGAAGTATCATTGCGTCAAGAATTCATAAGAGGTGGTGCAATTCTCATGACATTCTGGGCATAAGATGGTAATACCTCAGGGTAGAACAGAACAAAAGCTGGATTGGCATTTTGATCTGCGGGATACAACCACTTTGACCAGTCCAAGAAATGGATGAGGTACTGGAGTTTGTTTCTCCTAGTCATTCCGGAATAGAATGTCTTGACGGACCACAAGAATAATAGGCATCGATGAACACGATCGCACACATACTCTTGGCTATCAATTGATAGATGAAGGTCGGAATACAACTAAAGAGGGATAACTCAAAGGGACATATATCTTTCTGAGTTGTGGATGCATAGATTAGTATGTCGAGCAAAGCTCAACATTCCTTCCGGATAACCTATGCAGAAAGGTAGGACTGGCTGATTCACAATGCAGAATGGAGGACTCATCAAGATCACTCTTATTGTGATCTTTTGGTTCAAGAACTTCTGCCATAAGCAGTTCATGGTATTTGGAAGAAGGATATACCACGGACCTCAAGGACTATCGCAAAGGTTACTAATATCCTAAAGGAACTAGCAAACACTACCAACATGAATGAGTAGAGTGAATCTCGGGCTTAAGAACCCAGAATAGAATGCCTACCAACTAAATGTCATCACGGGATGCTTTCGAGAATAATGGCCAGAATCATCACACTTGGGATACAAAGCATTGCTAGATTACTGGGTGGTCCTCTATGACACCTAGGGTCATAATAATAGCTCCAACATATATGTCGAGGCAATGGAGTACCTCAACAGACCGATTAGTGTGATTAATCCGGCCCAAAAGGACATCAGGTACGGGAGGAAGGGATTTGCAAATGCATCAGACTGTTTAGAAACCTGGGATGACTCGGATAGCATAACGACTGTAAATGCTCAAAAATACTTGAGACATCCTGCAAAATAGTGGCATGACCACTCAACATCACAATATCAAAGTTCTGAGGCCAGCTATGGACATACGGAAGTGGTAGAAACTGAACTGAGACTTGAAACTATCAATTCTATAAGTCTATGGATTAGTAACACGTCATCCTGATAGATAGATGAGAAGGCCTAGTTCTTAATCCCCGTAGGAAAGAAAAGGTTGACTAAGATCAGAAGGGCATAAGGTATAAGGAGTAAAAAGAGCCTTACGTTCCCTTCCACAATCAATTCCCTTATATAACTAAAGCATTTCTAGACTCAACTTCGACCAGTTTGGCTTGGTAATCCTACAGGCAGTCAGGCTCTGATACCAAAGCTGTCAGGACCCCGATTCCAAGTCACATCGATCTAGCCGGTAACACCTCATATCACTTTGTGGCCTCACGCACGGTATTCCCACGGGTGTCGCCTTACCATGGCCCGGGACCGTTTGCGCCTTTTGGCTCACATATATGATAGTGTCGCTAGCATTCATATGACAGAGAACCCGGGCTGACATGACTAGTCGTGAACCCAAAGTGGCACTAACTTACGGGGATAGGCATACATGAATCAACATGGAGCATGTCGATCAGCAGCGTGCGAATCCGGGCTGTAGCACTGGGCTAACAGGACTCCGGGAACCCGCGCTGTAGCACGCTAGGCAGGACTCCGGATGTCACCGCATGACATTTCCCCGAAGGGACAGACACAGGAACGAAGTGAATCACATGCCGGCTAGTCAAGTGTTCCGGAGCAGTAGTGCTGGGCTAGCAGGACTCCGGTGAACCGGGCTGTAGCGGACTACTATGGCTCATGGAAGCACAAGACTACATTTCCCCGTAAGAGAGGCTACCAAGGATAAACAACTAGGTTGTCGGATCCCACACATACCAAGCATTTCAATCATACACACAATATGCTCGATATGTGTAAATACAACATGGCATCACAACATAACTCTACAACCCAAGTACTTATTCATTAGGCTCCGAGGAGCGAGATTTTACAAACATGGGTCTCATGACCCAACATTCAGAGCATACAAGTCAAAGCACATGCAGAAGCTCAACATGTCTGAGTACAAGCATCTACAAATGAAAAAGGCTGAGAAGCCTGACTATCTACCAGATCCTGCCGAGGGCACAAGATCGTAGCTGAGGTATCAAGCTAAACGCCGAAGTCCACACGGAACTACTAGCGAGACTGACGTCTCTCTGCAAAACATAAAATAAGCAAACATGAGTACAAATGTACCCAGCAAGACTTACATCAGAACTATCTACATATGCATCAGTATCAAAGGGGGTGGTGGAGTTTAACTGCAGCAAGCCAGCTTTGACTCGGTGGCTATCCTAAACTACGACTGCAAGTAACTCTTTTGAGGTGGCGCACACGAGTCCACATATTCACCATATCAATACACCACTATGGATCCGCTCCTGTCTCCCTACAAGAACGCCATCCATAGCACTCACGCTTATCTTGCGCATTTTAGAGTATCCACTTTCACTTGTCTATGAACTATATAGGCAACACAGAAGTCCTTTTCCGCGGACACGGCTATTCGAATAGATGATGTTAACCCTGCAGGGGTGTACTTCTTCACACACGCCCTCGCCACTTACCACCATGTACACGTCGTGTATCTCGGCAACCTTCAAGCAGAAGCCTGGCGAGGGAGTCGGCCACGACCTGACTAACCAGACAAGTCTCTCGTCCAGGTTTATCGCCTATTCGGGTTCCATCCACAAGGATATCCGGCCGGGGTGTCGCTCACGGCCCCAAACGATGTGTGCAGGGTTCCCGAGCCCACCATCCGGGTGCCACTCGGTACACCAGGCCACGTGTGCCTAGTCTGTCCCAGGCCCACCTGTACCGGGTGCCACTTGGTAGACTACTAACACTACCTACAAACACCAGAAACTAGTTGCAACTCCTGGACAGAGATCAAGTTGATTAATAAGTCGAGAGGGGTCGAGTTACCGGAACCCAATGTGTGGTAGTAACTGTTCATGGATCACAAACACAGAACTCAGTTCCTGAGGACGGTTTCAATGAGACAAGCCACCATGTACTCCTACATGGCCTCTCACCGCTACCTTTACCAAATCGTGTTCACACACTTAGCTCTCACACAGTAGGACATGTTCACAACTTTCCAATTCATTCCCGATGAATCAGACCTGACACAACTCTAAGCAATAGCAGGCATGACAAACAAGCATGAATGAGTAGGCACATCAGGGCTCAAACAACTCCTACTCATGCTAGTGGGTTTCATCTATTTACTGTGACAATGACAGGTCATGCAGAGGAAAGGGGTTCAACTACCGCAGCATGTAACAGTTGAAACGTTGTTGTCCTAATGCAGTAAAAGAGAGCAGGAGCGAGAGAGGGGGATTATATCGAAATGAACAAGGGGGTTTTGCTTGCCTGGCACTTCTGAAGATAGTATAGCTCTTCATTAGTGTCATCGATCTCATCTTTGACAAACAAGCTAGTCAAGTAGAGGCATACTAGGGACACTCTGTTTTTGTCTATGTATTCACACATGTACTAAGTTTCCGGTTAATACAATTATAGCATGAATAATAAACATTTACCATCATATAAGGAAATAAATAATAACTTTATTATTGCCTCTAGGGCATATTTCCTTGAGTCTCCCACTTGCACTAGAGTCAATAATCTAGTTCACATTGTCATGTGATTTCACACCAATAGTTCACATCACCATGTGATTAGTTCACATCGCCATGCGACTAATACCCAAAGGATTTTACTAGAGTCAATAATCTAGTTCACATCGCTACGTGATTAACACCCAAAGAGTACTAAGGTGTGATAATGTTTTGCTTGTGAGAGAAGCTTAGTCAACGGGTCTGTCACATTCAGAGCCGTATGTATTTTGCAAATTTTCTATGTCTAGAATGCTCTGCACAGAGCTACTCTAGCTAATCGCTCCCACTTTCAATATGTATCTAGACCGAGAATTAGAGTCAACCAGATTGGTGTCAAAGCTTGCATCGACGTAACTCTTTATGACGAACTCTTTGTCACCTCCATAACCGAGAAACATTTCCTTAATCCACTAAGGATAATTTTGACCGATGTTCAGTGATCCACTCCTGGATCACTATTGTACCCTCTTGCCAAACTCATGGTGAGGTACACAATATGTCTGGTACACAACATAGCATACTTTATAGAACCTATGCGGAGGCATGGGGAATGACTTTTCATTCTCTTTCTATTTTCTGCCGTGGTCGGGTTTTGAGTCTTTACTCAACTTCACACCTTGTAACACAGGCAAGAACCTTTCTTTGCTTGATCCATTTTGAACTTCTTCAAAACTTTATCAAGGTATGTGCTTTGTAAAAGTCCAATCAAGCGTCTTGATCTATCTCTATAGATCTTGATGCCTAATATATAAGCAGCTTCATCGAGGTCTTTCATTGAAAAATTCTTTTCAAGTATCCTTTTATGCTATTCAGAAATTCAGTATCCTTTTCGATCAACAATATGTCATCCACATATAATATCAGAAATGCTACAGATCTCCCACTCACATTCTTGTAAATACAGGCTTCTCCAAAAGTCTGTATAAAAACATATGCTTTGATCAACTCATCAAAGCGTATATTACAACTCCGAGATGCTTGCACCAGTCCATAGATGGATCGCTGGAGCTTGCACATTTTGTTAGCACCATTAGGATTGACAAAACCTTTTTGGTAGCATCATATACAACTCTTCTTTAAGAAATCCATTAAGGAATGTAGTTTTGACATCCATTTGCCAGATTTCATAAAATGTGGCAATTGCTAACATGATTCGGACAGACTTAAGCATCGCTACGAGTGAGAAAATCTCATCGTAGTCAACACCTTGAACTTGTCAAAAACCTTTTTCGACAAGTCTAGCTTTGTAGATAGTAACACTACTATCAACGTCCGTCTTCCTCTTGAAGATCCATTTATTTTCTTTAGCTTGCCGATCATCGGGCAAGTCAACCAAAGTCCATACTTTGTTCTCATACATCGATCCCATCTCAGATTTCATGGCCTCAGGCCATTTTGCGGAATCTGGGCTCATCATCGCTTCCTCATAGTTCGTAGGTTTGTCATGGTCTAGTAACATGATTTCCAGAACAGGATTACCATACCACTTTGGTGCAAAACGTATTGTGGTTGACCTACGAGGTTCGGTAGTGACTTGATGTGAAGTTTCATGATCATCATCATTAACTTCCTCACTAATCGGTGTAGGCATCACTGGAACTGATTTCTATGATGAACTACTTTCCAATTCAGGAGAAGGTACAATTACCTTATCAAGTTCTACTTTCCTCCCACTCACTTCTTTCGAGAGAAACTCCTTCTCTAGAAAGGATCCATTCTTAACAATGAATATATTGCCTTCGGATCTGTGATAGAAGGTGTACCCAATAGTTACTTCTGGGTATCCTATGAAGACGCACTTCTCTGATTTGGGTTTGAGCTTATCAGGATAAACTTTTTCACATAAGCATCACAACCCCATACTTTAAGAAACGACAGCTTAGGTTTCTTGCTAAACCACAGTTCATACGATGTCGTCTCAACGGATTTATATGGTGCCCTTTTTAACGTGAATGCAGCTGTCTCTAATGCATAACCCCAAAACGATAGTGGTAAATTGGTAAGAGACATCATAGATCGCACCATATCTAATAAAGTTCGGTTATGACGTTCGGACACACCATTACGCTGTGGTGTTCCAGGTGGCGTGAGTTGCGAGACTATTCCACATTGTTTCAAATGAAGACCAAACTCGTAACTCATATATTCGTCTCCGCGATCAGATCGTAGAAACTTTTTCTTGTTACGATGATTTTCCACTTCACTCTGAACTTCTTTGAACTTTTCAAATGTTTCAGACTTATGTTTCATCAAGTATATAAATCATCTGTGAACATCAGGAAATAACGATACTTGCCGCGAGCCTCAACACTCATCGGACCGCATACATGAGTATGTATTATTTCCAATAAGTCAGTTGCTCGCTCCATTGTTCCAGAGAACGGAGTCTTAGTCATCTTGCCCATGAGGCATGGTTCGTAAGCATCAAGTGATTCATAATCAAGTGATTCCAGTAGCCCATTAGCATGGAGTTTCTTCATGCGCTTTACACCAATATGACCTAAACAGCAGTGCCACAAATAAGTGATTCCAGTAGCCCATTAACATTGAATCTTTTGGCTTCAATATTATGAATATGTGTATCACTACGATCGAGATTCAATAAACCATTTATATTGAGTGTATGACCATAGAAGGTTTTATTCATTTAAATAGAACAACAATTATTCTTTGACTTAAATGAATAATCGTATTGCAATAAACATGATCCAATCATATTCGTGCTCAACGCAAACACCAAATAACATTTATATTATATTCAACTCTAATACCGAAGGTAAAAGGAGTGTGCGATGGTGATCTTATCAACCTTGGAATCACTTCCAACACACATCATCACCTCGCCCTTAACTAGTCTCTGTTTATTTTGCAACTCCCATTTCGAGTTACTACTCTTAGCAACTGAACCAGTATCAAATACCGAGGGGTTGCTATAAACACTAGTAAAGTACACATCAATAACATGTACATCAAATATACCTTTGTTCACTTTTCCATCCTACTTATCTGCCAAGTATCTAGGGCAGTTCCACTTCCAGTGACCATTTCCTTTGCAATAGAAGCACTCAGTTTCGGGCTTGGGTCTAGCTTTGGGCTTCTTCACGGGGATGAAAACTTGTTTTTCATTCTTCTTAAAGTTCCCTTTCTATCCCTTTCTTCTTAAAGTTCCCTTTCTTGAAACTACTGGTCTTGTTAACCATCAACACTTGATGCTTTTCTTTATTTCTACCTTCGCCGATTTTAGCATCGCGAAGAGCTTGGGAATTGTTTTCGTTATCCTTTGCATATTATAGTTCATCACGAAGTTCTAGTAACTTGGTGATAGTGACTAGAGAGCTTTGTCAATTATTATCTTCTCTGGAAGATTAACTCCCACTTGATTCAAGCAATTGTAGTACCCAGACAATCTGAGCACATGCTCACTGGTTGAGCTATTCTCCTCCATCTTGTAGGCAAAGTACTGTCAGAGGTCTCATACCTCTTGACACGGGCATGAGTATGAAATACCAATTTCAACTCTTGGAACATCTTATATGCTCTATGGCGTAAAAACATTTTTGAAGTCCCGGTTCTAAGCCGTAAAGCATGGTGCACTAAACTATCAAATAGTCATCATACCGAGCATGTCAAAAACGTTCATAACGTCTGCATATGCTCCTGCAATAGTTCTGTCACCTAGCGGTGCATCAAGGACATAATTTTTCTGTGAAGCAATGAGGAGAATCCTCAGATCACGGACCAAGTCCGCATCATTGCTACTATCATCTTTCAACTTATATTTCTCTAGGAACATATAAAAAATAAACGGGGAGCGACATCGCGAGCTATTGATCTACAACATAGATATGCTAATACTACCAGGACTAAGTTCATGAGAAATTAAAGTTCAATTAATCATATTACTTAAGAACTCCCACTTAGATAGACATCCCTCTAATCATCTAAGCGATCACGTGATCCATATCTACTAAACCATGTCCGGCCATCACGTGAGATGGGGTAGTTTTAAACGGTGAACATCACTATGTTGATCATATCTACTATATGATTCACGCTCCACCTTTCGGTCTCATTGTTCCGAGGCCATATCTGCATATGCTAGGCTCGTCAAGTTTAACCCAAGTATTCTGCGTGTGCAAAACTGGCTTGCACCCGTTGTATGTGAACGTAGAGCTTATCACACCCGATTATCACGTGGTGTCTCAGCATGAAGAACTGTCGCAACGGTGCATACTCAGGGAGAACACTTATACCTTGAAATTTTAGTAAGGGATCATCTTATAAAGCTACCGTCGAACTAAGCAAAATAAGATTATAAAAGATAAACATCACATGCAATCAAAATATGTGACATGATATGGCCATCATCATCTTGTGCCTTTGATCTCCATCTCCAAAGTACCATCATGATCTCCATCGTCACCGACATGACACCATGATCTCCATCATGTTGATCTCCATCAATGTGTCGTTACATGGTTGTCTCGCCAACTATTGCTTTTGCAACTATTGTTATCGCATAGCGATAAAGTAAAGCAATTATATGGCGCTTGCATCTTATGCAATAAAGAGACAACCATAAGGCTCCTGCCAGTTGTCGATAACTTTAACAAAACATGATCATCTCATACAACAATTTATATATCATCACGTCTTGACCATATCACATCACATCAAGCCCTGCAAAAACAAGTTAGACGTCCTCTACTTTGTTGTTGCAAGTTTTACGTGGCTGCTACGGGCTTCTAGCAAGAACCGTTCTTACCTACGCATCAAAACCACAACGATTTTCCGTCAAGTGTGCTGTTTTAACCTTCAACAAGGACCGGGCAAAGTAAAACTTGATTCAACTAAAGTTGGAGAAATAGACACCCACTAGCCACCTGTGTGTGAAGCACGTCGGTAGAACCAGCCTCATGAAAGCGGTCATGTAATGTCGGTCTGGGCAGCTTCATCCAACAATACCGCCGAATCAAAGTATGACATGCTGGTAAGCAGTATGACTATTATTGCCCACAATACTTTGTGTTCTACTCGTGCATATAACATCTACGCATAGACCTGGCTCGGATGCCACTGTTGGGGAACGTAGTATTTCAAAAAAATTACCTACGCACACGCAAGATCCATCTAGGTGATGCATAGCAACGAGCGGGGAGAGTGTGTCCACATACCCTCATAGACCGAAAGCGGAGCGTTTAGTAACGCGGTTGATGTAGTCGAACGTCTTCGCGATCCAACCGATCCAAGTACCGAACGCACGTCACCTCTGCGATCTGCACATGCTCAGCTCGGTGACGTCCCTCGTACTCTTGATCCAGCTGAGGTTGAGGGAGAGTTCCGTCAGCACGATGGCGTGGTTGATACGTCTCCATCGTATCTACTTTTCCAAACACTTTTGCCCCTGTTTTGGACTCTAACTTGCATGATTTGAATGGAAGTAACCCGGACTGACGCTGTTTTCAGCAGAATTGCCATGGTGTTATTTTTGTGCAGAAATAAAAGTTCTCGGAATGACCTGAAACTTCACGAAGAATATTTTTGGAATTAATAAAAAATACTGGCGAAAGAATCAACACTAGGGGGCCCACACCCTGTCCACGAGGGTGGGGGGCGCGCCCACCCCCCTGGGGCGTGCCCCCTGCCTCGTGGGCCCCCTGGTGCTCCACCGACCTCAACTCCAACTCTACACGTTCGGGGAGAAAAAAATCAAAGAGAAGGATTCATCGTGTTTTACGATACAGAGCCGCCACCAAGCCCTAATCTCTCTCGGGAGGGCTGATCTAGAGTCCGTTCGAGGCTCCGGAGAGGGGAATCTGTCGCCGTCGTCATCATCAACCTTCCTCCATCACCAATTTCATGATGCTCACCACCGTGCGTGAGTAATTCCATCATAGGCTTGCTGGACGGTGATGGGTTGGATGAGATTTACCATGTAATCGAGTTAGTTTTGTTAGGGTTTGATCCCTAGTATCCATTATGTTCTGAGATTGATGTTGCTATGACTTTTCTATGCTTAATGCTTGTCACTAGGGCCCGAGTGCCATGATTTCAGATCTGAACCTATTATGTTTTCATGAATATATGTGAGTTCTTGATCCTATCTTGCAAGTCTATAGTCACCTATTATGTGTTATGATCCGTTAACCCCGAAGTGACAATAATTGGGATACTTACCGGTGATGACCATAGTTTGAGGAGTTCATTTATTCGCTAAGTGCTAATGCTTTGGTCCGGTACTCTATTAAAAGGAGGCCTTAATATCCCTTAGTTTCTAATAGGACCCCACTGCCACGGGAGGGTAGGATAAAAGATGTCATGCAAGTTCATTTCCATAAGCACGTATGACTATATTCGGAATACATGCCTACATTACATTGATGAACTGGAGCTAGTTCTGTGTCACCCTATGTTATAACTATTGCATGAGGAATCGCACCGACATAATTCTCCACCGATCCAATGCCTACGAGCTTTTGACATATTGATCTTTGCTTAGTTACTTTACCATTGCCACTGTTAGAATTACTACAAAACTGCTACTGTTACTTTTGCCACCGTTACCGTTACTTCCATACTACTTTGCTACTAAATACTTTGCTGAAGATATTAAGTTATCCAGGTGTGGTTGAATTGATAACTCAACTGCTAATACTTGAGAATATTCTTTGGCTCCCCTTGTGTCGAATCAATAAATTTGGGTTGAATACTCTACCCTCGAAAACTGTTGCGATCCCCTATACATGTGGGTTATCAAGACTATTTTCTGGCGCCGTTGCCGGGGAGCATAGCTCTATTCTTTGAGTCACTTGGGATTTATATCTGCTGGTCACTATGAGGAACTTGAAAGACGAAAGAACTAAGATTTTTCCCTCAACTACGATGGGAGGTAAGGAACTACCATCTAGCTCTGCACTTGATTCACCTTCTGTTTTTAGTAAGCTTGCGACGCCTAAACCTCCTTCTGCTATTAATTCTGATATGTCGCATGTTATTGATGATGCCACTTCTGCTATGCATGATACTTATGATGAAACTAGTTCTATGCTTCATAATACTGTGCCACTAGGTGAATTTTTTGATGAACACCTTGCTAGGGCTAGAGAGAATGAAATTATTGAAACTGATAATATTGATGATGAAGATTCTCCCCCTAGATATGAATTGCCTGTTGTGCCTGAGGGTTATGTTATGGATGAAGAAACTGCTAGAGATTTTCTTGCTTCCAATGATTGATATGATCTTAATAAATTATTAGCTAAGCTGGAAGAAAAATCTTGGAATGCTAGAATGAAATATGACCCTGCTTTTGCTACTTCACCTATCTGTATTTCTGATAAGGATTATGATTTCTCTGTCGACCCATAATTAGTTTGGTTGAATCTGATCCTTTTTATGGCTATGAATCTGAAACTATTGTGGCACATCTTACTAAATTAAATGATATAGCCACCCTATTCACTAATGATGAGAAAACTCGCTACTACTATATCCTTAAATTATTTCCGTTCTCATTAAAGGGTGATGCTAAAACATGGTTTAATTCTCTTGATCCTGGTTGTGTGTGTAGTCCCCAGGATATGATTTATTACTTCTCTGCTAAATATTTCCCCGCTCATAAGAAACAAGCTGCCTTAAATATATAATTTTGTGCAAAATTAAGAAGAGAGTCTCCCACAAGCTTGGGGGAGGCTTCTCCGATTACTTAATGCTTTGCCTGATCATCCTCTCAAGAAAAATGAAATACTTGATATCTTTTATAATGGACTAACCGATGCTTCCAGAGTCCACTTGGATACTTGTGCTGGTTGTGTTTTCAGGGAAAGAACTGTTGATCAAGCCAAATTGCTATTGAATAATATGTTGACTAATGAAAATAATTGGATTCTTCCTGAACCAACTCCTAAGCCAACTCCGAAGAAAAGGGGTATTCTATTTCTCAGTCCTGAAGATATGCAAGAGACAACGAAATTAATGAAATAAAAGGGTATTAAAGCTGAATATGTTAAGAATTTACCACCTATTGAAGTAATACATGGTCTTGATAACCTGACACAGGTAGTAAAGGTAAATTCTCTCTATAGATTTGATGAAGGTGATATTCCTCGTTATAAATCTGCTAGCCAATGCTTGGATGAGTTCGGTAATTTTATTGTTAAACAATAAACCTTCAATGCTTATGTTAGTAGACAATTGAAACGTAATGCTTATATGATCGAACACTTGGGTGATTATATGGCTAGAGTTAAAGATGAACTTAAACGCATTAGTAAACTTGCTTCTATGGTTACCACTCAAGTAGAAAAAGTGCTTAAAGCTCAGAATGATTTGCTCAATGAATTAAATAACAAGAAAAATGAAAATGTTGTTAGGGTTATGACTAGAGGGGGTAAAATGACTCAGGAACCTTTGTATCCTGAAGGCCACCCTAAGAGAATTTAGCAGGATTCTCAGAGAACTAATGTTGATGCACCTAGTCCTTCTAAGAGGAACAAAAAGAAAAATGATAGGGCTTTGCATGCTTCTAGTGAACCTGTTGTAGACACACCTGAGAATCCCAATGATATTTCTATTTCTAATGCTGAAACACAATCCGGTAATGAACATGAACCTAGTGATAATATTAATGATGATGTTCATGTTGATGCTCAACCTAGCAATGAAAATGATGTAGAGATTGAACCTGTTGTTGATCTTGATAACCCACAATCAAAGAATCGACGTTATGATAAGAGAGACTTCATTGCTAGGAAGCACGGTAAAGAAAGAGAACCATGGGTTCAGAAACCCATGCCTTTTCCTCCTAAACCATCCAAGAAAAAGGATGATGAGGATTTTGAGCGCTTTGCTGAAATGATTAGACCTATCTTTTTGCGTATGCGTTTGACTGATATGCTAAAAATGAATCCTTATGCTAAGTATATGAAGGAAATTGTTACAAATAAAAGAAAGCTGCTGGAAGCTGAAATTTCCACCATGCTTGCTACTTATACTTTTAAGGATGGAATACCAAAGAAACTTGGAGATCCAGGAGTACGAACGATACCATGCTCCATTAAAACAAACTATGTTAAAACTGCTTTATGTGATCTTGGAGCCGGTGTTAGTGTTATGCCTCTCTCTTTATATCGTAGACTAGATTTGAATAAGTTGACACCTACCGAAATATCTTTGCAAATGGCCGATAAATCAACCGCTATACCTGTCGGTATTTGTGAGGATGTGCCTGTTGTGGTTGCAAACGTTACTACCTTAACGGACTTTGTTATTCTTGATATTCCCGAGGATGATAGCATGTCGATTATTCTTGGTAGACCCTTTTTGAATACTGCAGAGGCTGTTAATTGATTGCAACAAAGGCAATGTCACTTTTCATGTTAATGGTAATGAGCATATGGTACACTTTTTGAGGAAGCAACCTCAAGTCCACAGTATAAATTCTATTGGAAAAACTTCAACAATTACTATTGGAGGTTTTGAATTTCCTCTTCCTACTGTCTAGAAGAAATATGATATTCTTATTGTTGGGGACGTGCATATCCCCGTTGAGGTAACCAAGTGTTATTCGAAAATTCTCCGGTTTCATGCGATTCGGAATGAGTTTGTTAACAAGACTTGATCAACCTTGTTAGTGGATTCCTTTTGATGATCATGAGATGGATGAAGTTAGAAAGCACAACCTTCTGTACCCTTCTTTTACTTTCTGTTATTTAGATTAAATAAAGCAAAAATAGTATTTTCTATCTGTTTTCTAAATTATCCTTGCAATAAAAAAATACCCCGAAAATAAAAGTTCTCCAAATGCCCAGAAATTGAAATATGATTTTTTTCTAGAATATTTAAGAATATATGGCACTAAGAACACACCAGGGGGAGCCACCACCTGGCCACGAGGGTCCAGAGTGCGCCCACCCCCTGGGCGCGCCCCCTGCCTCGTGGGCCCCACGTGGCCCCCCTCCACTTATTCCAGCACCCACACACTTCGTCTTCCTCCAGAAAAAATCACCACACAGCTCAAACTCATGTTCTAGCTCGTTTTGCCACGATTTTCTTTCTCCTTGCTCAAAGATCCACTCACAAAACTGCTTTGGGGGATTTTTCTTCGGTATGTGTCTCCTCCAATGGTCCAATTAGTTTTTGTGCTAATGATTTATTTATTGCAATTTTTTGCTGCTTAGGTGACCCAGCTCTTGAGCTTGCATGTCCAATTTATATGGTCCCAAGTAGTTCTAATGCATGATATAGTCTCTAGGCAGTTGTGGGAGTAGTTGCTATCAATTTTGTTGAGTTTGGTTCACTTTTAGTTTGAGTTACTAAAAATTTCAGAAATTTTCAGAAAAAGAAAATGATGAAGAGATTGTTGAGAGGCTCTTCGAGCCGAAGCTCGAAGGATAAGCAAAGTGAGGAGGATAAGAACTCAAATATAATCTCCCTCGCACCGCGGAGGTTCGACCGTGTGAATGGCCTTGTGATGAGTTCTTGAAGGCAGCCGGGATTCATGATGATTTTTATTATTTGGCTAAGAATGCAGGCCTCACCGACTTCCTCCACGACCAGCGCGAACGGTATCTCCTACTCACTAATATTTTTGTGCAAAATTTTCATTTCCATGCTAGGAGATCACCACCTTCAGTGGAGTTTCATTTATATGATGAATTTAAGGAGATGGCCTTATATGATTTTTGTCGGGTATGCAAGATACCCTTTGAGGGCAGCATAGAGGAACCACACCGTAATGATGTGGAGGGATTTATTAATGAAATTGATGTAGGGGAAACGAGGAAAGTTTCCGGTGCAAGAATTACTAGCATGCATTTTCCTGTACTACGTTACTTTGCAATATTTGCTAGTAGATGCTTGATTGGTCGCGGGAACAGTGGAAATCTTAGTGCTCCTGATATTGTTATTTTGCGCCATGCTTTGTTTCGTGATACAACTTTCAGTTTAGGCGCTATTATTGCTAAACGGTTAAGTCCGAACCGTACAAAGGGCCCCATCCTGGGTGGCATCTTTGCCTCGCGCCTTGCTGCACACTTTAATATACCTATTAATTAGGCATTATGAGAAAGAAGAACAGTTGCTGCCACCTGTCTTTCTAGATTATAAGAGTATGGTAGCACATGACTTTATTGTTAAAGATAAGAAGAAGATGCTTAAGTATAAATTGATATTTGATAAAAATTATTGTGAGATTATTACCTTGCCTACGCCCTCTTTGTTTAACATATTTTTAGGCACGTACCTCATCCTGCCGGAGGCCATTTATGCATACTGGAGCCTGACACCAGTTCCAGAGCCTGAGCCGGAGCCACCCCTAGCCCCTATCGACAGTTTGTTTATCAGTGGGATCCGGAGGAGCTCGCTAACTAGTGGCACCCCGAGGATCCTCCTCAGTACACTGGAGACACTACAAAAAAAGACACATCCGTGCCATTTTGGGCCGAACGAAATTTTTTTCTGTCATACATATGACACTTCTATGACGATAATTATGACAAAACCCGGTATCATCGTAGATGTGGTGGGCTCCTACTTCTATGACAAAAAATCATGATAGAGAATGGGATTTTCGTCCTGGGCGGGCCGGAGACGCAGCTGCATGACATTCTTTGGGCCGTCCATGATGGAAAAAACCGTGCTAGAAGCGAGGGCGAGGAAAATTTCGGGGAGTTCCCGGTGACGGTGGGAGGTCGGGGGCAGAGCGATGCGCGTTTCTCTCGTACACGTAGGCGCGTGTGTGCGAGGCGTTGGCTCTAACTGAACCCGAGCGAGGCGTTGGGCTCTACCTGAACCGGAGCGATTGCACTACAGGCTACGCGTTACTGAACCCGAGCGATCGATCGATGGCTGTTAACTGAACCCGATCGAGCGATTCCTTCGCTACTGCTGCTAACTGAAGCCGATCGATGCTGCCTCTGGGATGAACAGTGAGCGTTGCGGGGGGGGTTTGGATGAACAGTGAGCGGTGGCGTTGCCTCTGGATGAACAGGACCCCGTGGTGTGGTGGAGGGCTGGATGAACAGTAGACGGTGGAGGGGTGCCCGTGGAGGGGTGGTTGAACAGGACCCCGTGGTGTGGAGGGCTGGATGAACAGTAGACGGTGGAGGGGTGCCCGTGGAGGGGTGGTTGAACAGTAGCCGGTGGAGTAGCGCGCGGTGGAGGCTGGATGAACAGGAGCCCGTGGAGGCTGGAGGAGGTCGACGGTAGCCCGTGGAGGCTGGAGGAGGTCGACGGTGGAGATGAACAGTATCCCGTGGAGTCCCGTTTTGCGGTACGCCACACCCCTCCCGATGAACAGGACCCCCGTTTCGACCGTAGGAGGTCCGTTTCGTCCGTTTTGCGGTACGCCACACCCCTCCCGATCAACAGGACCCCCGTTTCGACCGTAGGAGGTCCGTTTCGTCCGTTTTGCGGTACGCCACACCCCTCCCGATCAACAGGACCCCCGTTTCGACCGTAGGAGGTCCGTTTCCTCCGTTTTGCGGTACGCCACACCCCTCCCGATCAACAGGACCCCGTTCCGAACGTAGGAGGTCCGTTTCCTCCGTTGTGCGGTATGCCAGGCCTCGTTTCCATCGCCTGTTCCGTCCAAGCCCTCCCGATGAACACGACCACGCATTCCGTTCCGACCCAGTCGGTTGGCTCCCACGCGTTCCGTTGCCTCCCGATGAACACGACGCATTCCGTTGCCTCCCCATGAACACGACGCATTCCGTTGCCTCCCCATGAACACGACGCATTCCGTTGCCTCCCCATGAACACGACGACGACGCTGTTTCTCCGTTTCGACCCAGCCATGTACACGAGCCCTGGCCGTACGTATGCGTGAGTAGGTGTTCGAGACCCCGCCCGTATGTACACATACGTGGCCGTATTTTCTTTCTTGCACCCTGGCCGCTGTACGTACGTGTACATGCTACGTGCGCGCCTCTACTACAACACGTATGCGCCTCTACTATGACACGTGCGCGCCTCTACATCCACCAGTATATATGTACGTACACGTTCGCGACTAGAATGACAACGCTACGTACGCTTCGACCAGGTGGGTCCCGACTGTCAGGCACTTCCTTGCCTGCGAAGATGTAGCTGGTGGGTCCCAGCAGTCAGGGGGCGAATCATTTTTTTTGCCCAAACACACTTCCTTGCGTGCGAAGATGTAGCTGGTGGGTCCCAGCAGTCAGGGGCAAATGTTTTTTTCGCGAAATACGGTGGCCCGTCCGGTGGGTCCCCGCTGTCACATGGAGAAATAATTATTTTGCACGTAATAAGGAGGCACTTCCTTGCTGCGGCCGTGGACCTAGCTGTCAGCCTCTCCACGTATAGTCCACGTCCGATGGAAGCCGTTCCTTGACCATGTTGACCACGCCGCGCCGAGAGCACCAGGGCGGTGGACGACGGCGAGGCCTAGGAAGGGGACGACGCGGAGCCGGGGAAGACGCGGCAGTGGATGCCCACGCGTAGAGGAGTACGAGGGTTCACTGGTTCGCTGCGGTGTGAGGCTGCCGTCGCCGCAGAATAACAGGGGGTGTGGGTGAGTAGAGGGATGGCCTGGCCAGCGGTGGGAGTAGTAGGGGGCGGTGAGGCCTCCGCCGCATCGCAGCCGGCCACGGGAGGCAGGAGCACGAGGCACGACCGGCGCTGGTTTGGGCGGCTGGAGCAAGAAGACCAGAGGTTGAAGAAGCACTACGGCCGTTGGATGGACATCGTACGGTCACTGGAGCTAGAATCGTGCATATTGACTAAGTTGACAAAGCCCTCCGTCCCCGTCAACTTAGTAGGCCCACAAGTCAGCCTGCCACTATACTGGGTCCCAGCTAACAGGGGGAGTATTCATTTTTTTGTGCGTAATAAGGAGGCACTTCCTTGCGTGCGAAGATATAGCTGGTGGGTCCGAGCTGTCAGCGGCGGTAACGTTTTTTTCGCGAAATACAGAGGCCCTTTCGGTGGGTCCCTGATGTCAGGTGGAGGAATCATTATTTTGCGCGTAATAAGGAGGCATTTCCTTGCGTGCGGCCGTGGACCCAGCTGTCGGCCTCTCCACGTACAGTCCACTTCAGATGCATGTCGGTCGTTGACCACGTTGACCAGGCCGCGCCGAGAGCACCAGGGCGGTGGACGACGGCGAGGCCTAGGAAGGGAACGACACGGAGGCAGGGAAGACTCGGCAGTTGTTTCCCACGCGGAGGGGAGTACGACTGTACGAGGGTTTACTGGTTCGTCTGCCGTCGCCGGAGAATAACAGCAGGTGTGGGTGAGTAGAGGGATGGCTAGGCCAGCGATGGGAGTACGGTGGGGCGGTGAGGCCTGCGCGGCAGCAGAGCCGGCCGCGGGGAGGAGGGAGCAGGCAGTCCCGCCGGCGCTTGTTTGAGCGGCTGGAGCAGGAAGAGCAGAGATTGAAGAAGCACGACGGCCGTTGGATGGCCATCCAACAGTCACTGCTTGTGCGTCAACCTTTTTTTAGGAAAGCCTCAAATCTGTGGAAAACAGCATACAGCCCATCTGCCATTATTTCTAATAATTTACAGCCCATTTGCTAATTATTAAGGTTTTTTTGGAGCCCATATTCTTTTTGTTAGCATTACAGCCCATATTGTGGCCACGGTTAAAAAATTATACGAAATTTTGCATATTTCGGTGCGGTCCGAACTGTTTTTAATCCCGAAATTTCGACTCACATTCAAACTGATTTTAAAAATAAATGTATATCAATATAAAATCCAACAAATTCTCCACGCATAAAAATTAATGTAATTTAAAATCTCGAAATGAAAAAAAAGATATTTGAAACTAATTGCCGGTTTGATGTGTTTTAAAAATGTACAGCCCATTTCTCATTACTGATGGGCCATTTTCTCGGCCAGCCGAATGAAAGCTCTCCTCGTCTTGAAAGATTTGCAGCCCAACAGGCCTGACAAAGCGACTTACTTGGCAAATCACAAAAAAACTGGGCTGTGGCCGTGGACCCAGCTGTCAGCCTCTCCACGTACAGTACTCTTCCGATGGAAGTCGTTCCTTGACCACGTTGACCACGCCGCGCGGAGAGCACCACGGCGGTGGACGACGGCGAGGCCTAGGAAGGGGACGACGCGGAGCCGGGGAAGACGCGGCAGTGGAAGCCCGCGCGGAGAGGAGTACGAGGGTTCACTGGTTCGGCTGCGGTGTGAGGCTGCCGTCGCCGCAGGGCCTGGCCAGCGGTGGGAATAGTAGGGGGCGGTGAGGCCTCCGCGGCAGCACAGCCGGCCACGGGAGGCAGGAGCATGCGGCACGACCGGCGCTGCTTTGGGCGGCTGGAGCAAGAAGACCAGAGGTTGAAGAAGCACTACGGCCGTTGGATGGACATCGTACGGTCACTGGAGCTAGAATCGTTCATATTGACTAAGTTGACAAAGCCCTTCGTCCCCGTCAACTTAGTAGGCCCACAAGTCAGCCTCCCACCAAGGTGGGTCCCAGCTAGCCGGGGGAGTATTCATTTTTTTGTGCGTAATAAGGAGGCACTTCCGGTGGGTCCGAGCTGACAGCGGGGGGAACGTTTTTTTCACGAAATACGGTGGCCCGTCAGGTGGGTCCCAGCAGTCAGGGGGCAAACGTTTTTTTCGCAAAATACGATGGCCCGTCTAGTGGGTCCCTGCTGTCAGTTGGAGGAATCATTATTTTCCGCGTAATAAGGAGGCACTTACTTGCTGCGGCCGTGGACCCAGCTGAGACTCTCCACGTACAGTATACTTCCGATGGAAGTCGTTCCTTGACCATGTTGACCTTGCCGCGTTCCGTTGCATGCATGCGTCCATGGGCGTGGTGCGTCCCCACTGTCAGCCTCTCACGTACAGTCATCTTCCGATGAGTCTCGGTTGTTGACCACGTTGACCGCACCGTGCCGAGCGCACCCAGACTGGAACGACCCGGAGATGGGGAAGACGGGGCAGTGGAGTCGCAGATGGAGAGGAGTGGGAAACTTCACTGGTTCGGGTGCGCGGCAGCACAGCCGCGGTGCCGCCCACGGGAGACAGGAGCAAGAACAGAGGTTGAAGAAGGAGCACGGCTGTTGGATTAACATCCAACGGTCCAGCTGCTAGAATCATTTGTTGATTAAGTTGACAAAGCCGTGCGTACACGTCCGCTTAGTAGGCCCACAAGTCAGTCACCAAATCTGACGGGTCCCAGCTGTCAACGGGATGAATAATTTTTTTCGCAAAACAAGGAGGCACTTCCTTCCGTGCGAAGATACAGCCGGTGGGTCCCAGCTGTCAGGTGGAGGAAACATTTTTTTCAGCTTAATAAGGAGGAACTTTCCTTGCGTGCGACCATGGACCTCGTGGGTCCCAGCCGTCAGGCTCTCCACGTACAGTCCTCTTCCGATGACTCTCGTTTGTTGACCACGCCGCACCGAACGCAGCGAGGCGGTGGACGACGGCGAGGCCCCGGACGGGAACGACTCGGAGATGGGAAAACGCGGCAGTGGAGTCGCAGATTGAGAGGAGGAGAAGGGTTATAACTGGTTCTGTTGCGGCGTGGGGCTGTAGTCTGTGGAGAATAACAGGAGGTGTCGAGGGGTGGAGGGATAGCCTGGCCGGCGGTGGGGTAGCGCTTCGCAGCGATGCGTGCTAAGCAGAGCCGCTAGCCGCCGGAGGCCGGACCAGGCGGTCCCGGCGACGCTGGAGGAAGAAGACGAGAGATTGAAGGTGCATGCCGGCCGTTGGATATAAATCCAATGGCTGTGGATGACACAATCATTTGTTGACCAAGTTGACAACGCCCTGCGTAGGCTTCGACCTATTGGCCCACATGTCAGCCTGCAAAAATGTGGCATATATTTAACCCATGTTTTCTAGAATGTACAGTCCATTTGCTGGGCTGGGTGAACAAATAATTTCGCGTCAATCAGGCCCATTTATATTTTCTAAGAAATCCCAGCCCATTTGCACTTCCTTGAAATACACGTATTAGGTGGGCTCGTTATATATATAATGTTATGTTAGAAGGAGCAATTAATATCAAAGAATAAACCGGAGAGGCACATTTATATATATATAATTAAGAAATTAGCGAGTTATTGCTCAAAATAAAAATGAGCGCGTTATTATTAAATTGGTCCTTAAAATCTTCGCAAGCTTTTGTACGCAATCACCAGGATTTTCCTTGCCTGTGAGTCAAAAACAACCAGGATTTTCCTTGCCAACTTCCGTTAAACATTTACTTTTATAAGTTAATAACACGTGGGATGTTTTTATAATGTATATATAAGTCTCTATAAAATATACGATAATAGTAATAATATAAATATATATAATGTGGTTAGAAGGGAAAACATAAATTGGACACAGCATTACTTTTATAAGAGACCTGCGTTTTATACCCCACAGTAGGCATACTAACAAGTTCACACACAAATACAACAGAAAAGGTAAACATTCATATCAAACTCAGGTTCACAGGACACGTTCATATTCATAGCCAACATTCACTATCAACAACTCAAAAGATTCATATATACACAAGCTCAGCATATCTATGCATCCAAATGATTGATAGATCACACGACAATATTCATACATAATTCACAAAAAGATTCAGATATACACATGTTCAGTATGTTTATGCATCCAAATGATTGAGATCACAGCCAATATGATCCATGGACGAACTTTAATTACCTAGGGTACAGACTGGTAAATGGTGTTCAATCGGAGGTACTTCTTGCTAAAATTAGTTCTTGTACGAGTAAACTTTCGAGTACATAAGAGGCAGCACAGACAATCTGAACTTTGCTTGTAGGTTTATCCTCAAATAGTGGCCTCGTGCCGAGGGAGGTTTGAGCAACTTGGCCACTACTTTCATCCAACTAGTTTACTGGCTCATCTTGGTCCTGTATCTCGCCAAAATTCTACATTGCAGACGAGAAAGGAGGCGGTTGAGAAAATGAACCACCCAAATTTTTTGTGCAGTTCAACTGAAATGGAGCATCCTTGGCGTGCAGACTGATTAAGTGCCAGATGAATATACGCGTCAACCAACTTGTCTGGAATCTTTAGACTCCATGCCATATAGTTCGCTACCATATGTGCCGATAACCAAAAGGCACAAGTTGGGACCAAAGACTGGACTGCGTTTTTCTGGGCTATGCACCAAGCAATATTTTTGGCGTTCACTCTCCTAATACTTGGAGTTTGACAATTGGTTGACGCCGGTTGATACTCGAATGAATATAGGCACTTCTTGTCAACATCGATGCTTGTCTGAGTGAACTTTGGAGTACATAGCAGCAGCATAAGTACCTGTCCATCTGATCATTTTGTGCAGTTCTACTGAAATCACCCGATGTAATGATTTGCCTGCGAGTTCAGGCTCCAAATTACTCCTTTATGAAATCGGCAAACAGTAGCACAATACCAAATTACCAATACATATGACAGGCACAATAATCAGGATAAAGACCAGTACCAACCTGTGTGAGGTAGCATATCAATTACTATTTCCTTTGACTGGAAGCCGAGATAAGCCAAGCGACTGACAGCAAAGGAAGAAAGCAAGCGGAGATTAGCGACTGACAGGAAAGGACGGAAGCTGTCGAGGCAATGAAGCACCCAAAGTTTTTGTGCAGTTCCACCAAAATCGAGCATCCCTGTTGGCACATATATTGAGAGAGTGAGATTACTGTAATAGTGGGACTAGTTGATGAAACATACACTAACAAATAGAAGCACCCTCATTATCTTAATGGGTAAAGTTAGCAACATAGTAGTCTTGCTTAAAGAGAGGTATTAGTTTATTTAATCAGTGCCAATTAGCTCAACTCAACACTCAAAGCATTGCCATTTATCATAGGTTGCAAAACTTTAACGTGCAAAGATAAAGGAGTTTCTCATGACAGTAGCACGATACAAATAGAGATGACAGCAAACTAATATGGATGAAGGCCTTAGGCCCGTACCAACCTGAGAAAAAAAGCTTATTCATGTAGTCCCATAAGAGATGATAAAGCACTCACTGGAATCACACAATAGTATATATTTTTGTGCACTTCAAATGTATGGTTGAAATCACTCTTGTTTACCAGTGCTGAGATTATATCGAAAGATTATCAAGAACTTCCAGCAGAGTTAAAGCACTGGCTGGGATACAGTTCATTGTATTGTCTTGTGTAGTTCCACTAAAATGTATGATTGGCACAACATGATCCCTGTTTGCACAAGTAGGAACAAGGTGAAACCTTCATTAGCTTAGTGAGAAAGGATAGGAAGACATTAGCATATTACTCAAACAGTAGCATCAAATTCATGATGGACAATACGCAAAACATTGCCTCATTGAACCAATGGCAATAAATTGACATGCAAAACAATAGCACTATTATGTCATGACACTAATAATATTCCCTCCCTGCTCCACCACATGATTCACCTCCATAGACAAACATACACACGTACATGATTCAGCATAGGGTCCTACTAAAGATTTGTTTAACTCCAACAGGAAAATTAGGCAGTAATAAATTAGTGGTACTTAAGTACTCCTAATTAATTAAGTGAGACAGCAGAAGTGGAAGGGCTCCCTGGAGGATCGTCTCACATGTAAGGTAGTCGTTGCCGGAGCCCTTGAATGGCCTCGACTGAGGCCTCTGGCTTCAGCAAGATCGCCTTGGCACTGTTTATTCTTCTTCTTCTTCCTCTTCATGCTCTGTTTCTCTTTCTCCTCACCAGTTGGTGAAACCAAGTACATGATTGGCCTTCTAATTCAGAATTGGTTTTGTCAGTGAGGGAGTACAAGTGTACTAGTAAAAACAGCATTATTTTCTCATGGCAGTCGGAAAATAGAGATGAACACATGCATTAAATATCATTCTTACCTAAAGGAAGGTTATGGCGCCAATATGGATGATGAGGATTGGAACACAGATCTCCCTTTGTGCAGTTCCACCAAAATGAACCAACTGTTCCATTCTGACATTCCAGTTAAACAGCACAAAAGTCACTTCTTTTAAGAAGAGTTTTGTGCAGTGCACCAAAAGGTCACAACAGCAACCAGGTGAATTGGATATCCCTGTTTGCACAAAAAGGCACAGAGGAAACAGTCAGAGTCTCAAACAATTACAGGCAAAAACATTTGGCTAAACTTGTCATGGCTTATAACAGTGGCATGGCTTCATTTTTACCAGGGACATTAGATTAAGAACAGCTAAGGCTGCGTTCGGTTCACAGGTTTGGTGCAGGATTTTCGTAGGAACACAATTCCTACGGTATTCTTTCCCTTCCAACCGTTCGGAACACGGGAAAGGTGAATAGTGTTTCATAGGAAAGCTGGTCTGGTAGTACTGATTCCATAGGATTAGAAACATCCACGCGCTGCTCATTTTTTGGGCGGAAGCCCGAGGCAGGCGCTCGCTGCCATGCGTTAGACAGGTTGCTGTGCTGTGTTGCCGGAATAAAAAATCAACCTATGTGTGGTACGTGAGGTGAGGACAAGAGTAGTCACTGTGCAGCTGAATAAACAAATAGCATCTCATACTGCCAAGCATGCTACTCTAAAAAAACAAATCTGTACATTTCGTAGTCCATCCGAACACATTCTCTTGAGAGTTTCCTCCGGTTCGCTGTTCCATAGTTTTATACCTACATTCCTTTCCTATTCCTCTATTTTCATCAAGACCTATGTTTTCTGCCCCTTTATTCCGAACGGAGCCTAAATATTTGGTATAAGGGCATGGGACAGTGGGTGCACCAGCAGTCCAGCACCATGTACGTAAACAGGGGCATAAAGTGGTGATTCATAGTTTGTTGCCCCGAGAAACAAACATCCAAGAAACATATCTGGGTTGGTCCCATTTTTGTTCACTCTAGCCACCTACTCCTATGTGTGGATAGCAAATCTAGTCCTGGTCATACCACTGTGTACAGCGTTACCCCTATATTTCCCTTTTCGACCAAGAGACCGGTTGGATGACCAGTCTGTACTACTTTCACCCCCTTTCCTTCCTGTTTGTACCAAGTCCGATGTACATACTAAATTCCCCCACCCCCACTTTATTTCTTGTTTGAACCAAGTACTCCCTCCGTCCGGAATTACTTGTCATCAAAATGGATGTGTCTAGAACTAAAATACATCTAGATACATCCATTTCAATGACAAGTATTTTCGGACGGAGGGAGTACAAGATTCGACTCCATGAAGTAGCTTTACCTCTAACAATAGAAGAAAAAATATGTGACGTTGGACCATCCGATCGAGAGGGGCTGAGAGGTAGAAAATGATGCACATGCAGCGACGTAGCGAGCTGGGGAAGTAGAGCTAAGGCGGTTTCGAACGAAGATATACCTGAAGGTCGTCGGGATGTGGATAGGTGGGCGGCGGGAGGCCGGATCCGCCCACAGGCAACGACGAAGGGATCGGAGGACCTCCCGCGCCGGCGCTCGGCCAGAGATAACGGTGCGGCCGGCAGTGGGTCTCCTCCCTCGCTGTCGACGACGGCCTAAACGCTGCCCCTCCTCCCCTTCACCGGCGGAGGGGGATACGTCCGGATCTGTAACCAGCGGTGAGGATAGAAAGCCAGTGTTTTTTGAAGGGAGAAAGACAGTGTTACTACCCCTATCTTGTTTAGATCTGGAGAGGATGAGAGTGTGTGAATAGAGCAACCCTAGCAAGCAAGCGCGTAGGCTCCGGCCTATATATACGTAGTGGGGTAGTTTTCCTTTTTCACTCCATCAAAACAATCGTTTAAAATTGTGTACTACTACATTCCAGGTAGCGGTTTTTTTAGTTGTTGATTGTTTTTTGAGATAGCTACCCGCTTGTTCCAAGTGGTGTTATGGTGTGCCAGGTCACACTTTGTATCGTTCAAGTCTGGTACTACAAGTCCCTCCATTAAATGAACAACCACCCCCTCGTAAAAATTGTGAACAAGCCCACGGCTAAAATTAGCGGAAACGTGGGTTGCCCCAACATGCATTATTATTTATATTTTCTACTCCCTCCGTTCCTAAATATAAGTCTTTTTATAAGCCACACCTAAGGCAAGAATTTTTTATTAGCAGTGAACCCCACATGTCATAGACACAAAAATTGTGGCAAGATTCCCTTAGGCAAGCCAAAGTGTGTCTAACAATTTGAGCAACTCAGGTTAGGCAAGTGTGGCAAGTGTGGGAAAAATAATGTGGCAACATAAGACAAACATAGTCACAATCCAAACAGCCCCGTAATTTTTTGTGACATGCATGAAAATTTGGTTAGTTAAATTTATAGTCAAAATTTGGCAAGGTGCATCAAATCAACACATGCAAGTATCAAAAGGAAAGTCACGGCATGCATGCGTTGCACTCCCTCCGTTTCCAAATATAAGTCTTTTTAGAGATTGCAACAAGTGACTACATACGAAGCAGAATATGTCTACTCCTACATACGAAGTAGCCCATTTGAAATGTGTAAAAAGACTTATATCGAGTGCAGTGCTTTGATGTGTCGCGTCAACTCGTACAAGACCGAGAAATTTGATTACTACAACGCCCTCTCCCTCGCGGACTGAGCTCCAGTGCCTTAACTGCACCTGCCTTTGGCTGCATGACAGGAGGGCCAACCACCTGTTGGGCCCACCTGTCATAGACGCAAAGGCAGGAGCAGTAAGTAGAAGCTTTCGCTACACGCTATCCCTCCCGCACGAGGTGGACGGACATGCAGCAGTGGATTCGATACTGTAGAAGTAGGAGTAACATCATTGTTCGTCTTCTCGAAGAGGCGAAGAGCCAAGCGCAACCCGAACGTGGCAGTTGCGAACGCTCGCGTGGTGCGGTTCCTTGGAGTACTAGCCAGGCTCTTGCATGAGACAAAATTGCTATTGTTTAACAATTAAACTCCATTATCCATTGGTTGATACTCATTCTGCATAGGTCCACGCGCTTAGCACCGTTTCCTCCTGGGGTCACCAATGTTTATTTGCTAATTAATAGCATTGCATGCAATGAACTAGCCATTGCAAGTCATTAAAAGCATGCACACCTCTCATCTCTTATTGGTTGATATGTCAAGAAACAAGAAACAAGGTAGAAGTTAATGCACCGCGCCTAAGTGTTTTGGGACTATTTGGTTTTCGTAAGATGACTTACACACCTAGACGGAGGGAGTAGTATAGCCCTGTAAACCGGAAAGGAGTATTTGCCTTTCTAGAGATTTCAACAAGTGACTAGACTACACCGTGTGCAGTACTCCCTCCCTTCCGGTTTATAGGGCTCAAATCTCAAATCTCATGAACCAAGGCATTTTGCGATTGGAGGAATGTATCTCGTACTTTACAAAACTACCCTAATTAAACTCATGCATTAATTACGTAGTTCTCTCGTTTTCCTCTCCGCCTTGGTCGCGGTGCACAATATTGAGCACTCCTATATGACTAGCCGCTCTATCTACATGCGGGACATTTCAAAGCATCCGGGCCCGCGTGCCATCCACCAAATCACAGCGAGGTGCTACAGTCGAGACTCACCTGTCACCCCGGTGTGGCCGTCATGACCCGTCATATCACAAAACCCACACCTTTACCAGCAGTGGTAAGGTGGCCTCCAAGTTGGACTGGACGAAGCAACCATCATTTCACTGGAACGCTCGTTCAAGCCCTTTCTTCCCTTTCTTGAAGAAAACCTCACTCCAGGCTACTCACTTCTGCCATTTTTCTTCTGTACCGACGAAGGAAAGGTGGGCGAATCAGTTATGCTGCTATATTTTCATTCCAAGAATCTTCTTTTTGCGAAGCACCGACCGATTCTCACATCCTATTCTTTTCCCGTTTTCATTGCGATTGTGGTTTCCTTTCGATTGCTTTTTGTTTGTCAGTTCATTGATGGATCCTGGAGCACTAGGCAAAGAGTTGCCGGCGGACAACCCACTGGAGACAGCGATCTCCAGGAAGCGAGCACCGACCAACGAGTTGACCATGTTGGCGGGCCAACCCATGGAGACGAAGAACTCCAAGAAACAAGCACTGGCCAAAGAGTTGAGGACGTTGGCGGACGAACTCCTCAAAGAAAGTTGGAAGAACAGCAAGGGCCCCACCGTGCCTACCCCAGGAACTCTGATTGCCACCTATGTGAGGCTCAAGACCGAGTTTGAGGAGATAGTCGCCGTTGAGAAGCAGTATTCCCCTGGCAAGGTGATGGCCCCCATCGAGGACGAGGAGATGGCCCCCGGAGGGATGAGATCCCCCGGTGAGCTGCACAAGGTAAAAAATAATGGCTTATTACCATAGTTGTGGTTTTTGATTATTTGCAATGTGCTTGCTAATATGTTAGGGTTGTGCAGGTGCCGGTGGACGTCCTTGATGATTCCGATGTCGTGGCCCGTCCTGTTGGCATCGCCCCGGAGATCGATTCCGATGCCGCTGTCCATCCTGTGGACATCGCCCCAGAGATCGATTCCGATGTCGCGGTCAGTCCTGTGGACATCGCCCCAGAAATCGATTCCCATGCCGCTGTCCGTGCTGTGGTCATTGCCCGAGAGATCGATGACAAGAAATAGTTGGTCGCGCTAATCCTTCAGGGTAGTTTGCATTGCCCTGTGTTTAATTACCAGAACGATGCGTGTTATCAAACCATCTTAGGGCTAGTGCACTGTCTTGTGTGGGCGGATCTTGCTACTTTTGTTTGATAGTGAATCATGCGATGAATCATGCGAACCCTCTCCGAGTTATGGAAACAGATGTATCCTCACCAGCTTTTGATGTAATATATGGCATGCTTAGATGTAAGTTTGAACTGTTTATCATATCAGCAGGGCTTGTTTGATGATTCTTGGTGTTAGTAGGCTAGCTACTGTGCGAGCTATAGTACTTGCAAAACACTCACCGAAGAGAAACGTTGGGGCTGATGAGCTCGTGGTACGCTTATACTTATCCCTCGTCGATCGACCAATAGCCCTAGCTCCTAAAATTGTAGGCTTAGCGATCGATCAGACAATAGTCGACATACATTCAGGCCTCATTTGGTTCATAGGGTAGGAAAATCGTAGCAAAAGTACAGAGAACGTGCAACACAAAATCATAGCAGTGCAGAGACGTACTCCCTCCGTTCCAAAATAGATGACCTAGGCGGGCTAGTTTGGCCTAGTGGGTTTCAGTGATATGACGTGGTACAGTGCCGTCCAGTCTTCGCGTGTGGTAGCAGTATTGCGGGTACAGTAAGTTTTCTTGAAGAAGCGGAATTCAACGAAGTCATGATGGTTCCTTCGTCCGAACAACTTACAGTGGGAAAGGTTGGGCCTGCGATACGACCGGGGTAGACCAGGATAATTTTGTGCATGGCAGGTGGACCAGGATGGTCGACGTCCCACATGTCGGCGAATGAAAGTATTCTTTCCGATATAGAGGACGAGCAACGAGTATTCATTGTTTATTTTTGATGAAAGCTATTGTCTCCACTGTTACGACGGAGGAGTGTGAAACACGGCAGCCCAGTGAACTTGGCATGTGCACCACTCCCTCCTTCCTCATGTAATGCCCAGGTTACAGCTTTTTCTCACTTTCTCTCTATCTATTTCCTCTCAAATGTTTTTTACCTTTCTTTTTTTAAGACACAATTGTTTTTATGCCTTTTTTAGAATTATTTTTTATACCTAGGAGCACGTGTAGAGACGGGCTCTTGCAGAGCCCACTCCTTGACTTTGTCAATGCCTCTCTCTCCTCCACATAAGGAGTACTACTTGCTATGCATGCATGCGGCGGGCAGCTGGCGTCTTGAGGGGCCAGGGCGGTGAGAGCGGGCTCCGGAAGCGGTCCGGACTCCAGCATGGCCCACCTCACATTATCACCATATATTTCTTGGAGTCCGTGCGCGGCGGGCGGGCGATCTCTTCTCCCTCCCCCGTTTCTCTCTTCTCAGCCGACGCCCGCCGAGCGATTAGATTTCGGCTATCGACGGTTTATTCAATTACGGTCCCACATGTCAGTGAAATTGCAAGACAACGCGTGTCCCCTCTGGTGAGCGGCGTGCGAGCCGGACTGTCGGGGTTGCGACGCGTACGAGTCGTAAGTGTGCCGCCTTTTCCTTTAGAACTTGCGAAGCGTAACATTTTCGCGCGATCGATCGATAGAAATCCAGAACAAAATGACGAGGGCGGTGCTTTCCCGCTCGTTAGGCGGGCTAGTTCGAGTGATATGACGTGCTACAGTGCCGTCCACTTGCTCCATTTTTATGTAAGCAAGAGTTTACACTCTTACGCGGGAGGAGTGCGAAACACCGCGGATCTGATTTTGATCGAGGGATAACTGTTCCCTGCCAAATAATGGAGGATTGTTAGCGATTATAGCATGATAGTTAGGGCATCTCCAGCGCTGGCCCACAAATTTACACCGGCATCTGTCCGAGGACACTGATGGATGCCATCCGATGCTGCCCGCATACCTTTCGACAACTATATGAACTAACCGGACGAAATTCGTGCAAACAAAGCAAATTTCAAATTAACCGGATGAAATTCATTACATTTCGAAAACTTTTCCTACAAACTGGACGAAATTCATTACATATTTCGCACAAACCGTACTAAAACCTACTGTAAACCTAATCTAAACGATCGCCGGCGCCCGACCACCATGTCCGGCCATGAACCCGAGAAAGCCGGCCATTGCCTTTGCCTCCTCCTCATCCGCCTCGATAACCTCCTCCTCCGGAGCACAAGGTTCTGAAGATTTCCGCCTCCACGTCGCCGTCAAGCGGCTAATCGGCCGCCGATGTTTACCCCACCAAGCTTGGCGTCGACTGAGTGGAGTAGCGGTGGCCTTCCCGGGACCAGAGCGGCGGCGACCTACCGTGTACTACTCTTCCTCGCTGCCGGCTGCGCCCGCGCACGCGCGCCGGCTTCGTGGTCGTGGCGGCGGAGGGCGGCCGGGGGGGTGCCGGCGATCTCCTTCGTTTGCTCCTGCGACAGTACGTCGAAGAGAGCTTTGGAGCGCGCCCGGAGCGGAGCCGCCGATGTCCCTCGTCTGCTCCTGTGACAGTACGTCCAAGAGAGCTTCGGAGCGCCAGGAGGCCATGGTTGAAGTGGTGCCGACAGAAGGAAGGGACCGGAGGAGAATAAGTGTGGGTCTTTGGCTATGGCTGGGAGCTGGGGCTCAAGTTAATATAGCGGGCGAATGGCAATGAGCCGCGGCAGACGGATGGACAACTGGCGCCGGAGTAGGTTCGTCGGGCGTGAATGCGGACGCTGCTTCAGTGACTTAACTGCAGATGCGTTTGGGTTACTGACATGTGGGCCCAACGGGCATCTGGCCCGCATGTCAGTGACACACCAATTGCACCTGCAGTTAAGTCCGGTGAATGCGGCATTGACATTCTGGAGAGACGGTGACCGTTTCAGGCGGGAAGCGCGCGCTAGCGATGGAAGGGGTTTCGGTGTGCAGTGGCACTAAGATCGGTCGCTCACGATAGTACATACTCCGTACCATACTACCATAGTACCCTCTCTAGCTTAGGCTGTTTTATAGATTGTCGTTGTGATGGACGATATACATGAGCAAGGCGGTCCGAGTATGACCGTTGGTGTTGAGCCAGGTGAATACATGCTCGGCGTTCGCGTAGGCCTCCATCAAACGTCTAAACAGTAATGTCAGGCACCGCCGGGGCACGCAGGTGATGGGCTCGCCATTTGCGTTGCGCCATGAGCAGGACTTTGATTTAGAGGGCGACGTGCATGCATTAGCATGCTTTGACAGCGTGAGCGTGAGTGTCTGACGCGAAGTATTTCATTTTCATTTGGCTGACGAGGGTGCGTTGCAGCGACGAGTCCGTGGTTTGATTCCCCACATACGCATAATTTTGGTTTTTACAGTATTTCTTTCTCCATTGACAGGTAGGCCCGCGTAGATAGATAAAGAACACGAGCTGATGAGGCGCATGCGGATTGTTTGACTGGTCAACCAGACAAATACGGAGCTATACGCTGAGCCAGTGACCGTATAATCACCATATCTCGTATACAATGATCAAAGTGAGCTATCAAGACAAGTTCGATGACCGCCAATGCATTTTACTCGGTAATAAATGACCAGGATTGAAGGGGAATCCAAATTTGCTTCGTCTTCTGTCCTTGAGCTCTTGACAAACCAATGCACTATACGGTTGTCCGGCCACTCCACCCCAGAGCTCTCACCAAGCGTCGTTCATGCCACCGCGCCACACACTAACCGGTAAGGCAGCGATGGCATCCCGCCACGCCGAGTTCCTCGCTGCCCACGACCGCACACAAAATGGTAGGGAAGCGATGGCATCCCGCCGCGCCGAGTTCCTCGCCGCCCACGACCGCACACAAAATGGTAGGGAAGCGATGGCATCCCGCCGTGCCGAGTTCATCATCGCTCGCGACCTCACAACTATGTGGGAGGAATTTGAAGATGCCAAGGCCGAATGGGCGGTAGAGCAAGAGGCGGCCAAAGCCGCACAGAGGGAGCGGAAAAGTCAGAAAGCACTCAAGAAAAGAGAGGCCCGCCGCCGCAAGAAAGAAAAGGACGCACGCGCTGCTGCGGAGAGGTCGGCGGAGATCCAAGCACGGTGGGGTGTCACCGACAAAGCCGGGAAGGAGAACGACGGCGTCTGGCCAGCATGTGAGAATTACTAGTACTAGTAGTTAGTGTGTGTGTCTGTGTTTGAGTACGAGCATGTACCAATACTACTAGTTACTACTGTAGTTTTTAGAGCAAATTACCAGTACATTAGCCTAGACTAAATGAAAAATTTCCTATCCTAAGCATCAAATGGCATCTCTTTCTCTATAGGAATTGAGATGCATGTCATCTCACTTCCTATGATTTTCATATTCCTATCCTATGAACGAAAGGAGGCCTCTGTTGGAGTAACTACTGTAGCTAGCAGTACTCCTGGTACAGTAGTTTTCTTCAAAAAGCGGAATTCAATGAAGTCATGATGGTTCCTTCGTCCGAGCAACTTCAAAGTGGGAAGTGGGCCTGTGATTTGACGGCTCATTAGTCATTGTTACTGCGGCGCGACGACGTGGGTGACTCTCCCTTGGAGTTCTGCGTGCATGGCAAGTGGACCAGGATGGTCGACGTCCCACATGTTGGCGAACGAAAGTATTCTTTTCGATATCGAGGAGCAAGGAAACCGCGTGGTATAGTATCACTGCTGATTGGTTCGAAAAAAAAAGTATCACTGCCGATTTATAATTATTTTTTATTTCTGATGAATGCTAGCGTTTGAACTCTTACGACGAAGGGTGCCAAACACGGCACGTGCTGGATGTCCACACGTCAGTGAAAGGAGTGGGACATGAACAGCGTGGTAGAGCCCAGCGTAAAAAAACAGCTGGTAGAGCGTCTCCACTTCTTCCACTTCTGGGTCGGAGACAACTCGTAGTAGTACTTAGTGGTATGAACGATACAAAGTGCGACCTGGAGAGAAAGACACGTCTAGTTGGAAGGTCTCGGGGCATACACGTAAACAAATATAAGTTAATATGTGCCTCCAACTAATATAGTAGTAGTAGAGTACTTAGGCACGTACTCCATAACATCACCGTGCATTGCACGTATAACATTTAGTGGTAGTACGTAGTAAGAGACAAATGCCGCCCAAGAGTTCCCTTCTCGACCTACTTTTGGGTGTTTGGTAGAGTGTATGGAGGGTGCATGAGTCCACACTAGTTTAGCACAAATACACTAGAAGCATGCATGAAGAGAGCATGCATGAAGAGGGGTGTTGAGTTGAGCATGCATGAAGAGGGAACAACTATGCTGAGACGAGAACGCAACCAAACACAACCTATATGCCACACATGTTCATACCATTTGTGCCTTTCTACTTCACTTACTGCGCTACATTACTCAGGTTCGTACGTCCACTCCTGGGTACATGTCCGTCTCGTACTTCCAGTCCCACGTGTTCTTCATATAGATGGAACGATCCTTGCATAACACGTGCACCTTGATGCTAGATGTCTCGCGTGTTGGCAAAAGGATGAACAATGCTCACATAGAAAAATAGAGTGGACGAACATAGATTCCGGACGACCGAGAAGGAGCAAGGAACCTCGTGGTGGAGCGTCTGCACTCATAATATTTAATATTATTCAGCGATATAAAATTAAACAATCATCTCCACAGTGGACTGGAAGAGTACGAAACACGGCAGCCCAGTGTAGTTACATCATACTAGTACATGGCTAACCCACGCTATCACCATATTTCTTGGCTTCCATGCGACACCTATCTCTAGTAATCCAGCAGCCTGTATCGCTTCTCCCTCCTCGTCTCTATCAAAGTGCGGCGGGCTGGCGTTTCTGTCGTCTATTGAGGTCGGTTAACTATCACATGTTAGCAACATGCCAAGAGCATTCTAAAAAAAATTCCTTTCACGTTCCGTTTTCAAAAAGAAAAAAAATCCTTTCACGTACGAATTTTCCTGTATGCTTTGAGCAACTTGCATCTCCTATACTGCTCCTGTTTGATACTCTAACTTAGCTAGAGGTTAGACTAACTCATGACTAACCCTGAACTAACTGTAGCCAAAGAGGTGTTCGGGTGACAGGGTTAGATTGACAATAAATGCACTTCATGGAGAGAGAAAAGTGATTTTTCAGTGGTCCCAATGGAACTATCTCCAGTTAGCACCTCTTGGGTGGGATAGTTTTTTTGGTGGGTTCGGTGCAACTTGCTCCAATTTAAACCCTCATGCTTGGATACTTTAGGGCTATTTGAGCCCCAACTAGCTCAAACTAACTCTAACCCATGGATCCAAACAGGGCCTATGGCCAGTCTTGACGCGGAGCAGTCGCGCACCGGGAAGCGGCGCTCTCTCGTCCGTCGCGCCACTTCAAAGCCGGTGCCAGTGAGAGGTCGCCTCTGCTCTGGCCGGGCATTAATGCGGCACTGACGCTCCAGGGCGACGCTGAGCGTTTCACGCGGGAAGCGCGCGCTGGCAAGGGAGTATAGGTTTTGTACCGTTTCAGGTGTAGTACTGGTAGTTTGCAAAACTACTCAATTATTGCACTCAGTTTCCTAAGAAATTATGGTAAAAAATGTTACTCCACAGCCCGCTTCCCTTCTCCTTCCTCTTCCACCGCCCGCGCACGTCCGCGGGAAGCAACCGGTCAACCCTTATATAGGAGTGCTAGCACAAAAAGATGCATGCATGACCACTAAAATTTCCATATTAAAGCGCCGCTCCGGCGGGAGTATGGCGTATGTTGTTACCTTCGGCCGGCCCATGGCTACCGGGCGACGGCGACCCGAGAAGAGGCGGCGGGAGGGGAATGAATGCAGCTACTATTTGGGTTCGCCTTCCGGCTTAAATAAATGTGCAACATCACGTGTACCCGCGGGTGCACAAATTATAACATACGTGTCTGCTTAAGTGGGCGTCACGTAACTGGTGTGTGTGTGAGAGAGATTCTGAGAGACAGAGTGCGTGTGTGCGACTCTACTCTTCGGACATGTACTCAACCTTTTGCATCGGGATATAAGTATAATGGTATTTACTTTAGCTAGTGATTTACGTGGCCATGTTAACGTGGTTGTGTCAAAAAAATGTCACTTCCTTCTCGTGATTTGCATTATATAATTACAAGCAAGATTCTCGTGCATTGCACGGAACATCAATATGCATTTTTTTTACAGAACACCTGTTGTGATTGACCCATGCAGGAGTAATCCCATGTGTAAAAACTAATGATATCTCGAGAATTTTATCGGAAAACTGGTATCTCGAGAATGTCATCGAAAAAATGAAAGATGAGAGATAAGGCGAGGAGGAGTGGAGCGTGGTGGTGACTGGTGGTCGGAATGGGCGGAGGCATGGGGATGGACGGCGCTGGCAGGCGGCCACCATGCATGCTAGATTGTTCCAGAGACTTATTGAAGGAAATATGCCGTAGAGGCAATAATAAAGTTATTATTTATTTCCTTATATCATGATAAATGTTTATTATTCATGCTAGAATTGTATTAACCGGAAACATAATACATGTGTGAATACATAGACAAACAGAGTGTCACTAGTATGCCTCTACTTGACTAGCTCGTTACTCAAAGATGGTTATGTTTCCTAGCCATAGACATGAGTTGTCATTTGATTAACGAGATCACCTCATTAGGAGAATGACGTGATTGACTTGACCCATTCCGTTAGCTTAGCACTCGATCGTTTAGTATGTTGCTATTGCTTTCTTCATGACTTATACATGTTCCTATGACTATGAGATTATGCAACTCCCGTTTACCGGAGGAACACTTTGTGTGCTACCAAACGTCACAACGTAAATGGGTGATTATAAAGGTGCTCTACAGGTGTCTCCAAAGGTACTTGTTGGGTTGGCGTATTTCGAGATTAGGATTTGTCACTCCAATTGTCGGAGAGGTATCTCTGGGCCCACTCGGTAATGCACATCACTATAAGCCTTGCAAGCATTGTGACTAATGAGTTAGTTGCGGAATGATGTATTACGGAACGAGTAAAGAGACTTGCCGGTAACGAGATTGAACTAGGTATCGAGATACCGACGATCGAATCTTGGGCAAGTAACATGCCGATGACAAAGGGAACAATGTATGTGGTTATGTGGTCTGGCCGATAAAGATCTTCGTTGAATATGTGGGAGCCAATATGGGCATCCAGGTCCCGCTATTGGTTATTGACCGGAGACATGTCTCGGTCATGTCTACATAGTTCTCGAACCCGTAGGGTCCGCACGCTTAAAGTTACGATGACAGTTTTATTATGAGTTTATGTATGTTGATGTACCGAAGGAGTTCGGAGTCCCGGATGAGATCGGGAACATGACGAGGAGTCTCGAAATGGTCGAGACGTAAAGATCGATATATTGGACGACTATATTCGGACTTCGGAAAGGTTCCGAGTGATTCGGGTATTTTTGGAGTATCGGAGAGTTACGGGAATACGTATTGGGCCTTATTGGGCCATAAGGGAAAGAAGGAAAAGGGCCTCAAGGGTGGCCGCACCCCTCCCCTTGGTCTGGTCCGAATTGGACTAGGGAAGGGGGGCGCCCCCTTCCTTCCTTCTCTTTTTCCCTTCCTCTTTTCCTATTCCATATGGGAGATGGAATCCTACTAGGACTAGGGAGTCCTAGTAGGACTCCACACTTGGTGCACCCCCTCCTAGGGCCGGCCTCCTCCTCCCTTGCTCCTTTATATACGGGGGCAGGGGGCACCCCAATGACACACTTGATATACGATATTTTAGCCGTGTGCGGTGCCCCCCTCCACCAGATTACACCTCGATAATACCGTCGCGGAGCTTAGGCGAAGCCCTGCGTCGGTGGAACATCGTCATCGTCACCACGCCGTCGTGCTGACGAAACTCTCCCTCAACACTCGGCTGGATCGGAGTTCGAGGGACGTCATTGAGCTGAACGTGTGTAGAACTCGGAGGTGCCGTACGTTCGGTACTTGATCGGTCGGATCGTGAAGACGTACGACTACATCAACCGCGTTGTGATAACGCTTCCGCTGTCGGTCTACGAGGGTACGTGGACAACACTCTCCCCTCTCGTTGCTATGCATCACCATGATCTTGCGTGTGCGTAGGAAAATTTTGAAATTACTACGTTCCCCAAGAGTGGCATCCGAGCCTGGTTTTATGTGTTGATGCTATGCACGAGTAGAACACAAGTGATTTGTGGGCGATATAAGTCATACTGCTTACCAGAATGTCATACTTTGGTTCAGCGGTATTGTGAGATGAAGCGGCCCGGACCGACATTACGCGTACGCTTACGCGAGACTGGTTTCACCGTTGCGAGCACTCGTTGCTTAAAGGTGACCGGCGGGTGTCTGTCTCTCTCACTTTAGTTGAACCGAGTGTGGCTACGCCGGTCCTTGCGAAGGTTAAAACAGCACCAACTTGACAAACTATCGTTGTGGTTTTGATGCGTAGGTAAGAACGGTTCTTGCTAAAGCCCGTAGCAGCCACGTAAAACTTGCAACAACAAAGTAGAGGACGTCTAACTTGTTTTTGCAGGGCATGTTGTGATGTGATATGGTCAAGACATGATGTGATATAATGTGTTGTATGAGATGATCATGTTTTGTAACCGAGTTATCGGCAACTGGCAGGAGCCATATGGTTGTCGCTTTATTGTATGAGATGCAATCGCCATGTAATAGTTTTACTTTATCACTAAGCGGTAGCGATAGTCGTAAAAGCAATAAGTTGGCGAGACGACAACGATGCTACGATGGAGATCAAGGTGTCGCGCCGGTGACGATGGTGATCATGACGGTGCTTCGCAGATGGAGATCACAAGCACGGTGCTTCGGAGATGGAGATCACAAGCACAAGATGATGATGGCCATATCATATCACTTATATTGATTGCATGTGATGTTAATCCTTTATGCATCTTATCTTGCTTTGATTGACGGTAGCATTATAAGATGATCTCTCACTAAAATTTCTAGATAAAAGTGTTCTCCCTGAGTATGCACCGTTGCAAAAGTTCTTCGTGCTGAGACACCACGTGTTAATCGGGTGTGATAGGCTCTACGTTCAAATACAACGGGTGCAAAACAGTTGCACACGCGGAATACTCAGGTTAAACTTGACGAGCCTAGCATATACAGATATGGCCTCGGAACACAGAGACCGAAAGGTTGAGCGTGAATCATATAGTAGATATGATCAACATAGTGATGTTCACCATTGAAACTACTCCATCTCACGTGTTAATCGGACATGGTTTAGTTGCTTTGGATCACGTAATCACTTAGATGATTAGACAGATGTCTATCTAAGTGGGAGTTCTTAAGTAATATGATTAATTGAACTTAAATTTATCATGAACTTAGTCCTGATAGTATTTTGCAAATTATGTTGTAGATCAATAGCTCGCGTTGTTGCTTCCCCGTGTTTATTTTTTGTTCCTAGAGAAAAATTATGTTGAAAGATGTTAGTAGCAAAGATGCGGATTGGATCCGTGATCTGAGGATTATCCTCATTGCTGCACAGAAAAATTATGTCCTTGATGCACCGCTAGGTGACAGACCTATTGCAGGAGCAGATGCAGACGTTATGAACGTTTGGCTAGCTCAATATGATGACTACTTGATAGTTTAGTGCACCATGCTTAACGGCTTAGAATCGGGACTTCAAAGACGTTTTGAACGTCATGGACCATATGAGATGTTCCAGGAGTTGAAGTTAATATTTCAAGAAAATACCCGAGTTGAGAGATATGAAATCTCCAACAAGTTCTATAGCAAAAAGATGGAGGAGAATCGCTCAACTAGTGAGCATGTGCTCGGATTGTCTGGGTACTACAATCGCTTGAATCAAGTGGGAGTTTATCTTCCAGATAAAATAGTGATTGACAGAATTCTCTAGTCACCATCACCAAGTTAGTAGAACTTCGTGATGAACTATAGTATGCAAGGGATGACGAAAGTAATTCTCGAGCTCTTCGTGATGCTGAAATCGACGAAGGTAGAAATCAAGAAAAACATCAAGTGTTGATGGTTTACGAGACCACTAGTTTCAAGAAAAGGGCAAAGGGAAGAAGGGGAACTTCAAAAAGAACGGCAAGCAAGTTGCTACTCAAGTGAAGAAACCCAAGTCTGTACCTAAGCCTGAGACTAAGTGATTCTACTGCAAAAGGACTAGTCACTGGAAGCGGAACTACCCCAACTATTTGGTGGATAAGAAGGATGGCAAAGTGAACAAAGGTATATTTGATATACAGATTATTGATGTGTACTTTACTAGTGTTTATAGCAACCCCTCGGTAATTGATACTGGTTCAGTTGCTAAGAGTAGTAACTCGAAATGGGAGTTGCAGAATAAACAGAGACTAGTAAAAGTGAACAAAGGTATATTTGATATACAGATTATTGATGTGTACTTTACTAGTGTTTATAGCAACCCCTCGGTAATTGATACTGGTTCAGTTGCTAAAGAGTAGTAACTCGAAAACGGGAGTTGCAGAATAAACAGAGACTAGTAAAAGGCGAGGTGACGATGTGTGTTGGAAGTAGTTCCAAGATTGATATGATCATCATCGCACACTCCCTGTACTTTCGGGATTAGTGTTGAAACTAAATAAGCGTTATTTTGTGTTTGCGTTAAGCATGAATATGAGTTGATCATGTTTATTGCAATACGGTTATTCATTTAAGTTAGAGAACAATTGTTGTTCTGTTTACATGAATAAAACCTTTATGGTCATACACACCAACGAAAATGGTTTGTTGGATCTCGATCGTAGTGATACACATATTCATAATATTGAAGCCAAAAGATGCAAAGTTAATAATGATAGTGCAACTTATTTGTGGTACTGCCGTTTAGGTCATATTGGTGTAAAGCGCATGAAGAAACTCCATACTGATGGGATTTTGTAATCACTTGATTATGAATCACTTGATGCTTGCGAACCATGCCTCATGGGCAAGATGACTAAAACGCCGTTCTCCAGAACTATGGAGAGAGCAACAGATTTGTTGGAAATCATACATACAGATGTATGTGGTCCGATGAATATTGAGGCTCGTAGCAGGTATCATTATTTTCTGACCTTCACAGATGATTTGAGCAGATATGGGTATATCTACTTGATGAAACACAAAGTCTGAAACATTTGAAAAGTTCAAAGAATTTCAGAGTGAAGTGAAGAATCATCGTAACAAGAAAATAAAAGTTTCTACGATATGATCGCAGAGGTAAAATATTTGAGTTACGAGTTTGGCCTTTAGTTAAAACAATGTGAAATAGTTTCACTACTCACGCCACCTGGAACACCACGGTGTAATGGTGTGTCCGAACGTCATAAACGTACTTTATTGGATATAGTGCAATCTATGATGTCTCTTACCAATTTACCACTATCGTTTTGGGGTTATGCATTAGAGACAGCTACATTCATGTTAAATAGGACACCATCAAAATCCGTTGAGACGATGCCTTATGAACTGTGGTTTGGCAAGAAACCAAAGTTGTCGTTTTTTAAAGTTTGGGGTTGCGATGCTTATGTGAAAAAGTTTCATCCTGATAGGCTCAAACCCAAATCGGAGAAATGTGTCTTCATAGGATACCCAAAGGAGACAGTTGGGTACACCTTCTATCACAGATCCGAAGGCAAGACATTCGTTGCTTAGTATGGATCCTTTCTAGAGAAGGAGTTTCTCTCGAAAGAAGTGAGTGGGAGGAAAGTAGAACTTGATGAGGTAACTGTACCTGCTCCCTTATTGGAAAGTAGTTCATCACAGAAATCTGTTTCTGAGACACCTACACCAATTAGTGAGGAAGTTAATGATGATGATCATGAAACTTCAGATCAAGTTATTACTAAACCTCGTAGATCAACCAGAGTAAGATCCGCACCAGAGTGGTACGGTAATCCTGTTCTGGAAGTTATGTTACTAGACCATGACGAACCTACGAACTATGAAGAAGCGATGGTGAGCCCAGATTCCGGAAAATGGCTTGAGGCCATGAAATCTGAGATGGGATCCATGTATGAGAACAAAGTATGGACTTTGATTGGCTTGCCCAATGGTCGGCGAGCCATTGAGATTAAATGGATCTTCAAGAGGAAGACGGACGCTGATAGTAGTGTCACTATCTACAAAGCTAGAATTGTCGCAAAAAGGTTTTCGACAAGTTCAAGATGTTGACTACGATGAGACCTTCTCACCCGTAGCGATGCTTAAGTCTGTCCGAATCATGTTAGCAATTGCCGCATTTTATGATTATGAAATTTGGCAAATGGATGTCAAAACTGCATTCCTGAATGGATTTCTGGAAGAAGAGTTGTATATGATGCAACCAGAAGGTTTTGTCAATCCTAAAGGTTCTAACAAAATATGCAAGCTCTAGCGATCCATCAATGGACTGGTGCAAGCATCTCGGAGTTGGAATATACGCTTTGATAAGTTGATCAAAGCATATAGTTGTATACAGACTTGCGGTGAAGCCTGTATTTACAAGAAAGTGAGTGGGAGCACTACAACATTTCTGATAAGTATATGTGTATGACATATTGTTAATCAGAAATAATGTAGAATTATTCTGAAAGCATAAAGGAGTGTTTGAAAGGAGTTTTTCAAAGAAAGACCTCGGTGAAGCTGCTTACATATTGAGCATCAAGATCTATAGAGATAGATCAAGACGCTTGATAAGTTTTTTCAATGAGTACATACCTTAACAAGATTTTGAAGTGGTTCAAAATGGAACAGTCAAAGAAAGAGTTTCTTGCATGTGTTACAAGGTGTGAAATTGAGTAAGACTCAAAACCCGACCACGGCAGAAGATAGAAAAAGAATGAAAGTCATTCCCTATGCCTCGGCCATAGGTTCTATAAAGTATGCCATGCTGTGTACCAGATCTATTGTATACCCTACACTGATTTTGGCAAGGGAGTACAATAGTGATCTAGGAGTAGATCACTGGACAGCGGTCAAAATTATCCTTACTGGAATAAGGATATGTTTCTCGATTATGGAAGTGACAAAAGGCTCGTCGTAAAAGGTTACGTCGATGCAAGTTCTGACACTAATCTAGATGACTCTAAGTCTCGGTCTAGATACATATTGAAAGTGGGAGCAATTAGCTAGAGTAGCTCCATGCAGAGCATTGTAGACATAGAAATTTGCAAAATACTTACGGATCTGAATGTGACAGACCCGTTGACTAAAATTATCTCACAAGCAAAACATGATCACACCTTAGTACTCTTTGGGTGTTAATCACATAGCGATGTGAACTAGATTACTGACTCTAGTAAACCCTTTGGGTGATGGTCACATGACGATGTGAACTATGGGTGTTAATCACATGGTGATGTGAACTATTCATGTTAAATCACATGGCGATATGAACTAGATTATTGACTCTAGTGCAAGTGGGAGACTGAAGGAAATATGCCTTAGAGGCAATAATAAAGTTATTATTTATTTCCTTATATCATGATAAATGTTTATTATTCATGCTAGAATTGTATTAACCGGAAACATAATACATGTGTGAATACATAGACAAACAGAGTGTCACTAGTATGCCTCTACTTGACTAGCTCGTTAATCAAAGATGGTTATGTTTCCTAGCCATAGACATGAGTTGTCATTTGATTAACGGGATCACCTCATTAGGAGAATGACGTGATTGACTTGACCCATTCCGTTAGCTTAGCACTCGATCGTTTAGTATGTTGCTATTGCTTTCTTCATGACTTATACATGTTCCTATGACTATGAGATTATGCAACTCCCGTTTACCGGAGGAACACTTTGTGTGCTACCAAACGTCACAACGTAAATGGGTGATTATAAAGGTGCTCTACAGGTGTCTCCAAAGGTACTTGTTGGGTTGGCGTATTTCGAGATTAGGATTTGTCACTCCAATTGTCGGAGAGGTATCTCTGGGCCCACTCGGTAATGCACATCACTATAAGCCTTGCAAGCATTGTGACTAATCAGTTAGTTGCGGAATGATGTATTACGGAACGAGTAAAGAGACTTGCCGGTAATGAGATTGAACTAGGTATCGAGATACCGACGATCGAATCTTGGGCAAGTAACATGCCGATGACAAAGGGAACAACGTATGTTGTTATGTGGTCTGACCGATAAAGATCTTCGTTGAATATGTGGGAGCCAATATGGGCATCCAGGTCCCGCTATTGGTTATTGACCGGAGACATGTCTCGGTCATGTCTACATAGTTCTCGAACCCGTAGGGTCCGCACGCTTAAAGTTACGATGACAGTTTTATTATGAGTTTATGTATGTTGATGTACCGAAGGAGTTCGGAGTCCCGGATGAGATCGGGGACATGACGAGGAGTCTCGAAATGGTCAAGACGTAAAGATCGATATATTGGACGACTATATTCGGACTTCGGAAAGGTTCCGAGTGATTCGGGTATTTTTCGGAGTACCGGTGAGTTACAGGAATACGTATTGGGCCTTATTGGGCCATACGGGAAAGAAGGAAAAGGGCCTCAAGGGTGGCCGCACCCCTCCCATTGGTCTAGTCCGAATTGGACTAGGGAAGGGGGGCGCCCCCTTCCTTCCTTCTCTTTTTCCCTTCCTCTTTTCCTATTCCATATGGGAGGTGGAATCCTAGTAGGACTCCGCACTTGGTGCGCCCCCTCCTAGGGCCGGCCTCCTCCTCCCTTGCTCCTTTATATACGGGGGCAGGGGGCACCCCAATGACACACTTGATATACGATATTTTAGCCGTGTGCGGTGCCCCCCTCCACCAGATTACACCTCGATAATACCGTCGCGGAGCTTAGGCGAAGCCCTGCGTTGGTGGAACATCGTCATCGTCACCACGCCGTCGTGCTGACGAAACTCTCCCTCAACACTCGGCTGGATCGGAGTTCGAGGGACGTCAGCGAGCTGAACGTGTGTAGAACTCGGAGGTGCCGTACGTTCGGTACTTGATCGGTCGGATCGTGAAGACGTACGACTACATCAACCGCGTTGTGATAACGCTTCCGCTGTCGGTCTACGAGGGTACGTGGACAACACTCTCCCCTCTCGTTGCTATGCATCACCATGATCTTGCGTGTGCGTAGGAAAATTTTGAAATTACTACGTTCCCCAACACTTATTCCTTTTTTAATTGCTGAGCAATGAGGTTGCGGGAGATAATGATGTGGAGAGAGGTGCGGGTATCTTTTGTAAAATTATCATAGTTTGCTTTCTATCCTCAGATATAGATCATACGGTCTATATTACAAGATGGCAGGCACACCATCACCGCCAACTCATTTTTTTATAAGGGTACAGATGATAAGTTTGCTGACTACTAAAGTAAAGTGGAATTTGTCCATGTTATGCAAGTAAATAAGGGTGATTGTTTATCATACGGGTAAGGTTGGATGAAGGGTGGTAGGAACAAATGCTCCGCCTAGAGCATGTGTGTGTGAGATGGAGTCTTAGTGTGTGTGTGTGTGTGTGTGACAGAGAGAGAGAGAGGAGAGAGAGAGAGATGGAGTCTTAGTTTGTGTGTGTGTGTGAGAGAGAGAGATGGAGTCTTAGTGTGTGTGGGGGGGTGTGCGTGCGTGCGTGTGTGTGTGTGAGAGAGAGAGAGATATGGAGTCTTAGTGTGCGTGTGTGTGTGGGGGGTCCGTGCGTGCGTGTGTGTGTGTGTGTGTGTGTGTGCGTGTGTGTGTGTCGCGGGGTCCTCTGTGGAGGATGTAATTTAAGTGTGCATGGCTTCATCATAGAGAGGTGATGTGTATGGCAGAGGCCACCAACGATGGGGTGCGAGAGAGAAAATGCCCGCAGAGAGGGAAGAGAAGGTGTGTGCGCGTGAGAGGAGTCGACATCGAGAGAACGTGTTTGTTTGAGAGACACCGAGGAAGACTACTATATATCGATGGTGCATGTAGGCGGGAATTAAACAAAGGGATGGTCTTATTGGTTTCGGGGATATAGGGGAAGAGTGAGAGGCGGGGGGTAGCTAGAAGGAGATTGTTAAGTGTGAGTGTGTGTTTTACCCATCCAGTCGGAAGTTATTTGCACAAAAGAGGAGAACGATTCGATGTGGCGTTAGGATTGAGGGTAATTAAACGTATGGAGACATAGAGACCTTGAACGTGCATGTGTGAGAGGTATACATGTATACGTGGGATGTGTGTGTGTGCGCGCGCGCATGATCGAGATAAAAGAAGGAAGAGATAAGTCATAAGATCAACGACATGGGAGAGACGGATCGGTATGACAATATGCAAGCATGTGAGAATGCAGGGAAGAAGGCCCGACAATTGAGCATGTGTTTTTGCCTTTAAGAGATAGTGGCGTGGGCTGGAGCATGCATCTATGGCGAGTAGAGGGAGTGAGGCGCAACGATTGTGCAAAAGAGACCAACCTATAAATGCATATGTATGGAGAGACGTATATAGTGTGGGTGATAGGAAGCAAGACTCCGTGCGAGAAAGAAATGTTGACGGAGAAACTACAGATAGATACAGAGATGGAGATGCTAGCTAGAGGGACATCCGCTAGTTTGGGTGTTGGAGATGACTGTCGGGTGGTTCAAAGGGTGAAGTTATATATGTGTGTGAGAGGGCACTTGACTGCATGTAGAGAGAAACATATGTAGTGTGCGTGATAGGAATCAAGAGTGAGGGCGAGAAAGAAGGTTGATGGAGAAACAGATAAATAGAAAGATAAAGATGCTAGCTAGTGTGCGTTAGAGATAGGAGTCGAGTGGATCAGAAGGCTGGGTTATGTGTGTGGGTGTGAGAGAGATAGAGAGAGGGTGCATGTGAGTCACATACAAACAGATATCAGAGAGAAATGATATCCAAAGAGACGGAGTTTTGTGTCTGTGAGAGAGAAAGATATTTCACAACGAGAGTGATAGCTAGAGAGACATACGAGGGAACGCAAGATATCTCTAGGGAGAGAGGGTGTGTGTGAGCGACATACAAGAGAACAATGGAGAAATATGAGACCCTGGGAGACAGAGTTTGTGTTTGTGTATGAGAAAGAGATATTGAAGAGGAAGAGTCGTAGGTTCTCATATCTAAGGAGCGAAAGACATCTCTGTATGAGGGGTGTGCGAGTGGCACACATGGGAATAGTAGAGAGAAATGAGACCCCGGGAGACAAAGTTTTGTGTTTGTGTGAGAGAAAGAGATTCCACATGGAGAATCATAGTTAGAGACACATAGCAGGGAGCGAGATATACTTAGAGAGAGATAGAGCGATGAAGGTCGAGGGAGAGAGTACCGTCAGTGTGTTACGAAGATAAAAGATCATTGTCGACATACAGGTAGCACGAGAGATACGTGAGAGACGATGAACGCGTATAGGTCGAGAGAGATAGTCCTATATAAGCATGAGTGATAGCTATATGAGACGAATATCTGGATTAAAGGGGATTCAAATATTTAAACTGGAGATCACGACATCGATAATATCATAACGCAAATTGGTGTATCAAACATGCATATTCATTTGAATTTGGGCACACGTGTAATGTTATATAGTTTATCAATATTGGTGATCCATAGATTCTTCAATTACAAACAATGCATGGTTTATATGCAATTAATGTCTAAACGGGATAACACTATATGTTGCGTGTGTGAAACACATTATACATGTTTGAGAAGTAAAAAAAACCCGCATGAAACACACATTAATTGGAGACAGTTAGCGAGGAATGCATACATTGGATTTCAACATAAAGCGGTTTCAAAAATTTGAAAATCCAAATTGATGGATACAACCTTATGAATCTGAGATCATGCCATTTGTAAACCATATGTATGTATAAATGGTGTTGTGCTTTTGAAAGTATATAAAAAAATGATGTATACAGAATGTAATTCCCATTGAAAATGGATCCCGCCCAAAAAAATAGAATACAAACGGGATTCGAATTGAGTTGGCACGGTAAACGTGCACTCTGCAAAATTTGAACGAAGCGGGGAAAGTCGCAGTAACCGCCCGAAACCAAAATCTGCGAGATGGAGATCACTACTGCCTATCCCTGCCACGCAAAGCCTATCTGCTGGATTTCTATAGGTTTCTATAGAGGTAGGTTTGTAATTTCACCCAAACGTGACGTAACCGCCTCTCACTCGGATTCATACACGATGGGCGCCAAAACACAGTGTGTCTTCGGCCGAAATCGACCCCCTCCCCGATTCTTATTCATACACGGTGGGCGCCAAAAACAAACTCTTGTCGGCAAATATTCGGTGTATGCGAGATTATCGTCCTATCCCCAACCGACTAATGTTGCTGTGATGTTGTAGAAATTTGAAACGGGGGCTAAGTTTGTAAATTTCCTCGCATTTGAGACAAGCGCGCCCTGAATACATGGTTCCCCCTTCCTCTCTACCTCCCTTTTCCCCATTCGTACTCCGTGGGCGCCAAAACACCCTCTCCACCCCACCCTCCTCCGTCCGCCGTCGTCCGCCACCCCATCCACCGCCGTCCTCCTCCACCATGTCGGAGCTGATACCCCGACGCCGCCGTCCATTACAAGAGATCGACCTCTCTCATCCACGGCTTCGGACCGGGATCCTTGCATCCCGTCCTCTCGCTTCATCCCCGCCGTCATCCACCTTGCCGGCCTCGCTCCACCGACTGTATCGTCCTACGCGCCCCGCCGCCAACGTCTACCCTCCTAGATCTGCTTCCACGCCGCTGACAGCCATCGCTACCGCAGCACCGTCAAATTCTCAGCAGATGCGTACACGGCGCCGCACCAGAGGCGGTACTCTTCCGTATCTGCTCAACTTATTTATCGCAGCAAGAAAATAGATCGCCACTGCTTTACTCTGATTTATTGTCTTGGTTGCAAAGTTGCCTTTGTCCGGTTTGCACCTTCAGATCTGCCATGGCACGCTCAACACTATACTCCCAATGCTTATGGTTTTCCCCTTTTATATTCCACACTAGTTAAATCACAGTAGACTAAATTTCAAAATTGGGCCAGTCCATTTTTCAGAGCTCGCCGGAGTTCACCGGTGCGATCGAAGGGTCTCGGGTGGTTGTGGGGCCTCGCTGAACGAAGAAAACTCGACGCGGGTGGGGGTTGGGCGGGGTGGGGGTGGGGGTGGGGGTGGCGGAGGAACATGGCAGTGGGGGCCGGTGGTCCGGCCGGCGGCCCGTGCGGTGTTCTGTATGGGAAGAATCAGAGACGAGGAAGAAGAAGGGTTAGGAGACGTAGGATCTTCATCCAACCGCCTGAAATGGTCGAGAGACAGCTGGGAGTTGCATTCTTAATGCGCTCTGGTTCATCATGTGTGGGCACTGCGCAACCAACATTTTATTATCCAAAATTTGCTTGCTCTTCTTTACCATGTTCCTCTTCCGTTCTTCTTTAATATGTACTCTCTCTGTTCCTAAATACAAGTCTTTGTATAGATTCCACCATGGACTACATATGGAGCAAAATGAGTGAATCTACACTCTAAAATGTATCTGGATACATCTGTATGTGATCCATAGTGGAAATCTCTACCAAGACTTATATTTTGGAACGGAGGGAGTATGATAGTAGTACAGTATGTTCCTTGTACTGAAGATGAGCAGGGACATTTGCAGTGTAGAGGTCTATACGGTCGGTTGTGATGGACACTTTGAGCCTCTTTGATTCGTAGGATCTTGTAAACATAGGAATAGGATTTGTAGTGGCCTGCCCACTTGAATCCTATAAGAATAGCAAGGAAATGCGGGGAGCTGTGTCGCCTTTGAGAGTTACACTGATATTAACAGTACCGCACCTTCACTTGAAGAGAGCTGGTATCCGAAGCCTTTCTAGCCGTACCGGCAATACTAGCACATATATTCCAGCAAGTTCCACTTTGCTGATTTTACTCTGATGCTTAAGGTTTTCCCGTTATATCTACACTATGATCTGTGTAGCTGCTTTGTGTCGCACTAGCAGCAGTCCACTCTTGAAGCTAAACACTGCAATGACTTACAAAATTGGCACCAAGGCATTGAGTGCCATTCTGGATGCAATGAAACTCATACGCTCCCCACCTGTTGATTCTTGTTCAGAATATGATCCTAATGACTATTCTAACCTCGAGGAGTCAAAGGCAGATGGCCTGTCCTGTTCACCCATCAAGGTGCCTGTTCTAATTTGGCAATGTTTTATTGATTGCGGGTATCTTGCATATGTTGTCTTGCATTTCTTCTACTTTGTTGCACCGCCATCTGCTTAGTTTACTCATCATATATGTCGAGATGCCATGCCCATCCATTATCAATACATATTCCATCTGTCATCATACCATGTTTTTCCACTCAAATGTTGTTCTTGTGCATCAGACATCAAAAAGGAAGAGGGTGATTGCCGAACCTGAAGGAGCACCAGCAAAGTCCTTGAAAAACGTGGTGGTGCCGGAGAAATCAGACAGCACCCCACTTATATTGGCTGTACAACCAGTGACACAAAACGTAGGACCGACTCCAGCAGACTGTACCCATACTTCACTGGCCACACCACTAGCCCCACCACACAGGACCTGCACTCCAGCAAAAGGTATACCGATTTCATTTGCCATAGCACCAGCTGTACCACAGAAAAATCCCACTCCAGCAAAAAGTACAGCAAGTCCACCGGCCGAAGACCTATCCCAACTGCAGAGACGGCCAATTCCTGCAGATTGGAACCCCATTCCATTTATTCCCAGTTTAAAAGACAATGCTTTCAATGTTGTTAGGGACTACGTGCATATATTCCCATCATGGGAAGATTATTGTGAAGACAAACACCATTTTCACATCTTCCTGTCCAACTTACGTGTAAGTGCTATTATTCATGGTTATTATTTTCCTGTTTTCTGCTGATTGAACACATCAATGATTTACATTACATTGTTGTAACTAGGCGAGGGTCAATCTGGATAGTCATGACGAGCAAAGCTTGCTTGTGCTTTTCAAGGAAGCATTGCAGCAGTATCGGTGTTACCTGAGGAAATCACACTTTGATGGCAAGTCTATAAACGAATTTCCGGTGAAGTCTCCTGTGCTAAATTTAGAAGACATTGAATGGAAAAACCTTGTTATGCACTGGTCTCGTTCCCAGGATGAGGTACTGTCTATGAAATCACATGACAATTTGAACTTCTACTTTTCCGCATGTGCCTTACGGATCTTTTTTGCAGGAAATCTGCTCGAAGAAGAATTCCGGTTTGACAAGAACGACAGGATATCGCAAATATGCTGCCCGCTGCTTTGCTCTTGTTAGTACCTGTTGTCCTGTATCACTGTACTTGCATACATACCTGGTTCATTATGTGACAGCAGTATGCATGATAGCTTGCTTATCAATTGTTCGCTCCAAATTATCTGATCTGTATGAATGGTTACATTAGTGTAGAATATATCCAATGCCAATGTTTTTTTAGCTCTGCATTGTTCTTGTAAGTACATGCTGTCCTTTATCAGTGTACTTATAATGACAGGTAGTTGTTCATGTACCATCACTCTGCAGCTTATTTTCCTTTGCCCTCCATTTTCTACACATCAGATCTATATTTACTCTTACCATAAGGTTGGTACTGAAGAAGTTTAGCTGTGCATTGCTCTTGGCTGTACCTTTTGCCTGTATCGCTGCACTTACATTTATAGCTACTTGGTTATGTAGCATCACTCTTCATCTTATCTTAAATATTCTCCATTTTTTCGTATATTATCACATCTATATTTACTCTTAACAAAATGTAGAATAAAGGCAATGCTTTTGAAGAAGATTCTGTGGTAAACTTCTTGAATTGCCCCCCCCATCAGCATGGACAAGGCCTTTATAGAGCCTGTCTTCACCAATAATGTAAGTTTGTCCATCTCAAGCCTTCAAACTTTGTTGTATATATTTGGTTAGGCATGACTGCAACAGCTGTTTATTTTTGGTGTTTGCATCAAATTGCTTGTTTAAAGTTTATTATGTAGTTCATAAACAAAAGTTTGTCCTTTCTCAATTTAAGTTTTCAGTTGTACAACCAAGTTCCTTCTTCATACCATGTAAATTAAACTATACAGAGCAAGTGATCTTCTTTTGCACTGCATGTATGCTTCTGTTCTTCATCCGTAATCCAGTGGTGTGGTGAACCTACCCACTACAGCACAATGTCATATTCTGCAATGTCTTAACTATGAACAATGTCATATCATTCTACTATTATTTAAACCGTCTCTTTATTTGCCAATCTGAAATGGTATAAATTGACAGCACACTAACCATTGATACTTATGAGTTCTTGATCTGTAATCCAGTGGTGTCGTGAAGCTGCCAACTCCTTCACAATGTCATTTCCTGCCATGTCTTGACCTGAACAATACCATATTGTGTTAATGCAATTTTAAACTGTGTCACTTTATTCGTCAGTAAGAAATGTGATGAATTGTCAGCACTGATACTTTTATGTGCAAAACCTGTCATCTGTCTGCTTGTTTATCTTTCAGAGTGAGGAAGATATAAGTGTTGAACAAGCGCAGTCTCATCATCTTGCTCAGCTGCTTGCGCTGCAGCTCCCCAGCAGGGCTAACCTTTCTTGAACTCTATTGAAGTGCTGTCGGTTTTGTATATTATTTTGTCGGCGTGTTTATTTGCACTGGTGGCGATCTTTGATGCCCAGTGTATGTAATCTGCTGTCTGCTTGTGCTTTATTATCATAGTGGCGAACTTTGATGCCCAGTGGATGTAATATGCCGTAATTTCTTTATTGTATAGTCTAGGTTTTTTCTTATTCACGATGCTGCAGTTATTTTACTGTATATATATCCTGTCTTCGCAGTAAACCGGCCAAACCGTAAAATTACGGTACATAATCGGGCCGTCATGCAATCACGATGTAGGTTGGGCCTGAAACGTGCCGAACAGCTCACGGGCCGGCAGCAACCCGAAATGAACCCCGGCCCATGATTGTGCGAATCAAATGACGGGCTTTTAACAGGATAAAATTGTCTCGGTCCTTGTTTGGCCCAATCAGATATCGGCTGCGAGCAGGCCGGATGCAAATCGGGCCGTAGTTAGGCCCAACTATATGACGGGCCTTTAACATGCCGAAATTAATATAGGGCTGAAATGTTAAACGGTCCTTTAACAGGCCAAAACTAATATCAGGCTGAATTACTAAGTGGGCCCAAAAGCATAGTGTCTAGTTGACGGGCCGAATCTGATATGGGCCATAATTGAGCCCAAAGCCTCTTAAAGGGTCGGACCTGATCTGGGCCGTAATTTGGCCCAGTACGTGGTAGGCTTTTAACGGGCCGGATCTCATATGGGCCACTATTAGGCCCGGAGCGTGGCAGGCCATTAATGGACCGGATCAAATATGAGCCGGCATTTGGCCCAAAACATGGCAGCCAGTTAATGGGCCGGCCTACTAGGGTCCTCAAAATTTTGTGGGCCTACAGCTGGGCCGGCCCATTAATGTTGGCGAAATCTCGTGGGCCTTTAGCTGGGCCAGCCCATTATGATCCAGAAGAATCTTGTGGGCCTTTACCTGGGCCGGCCCATTATGGCACACAAAAATCTTGTGGGCCTTTACCTGGGCCGTCCCATTATGGCCCGCAAAATCTTGTGGGCCTTTAGCTGGGCCAACCCATTATGGTCCGCAAAATCTCGTGGGCCTTTAGCTGGGCCGACCGACCCCTTATGGTCCGCAAAATCTTGTGGGCCTTCAGTTGGGCCAGCCCATTTAAACTTGATGGGCCGGTCCACGTGTCAACATATCATAGGCGCGTCTCGCCCATTGGATGAGTGACACCTGTGCCAACGCGGACCTGACACGTGTCTCCTCCAGCCAATGATGATTTTACACGTGGAAAATCCCCATTACTCGGGGCTGTTAACGGGTTATCGGATCCAAAACCCGACCCGATAGCTTAACGGCGTTCTGTTACGGTGGATGCCACGTGTCGGTCACCCTTGACGAAAGCACTTCTGTGACGCACGATTTATCTTTATGGAAGTGGACACTTCCGTGATGATAATTTTGGTAATGTCATGGAACACTTCTACGACAGCACAGGTATGACTATCTTGATTCTGTCATAAATTTGTCATGGATGTACATGCATGACAAAAAACGCGACCTACTGTGACAAACACGTATCATCACGGAAGTGTATTTTTTTGTAGTGGCCACTTTGATCCATGGGCATAGACCAACTTAGGCCAAAAGCCTAAGCTTGGGGGAGTACGTATTTCTCACCGACATTACATTCATGTTCACACACTCATTCTAGTTGACGTTGCTCATACTTTTCATTGTACTATCCATGCTAGTTTATTTTCCTTTTTCTTGTTTTCTTCTTGTGTGTTTGAAAAACCTTAAGAAAAACCAAAAAAATTAGTTGTAGCTTTTAGCTAGTTTACTTTCCATGCTTGTAGTAGTGATAATTAAAAGAAAACCCAAAAAGATTTCTTGTTCTTCTTTTACTTGTTGGGAGCTTTCCCGTGTAAATAGTTTTATTTCCTTTCTTTTCTTTGGGGGTCGAGAGGAGAAGACCATAATGAAAATGTTGAAGTGGCTCTTATATGCATTATTGTTGACTTAACCAGGAGCCCATATTACTTTGTCTTCTCCCTTGTATTAAATGCCTGCAGATTCCAGCTTAGTCCAATTGCACGTGCACTATTATTATTATCCACACCGTTCGGTCGTGCAAGTGAAAGGCAATAATGACGATATATGATGGACTGATTGAGATGAGAGAAGCTGGTATGAACTCGACCTCTCTTGTTTTTGTAAATATGATTAGTTCCATCGTTCCTGATTCAGCCTATTATGAATGAAACATGTTTGCAATGACAATTAGAGATTATAGTTGCTTATGCCATGCTTAATTAGCTAGGAGTTTATAATGGTTTACCTTGCGTGCCAACATGCTATTAAAATGGTTGTGATATGGTATAATAGGGTGGTATCCTCCTTTGAATGATTCGAGTGGCTTGACTTGGCACATGTTCACACATGTAGTTGAAACAAAATCAACATAGCCTCCACGATATTTATGTTCATGTTGGATTATATCCTACTCATGCTTGCACCCAATGTTTATTAATTTTAATGCATGTTCATGACTGTTGTCGCTCTCTAGTTGGTCCCTTCCCAGTCTTTTTCTAGCCTTCACTTGTACTAAGCGGGAATACTGCTTGTGCATCCACTTCCATAAACCCCAAAGTTATTCCATAGGAGTCCACTATACCTTCCTATAAGCGGTATCTACCTGCCGTTCCAAGTAAATCTGTATGTGCCAAACTCTAAACCTTCAAATGAAATTATGTTTTGTATGCTCGAATAGCTCATGATCAACTAGGGTTGTCTATATCTTCCATGCTAGGCGGGTTATTCTCAAGAGGAGTGGACTCCGCTCCTCACTCATGAGAAAATGGCTGGTCACCGGGATGCCCAGTCCCTTGCTCAAATCAAATCAAAATAATTGCAAAAAAAACTCCCCCAGGACTGTTGTTAGTTGGAGGCACCCGTTGTTTCGGGCCAGCCATGGATTGATGCTTGTTGGTGGTGGGGGAGTATAAACTTTACCATTCTGTTTGGGAACCGCCTATAATGTGTGTAGCATGGAAGGTATCGAGATCTCTCGGTTGTTATGTTGACAATGAAAGTATGCCGCCCAAAATTTTATTTATCTCTGCTTTAAAAACCGAGCTCTGGCACCTCTACAAATCCCTGCTTCCCTCTGCGAAGGGCCTATCTATTTACTTTTAAGTTGGAGAGCACCGCTGTCATTTGCATCCATTACTATTAATTTATATTGAGTATGACTCTGACTAGATCTCTTTTACAATGAATTACAATTTTTAGTCAGTCCTTGATCTTCAGAGGTGCTCTGCATGTATGTTTTGCGGTCTCAGAAAGGGCTAGCGAGATACCATCTTGTTATATCATATTATGATTGTTTTGAGAAAGTGTTGTCGTCCGAGATTAATTATTATTGCTCGCTAGTTGATTATGCCATTGATATGAGTAAACATGAGACCTAAGTGTTATTGTGAATATGGTTAGTTCATAATCTTTGCTGAAAACTTGAATGCTGGCTTTACATATTTACAAGAACAAGAGCAAACAGAGTTTGTAAAAGTTTTTCTTTATCACTTTCAGTTTATCAACTGAATTGCTTGAGGACAAGCAAAGGTTTCAGCTTGGGGGAGTTGATACGTCTCCATCGTATCTACTTTTCCAAACACTTTTGCCCTTGCTTTGGACTCTAACTTGCATGATTTGAATGGAACTAACCCGGACTGACGCTGTTTTCAGCAGAATTGCCATGGTTTTATTTTTGTGCAGAAATAAAAGTTCTCGGAATGACCTGAAACTTCACGGAGAATATTTTTGGAATTAATAAAAAATAATGGTGAAAGAATCAACACCAGGGGGCCCACACCCTGTCCACGAGGGTGGGGGACGCGCCCACCCCCTGGGGCGTGCCCCCTGCCTCGTGGGCCCCCTGGTGCTCCACCGACCTCAACTCCAACTCTATATATTCACGTTCGGGGAGAAAAAAAATCAGAGAGAAGGATTCATCGCGTTTTATGATACGGAGCCGCCGCCAAGCCCTAATCTCTCTCGGGAGGGCTGATCTGAAGTCCGTTCAGGGCTCCGAAGAGGGGAATCCGTCGCTGTTGTCATCATTGACCTTCCTCCATCACCAATTTCATGATGCTCACCGCCGTGCGTGAGTAATTCCATCGTAGGCTTGCTGGATGGACCATGTAATCGAGTTAGTTTTGTTAGGGTTTGATCCCTAGTATCCATTATGTTCTGAGATTGATGTTGCTATGACTTTGCTATGCTTAATGCTTGTCACTAGGGCCCGAGTGCCATGATTTCAGATCTGAACCTATTATGTTTTCATGAATATATGTGAGTTCTTGATCCTATCTTGCAAGTCTATAGTCACCTATTATGTGTTATGATCCGTCAACCCCGAAGTGACAATAATCGGGACACTTCCGGTGATGACCGTAGTTTGAGGAGTTCATGTATTCACTAAGTGCTAATGCTTTGGTCCGGTACTCTATTAAAAGGAGGCCTTAATATGCCTTAGTTTCCAATAGGACCCCGCTGCCACGGGAGGGTAGGACAAAAGATGTCATGCAAGTTCTTTTCCATAAGCACGTATGACTATATTCGGAATACATGCCTACATTACATTGATGAACTGGAGCTAGTTCTGTGTCACCCTATGTTATAACTATTGCATGAGGAATCGCATCCGACATAATTCTCCATCACCGATCCAATGCCTACGAGCTTTTCACATATTGATCTTTGCTTAGTTACTTTACCGTTGCCAGTGTTAGAATTACTACAAAACTGCTACTGTTACTTTTGCCTCCGTTACCGTTACTTCCATACTACTTTGCTAATAAATACTTTGCTGCAGATATTAAGTTATCCAGGTGTGGTTGAATTGACAACTCAACAGCTAATACTTGAGAATATTCTTTGGCTCCCCTTGTGTCGAATCAATAAATTTGGGTTGAATACTCTACCGTCGAAAACTGTTGCGATCCCCTATACTTGTGGGTTATCAGTGGTGACGGTGTTGATGAAGTTACCGATGCAGGGCTTCGCCTAAGCACTACAACGATATGACCAAGGTGGAAATCTGTGGAGGGGGCACCGCACACGGCTAAGACAACTGTCAACTTGTGTGTCTATGGGGTGCCCCCCTCCCCCGTATATAAAGGAGTGGAGGAGGGGAGGGCCGGCCCTCATAGGGAACGCCCAAGGGGGGATTCCTACTCCTAGTAGGAGCAGGTTTCCCCCCTTCCCTTGTTGGAGTAGGAGAATAAGAAGAGGGAGAGAGAGGGAAGGAAAGGGGGGCCGCCCTCCCACCCAATTCGGATTGGGCTTGGGGGGCACGCACTCCACCTGGCCGCCTCCTCCTCTCTCCCACTAAGGCCCAATAAGGCCCATTGACTCCCCGGGGGGTTCCGGTAACCCCCCGGTACTCCGGTAAATGCCTGAACTCACTCGGAACCCTTCCGGTGTCCAAACATAGCCTTTCAATATATCGATCTTTATGTCTCGACCATTTCGAGACTCCTCGTCATGTCCACGATCACATCCGGGACTCCAAACAACCTTCGGTACATCAAAACACATAAACTCATAATATCGATCGTCATCGAACGTTAAGTGTGCGGACCCTACGGGTTCGAGAACTATGTAGACATGACCGAGACTCACTTCTGGTCAATAACCAATAGCGGAAACCTGGATGCTCATATTGGTTCCTACATATTCTACGAAGATCTTTATCGGTCAAACCGCATAACAACATACGTTGTTCCCTTTGTCATCGGTATATTACTTGCCCAAGATACGATCGTCGGTATCATCTTACCTAGTTCAATCTCGTTACCGGCAAGTCTCTTTACTTGTTCCGTAATACTTCATCCCGCAACTAACTCATTAGTCACATTGCTTACCGAGAGGGCCCAGAGATACCTCTCCGAAACACGGAGTGACAAATCCTAATCTCGATCTATGTCAACCCAACAAACACCTTCGGAGACACCTGTAGAGCATCTTTATAATCACCCAGTTACGTTGTGACGTTTGATAGCACACAAGGTATTCCTCCGGTATTCGGGAGTTGCATAATCTCATAGTCTGAGGAACATGTATAAGTCATGAAGAAAGCAGTAGCAATGAAACTATAACGATCATAATGTTAAGCTAACGAATGGGTTTTGTCCATCACATCCTAATGATGTGATCCAGTTCATCAAATGACAACACATGTCTATGGTTAGGAAACATAACCATCTTTGACAAACAAGCTAGTCAAGTAGAGGCATACTCGGGACACTCTGTTTTTGTCTATGTATTCACACATGTACTAAGTTTCCGGTTAATACAATTCTAGCATGAATAATAAACATTTATCATGATATAAGGAAATAAATAATAACTTTATTATTGCCTCTAGGGCACATTTCCTTCAGGACTTTCACAAAGCACATACCTTGATAAATTTTTGAAGAAGTTCAAAATGGATCAAGCAAAGAAAGGGTTCTTGCCTTCCTTACAAGGTGTCAAGTTGAGTCAGACTCAATGCCCGACCACTGCATAAGATAGAGAGAAAATGAAAGCCATTACCTATGCTTCAGCCATAGGTTCTATCATGTATGCAATGATGTGTACCAGACCTGATGTGTGCCTTGCTATTAGTTTAGCAGGGCGGTACCAAAGTAATCCAGGAGTGGATCACTGGACAGCGGTCAAGAACATCCTGAAACACCTGAAAAGGACTAAGGATATGTTTCTTGTTTATGGAGGTGACAAAGAGCTCGTCATAAATGGTTTCGTCGATGCAAGCTTTGACACTGATCCGGATGACTCTAAGTCACAAACCGGATACGTATTTATATTGAATGGAGGAGCTGTAAGTTGGTGCAGTTCCAAGCAGAGCGTCGTGGCAGGATCTACATGTGAAGCGGAGTACATAGCTGCTTCGGAAGCAGCAAATGAAGGAGTCTGGATGAAGGAGTTCATATCCGATCTAGGTGTCATACCTAGTGCATCGGGTCCAATGAAAATCTTTTGTGACAATACTGGTGCAATTGCCTTGGCAAAGGAATCCAGATTTCACAAGAGAACCAAGCACATCAAGAGACACTTCAATTCCATCCGCGATCAAGTCAAGGAGGGAGACATAGAGATTTGCAAGATGCATATTGATCTGAATGTTGCAGACCCGATGAATAAGCCTCTCTCACGAGCAAAACATGATCAGCACCAAGACTCCATGGGTGTTAGAATCATTACTATGTAATCTAGATTATTGACTCTAGTGCAACTGGGATACTGAAGGAAATATTCCCTAGAGGCAATAATAAAGTTGTTATTTATATTTCCTTATATCATGATAAATGTTTATTATTCATGCCAGAATTGTATTAACCGGAAACTTAGTACATGTGTGAATACATAGACAAACAGAGTGTCCCTAGTATGCCTCTACTAGACTAGCTCGTTAATCAAAGATGGTTAAGTTTCCTAGCCATAGACATGGGTTGTCATTTGATGAACGTGATCACATCATTAGAGAATGATGTGATGGACAAGACCCATCCGTTAGCTTAGCACTATGATCGTTTAGTTAATTGCTATTGCTTTCTTCATGACTTATACATGTTCCTATGACTATGAGATTATGCAACTCCTAAATACTGGAGGAACACTTAGTGTGCTATCAAATTTCACAACGTAACTGGGTGATTATAAAGATGCTCTACAGGTGTCTCCGATGGTGTTTGTTGAGTTGGCATAGATTGAGATTAGGATTTGTCACTCCGATTGTCGGATAGGTCTCTGGGCCCTCTCGGTAATGCACATCACTATAAGCCTTGCAAGCAATGTGACTAATGAGTTAGTTGTGGGATGATGCATTACGGAACGAGTAAAGAGACTTGCCGGTAACGAGATTGAACTAGGTATGAAGATACCGACGACCGAATCTCGGGCAAGTGACATACCGATGAGAAAAGGAACAATGTATGTTGTTATGCAGTTTTACCAATAAAGATCTTCGTAGAATATGTAGGAGCCAATATGAGCATCCAGGTTCCGCTATTGGTTATTGACCGGAGATGTGTCTCGGTCATGTCTACATAGTTCTTGAACCCGTAGGGTCCGCACGCTTAACGTTCGATGACGATTTGTATTATGAGTTTATGTAATTTGATGTCCGAAGGTTGTTTGAAGTCCCAGATGAGATCACGGACGTGACGAGGAGTCTCGAAATGGTCGAGACATGAAGATTCATATATTGGAAGGTTACATTCAGACACCGGAAGTGTTCCGGGTAGTTTCGGATAAAACCAGAGTGTCAGAGGGGTTAGCTGAACCCCCGGGGAAGTAATGGGCCTTAGTGGGCCTTAGGGGAGAGAGGGCAGCAGCCAGGAGGTGCCCCCCCAAGGGGAGTCCGAATAGGACCAGGGGAGGGGGTGCGGCCCCTCTTTCCCTCTCCCTCTCCCTAGGAAAGGGGGGGCGATTCCTACTTGCAGTAGGATTCTCCCCCTTGGGCGCGCCCCTTAGGGCCGGCCGGCCTCCTCCCTCCCTCCTTTATATATGGGGGAGGGGGCACCCCATAGGCACACAAGTTGATCTTTAGCCGTGTGCGGTGCCCCCCTCCACAGTTTTACATCTCGGTCATATTGTCGTAGTGCTTAGGCGAAGCCGTGCGCCGGTAACTTCATCATCACCATCACCACGCCGTCGTGCTGACGAAACTCTCCCTCGGCCTCAACTGGATCAAGAGTTCGAGGGACGTCACCGAGCTGAACGTGTGCAGATCGCGGAGGTGCCATGCGTTCGGTACTTGATCGGTTGGATCGCGAAGACGATCGACTACATCAACCGCGTTACTAAACGCTTCCGCTTTCGGTCTACGAGGGTACATGGACACACTCTCCCGGCTTGTTGCTATGCTTCTCCTAGATAGATCTTGCGTGATCGTATGCAAATTTTTTGAAATACTACGTTCCCCAACAGTCAGGGGACGGGCGGGGTGGGGGCATGGGGTCATGCCAACATCGAGGCGACGTTTGTTACGGCCCCCCTAATCTCCCCACTCCCGAGGCATGGCGGCATCTGAGCAGCCGTGGCGGGGGAGCGCCGAGGTGGAACTGCGACAAGAGGAGGGTAGCGGGGAGTGGGTGGCAGAGTGATTAGGGTTGGGGTCGGGGTGAGACTGGGGTTCGTAGGGAGCGAGAGGCCTCCCGGTAGCCACATGGCCCGGGATCGGGAAGCAGCCCATTGTCTTCTCCTTCTCCAACCAGGTGTTGGCTTGTATCTTGTTCCTCTCCTCCATGTTTTCCTCCTTTTTGTTTGTGTAGTTTTACTAGTTCTTGGCGATATGGATGAACTTTAGGATAATAGGACTGAATTTCTATAAGAGATTTAATATCCTCTTTATATGTGATGAGTTAATTATTCATCATGATGTTGTGAAGAGCGCTCACTCGGCATTAGCCCCTTTTAGACTTGAGGAATTTACTGCCTTTGAGATGGTGGGTTGTCAAGGTATTTGGTGAAAGTATTTATCTCACTCCTTCCCTAGTCTTAGATAGGGGAGTAACAAAGAACCCATAAGCTTTTTCCGCATTCATGAGGAAACCCTTAATCACTGTTACAATAACCTGCTGGGGGAGGAAACGGTGATGGCTTGCGTGACGCGTGGTTGTGGCATGTATGCACACATCTTTATTTGACTCAGCCCATATTTGACCATACAATGTTGTTAGAGAGATGCACACCTAGAACCGTGCATTTACATATGTTGTGCAAGTCATACTATACTAGTGGTGACGATGAATCTAAAATTCCTCGGAACACCTTTACTACTGACACACCATCTCACTTATCATAGTTATCCTATTTCAAATTCTACCTTTTTATTCATGGTTTAGATACGCGTTTGTTTTCCCTAGCGACCAATAAAAGTAAACTATTTTTTAAACTCCGGTTTGGGTGTTTGTGTAGTTGCGTCCGTAATACCGCAACTACAGGGTTGATAGTGTCATCCTTTTCGCTCTCTATGGGTTCGACAGTTACTTTTCACGAATTATGCTAACAAGCCATGTGCACTTTCAGGACATTAACACATAAGCAATGTATTTCCCTTCAATGTCCCTTGGGATCGTTCCCAATAAAGTACCTCGGGCTGCCATTATCGCTGAGGAAGCAATCTGCAACACAGTTACAATATTTGGTGGATCATATGGCAAATAGGCTACCGAGGTGGAAGGCAGCTCTAATGCCGAAGAGTGGCCGTCTTACTCTAGTGCAATCTGTGTTGTGTGCCATGCCTATCCATGCAATGATGGCGCTGGATCTACCTATGAAAACTATCGCGGCGATGAATAAGATCTGTCGAGGGTTCTTGTGGAGCAAAAGAGCAGAAGCAAATGGTGGTAACTGCGCGGTTGCATGGGATATGGTGTGCACGCCCAAATGGGCAGGTGGGTTGGGGCTGCCCAACCTTAGATGGATGAACGTGGCCATGCAAGCCCGCTGGCCGTGGTTAAAAAGAACAGATGAGACAAGGCCGTGGAGTGAGTTCAAGATCAAGGTGGCCGAGGAAGCAACCATGTTGTGTAATGCAGCCATGAGGTTTACAGCACATTCTGGTAGGACAACATTCTTTGGGGAGGACCGATGGCTGGATGGGCGAAGAGTCCAGGAGATTGCTCCTAGAGTGTATGAGTTGATTGCACCACGGACACGAGGAAGGAGGTTAGTTTGCGAAGCTATGGAGAACGGGTCTTGGGCTGCGGACCTGGGCCCCAACCTTGGACCGGATACTTTGCATGAGTTCTTTGCACTTTGGCAAGCGGTTTCTGCTTGGGAAGATAATGAGGATCTACCGGATGAGATTGCCTGGTCATGGGAGGCGAAGGGACACTTCTCGGTCCGATCGGCTTATGCGGCTGCTTTTGGCGGAAGGGAGGTCATGCCTACGGCAGATCTAACATGGAAGTCGCGTGCCCCCATGCAGTGCAGATTCTTTACTTGGCTAGCAATGAAGAATCGATGTTGGACATCGGATCGCCTTGCACGGAGGGGTCTACCTCACCAGGATGCGTGCCCGTTCTGCGATCAAGAGGAAGAAACGATCAATCACATAATGCTTACGTGTGTCTTTGCTCGGAGCGCTTGGGCAGCCATCTGTGGCTCGCTGGGCAAACCTGAATGGATACCCTCGCCGAATGATGTGTTGACTGAATGGGCCGTCGGCAAAAAGGGAGTTAACAATGTGGGCATGAAAGATCTACGCACCATTTTCGCGCTTGTTTGGTGGGAGTTGTGGAAGCACCGGAATGCGATTGTCTTTGACGGAGCTCGGCCATCTATTGAGCAACTGTTGCAAAGAGTGCGAGAGGAGGGTGTAGTCTGGTCCTCTGCGGGTCTACTAAAAGGGAATGTAACTCCCTTCTTTTGTAGGGTAGAGAGGTGGGTGAGTGCTCAGGATTAGCATGTAATATAATTCATGTAACCAACGGTGGAGGCACTCTTTGCCTTTTCTTCTATAATATATGATATGCACACTCGTGCATATTCGAGAAAAAAAAATTAAAATAATAATCAAACATAGCATTATTACAATGATGCCATGCGTTTTTCTAGTCCTCCCATGCACGCCTGCATGCATATAGACCGTCCTCCCGTAGGCCTATACAATTAGGGTTCTACATTTATTACAACACGGATCGTTTTTCTTTTGACGCTGCGCTTCTGGCAAAACCATCCATGTCTATTTCTAAAAACAAGTCCACAACTTGTATTATTTTCTCTAATCTTTTTTAGGTTTTACCTAGTGTTTACATAATATTTTGTTAAAACAATTATATGTGTATTATTCGAATAATTAAGAATTTTTATGTGAAGTAAGAGGTTATATTACAAAAACACCTAACATTAAAATCAGCTACTATTGTCAATGAACTGAAAAAAACACTAGTATGATGCATGCAGCACAATAAACTAAACCAATCATGCATGCCAAGCGGTTCACAGAGGCTTGTACTGGTATTTGAAACAAACTGGCCCACACTGCCGAACCTCTCTGGCCCAAACATACATCGACAAATATACATGAGCCGAAGAACATACGTAATACCTGCTTTTTGGACGCAAGAGTTATCGCATGTGAAGACCAGTTCTGCCGTGTCAGCTGGTCTCCTAAGAGCTTGCATATATGTAGGGTTATCTCTCTCAAACATGCATATGCGCACCTGTTCTCTAGCGCTTTGTCCAACTGCTGCATGCATAACTGTAGTTTGTCTGGTTTCTGGTTCAGAGCGAAGAAACTCGGTTGCAAAGAGACAAGCGCTAGCCAGCCGGTGGATGTGTGTGCCAGAGATCTCAAAGGAAGGAGAAGAACAGGAGAAAGGCGACAAGCGCTGGTAGCTTGGCCACTGTAGCTGCATATCAATGCGTGTTGCTTGAGAATTTATTGGCCTGGAGCGCTATACTACCAGCCATCCACCTCTTGGTTGGTGCCCCCAACGTATCATATGGAGAAGGCGATATTTGATAAGAGCATGGTTAATAATAGAGCCAACAATCGGCTATAAGGAGTTGTCATGTCATCAACAGCCAACGGGACTGATGTTGATATGCACGAGGGAGATGACAGTTCGGGAGCTAAGAAGGCACCGGTCGATGATTCTGGACGAGAGTTGTCCAATGGAGCGGGTCCGATTCTCAGACGCCCGGGGATGGGACGGTACCACCCTCCTCAGTGCCTATGACTTCTCTGCGATTTGGGTCTTTCGAGCCTGCTTCTGCGCCTCCGAGACTTTGGAGTGATCGGGTGGAGTCTGACGAGGTTTTTGAGCACGCGTTACCTACTTTGGATTTTGAGGATGCTGTGAGCCCCGTCCTTGGGGCATCGCCGATCTCAGTCAAGGGAGAGGAGGAGGAGTCTAGGCAGGTGGCCACTCCCTCTCATACACAGCACGTTGACTCTCCTCAGGACGAGGTTCCGGTGGTGGAGGTCTTACCTTCGGGAGGGGGTCCGGGGCAGGTGGCCTCGGCTCTCTCTTCTTCTTTCGCGGTGCCGGAGCTGCAGGGGGCGGTTCTGCCTTCTGAAGGGGGCTCGGATCAGGTGGCCCCGGTGCCCTCTTCTCTTCTCGCGGTGGACGAGGTCTCAGTGGTGGCGGTCTTACCTTCAGGAGGGGGTCCTGGGCAGGTGGCCTCGGCACTCTCTTCTCTCGCGATGCCGGAGCTGCAGGTGGCGGCTCCATCGTCTGGAGAGGGTTCGGGGCAGGTGGCCTCGGAGCCCTTTTCACCTGGGGCGCCTAGGGTGGCCGCCCATCCTGTGGTGGGTGGGGAGTTCAGGCAGGTAGCCCATGCACTCCCCTCCCCCGGTGTGTTGCCGTCTCTGTGCTGTGGGGCGCGACCGACGTCGGCGGCGCCTTCGAGCGCCCCACCGCTTTCAGGCGTTCCCGCTGATTCGTCCATGGAGGCCGACCGGCTGCATGTGTTGGGGTGAGGCAGGAGGCCCCACCCCGAGCAGGGTCACTCGGGAGGAGGTTATTGCGTTTGGAGGGATTCCGGATCCGGTCTCTGAGGGGCGACGATTGAGCTGCCCTCTCTAGGATCAGCCGGAGGTTGACGACATACAGCAGCGGTGTGCCATGAGGGCGGCCAAGCTTCGTGACGTTGATGTCACTACTGGTATGTCGGTTAATACCTATAATTCTATCTTGCATTTTTCTAATGAGGAGATTATTTATAATGCAAATCAATTAGGAGTTTCACTAGGAAGTAATGATAGTGAAATATCAAATTCCGTTAATGATATCCTGGATCTAGAGGCAGAGCGGGCTTTAGAGATGATTCGCAACTTAGCAGCGGTTAAACCCATGAATGATTCTGATTTTGATGCTTTGGGGGTCAGGGTGCTCGATAATTTTTGTGCGGATCTTATACCTCACCTACCTGAGTCTGAGGAGGAGGATGATACATCTGAGAATGTCGTGGTTAGACCTTCTGAGCCTGGTGGTGAGGACCGGCTGGAGAGTCACAACATTCCTAAACGCAAGTGGAAGCGGAAGATCTACCCGGTTTCCGCAGTGCGTAGGAGTGCTAGGATCCGTACGGCTAAAAAATTCATGACGAAGTATGAAAGGAATCTTTTGGAATAGCAGAGGTCTGAAAGACTTGGCTAAAAGAAGGTTTCTTGCAGAGGCATCTTTCGAGCATAGGTTGGATTTTATCGCATTGTCGGAAACTGGTAGAGACAATTTTTCGCCACAATTTCTAAATACTTTATCGGGAGGTATTGATACTGACTGGCATTGTCTGCCACCGAGAGGGAGATCGGGTGGGATCTTACTCGGAGTTAGATGTGATTCGCTCGAAGTCCGAAGTGTGGTGATGGGAGACTTTGCAGTTAAGTTTTGGGTGCGGTCAAAGGCCGATGGGTTTAATTGGGCTCTGGTGGCGGTATATGGTGTTGGGTATCGTAGCAGAAATTTAAAATTTTCTATGCATCACCAAGATCAATCTATGGAGTCATCTAGCAACGAGAGAGATGAGTGCATCTACATACCCTTGTAGATCGCGAGCGGAAGCGTTCAAGTGAACGGGGTTGATGGAGTCGTACTCGTCGTGATCCAAATCACCGATGACCGAGCGCCGAACGGATGGCACCTCCGCGTTCAACACACGTACGGAGCAGCGACGTCTCCTCCTTCTTGATCCAGCAAGGGGAAAGGAGAGGTTGATGGAGATCCAGCAGCACGACGGCGTGGTTGTGGAAGTAGCGGGATTCCGACAGGGCTTCGCCGAGCGCTGCGGGAGGAGGGAGATGTGTCACAGGAGGGAGAGGGAGGCGCCAGGGGCTGTGGTGCGGCTGCCCTCCCTCCCCCTCCTATATATAGGCCTCCTGGGGGCGCTGGCCCTGGGAGATCTGATCTCCAAGGGGGGCGGCGGCCAAGGGGTGGCTTCCCCCCCAAGCCAAGTGGGGGGTGCCCCCACCCCTAGGGTTTCCAACCCTAGGCGCAGGGGAGGCCCAAGGGGGGCGCACCAGCCCACCAGGGGCTGGTTCCCCTCCCACTTCAGCCCATGGGGCCCTCCAGGATAGGTGGCCCCACCCGGTGGACCCCCGGGACCCTTCCGGTGGTCCCGGTACAATACCGGTGACCCCCGAAACTTCCCCGGTGGCCGAAACTGGACTTCTTATATATAATTCTTTACCTTCGGACCATTCCGGAACTCCTCGTGACGTCCGGGATCTCATCCGGGACTCTGAACAACTTTCGGATTTCCACATACTAATATCTCTACAACCCTAGCGTCACCGAACCTTAAGTGTGTAGACCCTACTGGTTCAGGAGACATGCAGACATGACCGAGACGACTCTCCGGTCAATAACCAACAGCGGGATCTGGATACCCATGTTGGCTCCCACATGTTCCACGATGATCTCATCGGATGAACCACGATGTCGAGGATTCAATCAATCCCGCATACAATTCCCTTTGTCAATCGGTACGTTACTTACCCGAGATTCGATCGTCGGTATCCCAATACCTCGTTCAATCCCGTTACCGGCAAGTCACTTTACTCGTACCGTAATGCATGATCCTATGACCAACCACTTGGTCACCTTGAGCTCATTATGATGATGCATTACCGAGTGGGCCCAGAGATACCTCTCCGTCATACGGAGTGACAAATCCCAGTCTCGATCCGTGTCAACCCAACAGACACTTTCAGAGATACCTGTAGTGTACCTTTATATTCACCCAATTACGTTGTGACGTTTGGTACACCCAAAGCACTCCTACGGCATCCGGGAGTTACACGATCTCATGGTCTAAGGAAATGATACTTGACATTGGAAAAGCTCTAGCAAACGAACTACACGATCTTTGTGCTATGCTTAGGATTGGGTCTTGTCCATCACATCATTCTCCTAATGATGTGATCCCGTTATCAATGACATCCAATGTCCATAGTCAGGAAACCATGACTATCTGTTGATCAACGAGCTAGTCAACTAGAGGCTTACTAGGGACATGTTGTGGTCTATGTATTCACAAATGTATTACGATTTCCGGATAACACAATTATAGCATGAACAATAGACAATTATCATGAACAAAGAAATATAATAATAACCATTTTATTATTGCCTCTAGGGCATATTTCCAACAGTCTCCCACTTGCACTAGAGTCAATAATCTAGTTACATTGTGATGAATCGAACACCCATTGAGTTCTGGTGTCGATCATGTTTTGCTCTAGGGAGAGGTTTAGTCAACGGATCTGCCACATTCAGGTCCGTATGTACTTTACAAATATCTATGTCTCCATTTTGAACACTTTCACGAATGGAGTTGAAGCAACGCTTGATATGCCTGGTCTTCCTGTGAAACCTGGCTCATTGGCAAGGGCAATAGCTCCAGTGTTGTCACAGAAGAGAGTCATCGGGCCCGACGCATTGGAAATCACCCCTAGGTCGGTAATGAACTCCTTCATCCAGATTGCTTCTTGCGCTGCCTCTGAGGCCGCCATGTACTCCGCTTCACATGTAGATCCCGCCACGACGCTTTGCTTGCAACTGCACCAGCTTACTGCCCCTCCATTCAAAATATACACGTATCCGGTTTGTGACTTAGAGTCATCCAGATCTGTGTTGAAGCTAGCATCGACGTAACCCTTTACGACGAGCTCTTCGTCACCGCCATAAACGAGAAACATATCCTTAGTGCTCTTCAGGTACTTCAGGATATTCTTGACCGCTATCCAGTGTTCCATGCCGGGATTACTTTGGTACCTTCCTACCAAACTTACGGCAAGGTTTACATCAGGTCTGGTACACAGCATGGCATACATAATAGACCCTATGGCTGAGGCATAGGGGACGACACTCATCTTTTCTCTATCTTCTGCCGTGGTCGGGCATTGAGCCGTGCTCAATTGCACACCTTGCAATACAGGCAAGAACCCCTTCTTGGACTGATCCATATTGAACTTTTTCAATATCTTGTCAAGGTACGTACTCTGTGAAAGACCAATGAGGCGTCTTGATCTATCTCTATAGATCTTGATGCCTAATATATAAGCAGCTTCTCCAAGGTCCTCCATTGAAAAACACTTATTCAAATAGGCCTTTATACTTTCCAAGAATTCTATATCATTTCCCATCGATAGTATGTCATCCACATATAATAAGAGAAATGCTACAGAGCTCCCACTCACTTTCTTGTAAACATAGGCTTCTCCATAAGTCTGTGTAAACCCAAACGCTTTGATCATCTCATCAAATCGAATGTTCCAACTCCGAGATGCTTGCACCAGCCCATAGATGGAGCGCTGGAGCTTGCATACATTGTTAGCATTCTTAGGATCGACAAAACCTTCCGGCTGCATCATATACAATTCTTCCTTAAGAAAGCCGTTAAGGAATGCCGTTTTGATGTCCATTTGCCATATCTCATAATCATAGAATGCTGCAATTGCTAACATGATTCGGACGGACTTCAGCTTCGCTACGGGTGAGAAAGTCTCATCATAGTCAACCCCTTGAACTTGTCGATAACCCTTAGCGACAAGTCGAGCCTTATAGATGGTCACATTACCATTCGCGTCTGTCTTCTTCTTAAAGATCCATTTGTTTTCTATCGCTCGCCGATCATCGGGCAAGTCAGTCAAAGTCCATACTTTGTTTTCATACATGTATCCTATCTCGGATTGCATGGCTTCAAGCCATTTGTTGGAATCCGGGCCCGCCATCGCTTCTTCATAGTTCAAAGGTTCACCGTTGTCTAACAACATGATTTCCATGACAGGGTTGCCGTACCACTCTGCTGCAGAACGTGTCCTTGTGGACCTACGAAGTTCAGCAGTAACTTGATCTGAAGCTTCATGATCATCATCATTAACTTCCTCCCCAGTCGGTGCAGGCACCACAGGAACATCTTCCCGCGCTGCGCTACTTTCCGGTTCGGAAGGGGTGACTATCAGCTCATCAAGTTCCACTTTCCTCCCACTCACTTCTTTCGAGAGAAACTCTTTCTCCAGAAAGGACCCGTTCTTGGCAACAAAGATTTTGCCTTCGGATCTGAGGTAGAAGGTATACCCAATGGTTTCCTTAGGGTATCCTATGAAGACGCATTTTTCTGACTTGGGTTCGAGCTTTTCAGGTTGAAGTTTCTTGACATAAGCATCGCATCCCCAAACTTTTAGAAACGACAGCTTAGGTTTCTTCCCAAACCATAATTCATACGGTGTCGTCTCAACGGATTTCGACGGAGCCCTATTTAAAGTGAATGCGGCAGTCTCTAAAGCATAGCCCCAAAATGAGAGCGGTAGATCGGTAAGAGACATCATAGATCGCACCATATCCAATAGAGTGCGATTACGACGTTTGGACACACTGTTTCACTGAGGTGTTCCAGGCGGCGTGAGTTGTGAAACGATTCCACATTTCCTTAAGTGCGTACCACATTCGTGACTTAAATATTCTCCCCCACGATCTGATCGTAAGAACTTTATCTTTCGGTCACGTTGATTCTCCACCTCATTCTGAAATTCCTTGAACTTTTCAAAGGTCTCAGACTTGTGTTTCATTAGGTAGACATACCCATATCTACTCAAGTCATCAGTGAGAGTGAGAACATAACGATAGCCTCCGCGAGCCTCAACACTCATTGGACCGCACACATCAGTATGTATGATTTCCAATAAGTTGGTTGCTCGCTCCATTGTTCCGGAGAACGGAGTCTTGGTCATCTTACCCATGAGGCATGGTTCGCACGTGTCAAATGATTCGTAATCAAGAGACTCCAAAAGTCCATCTGCATGGAGCTTCTTCATGCGCTTGACACCAATGTGACCAAGGCGGAAGTGCCACAAGTATGTGGGACTATCGTTATCAACTTTACATCTTTTGGTATTCACACTATGAATATGTGTAACATCACGTTCGAGATTCATTAAGAATAAACCATTGACCAGCGGGGCATGACCATAAAACATATCTCTCATATAAATAGAACAACCATTATTCTCGGATTTAAATGAGTAGCCATCTCGCATTAAACAAGATCCAGATACAATGTTCATGCTCAAAGCTGGCACTAAATAACAATTATTGAGCTTTAAAACTAATCCCGTAGGTAAATGTAGAGGTAGCGTGCCGACGGTGATCACACCGACCTTGGAACCATTCCCGACGCGCATCGTCACCTCGTCCTTCGCGAGTCTCCGCTTATTCCGCAGCTCCTGTTTTGAGTTACAAATATGAGCAACCGCACCGGTATCAAATACCCAGCAGCTACTACGAGTACTGGTAAGGTACACATCAATTACATGTATATCACATATACCTTTGGTGTTGCCGGCCTTCTTGTCCGCTAAGTATTTGGGGCAGTTCCGCTTCCAGTGACCACTTCCCTTGCAATAAAAGCACTCAGTCTCAGGCTTGGGTCCATTCTTTGGCTTCTTCCCGGCAACTGGCTTACCGGGCGCGGCAACTCCCTTGCCGTCCTTCTTGAAGTTCTTCTTACCCTTGCCTTTCTTGAACTTAGTGGTTTTATTCACCATCAACACTTGATGTTCCTTTCTGATCTCCACCTCCGCTGATTTCAGCATTGAATATACCTCAGGAATGGTCTTTTCCATCCCCTGCATATTGAAGTTCATCACAAAGCTCTTGTAGCTTGGTGGAAGCGACTGAAGGATTCTGTCAATGACCGCGTCATCCGAGAGATTAACTCCCAGCTGAGTCAAGCAATTGTGCAACCCAGACATTTTGAGTATGTGCTCACTGACAGAACTGTTTTCCTCCATCTTACAACTGAAGAACTTGTCGGAGACTTCATGTCTCTCGACCCGGGCATGAGCTTGGAAAACCATTTTCAGCTCTTCGAACATCTCATATGCTCCGTGTTGCTCAAAACGCTTTTGGAGCCCCGGTTCTAAGCTGTAAAGCATGCCGCACTGAACGAGTGAGTAATCATCAGCACGTGACTGCCAAGCGTTCATAACGTCTTGGTTCTCTAGGATGGGTGCTTCACCTAGCGGTGCTTCTAGGACATAATCTTTCTTGGCAGCTATGAGGATGATCCTCAGGTTCCGGACCCAGTCCGTATAGTTGCTGCCATCATCTTTCAGCTTGGTTTTCTCTAGGAATGTGTTGAAGTTGAGGGCAACGTGGGCCATTTGATCTACAAGACATATTGTAAAGATTTTAGACTAAGTTCATGATAATTAAGTTCATCTAATCAAATTATTCAATGATCTCCCACTCAGATAGACATCCCTCTAGTCATCTAAGTGAAACATGATCCGAGTGAACTAGGCCGTGTCCGATCATCACGTGAGACGGACTAGTCAACATCGGTGAACATCTTCATGTTGATCGTATCTTCTATACGACTCATGCTCGACCTTTCGGTCTTCCGTGTTCCGAGGCCATGTCTGTACATGCTAGGCTCGTCAAGTCAACCTAAGTGTATTGCGTGTGTAAATCTGGCTTACACCCGTTGTATTCGAACGTTAGAATCTATCACACCCGATCATCACGTGGTGCTTCGAAACAACGAACCTTCGCAACGGTGCACAGTTAGGGGGAACACTTTCTTGAAATTATTGCGAGGGATCATCTTATTTAAGCTACCGTCATTCTAAGCAAATAAGATGTAAAACATGATAAACATCACATGCAATCAAATAGTGACATGATATGGCCAATATCATTTTGCTCCTTTTGATCTCCATCTTCGGGGCGCCATGATCATCTTCGTCACCGGCATGACACCAAATTCTCCATCATCATGATCTCCATCATCGTGTCTTCATGAAGTTGTCACGCCAACGATTACTTCTACTTCTATGGCTAACGTGTTTAGCAATAAAGTAAAGTAATTTACATGGCGTTATTCAATGACTCGCAGGTCATACAAAAAATAAAGACAACTCCTATGGCTCCTGCCGGTTGTCATACTCATCGACATGCAAGTCGTGATTCCTATTACAAGAACATGATCAATCTCATACATCACATATATCATTCATCACATCCTTTTGGCCATATCACATCACACGGCATATGCTGCAAAAACAAGTTAGACGTCCTCTAATTGTTGTTGCAAATTTTACGTGGCTGCTAGAGGTTTCTTAGCAAGAACGTTTCTTACCTACGCCAAAACCACAACGTGACATGCCAATTTATATTTACCCTTCATAAGGACCCTTTTCATCGAATCCGTTCCGACTAAAGTGGGAGAGACAGACACCCGCTAGCCACCTTATGCAACTAGTGCATGTCAGTCGGTGGAACCTGTCTCACGTAAGCGTACGTGTAAGGTCGGTCCGGGCCGCTTCATCCCACAATACCGCCGAAACAAGATAAGACTAGTGGTGGCAAGAAAATTGACAACATCTACGCCCACAACAAGTTTGTGTTCTACTCGTGCATAGAAACTACGCATAGGCCTGGCTCATGATGCCACTGTTGGGTATCGTAGCAGAAATTTCAAATTTTCTACGCATCACCAAGATCAATCTATGGAGTCATCTAGCAACGAGAGAGATGAGTGCATCTACATACCCTTGTAGATCGCGAGCGGAAGCGTTCAAGTGAACGGGGTTGATGGAGTCGTACTCGTCGTGATCCAAATCACCGATGACCGAGCGCCGAACGGACGGCACCTCCGCGTTCAACACACGTACGGAGCAGCGACGTCTCCTCCTTCTTGATCCAGCAAGGGGAAAGGAGAGGTTGATGGAGATCCAGTAGCATGACGGCGTGGTGGTGGAAGTAGCGGGATTCCGACAGGGCTTTGCCGAGCGCTGCGGGAGGAGGGAGATGTGTCACGGGAGGGAGAGGGAGGCGCCAGGGGCTGTGGTGCGGCTGCCCTCCCTCCCCCCTCCTATATATAGGCCTCCTGGGGGGCGCCGGCCCTGGGAGATCTGATCTCCAAGGGGGGCGGCGGCCAAGGGGTGGCTTCCCCCCCAAGCCAAGTGGGGGGTGCCCCCACCCCTAGGGTTTCCAACCCTAGGCGCAGGGGGAGGCCCAAGGGGGGGCGCACCAGCCCACCAAGGGCTGGCTCCCCTCCCACTTCAGCCCATGGGGCCCTCCGGGATAGGTGGCCCCACCCGATGGACCCCCGGGACCCTTCCGATGGTCCCGGTACAATACCGGTGACCCCCGAAACTTTCCCGGTGGCCGACACTGGACTTCCTATATATAATTATTTACCTCCGGACCATTCCGGAACTCCTCGTGACGTACGGGATCTCATCCGGGACTCCGAACAACTTTCGGATTTCCACATACTAATATCTCTACAACCCTAGCGTCACCGAACCTTAAGTGTGTAGACCCTACTGGTTCAGGAGACATGCAGACATGACCGAGACGACTCTCCGGTCAATAACCAACAGCGGGATCTGGATACCCATGTTGTCTCCCACATGTTCCACGATGATCTCATCGGATGAACCACGATGTCGAGGATTCAATCAATCCCGCATACAATTCCCTTTGTCAATCGGTACGTTACTTGCCCGAGATTCGATCGTCGGTATCCCAATACCTCGTTCAATCTCGTTACCGGCAAGTCACTTTACTCGTACCGTAATGCATGATCCCGTGACCAACCACTTAGTCACCTTGAGCTCATTATGATGATGCATTACCGAGTGGGCCCAGAGATACCTCTCCGTCATACGGAGTGACAAATCCCAGTCTCGATCCGTGTCAACCCAACAGACACTTTCAGAGATACCTGTAGTGTACCTTTATAGTCACCCAGTTACGTTGTGACATTTGGTACACCCAAAGCACTCCCAAGGCATCCGGGAGTTACACGATCTCATGGTCTAAGGAAATGATACTTGACATTGGAAAAGCTCTAGCAAACGAACTACACGATCTTTGTGCTATGCTTAGGATTGGGTCTTGTCCATCACATCATTCTCCTAATGATGTGATCCCGTTATCAATGACATCCAATGTCCATAGTCAGGAAACCATGACTATCTGGTGATCAACGAGCTAGTCAACTAGAGGCTTACTAGGGACATGTTGTGGTCTATGTATTCACACATGTATTGCGATTTCCGGATAACACAATTATAGCATGAACAATAGACAATTATCATGAACAAAGAAATATAATAATAACCATTTTATTATTGCCTCTAGGGCATATTTCCAACATATGGTGCCGCACAGCCCGAACTCAAACCTGAGTTCTTGGCTGATCTGGTTAGGATTTGTGGCTCTAAGCAGCTTCCAATCCTGGTGAGGGGGTGATTTCAACATCATCAGAAGGCGTGAGGAGAAGAACAATGATAACTTTGACGGGAGATGGTCGTTCATGTTTAATACCATCACTGAAAGCTTGGATCTGAGAGAGATAGAGCTTTCGGGGAGAAAGTTTACCTGGGCTAACGCGTTGCCAAATCCAACGTTTGAAAAGTTGGATCGAGTACTGGCTAGCGTCGAATGGGAACAGAAGTTTCCCTTCGTAACAGTTCAGGCACTTTCCCGCGGTATTTCTGACCACGCGCCTTTATTTCTAGACTCCGGTGAGGCCACCCACTTGGGAAACAAGAACTCTTTTTCGTTCGAGCTTGCTTGGTTTGAACGAGATGGCTTCTTTGATCTCGTAGCCAGAGAATGGGCTAAGGATGCAGGAGGTAGGACTGCGCTTGAGCGTTGGCAGAATAAGATCAGGCACTTGAGAAGTTTCCTACGTGGGTGGGCTAAGCATCTTAGTGGGATTTATAAGGTCGAAAAGGAACGGCTCCTTGCCCTTATTCAGCCCCTGGATGTAAAAGCAAAAACCACGGTTCTGCCGGCCTCGGAGCTTCATGCCAAGCTTGACGCAGAGATGATATTAAAAGAGGAATTAAAGTGGGCGCTGCGGGCCAAGGTCCGACAAGTAGTCCAAGGGGACGCGAACACTCAATTCTTTCACATGATCGCTAATGGCAAACACAGAAAGAAGAGTATCTTTCAGCTTGAACAAGATGAAGGAACGGTTTTAGGACGGGAGAACCTAAAATTATACATTACCGAGTATTACAAGCAGTTGTTTGGGCCTCCAGAGGATAACCGTGTTTCTCTGGATGAGTCTAGGATTGAGGATGTTCCTCAACTTACTGCTGTTGAAAATGATATTCTGGCTGCTCCTTTTTCTGAGAAAGAGGTGTTTGAGGCCATATCGCAGATGAAAAACAATAAGGCTCCCGGCCCGGATGGATTCCCGGCCGAGTTCTATAAGAAGTGTTGGCATATTATTAAGGGGGATTTGTTGCCGTTGTTCCATGATTTATTCACTGGACACCTTCAGCTTTTTCAACTGAATTTTGGAACGATAACCCTGCTTCCTAAGAAAACAGAGGTTATGAGAATTGAGCAATTCAGGCCCATCTGTCTTCTTAATGTTAGTTTCAAAAATTTTACCAAGGTCGGGACTAATAGGCTCACGCAGATTGCGCATTCTGTGGTGCAGCATACCCAAACTGCTTTCATGCCGGACAGGAACATCCTAGAAGGGGTTGTGGTCCTTCATGAAACGCTCCACGAGATCCACACGAAAAAACTAGATGGAGTTGTTTTCAAGGTGGATTTCGAGAAAGCGTACGATAAAGTCAAACGGCCTTTCCTTCAACAGGCCTTACGCATGAAGGGTTTTGATGAAGCCTGGCGATGCCAGGTACAATCTTTCACGCAAAAAGGGAGTGTTGGAATTAAAGTGAATGATGACATAGGTCATTATTTCCAGACACACAAGGGCCTGAGACAAGGTGATCCAATGTCTCCTATTCTGTTCAACATTGTGGTTGATATGTTGGCAATTCTGATAGGCAGGGCAAAGGAGGCCAGTCAGGTGGGTGGCTTGGTGCCTCATCTAGTTGATGGAGGTGTGTCCATCCTGCAGTACGCTGATGATACGATCATCTTTATGGAGCACGACTTGGCAAATGCGAGAAATATGAAGCTGTTGTTATGCTTATTTGAACAATTGACCGGATTGAAGATTAACTTTCATAAAAGTGAGTTGTTCTGTTTTGGTAGAGCCAAGGAGGAACAAGAGGCTTATAGGCAATTGTTTGGATGTGAATTGGGGACATTACCTTTCTCGTACTTAGGTATACCCATTCACCATCGTAAGCTGACAAACAGAGAATGGAAGTGTATCGAGGATCGGTTTGAGAAGAAACTGAGTTGCTGGAAGGGCAAACTCATGTCATATGGAGGCCAATTGATTCTGATTAATTTGGTGCTCACGAGTATGCCAATGTTTCTCTTATCTTTTTTCGAAGCCCTAGTTTGTGTTAGGAAAAGGCTGGACTTCTATCGATCCCGATTCTTCTGGCAAAGTGATGAACTAAAGAGAAAATACAGACTTGCCAAATGGGATATCATCTGTCTACCAAAGGATCAGGGGGGCCTTGGTATTGAGAATCTTGAAGTCAAAAACAGATGTCTTCTCAGTAAGTGGCTGTATAAATTGTCAGTTGAGACTGAGGCCACGTGGGCGCAGATTCTACGTAGTAAGTATCTGCAGTCCAAGACTTTGTCCCAGGTGACAGTGAGACCGACTGACTCGCCTTTTTGGAAGGGACTTATGAGAGTCAAAGAAGCCTTCTTTAATAGTACAAAGTTTATAGTCGGTAATGGCACCACCACTCGCTTCTGGGAGAATACTTGGCTTGGTGAAACGCCGCTGGCGCTTCAGTATCCGTCCCTGTATAGTATTGTTCAACGACGTGATGCTTTTGTTGCAACGATTTTGCGGTCCATTCCCCTTAATATTCAGTTTAGGAGGACGCTTGTTGGCAACCGGTGGGAAGCGTGGCTCCATTTGGTGAGTAGACTGATGGAGGTTCAACTATCTCATCAGTCCGATCAGTTGTGCTAGAAACTCACTAGGTCTGGAGAGTTCACAGTTAAATCGATGTATATCGATGTCATTAACTCTAATGCCATTCCTAGTTCCAAACATGTTTGGAAAGTCAAAGTTCCTTTGAAAATTAAAGTGTTTATGTGGTTTGTACATAAACAAGTCATTCTAACAAAGGATAACTTGGTAAAGCGCAACTGGACAGGATCTACTAGGTGTACTTTCTGTGATCGGGATGAAACTATCAAGCACTTATTCTTTGATTGCCCGTTGGCCAAAGTGTTGTGGCACACGGTGCACATTGCCTTTAACATTTCTCCTCCAAATTCTGTCAGTACGTTATTTGGAACGTGGCTTGTTGGGATAGAGTCCGAAACAGCTAGACACATTCGCGTAGGAGTATGTGCTTTGTTGTGGGCAATTTGGAACTGCAGAAATGATTTGGCTTTTAACAGAACAACAAATATTCATTTTTTGTAGGTTATTTTCCGAGCCACTGCGCTGATCCGTATGTGGTCGTTACTCACTCCGACGGAGGCCAGGGAGCGTTTGGTTACTGGATCTATCTGCTGGGAGATGGTAGCTCGGGATATCTTCAACCGGTTTGGCTGGTGGTCATGTAATAGGATAGGCGATTAGTTTACCTATCTTTGTTATGCTAGCCGGTTGTGGCCTATTGGCATTTGTGTTTGGCGTTGTGACTCTCCGTGAGCTTGCCGTTATTTTGATTCAAGACTGTAAGACCTTGTTGAACCTCTTTATTTATCTTTAAAGGTGGCCGTATGCATCGTTCTGATGCAGAGGCCGGGGAGTTCCCCCTTTTCAAAAAAAAATCTACAGCCAACCTAATAGCCGGCATGTACGATAGTACTCCCTCCATCCCATAATATAAGAGCGTTTTTTACACTAGTGTAGTGTAAAAACGCTCTTATATTTTGGGACGGAGGGAGTATATTTTAAATGCGTACTACTTTATGAATAGTTGACCCACATTACAACCTGAAAAACTGTTTTGGAGCTGGTGCTGCAACTAGCTACTAGTCAAGAGCCCGCTTCCCTTCTCTCTCCTCATTTTTCTCCTCCAACTAAGCAAAGTTACAATATTTTGGTCCTTATAGCATGTTTATGTCACCTTATTGTACTTGCTCTAAGGCGGCGCAAATTCAGGTAATAGTACTTTAATAAAATAAAATAAAAATCCATACTAGGACTACAAAATATAAAGTACTACTCCCTTGCGTTCACTATTATAACATGTATTGGACATTTAAATATTGAATACATACAAATTGAAATGAGTGAAAAACACACTAAAATGCATTTATACACATCCGATCAAGAAAAAAGTCAGAACGTCTTATAGTAGTGAACGGAGAAATTCAGGATGTTTTACAGTCGCAAAAAATCTACCGAAAAAACGTCAACATCTATAATACCAAATACATACGCTATGAAAACATATTTACGATGGATCTAATCATATAGATTTGATATCACACTTCGGTAATATTTTTCTGTAAATTTGATCTGAACTTAAATGTTCTACTTAACAAAAGTACCCCCCCCCCCCCCCCCAATGCCAAATTTTGTCATGTAACATGTAGTGTTCTATGTGGAGTGTATAAAAAGTTTCAAGGCCACTCGACTTCCAACCTGACCCGTTACCTCTCGAAACAACGATTCTTCTAAGGAAATTGTTCGATTTTTCAGCAGTGTAAATTACAGATTTGGCAAAACCTTCTCAATTTTTTACTACACATTCTAGGTATTATATAAGGACACCATGTCAGGTTTCATGTTTCCCATAGTTCGTTTGCATTTTTTGAAATTTAAAAACCAATAAACTCCATGTTTGGGGTCAAGAATTTGCATCTTGATGTTTGGAATTCTTTTCCTTTTCTCGGAGAAGTGCCATACATAGACTCAAGAGCACAAATATGAGTTTTTACCCATAATGAAACAAAAATATGTTAAATCTACTCAATTGCTGGTTCTACTGTATTTACAACTTAAAATGTTGGTTACACCATCTTTGATTAGTCATATGTTAGAAGTTAAATACTCTATAAAACTCATCAATCAGATGCTTTTTGCAAAAACAATATATATATATTAGATGCACAATAGCAAAAGTATACTAGTGTGTTTATTACTAGCTCTGTTTCTAAATGTGAGACATTTTGGCTGTTTAAGTTGAACTACCAAAACATCTTATATTTAGGAATAGAGGGAATGCTACCTAGCTAGAGTTCATGAGTAAACTTGCGCAGCATCCCAAAGTCATCCCAAAATTTTGTAGAATGGTACATACTATTACAATATACTTACAACCCCCAAAGTTTTGTAGAATGGTACATACTATTACACTGTACTTGTAACTATGCATGGGCTACCAATTCACCCCGCGCGTGCCTGTCCACATATGCACGGGAGAGAGAGAGAGAGAGAGAGAGAGAGAGAGAGAGAGAGAGAGAGAGAGAGAGAGAGAGAGAGAGAGAGGGGGGGGGGGAGAGCAAACAGTAGCAATGGAGCCATGGAGGGGATTGCGCCCAGAAAAGGAGGAGATGAAACATGGAAAAAGAAAAGGCATCTTGTGAACACAGAGAGTGAGAGATAGAGAGGCGCTGTGTTATGTGTGTGTGTCATGCGTGACCGTGGTCTGCGGCCGGGGTGTACGTCCTCGAGAGTCGCGCCACCCTATGCATGCGTACGCAGGCTAGGCCCTGGGCGACGCAGCAGATAGCTACATGCATGCATGGTCCCAATCCCGCTCCATGGAGGGAGGGAGGTCGCCTAGTGCCTATGCCGGTCCCTTGTCCCCTCCCTGCCCTAATACTTCCAACGCTCTGCCCCCTGCAAGAACCGTAGCAACAGCACCGTACCACTCCTCTCCCTCTCTATGACTAGTAGGAGACATGTATACACGACCGGATACGTCCACATCCTGATCATGTACATACATACATGAACATGCATGCCTTGCTGGTTGTCCAGTCTACTCGCTACAAAAAGCAAGCTAGATAGAGATTCTCTGGGCTTGAACAAAAATCATTCTCTGCATTTCTTCTTCTTTGTTCCTAGCTTTTGGTTTTTCCTTACCCTTCTTAGGCCTTGTACAATGCAAAATGTTTAGGGAGGTGTTTATAGAGAAATGAAACAGGTTTTTCTTAAGCATCGATACTTATTTGTAGATGGTAGATGCTTAATTAAGCACTCCTCCTGTAGAGATAAGTACTGGTATTTAAAGAACATGATTTATTTTACTAAACACTACTCTTAGCACCTTGCACTATACAATGCCGATACATCATAATAGTTTTTCGGCTGAAGTGACAGCATGGCAAAATTGCTTCGAAAAGAAATGTCACAATCTGTATCAGAAGTTTAGAAGTTCAATGCTTTATTGCTCCTTTCTGTATCAAAACAACTCAAATATGCAGTAATAAAGAATCTCAACAAAAAACTGCAATGTAGTGAAACTGATGTCTTCCTCGAAAAGAAAACACAGGAACAAGATGCCGCGGTATGGATTCATAAAGGTTCTCAGAATAGAGGATTTCTTGAGTTATCTGTTCTGAACTACTGATAGTTCATGATAAAAAAACACATTTTTTTTGCCACGGTGCACAGCTTTTGGGGGAACGAATAAATAGTGATAGACAAAGACAGGATGCATGAGTGCTATGAAAACAAAAGACATTGTCAGAAAAATTTGTATCGAATTTGGGCCAAGGAGATGCATTCGTAGTCAAGTTAACAAGTCAAACCCTAATCCTACGATCTAAAGGGACTTTAGGGAATTTTCATGCCACTATCAAATTTGTTTATTTGAAACATGCTAGTGCAAAAGAAAAAAGTTGAAAACATACACTAACAATTACTTTTTGGTGGGGAAGAAAAATACGATAACGAAACACTCGGATATTTCAAGTGTTATCATGGTAGTGGGTCAGTGGCATAACATCAAAATTACCTTTTCCTGTATATACAGTGGTATTTTCAGTAATTTATGGGTTTTGAAGTGGCATTTTGTGAGCACTCAAAGTTATACCGCCGATTACCCTAATGTTTTTTTTTTGCGAGGATAACTTTCGATCTATTCATCAACTATCAAAGTGTGGTACAAAGAATACCAGAAGTAAAAGATATATCTAGGTCTATAGACCACCTAGCGACTACTACTAGCAATAGAGCGAGCCGAAGGCGCGCTGCCGACTTCGCCCCTACCTCATCGGAGCCGGGCAAAACTTGTTGTAGACAGTCGGGAAGTCGTCGTGCTAAGGCCCCATAGGACCAACGCACTAGAACAATAACCGCCGCCGATGAAGAGAAGTAGATCAGAAGGATCCAACCTGTAGACACACAAACACAGACGAATGAAGACAAGATCCACGTGGATCCATGAAAGACAAAAGTAGACCGAATCTCACGAGATCCGTTGGAGAAAAACTTGCACATGCCCTCTAACGATGCTAGAAGCACCACTGAGACGGGGGACAAGGCGGAGAGAACCTCATTCCACCTTCAGAGAGTCGCCGCCACCTCGCCTCTCTAAGCAGAACGCAAACCCTAACAAAACTCAAAAAGCATGAAAAAGCGGAGCACTCCCGCCGGCATGCATGGGCTGGGATTCACCACGCCTCCATGGCCCGAAGACCACAAAAGACGAGGTTGACCGGCGACAGCACCGGTGGGAGGCACAGGAAACCCTAGCCAAAAGGGTCCTCTTTCTTCCCGTACCCTAATGTTGAAGGATAAAAATCCTCCAAAATTCAACGGTCCTACATTCAAGTACCTTAATCTGCGGCATGCATCTGTGTTAAGGGTAATATAGGCACGTACCTAGGGTACCTATGTTGCACGTGCAAGTATATACCCCCCTACTAGTCGCTACGACCAATCATTCACCATACTTAGCCGAGCCCCCTGTCTCTCTCCAGCTATATATAGCGCCCGGCCGGCCGCCTCCTCCCCCACCCACAGACCAGCAATCAGACGAGCTACCTAGCCTCAGGCGCAGCTAGTCATAGCTTTCTTTCTTTCTAGGCAGCACACCTCTCTTCCTCTCCAACGCTTGTTGCTCCCCTCGCTTCCAATCCAGCCTACACTCAAACTTCCACACGCCGGGAGAGAAAGAGAGCCATGCACAGCTACAGAGCCATGCACCCCCACCCGCACCCGTACCACACCGCCCCTGCCCCTCCGCCCAAGATGGCCAGTGGTGGCCATGGCGGCGGCACCGAGGATGACGACCAGTCCATGCTCCTCCTCTCCCTCTGGCCGCCTGGCCACCACCATGACGTGGCGGCCTCCTCCTCGGCGTGCTCCTCCCACTCCGTGGCCACGGCCGCGCACTCCACCGCGTCTTCGCCCTGGTTCAACCCAAGCCATGTCTACCATGGCTGTGGCGTTGGAGGCGGCGGCGGCAGCAGCGGCAGCTTCTTGTTCCACGAGCAGGACCCTAACGTGAGCGTGTCGCTCTCCATCGCCCCTCCGTCTCCGTGCGGCGCCAATCTGGCTCCCTGTGGCGGGAGCTTCGCCGCGCCGGTCGCGCCGCCCTCGGCCGCCACGGCGGGCGGGATCGGGAACCAGGTGCCCAGCCAGTACTGGATCCCCTCCGCCGCCGAGATCCTCGTCGGCTCCACCCAGTTCTCCTGCGCAGTCTGCAACAAGACCTTCAACCGCTTCAACAACATGCAGGTAACACGATGATCTTCTTGTCGTACATCATTTAATGCACCGGTGGTGCAGATCAACGTGTGTGTGTGTTCTCAAAGTACATGTGTTGAGCTTCTTTCTTCCCTGCAGATGCATATGTGGGGGCACGGGTCGCAGTACCGCAAGGGGTCGGAGTCGCTGCGGGGGGCCGTGACGGTGGGCACGGCGGCGCCGCCGCCGTCGCTGATGCGGCTGCCGTGCTACTGCTGCGCGGAGGGGTGCCGGAACAACATCGACCACCCGCGGGCGCGGCCGCTCAAGGACTTCCGCACGCTGCAGACGCACTACCGCCGTAAGCACGGCGCGCGGCCCTACGCGTGCCGCCGATGCGGCAAGCGCTTCGCCGTGCGCGGCGACTGGCGCACCCACGAGAAGAACTGCGGCAAGCTGTGGTTCTGCGTCTGCGGCTCCGACTTCAAGCACAAGCGCTCCCTCAAGGACCACGTCCGCTCCTTCGGAGGCGGCCACGCGCCGCACATCATCGAGTCCGTGGCCGTCGACGAGGACGAGGACGAGGACGATGAGCATGACGACGGCGACCTGCACCTGTACGACGAGAACGGCAACGCCGGCGACGGCAGCGACATGGTCTTGCTCTAGACAGCTACTCCTCATTAGCTTTATTGCCTCTACCATGTCTTTAGTTATTACTAGTCGATCCACTACGTGGTACGTAGCTTCTAGGTTTAGTTCGCATTGCTTCCCAACTGCATTATCATTAGTACGTCCAGAGTGCTTGCATGGCGAGGTGTTACAGCCCTAGTGCAAGTTTAATTAACTACAAGTGTGCGTCTGTGTGTCTGTCCCATGGAAGAAGTGTCGTAGTACGTACGGTCAGAGTCATGCCGATCGACCGGGATGTGTAGTGTACTGTGTCATGGTCACTTCATGTATTTGTCGTCTGGTCTTTATCTGCGTCTAAAGCTCTACCACTGTTTCATGGTGTCCCGTGCATGCGTCAAGATCGAGTACTACAAAAGAGCTAGAGGGAGGGAGAGGGTGCCATTCCTATCTTACTGGGTTTATTTTGGCGCTGAAAAGAGTTGTTACCACTGTGGTTTCTTTCCCCGATCGGCGACTCGTCAATCTCTCGGATGCTTCTCTTTTGTGCTTTCCCTCATGGGCGACTTGTCATGTCCCCCCGCAGAGACTGATGGGAGGGCGTTTCTGATCTTTTCCTCGATCGGCTCCTAGACACCAGGCCCTTTCTCCTGCTTGTCTTTTCACATATATGTGCAAACTCAACTACTCATCATCAACTGGGGTAACAAAGAATCATTTCCAATCCGCCACTCCAGATAGAAACTCAAGGACCTCCAAGTTTTTTTGGCTTTCAAAAGCAACAGCATGTGATCCATCTATTTATTTTTAAATTTAGTAGATAGACATACATAAAGAAAAAAAATCTGAACCGGCATTTCAGCTGGGGCACATTATAACGATATATGTGCATATTAGTTCTCGTTAGGAGAAGCCTTTGGCCAACAATTACACTATTAATATGTATATTCTGTAATATGAAACCGTTATCATAAATAAGTACTTTGGAATATGAATTTAATGACACCAACTTTATGACACATAGAGTATATACTAGTAGAGAAATTGTTGGACAACGGTTTATGCAGAGTAAAAAAAATGGAGAGGGTGCAAAATTAGGACCTAAATCACTATGTTTGGTCAGATTGGCTTGACACTAATAGAAAATAGGGCTTTGGTTCTGGCCAGATTAGAGCAAAAGTCCCGGTCGTGTTATGAACCGGGACAAATGTGAGCATCAGTCCCGGTTCGAGCGGCTAGGACGCCAGCCGGGCCTCGGCAGGCATCAGTCCCGGTTCGGCTGGGACCTTTATGAGGACCCTATTGATTTTCTCCTTCGAAATTATGGTGCATTAGTTTAACTATTATCTGATAATAAAGTTTGGAAGAAGTTTTTCATTTAACAATCATGGGTGGAGGGGGTCCTCTCTTGAATGCATTACTCAAAGGGTGTGGCTAGGTCTTCGTCGACTGAGATTTAAGCAAGTCTTAGTCAAGTCACACAATATATAAGAAGAAGAAAGGAAAAAGTGAAAAGAAAAAATTTATACAAATCTCCATGCAAGATCAAAGGAATATAGCACCGACTAAGACATAACAAAGTCGAATGAGACTTAGCAACACTGTTACTCAAAAAGGGTCACGAGTGACCAGGTTTACAGAGGTGCACTGGTGCAGGAGGAGAGTCTTCCTTTTAATTAGGAAGACATGCAAATTTATTTCATTTTTGGAAACACTATGCGTAGTCATAGAACCCCTACTCAACACCGGAGTTTCAAGATTGAGAAATTCATCATAGATGCCTAACCATCGAGGGGAATGTCGCTTCCCACTGAAGAATAATCACCATTAATGAGACAATACAGTGTCAAACACGATGTTTGTTTGCTGGTGGGATGGTGGTATAACCAACCTCCTAACCATCAAACAATATGTCTGTCTTTGTGTGAGGTGCGTGTGTGGTGGTATATATGTTTGCGAGCGTGTGCATCTTTGTACCTTCTAGTCGACAAAAACATATCATGAAGACAAACAAAAAAAGTTGTGTTGATAGGGGTTTTTTCATTCATTGATCTATCCAGTTTCCTTGTAGAATATATGTATTTCCTTGTAGAACATGTATTAGTCGTTAAATCAAAACAAAAAAATGTTGAGTGTGGAGAAAGATCATAGCTACATACTCCCTCCGTTTCATAATGTAGTGCGTATAGATTTTCTTTAAAGTCAAACCTGACAAACTTTGACCAAATTTATAGGGGAAAACGTTTACATCTAGAATGTCAAACCTATATAATTAGATGTAGTTTCATATTTTATATAATTGATATTGTAGATATACATAGTTTTCTCTATAAACTCAGTCAAAATTTGCAAACTTTGATTTTGCAAAAAACCTATAGACACTACAGTATGGAACCGAGGGAGTAGCTTATTTTGGATGAGCGAGAATTAACGGCGATATATTTATTCCGGACAAGCATTATAGTCCCAAATGGTTTATTCAGGTGAGATCAGACAATAACACTACACAGATTTTCAATATTTGCGCAATCTCTGGCAATATCGGCTAGTTTGCTCAAATATATTTGTTACATATATTTGAGCAATGCATGTACCACATACATAAAGCTACGTACCAATCATGCATGCAAGTACCCATTTGTAGCCTTTATAATAATTTAGGGTTTTGGTCAAAAGTGAGCGATGTGCATGTATGCTTCTACGGCCCAACGTACACCATACAACTTTTCATACATCTATATATCTCTGCTCTGTTTAGTAGAGTGGGGTACGTTGTAGATATACGCTTTTCTGCACATACGAGCCAGCATATGGAAAGGCAGTGGAAGGAGCCAAAGTCTTGAGTTAAGGCTAGCCAAGCCATGCCGTGCCATGTCATGCATGGGGGCAGGACTGGGGAGGGTGCAGCTTTTGGCTGCGGCACTCACTTGGCGCCCAAATGAATGAAAGAGAGGGAGAGGGAGAGGGAGAGCGAGAGCGAGAGAGCTGGAAATGGCCTTCGTCACGGCCTCCCATCTCTCCTCACCTTTCTTTACCCCTTTCCCTTTTGCAGTACGTACTGCATGGTGCATGGCATGCCCCCCCTCCCTCCTCTGCCAAAGCTACACGCACCACCCGGCAGGCCTCTCTCTCTGGAGTCTGGAGACGGAGAGTGCATGCACATGGAGATGCAGATCAAAGCGATTGCTTTGCTAGGGTTGAGGTGAGAGAGGAGGCATGCATTGCTGTTGCTGCAGCCGAGCGAGAGAGAAGACTGCGGCCGGCCATGGCCATGCATGCATGCGATCGGCGGTCGTCGTGGCCTGTGCACGTACCAGACAGGCGGGCAGGAGGACAGGAGGGGACTGCGTCTGCGTGCATGCATGGGAATGAGGGGTGTGGCGCCACGGGATTGGCGCTGCGGCCGTCGATCGCTTCGTCGTCTGATGATCGAGCCGGCGACCGACCGACCATGGCGCCGCCTCAAAGTGAGTGCCGGCGCCTTGCACGCTTCGCCCAAAATCATGCATCTCCCTGCTGCTGCTGCGTGAAGCGTGATGGCATGCATGCATTCTCTCTTCAATGCTACAATGATTTCTTCTTGTGTACTGCAGATTACGCATCCAACCTGGGCTGCATGCGCTGCGTGGCGTGCACACCCTCTAATCACCTTACCTTTAGTATGAAACGTATTTTAATTCAACTAAATGAAGCACGCAACTTCGTTGTATAAACTGCAGCTCCAGCGGTTTTCTCCCGTGCGTACTGCAGTGCATGTGTACATATATTGATATATACGTAGAAAGGAGAAACGTGCACGGTGGCATGCACTCGTGTCGACACGTACTGTGCTGGCAGTAGGCCCTCACGGGACGACACAGTGCGACCAACCTATCAGAAAAGCATGCATGGAGCTGTACATGCACGCATACGTGTACGCACGCACGCACGTACCTACGTACTTACACATGCATGGCATACTGGTTTGCTTGCTTTCTTTTATCAAAGGAACAGACATCCCGCCTGCGTTGCGCAGACAGCACAGTGCACACTGCGCATGCATACATATGCATGAAATGAAAGCATGTGCATGTGTGTGTGTTTGCATGGCGCTAGCTAGCTCTGCAGTTTTGCGTTCCTCTCATCGATCAGTTCATCAGGCTCTGCATGCAACGTACGCTGTGCTCCACAGTCGCTTTACGCAGAGAGAGAGAGAGAGAGAGAGAGAGAGAGAGAGAGAGACTGAGAGAGAGAGAGGCCTAGCTTAGCTTAGCTAGCCACCCAGCGTGCAGCGGCAGCTGCTCGACCGATCGATCACCACGTACAGAAAATTACTAGCATCCATGCATGCATGCATGGACCACAGTGCAACTATATTTGTCCCTCTGTCTCTATCTGCGCCCCGAGCCTGAACCTAGTGAGACACCGAGGAGGAGAGAGAGGGCTGCTATCAGAGTAACGTGCGCAGCGTAGTCACGTCGCTACGGTGCCCTTGTACGATGCATGGACCCACGCGGCATGCATCTGGCAGGGAGGCTGATCATCCCGGGGCATCGTCCACTTGCTTGCATTTCAACGGTTGGATCCGGAATCAGATGGTAGAGCCACTGAGCCAGCCAAATGATTGATGTTAGATACTCCCTCCATTCCATAATGTAGTGCTTTCTTTATCTCCGTGCTTCAACTTTGACCGTAAATTTAACTACCAAGACCGATTGCGGTGGGAGCAAAAATTATATCAGTGAATTCGTATTCGAAAGAAATTTTTAATTATGTAATTTTTTCACCCGCCGCAGTCGGTCTCGTTCATTAAATTTATGGTCAAAGTTCGACCTCGGAAAGCGCGGGCACACTATATTTTGGAATGGAGGGAGTACTATACAAAGCTTACCCCGATTAGAGCATCCGCACCCTTGTATATTACGGAGTAGACGCTAATATCAACGGAACAGCAGATATCTCCCTCATCAACCCATCTACACTTCTTTTACCATTTCCCAGCTTAGCACCAGATAGCTGCTAAGAGCTTCAATTTTGATTAAAATATATACATGAGATAATTAAAAATGAAAATATATTGCATAGAATCATATGCTCACCCTAGTGCTGGTCGTAAAGTATTTTCGATCTTAGACGATTTCTCGCACTTTAGTGTTGCTTGGCATCCAGGGATATGAACGCTCTTAGAGCATCTCCAGTCGCGCCCCCAACAGCCCCCCCCCCCCCCCCCCCCCCGCGATTTTTCAAATTGGCCCAGTCGCGTCCCCAGGAGCCTGTTTTTCGCGGGTTTGGGCCGAAATTGGCGTCGGCGGACCCAGGCCGAACCCGGCGCACTGGGGGGCGCCCGAGGGTGCCGGGGCAAGTGTTTTGGCGCGAAAGAACGGTGGGCCCGCCGAGTCAGCGACCCCCGAGCCTCGTCGTCCTCATCGCGTGGGTTTCCCGCGGGGAATCAATGCGAAGGCTGCCGCCGGTCAGCCTTCCATTGATTCCTCATGGACGACGCGCCGCCACCGGTCCGCCAAGGCGACACCGGGCAGGGGTCCAGCAGGGGCGGCCGCGTGAAGGAGGAGAAGGACGACGATGACAACGGCGATGGCGGCGACGGCGGCGACTTCGCCGCGCTCAGCGCGTTCTTTGGACTGTAGTTGCGGCCTTTTTCTTTTAAGTATTTCAGTTTCCTATGTAAAAAACTATTTAAGTCGCCTATGTAATGTCATGTTCGCCGAATTTTAGCCGAAAATTTGTCCCGGTTGCTGAATTTCAGCCGAATTCCTTTTCAAAAAAATATTAAAGACGCCTTCTGGAGGTGACCCTGGGCCGGCGGCTGGGAACCCGAAAGCCCCCAGGCCGATTTTAGCGCCGGTTCGCCGCCACGCGGCAATTTTACGAGCCGCCTGGGGGGCCAACAGCTGAAGATGCTCTTAGAATCCAGTCTCATGCGTGTGGTTTGGCAAACCCTGAAGGAACTATTGTGGACATATGTTTTGAAAATAGGGGATGGGTCATTTTCATATTTAAAAATCACGTGGGTCCATTTATATCCAACATACTCCCTCCGTTCCTAAATATTTGTCTTTCTAGAGATTGCAACAAGTGACTACATACGGAGCAAAATGAGTGAATCTACACTCTAAAATATGTCTATATACATCCGTATGTTTAGTCCATTTGAAATGCTTAGAAAGACAAATATTAAGGAACGGAGGGAGTACATAGGAAACAGAAAGTGCACGAGACAAATTAAAGTAGAAACCGATTTCAGTATCATATCAGTCAATATCTACTACAATCGGAAGAAATGTGGCTGTGATCAGGTTGTTACATGCCATCATATAACATTTTTCTCACAATTAACGCCTTTTGCCTTTAAACTAATGAAATTTGTTGACATATTGTATACTCTCTGTGTAGAGTATGTTCTGAAAATTTATTAGGGTTTTGTGCAGTACTTCAATTCTAAACTGAAGTTCTGTAATTGTCTACTTGATTAATTACACCTAAACGATGGTACATGTGAGGACACTGTTGTCTATCTGCCTAAAAAGGGACACTGTAGTATGTGGCTCGTGGTTTTGTCTTTCGAGCGTGTTGGGCCCAGGAGTAAACTGACATGGGTTGCGCCCAGGGCACCATTTCTGGTGAAAGAACAAGCACAAGAGTCTCCACGCATGGATGCTAGCTCCAAGCTATGGAGATGGGCAGACCCGCAGAGACTTGCATATGCATGCATGCACAGTACATCTTCTTCGCAAACTCCGGCCTGGTCCCTACCCGATCTTCTCCACAAGTACCGTGGCCTTTAAAAACGCAATAGTCTAAAACAGGCCCGGTTTCTTTCTCTTTACTCCCTAGCTAGTTTGTCTCTTTTCCTCCTACTATTTTCCTACTTATATATATATCTACAACTACAATGATTGATCAATGAGTTTTGCGGTGCCTTTTCTTTCATCAACAATGGTTGTGGGTTTCTTTATATAGTATAATGTCCAGATATTACCGGGCTGGCAAAAGCATTATTCTGGAGGTTTGTCATTTTGAACTTAAATTCTACTTTGTGCTAAGTGTCCTAAAGTGGTAGAAAATAGAGTCAATTACACCACAGGTGTCTGAACTTGGCAAGAAAAATCAATTTGGTACTAAAACCTGCGGCATGATAGAATTTGGATTGGGTGTGCATCTACGGTGCTAATCATGTTTTATATGTATAAGTGATACGTCCATTTTGCATCATGTTTTTATATTGATATTTATTGCATTATGGACTGTTATTACACATTATATCACAATACTTATGCCTTTTCTCTCTTATTTTATAAGGTTTACATGAAGAGGGAGAATGCCGCCAGCTGGAATTCTGGACTGAAAAGGAGCAAATATTGAAGACATATTCTGCACAACTCCAAAAGTCCTGAAACTTCACAAAGAATATTTTTGAAATATATAAAAAATATTGGGCGAAGAAAGCACAAGAGGGGGCCACCTGCCATCCACAAGGGTGGAGGACGCGCCCTACCCGTTGGGCGCGCCCCCCTACCTTATGGGCCACCTGGCAGGCCCTCGACGCCCATGTTCTGCTATATGGTGTGTTTTGACATGGAAAAAATATGGAGGAAGCTTTCAGAACGAAGCGCCGCCCTCTCGACGCGGAACTTGGGCAGAACCAATCTAGGGCTCTGGCGGAGCTGTTCTGCCGGGGAAACTTCCCCCTGGTAGGGGAAATCGAAGCCATCGTCATCACCAACGATCCTCTCATCGAGAGGGGGTTAATCTCCATCAACATCTCCACCAGCACCATCTCCTCTCAAACCCTAGTTCATCTCTTCTATCCGATATTTGTCTCAAAACCTCAGATTGGTACCTGTGGGTTGCTAGTAGTGTTGATTAGTCTTTGTAGTTGATGGTAGTTGGTTTATTCGGTGAAAGATCATATGTTCAGATCCTTAATGATAATTAATACTCCTCTGATTATGAACATGAATATGCTTTGTGGGTAGTTACGTTTGTTCCTGAGGACATGGGAGATGTCTTGTTATAAGTAATATCATGTGAATTTGGTATTCGTTCGATATTTTGATGAGATGTATGTTGTCTTTCCTCTAGTGGTGTTATGTGAACGTCGACTACATGACACTTCACCATGATTTGGGCCTAGGGGAAGGCATTGGAAAGTAATAAGTAGATGATGGGTTGCTAGAGTGACAGAAGCTTAAACCCTAGTTTATGCATTGCTTCGTAAGGGGCTGATTTGGATCCATATGTGCTATGCTATGGTTAGATTTATCTTAATTCTTTTTTCGTAGTTGCGTATGCTTGCGAGGGGGGTTAATCATAAGTGGGAGGCTTGTCCAAGGAAGGGCAGCACCCAAGCAGCGGTCCACCCACATATCAAATTATCAAAGTAACGAATGCGGATCATATGAGCATGATGAAAACTAGCTTGACAACAATTTTCATGTGTCCTGGGGAGCGCTTTGCTTTATATAAGAGTTCGTCCAGGCTTGTCATTTGCTACAAAAAGGATTGGGCCACCTTGCTGCACCTTGTTTACTTTTATTACTTGTTACCCGTTACAAATTATCTCATCATACAACTATCTGTCACCGATAATTTTAGTGCTTGTAGAGAATACCTCGTTGAAAACCGCTTGTCATTTCCTTCTGCTCCTCGTTGGGTTCGACACTCTTACTTATCGAAAGGACTACGATAGATCCCCTATACTTGTGGGTCATCAATAAGGTGATGACGTGGTGCGCCGGCATGGCATGGGGCCCACTCGTCAGTGACTGGGAGGCGGGGACAAAGGCGTGTGACTTGTTTTTTTTTGCATAAAACACCTTGAAATTATTTTTTCATCGTGGAAAGGCCCTTTAAATCTTTTCCCTTTTTCAAAAAGCCCCTGAAATGTACAGGGGTCGAACCAGCGACATGAACGTAACAAGACGACAATGCTGGCTATCATGCCAAATATTATTTGTTGTTTATATTTGATAGCCGTATTAAATGGCCATAAGCAAACACACACATGGGGCTTATATGGGCTGCACCGATTATAATTCATATTTAATATTTTATTTTAATTTTAAAATTATACAATAATATTGTTTAGAACTAATTAAACATATATTTTAATTAATAATATTTCTCTTAAAGTGAATACATGAATATAGCCTGAAATTACATGAATCTTTTCTAAATACATTATGAATAATTTTACAATTCATGAATATTATTATAATTAATCAATATTATTATCATTAAAAAATATTATTATAATTAATAAATATTAGTTTGGTTATATAAAAGAAATTATATAATCGTGTGTAGTTTTGAATTACATGAAATTTCTTTTAAATAAGAACATTTTTAGAATTATATGAAAAATATTGTATATAAGAATATTCTTTATGATTACATGAACATTGTTTTAAATAATTTATTTCATTATATTATTTGTTATTTAAATATTTTTACATAATTCTAAGAAAGGAAAAAAGCTAAGATGTGAAAAATGGTCGTGGTGACACCTGCCCATTTAACACTTATGTGTTTGATCAGCTATAGGTCATTAGGTAGCTATCCAAAATGAATATCATATCGCAATTGGTCTGATGGATAGTACGACTGGCCAGATTACCACAGGTTGGTTTGTTCGACCCTGGGCGCCGCACATATTTTGCATATTAATATCCTCCTTGCAATGTATACTGACGGACGGGGCCCAATGGTGACTTTTCATTTTTTTTTAAGAAAAAAATTTGAAGGGGCTATTTCTTGAAAGAAAAAAACAGCCAAGTTTTCGCAAAAAAACCAGGTCACATGCCCTTGTCTCTGTCTCCCGGTCACTGACGGGTGGGCCCTGCGCCATGCTGGCGCACCCCATCAGCACCTTAGATGCATGCCCAAGCCAAATTCTGTCACCAGTTCAATGTATGCTGCAAGTTTTAGCACCAAGCTGACTTTTCTCGTCAAGTTTAAGCACTTGTGGTGTAATTGACTCTAGAAAAGACCCTGTTTTAAAAAGTGCACCACTCTGTATCCCATTTAACACTCTAGTTTCCATATATCCAGTTTTACCAATTTGTGTTGAATCTATGTGCGTGTCATTCTCGCCGGGGCGATGTGGCAAGTTAGTGCGGCCTCAAGGGATCACATCAATGAAGAAAACGATGAATCCCTCGACGATGCCGCCAACATCTTCATGGAGCAAGGTTTCTACTTCGACTTTAACCCCACACCATAAATGGCTTTAGAATGGCTCGCCACATTGGATTGTAGTTGGATGTATGACGGCAATCCAAACACACATAGTTTCCATGTATCAATGAATGACTCCTTTGAGTGAGGAGTGAAAGGGTACCATGAGGATATGATGTCCATTGATGTGGGATATCCTACAAACATCACCATGACAAGAGTTCGTTTGGTAAGTGGCATGTGCGACGTCTATTTCACATACATAAAGGTGAATCATCTCCTTTACAGGTGTTTACTTGACCCCTTCGATGATGGTATACTACTTGACATCCGTTTCGCGTGCATGCATAGGTATTGTCAGAACTTCACTGATGACGAGGAGGAGTGCAAGCACCAAGGAACGCCTACACCATCCGTGAGGGAAGCGTGGAGGCGAAGACAAATGAAAACAGAGCTGCAACAAGCTACAACCACCGGACGTCTGGTCACCACCGAACGTTCGATACCTGATGCTGCCGAGCGTACAAGCCCCGCGAGGAATCGGCTGAAGACAAATGCTACAGCGGCCGGGTGACCCACGACGACCGGCCATCCGATGAGTCCAGCTACTGGACGTCCGACATCGACCAGAAATACGATGCCAAGGGACCTGAGAGGAATTGTCGGAAATTCGGTGCGTACCAGAGGTCTGCTGGCTCGCGAGCCACCGGATGCCCGATGCCTGCGTGTGCGCATTTTGATGCCTTTGGCCTTGTATCTCTCTCCCACCTACCATTCTGTGACTAGTACTATAAATAGATCTCCCCTTACTCATTTCTATGGTTAGATAAGAATAGATCTCATATCATAGAGCTTAGCTCATGTACCTCCTCTTTTGGGATTCCTCTTGACAGAGGGACACTTCGTTGGAGTTCAAGACCTCCATTAGAGAAGATCCTTAGGGATTCAAGACCTCTTTTAGGGAAGATCCACCCATGGATTCAAGACCCATCTCTCCATGATATTTGGATAAACTACCTTGTATCTTTATTTCTCTTGTTGTTCTTGGGTCTTGATGCACCTCTTGTATTGCTTGTGATGTGAGGAGTACTTGGAGTGAATCTTGTCCAGTAGAGTGTTTCCCCCTTTGATTTCTTCACGTTTCCCCCTCATGTTCTTCGTGTTCTTCACGTTCCTCCTTAAATCCACCTCCAATTCGTGAACATCGGGACAAATTACACTGATTAGGGTTTGCCCTACATCATCTTGGTATCATGAGCCACGTTGACACGAATTTGAAGCCCTACCCCCACTTTCTACCCCTTAGATCAATTTTTTCTTGCCCACTTTTCAAAATTTCCCAAAAAATAGCCCAACAAAAAATTCTTGTGATTTGTTGTTCTTGTGAGTTTTTGTTGATTTTGATATGTGGATCTAGTGTTTGGCAAGTGGATCTACTTTCTTTGGCGCTCTCTAGCCCCATTTTTCCTTTCCCCCAATCAACTTCAAGCCCAAAATCGCGTCCTGGATCTGAAATCTCACGTTGACCCCCGACGCACCAGATGACCGACACTTTACCGGACGTCCAACCCCCTCGAGCCACTGGATATCTGAAACTTACCGGAAATTCGGAACCCCAAAACAGCGCCAAATTACTGGAAGTCCAACACTTCATCGGACTCCCGGTACTACAAAAAACTGAGTTCGATGAAATTTTGTTTCGGTGATAACTAATTCATCCAGAATCTGATTTTGACGTTATTTAGCTCGTTTTGTAGATATTGACGTCCCCCATTCTAGAAAAATACTTTCACCATATTTTGAATGCATTAAAATTTTCAAACATTAGCATCTTTGCCTAGGCCCTCCATCATACCATTTGCAATACCACCATAGACTTCCGCAACCTAACCCATTTTGATTCCCATTGCACTTGTGGTTGCTTGAGTTCTGATTTGAGTCTCCTAAGGTGTTTTGGCTACTTAGGGACAGTTATTTCTTTACAACCACCAGCGACTTGTAGTGGTCCATCGACTACATCCAGCATGAGCTTCCGCAACCGACGACGATCATCCATCCTTTGAGACCATCTTCAACCGGAAGCAAGGCCGGCTACCCCCCCCCGACTACTTGAAAGTTTATGTTTGACCAAGGTATCCATTCCGCCAACCACCTTTCCTTCCTTGCCAATAAACCTTGATAGCCCTACCATATTTGCGAATACCTTCATACCTGTCGAGACTAGCTATCCGAGTATTGTCAGGCTTTGTGAAAACTTGAGCACCATAGTGATACGATATCATAGTGTTGCATCATTTGGTATATCATATGATAGATTACTCCCATGCATATCTTGTGATACTTGTCTCATGTATTTGGTTGAGATTCAAAAATAATAGTGGAGAGGAAGAAAAAGGAGCAAAAAAAGACCAAAAAAGCTTTTAAGCAAGAAAAAGATCAAAGCTTATAGGCAAAGAGTGTAGCATAAAAGATATACTTGTGCATGAGGACACATGGAATAGGAAACATTTTACTTGCATGAATATGAACGGTGCCAAGTGCTGAATCGTGCCCAAACGTGCAATCAAGCTAGCATCTCTCCTTGTGTTTGTGCAACACAAGCATAGTCTTCGTTAGGCAATTTGTATTGCTCATCCCTATAGTTACACAATCCCCATTATCCCATCGCGTGCGTTTCTTTTTGCCCTCCTCTATATTTGTGATCACTTGCTTTGAATTTTGAGTTCTTTGGATTGATTTCAACATTTACATATCTTGGACTTCAATTTGCTTGACTTTTTGTGCCACTAACCCCACGGAGCTCCACTATAAGCCATTTGTACCAAGTGCACTCTTTTCCTTGCAGACATTCTGGTCTTTTGAGGTCCAACTAGAACTTCAGAAAGAGGTAACTTTGGTGTGTTCATTTCATCTCTTTCTCACACTTTCTCGAGTGCTTCTATGTATAGGGACGACACATCTTCTTCGGTCTACGACAACAATGACGAGTTCGATGCCACGAACGACCACATCCGCACCAAGATGGACAAGCACTTGGAGGAGCTCAAAGCCCTCATTAATACCGGCAAGATGTCTTCTTCATTTTCTAGAAGATTCTCAAGTGCACATGCTCCAGAGCAACCATCTATGTCAAGATTACTTTGGCATCGACACCATTACCGGTCTGAGAAAATAATGGCACCAACATCAAGGCATGCACCCATGAACAAGCGTGAAGGTCAAGAGCTCAACACCAACCACCGCTCCATGACCTCACCATCTACCTTGGCATCTTCACCAAGCGACATGAAGGCATCTTTGCCTTCGGATATGCGGCAACTTCGTCCACAAGCACCTCAAGAGAAGCTTTCCAAGCTCAAGTCTGTGACTTCCTTGAGCTACTACGACTTCGACACCAACTATGAGATTACTTTCTATGGGAGTCACGACCCCGAAGAGTACCTTGAGTAGGAGCGCAAGATGGACAACTACCTCAAGCTACATCAAGTTCCCTCCGAAGATCAAGTAAAGTGCACCACTAATAACTTCCACGACTACGCGTTGACATGGTGGCTTCACACACCTTCGAAGAGCTTCGACGCGAGTTGGCCCAAGATGAAGAATGCTATGTAGCGAGAGCCACCTACACAGAACATCATCTTCGCCAATTGGAGAACACCATACAAGGAATCAAGTCCCTCGATGTGATGAAGAAAGCCTTGCGATGAGCCGGTGTGGATGACCCTGTTTGGATGAAGTTCCACTTCATGGTGGGATTGAACAACGACATCTCTAATACTATCTTCCTCCACAACTACGAGTCTCTTGTCGACCTCTACATTGGTGCTCTCAAGGCGGAACAAGAACTCGTGAAGGCCAAGGCTTCTCCACCCCAAGCACACTTCACGGCGACTAAGCTCCACAACAACGAGCATGAGGATATTACCACCGAGATGGCCAATCCTGATGAGCTCCAAGACGATGCTCCGAGTTTGACTTCACCACCATCCCTATTTCTGCAATTGACGATGCCGTGTCTACCACCACTCTTTTTGAAGACGGTGCACCGACGACTACGACCATGGAGCCACTCAAGGACCAAGATTTGGAGGCGAGCGACATGGTGGCGAGGAAGGATGATGCTTCCATCTTTGGAGGCGAGAGTGAGATGACTGAGCATGGGATGTCCCCTTCGGTCATGGAGGCGAGTGATGATGTGCCATCTTCAACCTTCATCCATAGTGATGATGACGAGACGGTTAAGCATCGGATTTCCCCTTCAACCACGATGGCGTTTGGAGATGCCTGAGGGACACGAGCATCCATATTGAGAGTGAGAATGAGTTCACCACTAGCCCCGTAGATGATGAGATGCTCCGATTCCCATGTGAGGAGAGCCACAACCCCCACCACTTGAGTGAAATGAGTGACTTCACCATATGCAACATTGAGTGCACCTACCTTGAGGGAGTGAGTGAGCCACCATATAGAGAGAGTGAGATAGTTGATAGGTCTTATGAGGCCATTTCGATTCTAACAACTTAACCGCTGGAAGATGGCGGAGGGCATGTGCAAAGATGTCAAAATTCGAAAGATTTGATGATGGCAAATGATGGTGTTAGTATTTTTGTGTGGTGGAGGATCTCAATATCTACAAAAGGAGCTAAAGAACGTGAAAATTGGACTCCAGATGAATTAGTCATGGCCAAAACCGTTTTTGGAAGTGGGCTGAAACTCGGGGGTGCGGGCACCCGGGGGTGGGAGGATGCGGGTGCCCGGGGTGGTCAGGGAGTTGGGCGGAAAAGTGGCCCGGGGGTCCGGGTGCCCGCAGGTAAGAGGTGCGGGCGTCCGGGGTGGTCAGGGGGTTTGGGCGAAAGTTGCCCGGGAGTCCGGGTGCCCGGGGAAAAGTGGTTCGGGTACTGGGGTAGGCCGAGAAGACTCTATTTTGGGCGAAATTTTCATATCTCGATCTAGGGGCGGAAGAACTTGATTCCAAGCTTCAAATTGGATTGGTAAAAAGAAAAATTGAGGCTAGGGAACGCCAAGGGAGGTAGATTCAGTTGCCAAACACTAGATCCATGGATCAAAATCAACAAAAACTCATAAGTACCAACAAAATGCAAGAAATTTTTTGGGGCTCTTTTTGTGGGGAATTTTTGAATTGGGACAAAAACACACAAAATTAGGATAGAAAAGGGTGGGGGATACTCCAAATTCGTGATCAATGTTGATACCAAGATGTTGTAGGGTGGAGACCCTAAGTGGAGATCTTTCACGAATTGGAGGGGGATCCATGAAGAACGCGAAGAACACGAAGAACGAGAGGGGAAATCACAAGAGGAATACTCAAGAACAAGTCCAATCACACATCCACTAGACTCAAATCCACACAAGATCCACAAAGGTGCATGAAAAACAAGAGGAACACAGATACAAGGTAGAGTTCATCCCAAATGCAAATGAGATGAGGTTTTGATGATCTAGATAGATCCTTCCCTAGATGGGGTCTTGAATCCACTAGGGATCTTCTCCAAAGGAGGCCTTGAACCCCCAATGGAGTCTCTCTCTCTCTCTCAAGAGGAGTCCCACAAGGGGAGGTACATGAGCTAAGCTCCAATGTGTAGTTCTAATCTTAGCTAACCCTAATTCTGTGCTAGGGGATGTCTACCTATAGTCTAGGGAAGATTTGGGGAGAAACAGGGGTACATGGGTCATTTGGCCCTTAATGCACGCAGGCATCACCGGAGGGGTCCGGGTACCCAGGGGTCGCTGGGATGAGGAGGCCGGGTACCCGGGGGTGAAGTCCGGGCACCCGGGGTAGCGCCAGGTGAGGCGCCGGGCACCCATGGGGTCAGGGTGCGGGCACCCGGTGGTGAAAGCCCGGGCACCCGGGGTGGTCAGGGACCACGCCCTTTGGGGGTCGGTGGTCCGGGCACCCGGGGCATAGGAGGCCGGGCACCCAGAGTGGTCTGAGGCCTCCGGTGCTTCACGTCTTGGGGTCCCTCTTCCTCCTCCTTCTCCCTTCTTGGATGGTGTATATGTTCACTTGCGCATGAACTCCTCCTCGCCGTCGATGAAGCTCCGGTAATACCTATGCATGCACACGATAGGGATGTCAAGTAGTATACCATCCTCGAAGGGGTCAAGTGAACACGTGTAACGGAGATGATTAACCTTTATGTATGTGAAGTAGATGTCGCACGTGTCACTTGCCGAATGGACTCTTGACATGGTGATGTCCGTAGGATGCTCCGCATCATACACTTTAGCAAATTCTTTCCAAGTAAGTCCTGTGAAAAAGGTCATATCTTCTTCATTCCTGATCATGCATAGAAAACAAAAGCCCTCTCTTGTATCCAGGTAGACATCTACATTGGCCCTGGCAGATCTGTTTATGCTCAGCTTCTTCAGAAGTTCGTCTCTTGCAAACATGGGATGCACTGAGCAAAATTCAGAGATTGCTCAAAATTATTTATATTGTTTATGAAGCTGGTACCATTTATGAGAGTGCTAAATACCATTTTTGACAGTGCTTACTAGAATTTAGGAACATTGGATATCACAAATTAGGTTCTGAGTTTGTTAGTTTCAGAAAGATTTATGGAAATATCAGTGTTGCAATATCATAATAATCATAGAAGACGTTTTCAAATTACACATAGGTTACATCTGACATCTAAAGAGTGGAATCTGGCAGTAAGTGGTACCAAGGGGTTACTATTGGCACTTTACCAAATTTAGTTAGGTCTACCTATTTTTAGGTACATTCCATTATAAGCATGATTTATGTTGAACTCATGAGCTGACTTTTCTACTTATGAACCAATCATGAAATCCATCAGCATTTATGTGTTACAATCCACAGCAGAGAATCTTTAGAACTGAACCAAACACTTGAATGACATGTTGTTTGATACACTTCAAATCTAAGAACCATACTATAATTTCTTTGAATCCTTGGGGAAGCATGATGCGGAGGTATTTGTCATTTTGAACATAGGGGAGACCACTAGGGGTGGAAATGGATCTGATGCGGATCGAATAGTGCTCTTACCACTTCCATTTTCATATTTTGAAAATGAATACGAAAACAATTTAGGAACAAATGATCTTTCACGTGTTATCAGATACGGATGCGGATCGAATGTTACTCGAATGCGGATCGGATGTTACTCGGATATGGACGCAGATCGGATGTTACTTGAAAACAATACGAAAACAAATACGGATGTTATCGGATACGAATGCGGATCGGATGTTACTCGAATACGTGTACATATCGGATGTTTACTCAATTTGGAAGGGTATCGAATAATAAGGACCACTACTGCAGGTTGGTCCAAACGTGATAGTCCAATCAGAGACCATTCAACGAAAATGTGTGCGATGCATTAATCACAAACAGTGATGTAATAAAACCATCAAAAAAGATACAAAACATTCGCGGTGGCGGTTGATGTCGCTTGAACTACGTCGGTATTTCCCCAAAGAGGAAGGGATGATGCAGCACAACTACGGTAGGTATTTCCCTCAGTTATGAAACCAATGTATCAATCCAGTAGGAGAACCAAGCAACACTATGTAAACGGTACTTGCACACAAAGAACAAATACTTGCAACCCGACGATTAGGAGGGGTTGTCAATCCCTCTACGGGTAAAAAGATAGATAAATTTGTGGAAGATTGGATAAATAGATCTCGATAAAATGCGAAATAAAAGATGTAAATAAAAAGTGCAGCAAGGTATTTTTGGGTTTTTGGAATAATAGATCTGAAAATAAAAGTGGCAAATAATAGATCGAAAAGTAAATATGATGAAGAATAGACCCGGGGGCCGTAGATTTCACTAGTGGCTTCTCTCAAGAAATAGCACACGATGGGTAAAAAAATTACTGTTGGGCAATTGATAAAACCTCAAATAACTATGACGATATCCAGGCAATTATCATTATATAGGCATCACGTCCAAGATTAGTAGATCGACTCATGCCTGCATCTACTACTATTACTCCATACATCGACCACTATCCAGCATTCATCTAGTCACTAGTAGAAAACATGGCTTTGGTTCGGCCAGAAAAGAGCATTAATCCCGGTTGCATTATGAACCGGGAATAATGTGAGCATTAGTCCCGGTTCGAGCGGCTAGGGCACCGTACAGGCATTAGTCCCTGTTCAAATGGGACCTTTAGTCCCGGTTGGTGCCACGAACCGGGACTAAAGGGTGCGATGCCCATTAGTACCGGTTCGTGGGACCAACCGGTACTAAACGTTAGACCTTTAGTCCCGGTTCGAGCCACCAACCGGTACTAATGGGGTTTGAGGCATTAGTACCGGTTCATGGCATGAACCGGTACTAAAGGTCCCATTTTCAAACTCTACCCCCCTGGATCGCCTTTTCAGTTTTGTAAAAAACAAAAGAAAATGATAAAAACTTCAAAAATTAAAATCCTTCCAGATGTAGTTATGTTACTACATGTACTAGTTAGGAAAATTTAAAAACTTAAATTTGGACATGTTTTGCAAAAAGTGTAGGGAAAATGTAAAACGGCTATAACTTTTGCATACGATGTCAGAAAAAATGTATAATATATCAAAATGTTCAACACGAAAATCCGCATCCGATTTTGACAGCCTACGGCCTATTTGCAAATTTTTAGAATCCTCAAATTTTAAAAGGAAAAAAAGTTATGCTCAAATTTCTGTTTTTTTTGAATTTTTGTTAAATCTGGTCAAACTATGGTCAAACTACTTATTCAAGAAGTATTAGTGTTACTAAATAATTATTCAAGAATATTAGTGTTACTAAATAATTATTTCGGTTTTTTTTGAATTTTGGTCAAATCTGGTCAAACTGTGGTCAAATTGTGGTCAAACAATGGTCAAACTAATTATTCAAGAAATATTAGTGTTAGTAAATAATTATTTCAGTTTTTTGAATTTTGGTCAAATCTTGGTCAAACTATGGTCAAACTACTTATTCAAGAAATATTAGTGCTACTAAGTAATTATTGTTTTTTAGAACAATAGTTTCAAACTCAAGCAGTGAAATGTGTGACTTCATGCTCAAGCTAAATTCCTGAGGGTTAATAGGATTGACATCTTACTATTGTCAGGAAAACAACAAGTGCAGACTTGGAAACGAGGGAGAATAGAACCCGGAAGTTAAGCGTGCTCAGGCTGGAGTAGTGAGAGGATGGGTGACCGTCCGAGAAGTTAGATGATTTGGAATGATGAGGGGTGATTAGAGATTAGAGGTTAAATTGAGCAGTGATGAGGGGTGATTAGAGATTAGAGGTTAAAATAATTCAGAAATTTGAAAATAAAAAAAATCAAAAAAATCAAAAAAGAATTTCAGAAAAAATCATAAAATTTCTTTAGTACCGGTTGGTGTTACCAACCGGGACTAAAGGTGGACCTCCAGGCAGCGGCCACGTGGAGGGCCTTTAGTCCCGGTTCGTGTAAGAACCGGGACTAATGGGGGAGGCTTTAGTAACGACCCTTTAGTCCCGGTTCCAGAACCGGGACTAAAGGCCCTTTTTCTACTAGTGAGTGTATTAAGTTCATGGAGAAATGGGGTAATGCAATAAGAACGATGACATGATGTAGACAAGATCTATTCATGTAGGAGTAGACCCCATCTTGTTATCCTTAATAGCAATGATCAATATGTGTCTTGCTGCCCCTTCTGTCACTGGGAAAGAACACCGCACGACCGCACCCATCAAAAAGCACCTCTTCCCATGACAAGAAAGATTGATCTAGTCGGCCTAACTAAACCAAAGATTCGAAGAAGAAATACGAGGCTATAAATAATCATGCATATAAGAGATCAAAACTCAAATAACTTTCATGGATAAAATAGACCTGATCATAAACTCAAAGTTCATCGGATCCCAACAAACTCATCGCAGAAAAAGTGTTACATCAAATAGATCTCCAAGAGACCATTGTATTGAGAATCAAAGGAGAGAGAGGAAGCCACCTAGCTACTGCCTATGGACCCGTAGGTCTACAATGAACTATTCACGCATCATCGGAGAGGCACCAATGAGGAGCTGAACCCCTCTGTGATGGTATCTGGATTGGATCTCGTGGTTCTGGAACTTGCGGCAGCTGGAATTGTGTTTCGTCGACTCCCCTAGGGTTTCTGGAATATTTGGGTATTTACAGGACGAAGAGGTGGTGCCGGTGGCCACCAAGGTGGGCACAACTTGGGGCACCTCTCTGGTACTTCTTTGGCCCATCTTGTGTCTTCTGGTCCAGAAAAATTCTCCAAAAAGTTTTGCTACGTTTGGACTCCGTTTGGTATTGAATTTCTGCGATGTAGAAAACAAGCATAAAACTGTAACTGGCACTGGGCACTATGTCAATAGGTTAGTCCCAAAAAATGATATGAAGTTGCTATAAAATGATTGTAAAACATCCAGGAATGATAATATAACAGCATGGAACAATCAAAAATTAGAGATACGTTGGAGACGTATTAGCATCCCCAAGCTTAATTCATGCTCGACCTCTAGTAGGTAAATGAAAAAAACAGAATCTCTGATGTGGAATGCTGCCTAAGATGTTCATCACATATTCTTTTCTTTTGTAGCATGGACATATGGACTTTTATATGGTTCAAAGCAATAGTCTAGTTTTGACATGAAGATTTCAATACTCAAGCATATCAACAAGCAACCATGTCTTTCAAAATATCAACGCTAAAGCAAGTTATCCCTAGCCCATCATGCTCAATCATTGATCCATTCATGAAACACTCGCAAATTAGCTACACCCAATGCTCAAGTACGATCATAGTGCCCCTTAGTTGGTGCTTTATAAGAGGATACGGAGACTCAAAAAAATTGCATATAGTAAATAGAAAGGCCCTTCGCAGAGGGAATTAGGGATTTGCAGAGGTGCCAGAGCTCAAAGCAAAAATTGAGAGATAATTAAAATTGAGAGGCATACTTTTCCCGTCAACGAAAATGACCGAGTAATTCCCAACACTTTCCATGCTAGATATATCATAGGAGGTTCCCAAATAGAAAATAAAGTTTATTCCTTTTTCCACCATTCTTTCACATTCCACGGCTAGCCGTATCCACGGGTGCCGTCCATACCAACACTTTCCAAGGAATTTATTATTTGACAACATAAAGTAAATTTATTTTCATTCCGGGACTGGGCATCCCTATTACTGCCGCACTCTCGTGCAATGACAAGTGAATAAACACTCATCTTGAGAATAACACATCTAGCATGGAAAATATTAGCCACCTCCTGCCACTTCATGAGTGGTATGAGCGCACAAAAAGGAAATTTATTTTGAAAATTAGAGGTGGCACATACAAATTTGCTTAGAACGGCACGGGAATATCGCATAGAGGTAGGTATGGTGGACTCATATGGCAAAACTGGGTTTAAGGATTTTGGATGCACAAGTAGTATTTCTACTTAGTACAAGTGAAGGCTAGCAAATAGATTGAGAAGTATCCAACCAAGAAACGAAAAATCACATAAGTGAGCATTAAGCATAACTAACACCGAATAATGCAACACAAGTAGGACGTAATTTCATTGCATAACTATTGACTTTCGTGCATGCATAGGGAATCACAAACCTTAACACAAATATTCTTACTAAAGCATACTTACTCATCAACATGACTCACATATCACTATCATCATATCTCAAAACTATTACAAAGAATCAAGTTTATTTTATCCAATGATCTTCATGAATTTTTTATTATATCCCTCTTGAATATCTATCACTTTGGGACTAGTTTCATATGTTGCTTTTGATAAGCTCAAACAAATTTAAGTGAAGAACATGAGCATAAAAATTTCTGTTCTCAAAATAATTCAAGTGAAGCATGAGAGAATTTCTTAAAAAAATTCTAACTCTCAAATAAATCTAAGTGAAGCATGAGAGCATTTCTTCAAAAATATTAAAGCACACCATGCTCAAAAAGATATAAGTGAAGCACTAGATCAATTCCATAGCTCAAAAAAGTTTAAGTGAAGCATATAGAGCAATTCTAACAAATCATAGCATAATTTTGGCTCTCTCAAATAGGTGTTTCCAGCAAGGATAGATGACACAAACTAAAATGCAAAACAAGCAAAGACTTATATAACACAGGACGCTCCAAGCAAAACTCATGGTATGTGACGAATAAAAATATAGCTCCAACTAAAATACCGATGGACGTTAGAAGAAAGAGGGGATGCCTTCCGGGGCATCCCCAAGCTTAGTTGCTTGTTTCTCTTTGGATAATAACTTGGGATGTCATGGGTCATCCCAAAGCTTAGGCTCTTCTTACTCCTTATTCCTTCATCCATCGCGATCTCACCCAAAACTTGAAAACTTCCTTCACACAAAACTCAACAAAACCTTTGTGAGATCCGTTAGTATAACAAAGCAAATCACCACTCTAAGTACTGTTGCAAACCAATTCATATTTTATTTTTGCCTTATACCTACTGTATTCCAACTTTACCATGGCTTATACCCTCCAATACAAACCATAGATTCATCAAAATAAGCACACAACACAAAGAAAACATAATCTGTCAAAAACAGAACAGTCTGTAGTAATGTGACAACTTCGAATACTTTTGTAACTCCAAAAGTTCTGAAAAATTAGGACAACGTAGGCAATTTGTATGTCAATCTTGTGTAAAAACTTCAAATTTTTTATCAAGCTTCTATAATTTTAAATAATTTTGTTACTGGGGTACAATGTTTTTTGTCAACAAGATCAAATCAACTATTACCCAACATGACCCAAAGGCTTTACTTGTCACAAACACTAATTAAAACATGAAAAACACAATCATAAGAGTAGAATAATTGTGCAAACACTCAAGAACAGAAATAAAAAGGCAAAAATATATAATTTATTCATTGGGTTGCCTCCCAACAAGCGCTATCGTTTTATGCCCTTAGCTAGGCATAATGCATAGATTCAAGTATTCTCATCTTTGGTTCTAGATACATATGATACCCTCATGATTGATTCATATGGTGGCTTTATTCTTGTTCTAGGAAAGTGTTCCATCTCTTTCTTAGTGGAAATTGAAATTTAATATTCCCTTCTTTCATATCAATCACGACACCTATAGTGCGCAAAAAGGTCTACCAAGTATGATAGGACAAGACGGATTGCAAATTAATATCAAGAACAACAAAATCTATGGGCACATAATTCCTATTTGCAAGAATAAGAACATCATCAATTCTTCCCATAGTCTTTTTAATAGTAGAATCTGCCAAGTGCAAATTAAGAGAACATTCTTCAATATCGATAAGAATAAAGATTTCGGAATTGTGGAAACACTAGCACTCAAATCACATAAAGCAAAACCCTCATAATTTCTAATCTTGACTTTGATAGTAGGTTCCCATTCATCATGTAATTTTCTAGGAATTAAATCTTAAATTCCAACTTTTCTTCTAAAGCTTTCATCATGGCATCTACGATATGTTTAATAAATGCTTTATTTTGTTCATAAGCATGGGGTGAATTTATCATGGATTGCAACAAAGAAATACAATCAATCAAAGAAAAATTATCATAATTAAAGGCTTTGTAATCCAAAAGAGTGGGCACATCACTAGTTAAAGTTTTGACCTCTCCAAACCCACTTTTATCAATTTTCTCAACAAGATTTTCACCCTCCGAATTATCGAGACGCCTTATAGCTAAAGTTGACTCTTATTCGGTCCCTTTATCATCAATTTTAATTTTACTAAACAACGAATCAATAGAAGAAACACCAATCATCTTAAGATCTTCATCATTTTTATGAAAGCAATCACTAGAAAACACTCTTTACAAAAATTCTCTTTTAGCTCTAAGCATAGCGGTTCTTTTCTTACTTTCATCCATAGCAACATATAAAGCTTTAATTGATTCATCAACCTTGGGCACACAAATTTTCAACTTGAGAATTTCTATGTCATGAGAGATTCTATCAATGCTTCTAGACATATCATCAATCTTATTCAGTTTTTCTTCTATCGTAGTGCTGAGAGATTTTTTAGCATTGATAAATTCTTTAATATTACTATCAAGATCAGAGGTGTTCCTATTATTATTGTAAGAAATATTACCATAGGAATTACCATAATTATTAGAGGAATTTCCAGTAAAAGGCCAAGGATTAAAATTACCTCTATAAGCATTGTTATTGAAATTGTTTCGTGAGACAAAATTCACGTCTACAGAATCACTATTTTGCTCAGACAAAGGCACATCATTGAGATCAATAGGACCAATTTTATTAGAAAACAACTTCATAAGAGCATCAACCTTTTCACTCAAAGAATTTATTTCATCAACCGAATTGACCTTTTTACTAGTAGGAGGTCTTTCGATATGCCAATGTGAATAATTGGCCATAATATTATCAAGAAATTTAGTAGCTTCACCCATATTTTCCAGAAAAGTACCACCCGCGGCGGAATCTAAAAGATTTCTAGAAACAAATTTCAATCCCGCATAAAAAATTTGTATGATCATCCAAAGATTTAAACCATGAGTAGGACAACTTCTTAGCATCAATTTCATTCTTTCCCAAGATTGCGTAACATGTTCATGCTCAAGTTTCTTAAAATTCATGATTTGTGTCCTAAGGAAAATAATTTTCACGGGCAGAAAATACTTAGTAATAAAAGCATCTTTGCAGTTATCCCAAGAATCAATACTATTGCGAGGCAAAGAAGAAAACCAAATTTTTGCACAAACTCGCAAAGAAAATGGAAATAATTTCAACTTCACAATATCATTGTCCACATATTTTTTCTTTTGCATATCGCATAATTGTACGAATGTGTTTAGATGGGATGCAGCATCCCCATTCGGAGTACCGGAAACCTGATCTTTCATAACAAGATTCAACAAAGCGACATTGATATCACAAGATTCTGCACTAGTGGCGGGAGGAGTAATTAGAGTGCTAATAAAATCATTATTATTGTTATTGGAAAAATCACACAACTTGGTATTGTCTTGAGACATCGTGACTACGCAAACAAGATTTCATACAAAAAAATAGATCTAACGAGCAAACGGCGAATAAAAAAGAGGGCGAATAAAATGGCAAATTTTGTGAAGTGGGGGAGATGAAAACGAGAGGCAAATGGTAAATAATGTAAATTGCAAGGAGATGAGATTTGTGATTAGGAACCCGATAGATGTAGATGATGTCTCCCCGGCAACGGCGCCAAAAATTCCTTTTGAAGTCTCTTGAACTACGTCTGTGTTTCCCCAAAGAGGAAGGGATGATGCAGCACAGCTACGGTAGGTGTTTCCCTCAGTTATGAAACCAATGTATCAATATAGTAGGAGAACCAAGAAACAATATGTAAACGGTAACTGCACACTAAGAACAAATACTTGCAACCCGGCGATTAGGAGGGGTTGTCAATCCCTCTACGGGTAAAAAGATAGATAAATTTCTGGTAGATTGGATAAATAGATCTTGATAAAATGTGAAATAAAAGATGCAAAAAAAAGTGAAGCAAGGTATTTTTGGGTTTTTGGAATAACATAACTGAAATAAAAGTGGAAATTAATAGATCGGAAAGCAAATATGATGAAGAATAGACCCGGGGGCCGTAGATTTCACTAGTGGCTTCTCTCAAGAAATAGCACATGGTGGGTAAACAAATTACTTTTGGGAAATTATAAAACCTCAAATAATTATGACGATATCCAGGCAATGATCATTATATAGGCATCACGTCCAAGATTAGTACACCGACTCATGCCTGCATCTACTACTATTAGTCCAAACATCGACCGCTATCCAGCATGCATCTAGTGTATTAAGTTCATGGAGAAACGGAGTAATGCAATAAGAACGATGACATGATGTAGACAAGATCTATTCATGTAGGAATAGACCCCATCTTGTTATCCTTAATAGCAACGATCAATACGTGTCTTGCTACCCCTTCTGTCACTGGGAAAGAACACCGCACGACCGAACCCATCACAAAGCACCTCTTCCCATGGCAAGAAAAATCGATCTATTCAGCCTAACTAAACCAAAGATTCAAAGAAGAAATACAAGGCTATAAATAATCATGCATATAAGAGATCAAAACTCCAATAACTTTCATGGATAAAATAGAGGTTATCATAAACGCAAAGTTCATCAGATCCCAACAAACACACCGCAAAAAACAAGAGTTACATCAAATAGATCTCCAAGAGATTATTGTATTGAGAATCAAAAGAGAGAGAGAGAGGAAGCCATCTAGCTACTGCCTACGGACCCGTAGGTCTACAATGAACTACTCACGCATCATCGAAGAGGCACCGATGAGGATGATGAACCCCTCCGTGATGGTGTCTAGATTGGATCTCATGGTTCTGGAACTTGCGGTGACTGGAATTGTGTTTCGCCGACTCCCCTAGGGTTTCTGGAATATTCCAGAAACCCTAGGGGGAGTCAACGAAAATCAATTACAGCCGCCGCAAGTTTCAGAACCACCAGATCCAATCTAGACACCATCACGGAGGGGTTCATCATCCTCATTGGTGCCTCTCCGATGATGCGTGAGTAGTTCATTGTAGACCTACGGGTCTGTAGTTAGTAGCTAGATGGCTTCCTCTCTCTCTTTTGATTCTCAATACAATGGCCTCTTGGAGATCTATTTGATGTAACCCTTTTTTTTGCGGTGTGTTTGTTGGGATCCGATGAACTTTGAGTTTATGATAACCTCTATTTTATCCCTGAAAGTTATTTGAGTTTTGATTTCTTATATGCATTATTGTTTATAGCCTTGTATTTCTTCTTCGAATCTTTGGTTTAGTTAGGCTGACTAGATCGATTTTTCTTGCAATGGGAAGAGGTGCTTTGTGATGGGTTCGGTCGTGCGGTGTTCTTTCCCAATGACAGAAGGGGTAGCAAGACACATATTGATCGTTGCTATTAAGGATAACAAGATGGGGTCTATTTCTACATAAATAGATCTTGTCTACATCATGTCATCGTTCTTATTGCATTACTCCATTTCTCCATGAACTTAATACACTAGATGCATGCTGGATAGCGGTCGATGTGTGGAGTAATAGTAGTAGATACAGGCAGGAGTCGGTCTACTAATCTTGGACGTGATGCCTATATAATGATGATTGCCTGTATATCGTCATGATTATTTGAAGTTCTTTCAATTGCCCAACAGTAATTTGTTTACCCACCATATGCTATTTTTCTCGAGAGAAGCCACTAGTGAAATCTACGGCCCGCGGGTCTCTTCTTTATTATATTTGCCTTTGCGATCTATTTTTATTTGCTTTTATTTTTAGATCTATTAATCCAAAACTAAAAAAATACCTTTCTGCAATTTTTACTTATTTATTGTATCTCGCGTTCCCACGAGATCTATTTATCCAATCTACTACAATTTTACCTATCTTTTTACCCGTGAGGGATTGACAACCCCTCTCTTACGTAGGGTCACAACTATTTGTTCTTTGTGTCTGCAGGAGCTGTTTAGATGGTGTTGCATGGTTCTCCTACTGGTTCGATAACCTTGGTCTCATCACTGAGGGAAATACCTAGCATAGCTGTGCTGCATCATCCCTTCCTCTTTGGGGAAATACCGATGTAGTTCAAGCCGCATCAAAAGGAATTTCTGATGCCGTTGCTGGGGAGACATAATCAAAATCTACCAGGTTCCAAATCACAAATCTCATCTCCTTGCAATTTACATTATTTGCCATTTGCCTCTCGTTTTCCTCTCCCCACTTCACAAAAATTTGCTGTTTTATTCGCCCCCTTTTTCGTTCGTCGTTTTCTTGTCAGATCTGTTTTTGAGTGCAATCTTGTTGCGTAGTCACGATGACTCAAGAGAACACCAAGTTGTGTGATTTCTCCAATACTAATAACAATGATTTTAGTAGCATTCCGATTGCTCCTCCCGCCACTAGTGCGGAGTCTTGTGATATCAATGCCGCTTTGCTGAATCTTGTTATGAAAGATCAACTTTATGGTACTCCTCATGAGGATGCCGTGTCCCATCTTAACACATTTGTGGATTTATGCGATATGCAATAGAAAGAAGATGTGGACAATGATATTGTGAAGTTTAAATTATTTCTATTTTATTTGCAAGATCGTGCAAAATTTTGGTTTTCTTCTTTGCCTCGCAATAGTATCGGTTTTTGGGATAAGTGCAAAGATGCCTTTATTACTAAGTATTTTCCGCCCACAAAAATTATTTCCCTTAGAATCCAGATCATGAATTTCAAGCAGCTTGAACATGAGCATGTTGCACAATCTTGGGAAAGGATGAAATTAATGCTAAGGAATTGCCCAACTCATGGGTTAAATCTTTTGATGATCATACAAATTTTTTAAGCGGGGTTGAAGGTTTCTCATAATCTTTTGGTGTCCTCCGCGGGTGGTACTTTTATGGAAATTACTTTGGGTGAATCCACCAAATTGCTTGATAATATTATGGAAAATTATTCACAATGGCATACCGAAAGAGCTCCTACTAGTAAAAAAGTTAATTCGGTAGAAGAAATAAATTCTTTGAGTGAAAAAGTTGATGCTCTTATGAAGTTGGTTGCTAATAAAAATGCTCCTATTGATTTTTATGATGTGCCTTTGTCTACTTTGATTGAGAAAAATAGTGATGCCATAGATGTGAATTTTATCTCACGAAACAATTTCAATAGCAATGCTTATAGAGGTAATTTTAATCCTAGGCCTTTTCCTAGTAATTCTTCTAATAATTATGGTAATTACTATGGTAATCCTTCTTATAATAAAAATAGGAACACCTCTGATGTTGAGAATAATATTAAATAATTTATCAATACTCAAAAATTTCAATGCTACAATAGAAGAAAAGCTGAATAAGATTGATGATATGTCTAGAAGTATTGATAGAATTTCTCATGATGTAGAAAATCTCAAGATGAAAATTTTTGTGCCTAAGGTTGAGGAATCAATTAAGGCTCTTTATGTTTCTATGGATGAAAGTAAGAAAAGAACCGCTATGCTTAGAGCTAGAAGAGAATTTTTAGAAATAGCGTTTTCTAGTGATTGCTTTCTAAAAGTGATGAAGATCTTAAAATGATTGGTGCTTCTTCTATTGATTCTTTGTTTAGTAAAATTAAGATTGATAGTAAAGGGACTGGAGAAGAGTCAACTTTATCTAGAAGGCGTCCCGATAATTCGGAGGGTGAAAATCTTGTTGAGAAAATTGATAAAAGTGGGTTTGAAGAGGTCAAAACTTTAACTAGTGATGTGGCCACTCGTTTGGATTACAAAGACTTTAATTATGATAGTTGCTCTTTGATTGATTGTATTTCTTTGTTGCAATCCATGATAAATTGACCCCATGCTTATGAACAAAATAAAGCTTTTACTAAACATATTGTTGATGCTATGATAAAAACTTTAGAAGAAAAGCTGGAATTAGAGGTTTCAATTCCTAGAAAATTACATGATGAATGGGAACCTACTATCAAAGTCAAGATTAAAAATTATGAGTGTTTTTTATGTGACTTGGGTGGTAGTGTTTCTACAATTCCGAAATCTTTATGTGATGTGCTTGGTCTTACCGATATTGAAGAATGTTCTTTAAATTTGCACTTGGCGGATTCCACTATTAAAAAGCCTATGGGAAGAATTAATGATGTTATTATTCTTGCAAATAGGAATTATGTGCCCATAGATTTTATTGTTCTTGATATTGATTGCAATCCCTCTTGTCCAATTATTCTTGGTAGACAATTTTTACGTACTATTGGTGCCGTGATTGATATGAAAGAAGGCAATATTGAATTTCAATTTCCATTAAGGAAGGGTGTGGAACACTTACCAAGAACTAGAATTAATCCACCATATGAATCAATCATGAGGGCATCATATTGATCTAGAAACAAAGATGACAATACTTAGATCCTTTGCATTATGCCTAGCTAGGGGCATAAAACCATAGCGCTTGTTGGGAGGCAACCCAATGAATAAAATTTATTTTTGTCTTTTTCTTTCTGTTCTTAAGTGTTTGCACAATTATGCTACTGTTATGATTGTGTTTTTTATGTTTTATTTACTGTTTGTGCCAAGCAAAGCCTTTGGGATAATGTTGGGTGATAGTTGATTTGATCTTGTTGAAAAACAGAAACTTTTGCATCCAGAAGAATAATTTTTAAAAATCACAGGACCGACGAAAAATTCTGAGTTTTTTTACACAAGATTGATATACAAATTTCCCACGTTGTCCTAATTTTTCAGAATTTTTGGAGTTACAGAAGTATTCGAAATATCCAGATTACTACAAACTGTTCTGTTTTTGACAGATTTTGTTTTCTCTGCGTGTGTGCTTGTTTTGATGATTCTATGGTTTCATTTGAAGAGTTTTTGCCATAGAGAAGTTGGAATATAGTATATGTAATGCAAAAATAAAATATGAATGTGTTTGCAACAATACTTAAAGTAGTGATTTGCTTTCTTATACTAACGGATCTCACGAAGGTTTTGTTGAGTTTTGTCTGATTGAAGTCTTCAAGTTTTGGGTGAGATCGCGATGGATGAAGGAATAAAGATTAGCAAAAGGCTGAGCTTGCGGATGCCCGAGGCACCCCCAAGATAATATTCAAGAAGTATCAAGCAACTAAGCTTGGGGATGCCCCCGAGTGGCATCCCCTCTTTCTTCTAACAACCATCGGTATTTTACTTGAAACTATATTTTTATTCGTCACATATCATGAGTTTTGCTTGGAGCGTCTTGTATGTTTTGAGTCTTTGCTTGTTTTGTTTTTTGTTTTTTGTCATGAATCCTTGCTGGACACACCTATTTGAGAGAGCCAAAATTATGCTATGACTTGTTAGAATTGCTCTCTATGCTTCACTTAAATCTTTAAGAGCTATGGAATTGCTCTAGTGCTTCACTTATATCTTTTGAGCGTGGTGTGCTTTAGTATTTTTGAAGAAATGCTCTCATGCTTTACTTAGATTCATTTGAGAGTTAGTAATTTTTTTAAGAAATTCTCTCTTGCTTCACTTAAATTATTTTGAGAGAAGAAAAATTGTATGCTCATGTTCTTCACTTATATTTGTTTGAGATTATTAAAAGCAACATATGAAACTAGTTCCAAAGTGATAGATATCCAAGGAGGATATAATAAAACTTCCATGAAGATCATTGGACAAAATAAACTTGATTCTTTGTAATAGTTTTGAGATATGATGATAGTGATATTTGAGTCATGTTGATGAGTAATTATGCTTTAGTAGGAATATTGGTGTCAAGGTTTGTGGTTCCCTATGCAAGCACGAAAGTCAATAGTTATGCAATGAAATTACATCCCACTTGTGGTGCATTATTCGGTGTTAGTTAGGCTTAATGCTCGGTTATGAGATTTTTTGTTTCTTGGTTGGATGCTTCTCAATCTTTTGCTAGCCTTCATTTGCACTAAGTATGATCACTACTTGTGCATCCAAAATCCTTTAAACCAGTTTTTGCCACATGAGTCCACTATACCTACCTATATGCGGTATTCTTTTGCCGTTCTAAGAAAATTTGTATGTGCCATCTCTAATTTTCAAAATAATTTTCTCTTTTGCGTGCTCGTACCGCTCATGAAACGGTATGGGCGGCTGATATATTTCCATGCTAGATCTGTTATTCTCGAGATGAGTGTTTATTCACTTGTCATTACACGAGAGTACGGCAAAGGTATTAGGGATGCCCAGTCCCGAAATGAAAAATGAATTTACTTTATGTTGTCAAATAATAAATTCCTTGGAAAGTGTTGGTATGGAAGGCACCCGTGGATACGGCTAGCCATGGAAAGTGAAAACATGGTTGAAAAAGGAATAAACTTTATTTTCTGTTTGGGAACCGCATATGATATATCTAGCATGGAAAGTATTGGGAACTACCCAATCGTTTTCGTTGACAGGAAAAGCATGCCACCCAAAATGTTTTATCTCTATCTTTTTCGCTTTGAGCTGTGGCACCTCTACAAATCCCTACTTCCCTCCGCGAAGGGCCTTCCTATTTACTTTGTGCAATTTTTATTTTTACTTGAGTCTCCATCTTCTCTTATAAAGCACCAACTAAGGGGCACTATGATCGTACTTGAGCATTGGGCTTAGCTAATATGCGAGTGTGTTTAATGAATGGATCAATGATTGCGCATAACGGGCTAGGGATAACTTGCTTTAGTGTTGATATTTTGAAAGACATGGTTGCTTGTTGATATCCTTGAGTATTGAAGTCCTCATGTCAAAACTAGACTATTGCTTTGAACAATATAAAAATCCAAATGTCCATGCTACAAAGAAAACAATGTGTGGTAAACATGTTAGGCAGCATTCCACATCAAAAATTCTGTTTTTATCATTTACCTACTCGAGGACGAGCAGGAATTAAGCTTGGGGATGCTGATACGTCTCCAACGTATCTATAATTTTTTATTGTTCCATGTTGTTATATTATCATTCTTGGATGTTTTACAATCATTTTATATCATTTTTTGGGACTAACCTATTGACATAGTGCCCAGTGCCAGTTGCTGTTTTTTGCTTGTTTTTACATAGCAGGAAATCAGTGCCAAACGGAGTCCAAACGCAGCGAAACTTTTTGGTGATTTTTTCTGGACCAGAAGGCACCTGTTGGGCCAAGAAAGTACCTGAGGGGAGCTCCGAGGGGAGCACAACCCACCAGGGCCCAGGCGCGCCCATGTTGGTTGTGCCCACCTCGGTGGCCTCCTGCACCTCCTCTTTGCTCTATAAATACCCCAATATTCCAGAAACCCTAGGGGAGTCAACGAAAATCAATTCCAGCCGCCGCAAGTTCCAGAACCACCAGATCCAATCTAGACACCATCACGGAGGGGTTCATCATCCTCATTGGTGCCTCTCCGATGTTGTGTGTAGTTCATTGTAGACCTACGGGTCCGTAATTAGTAGCTAGATGGCTTCTTCTCTGTCTCTCTTTTGATTCTCAATACAATGGTCTCTTGGAGATCCATTTGATGTAACTATTTTTGTGGTGTGTTCGTTGGGATCCGGTGACTTTGAGTTTATGATCAGATCTATGTTTTTATCCATGAACGTTATTTGAGTCTTTTGATCTCTTATATGCATGATTACTTATAGCCTCGTATTTCTTATTCGAATCTTTGGTTTAGTTAGGCCAACTAGATCGATTTTTCTTGCCATGGGAAGAGGTGCTTTGTGATGGGTTCGATCTTACGATGCTTGATCCCAGTGACAGAAGGGGAACCGACACGTATGTATCGTTTCTATTAAGGATAACAAGATGGGGTCTATTTTTACATAAATAGATCTTGTCTACATCATGTCATCGTTCTTATTGCATTACTTTGTTTCTCCATTAACTTAATACACTAGATGCATGCTGGATAGCGGTCGATGTGTGGAGTAATAGTAGTAGATGCAGGCAGGAGTCGGTCTACTAATCTTGGACATGATGCCTATATAATGATCATTGCCTGGATATCGTCATGATTATTTGAAGTTCTTCTAATTTCCCAACAGTAATTTGTTTGCCCACTGTATGCTATTTTTCTCGAGAGAAGCCACTAGTGAAATCTACGGCCCCGGGGTCTCTTCTTTATTATATTTGCCTTCGTGATTTGTTTTTATTTGCTTTTATTTTCAAATCTGTTAATCCAAAAATCCAAAAATACCTTTCTGCAATTTTTATTTATTTATTTTATCTCGCGTTCCCGCGAGATCTATTTATCCAATCTACTACAATTTTACCTATCTTTTTACCCATGAGGGATTGACAACCCCTCTCTTACGTTGGGTTGCAAGTATTTGTTCTTTGTGTGCAGGAGTTGTTTACGTGGTGTTGGGTGGTTCTCCTACTGGTTCGATAACCTTGGTCTCATCACTGAGGGAAATACTTATCGCAGTTGTGCTGCATCATCCCTTCCTATTTGGGGAAATACCGACGTAGTTCAAGCCACATCAGGTGTCCACCGTAGCAAAAGTGTAGTCGGAGATGTTGATAAACCTGGAGAAACGCTCGTAGGGCCTTGTGGCCAGGTGGTAGTGGTAGATGATGACCCACAAGTATATGGGATCAATTCTAGCCTTTTCGGTAAGTAAGAGTGTCGAACCCAATGTGGCACCCCAGCTCAGAGAAACCGGAACACCCCGTATTCCAGCCCAGAGATCGAGGAGAAGTCTCTGGAATACGACACTGCTTGACATAGAAAAATCAGCTCTTATCACAAGAATAATAATACAAGGGTCTGATGTTACAAAGAAGCACATCAGCACGGCGACACTACGCCTGCGATACTATACTTGCTCTATGCTAGCAGCAGAACAACAACGAAGCAGCGGAATACATCTAGCACCGGAACAACGACGAAGGTGGTGAACTCCACTCCGCAGGGACTCTGGCTAGGACACGATCTGGCTCACACGAACGGACGCCTAGACAAACAATGAAGCAATCACGGCATCACCTGCAATCTGGCATGACACGCCAGGTCAGTACATTGAATGTACTTGCAAGCTCACAACAGCCATAAACATCAAGGCAAGAGAATAACATAGCACTAACAGGTTAATTAATTAACAGCTACCATGATACGAAAGCAACTACTAAACATGATATGGAATTAATACAATACTGATAAACCACCATCTCCAATCTCTACAACAATCTCACTCTTGGCTAACCGGCCAAGCAACATACCATCTTGATCACCTCGTGATCAAAACCAAACGGTGATCATTCACGGATCACAAACGGAACCATACTGGGTTCAACGGGTTACCTCGTAACCAAACGGTGATCATTCACGTATCACAAATGGAACATCCACATGATCACCTCGTGACCACATCACAAACTGAATGATCATCCTCAAGATCATCCCAACATCACCATCAACATCCTGCCAAACTGTTACTGCTCACAATATATCATCATATAAATCACCTATAAGTCATTCCGTCATGTGAGTGTTGATCGAACGGTGTGACCTAGTACGTACTTATGCACATGACCGAGGACGCGGCTATCGATAGATTTAAACACACACACTTTGTAGAGGTAGCGCACTTTACCCACACCACAGAACCCATGGCCTCGCACTCCCATTCAGGTGGACCAATGGTGTTCCGAAAAACCGACCTACTGCCATGACACTGTCCCGGTCACTCCGACCAACACCCCTTTTGGGCTCAGTCCTGGGTGGCCCCGTGCCTACCAAAGGCACCAACGGCCACTGTCGTGGCAAAATAAAAATGGTCCCAAACAGGGACAAAAAGGCGCCTAACAACAACTACGGGCACACAAGGTTATGTCTGCTTACCGGGCCAGGGTACTGCACGCCCATAACCTTCCCTCGTTGGAGGCACCGGTGAGAGGCATGACAATAGACCGCATTAGGGCCTTCCCATAAAAGGCAAATGTGGTTGCACTTGAAAAAGGCCCGTTTCAGTGGCACCTGACCAACTTAATGATGGAATTTATCCCCAAAATATAACAGTGATAACTGATACTTCAATTTCATCTATCAACCTGTAATCCAAATCATAGCAATATCCAACAACTAATCCAAAGCATAATATCGCCATACCAAAATACTCCGAGGATAGCATAACACATCTATCATGATGAATCCAAGAACGATAATACTACTACTCAAATGTCAAGAACTAGCTATCCAACTATGATCCACATGCAAGCATCATCTCCAACATCACACTCCCAAAACATAATATCAACTAGCATCATGATGAAAATAATACTAGCCGCTAATAATCCAAAGGCAACGTAATATCCAAAGTAATATTCCAAGCATAATACCATCATAAAAGCCACTAATAATCCAAAGGCAACATGTCATCCACATTATCATCAAAATATAAGTCCTAGAACTCCAAGCAATATCATGGCAATAGCAAGATTAAAATAATACTCCGAGAAATGCCATGAACAAATCACAAGTAGCTAAAACAATATTTTAAACAAGTTAAAATAAGTTATACCATGTCACTGCTTTGTAATCATGCAAATGGAGGGTGTGGCTTTCCTGGGGTGGAAGAAATCACCGGGAGAAAGTGCGAGAAGCTCGCGGAATGAATCGCCGGAAAACGTTCTCTCTCGAAGGGGGCTGATTAAGCGCAAGGACAAAATGGTCATTTTCAGAATGTTAAAACATGGTGAAAATGATTCCATCGGAACGGGCTCGATGAAACGAAGAAGTGGGCTTTGGATTCACCTGATTGGAGTTACGGGTAAAAAGATGCGGACGTTTAAAGCTCAAGGACTAGTCTGTAAAAATACTTCTACAAACAGGTCCCTGGTAGTTTAAACCGAACGTGTCTTTTCTGAGAATACATTTTCCACAATGGAAAATGCATTTTGGCCCGAAGAAGAGCTGGAAGGTGCTTCCGTGTAAGGGAGATGTATTCACGGGAATACGCCTCCACTTATCCACGTCAGCACCCGGCTGGGTCAACGCGGAGTGGCTGACATGCGGGGCCCGCCTGCAGGTCGCCTCGCTCGCCCCAGGTCGTCAAACCCATCGCGCTCACCCGCGCCTCGCCGCGGCAGAGTTGGCGCTCGACGGCGATAGCTGGAGCTACCGGCCGTCTCCGGCGGTGCCCGGCCTACCTACGGAATCAGGGCGACAAGACGGATGCGTCCCCAGGCATAGCAGCTGCCGGGGAGCTCGAGAAACGATGGAGCGTTGGTCGCGGCGGAGGAGAGCTGCGGGCGTCGACGGGCTTGCGGCCATGGGTGCTTCAGCGAAGCGTGGAGTGGCTGGGGAGGCTCGGGGGTGGTGGTGGAAGGCAAGGAGGGGGACGACGTTGAGTGAATTTAGCCGAGCATGGCCGGCGGCCATGGCGGCAATGGTGGTCGTGGAGGGCGGCTCGAGCTCGGGGAAGTGGTCAGGGGAGGCTAGAGGAGGTGCAGGAGGCCAGTGGTGAAGCAAGACGGGGTTGGGGTGGCCTTATAATAGCGGGAGAGGGGTGTGCCGTGCTGTCGTCCCCGCGGACGCGTGTTCGTCGCCACGGACGTGTGTGCACGCCCATGAGCTCGGGGTTAGGCGACGAGAGGGAACAGGAGGGAGAGCTCACGGGGAAGAGGCGGCCAAGGGAGCGCAGGGAGGAAGAAGACGGCGAGCTCCAAGCCAAACCGCCACTGGTCGCCCGTGGGCGCGTGGCGGCTTGCGTCGGTGAGGAAGCTGCGGAGGGGGAGAGGGGTCCAGGAGAACGGCGACGATAAGAGGAAGCCACTGGACATGCTCACGTGCGCGAAGACGACGAGAAGAGAAGAGGCCGAAGCATAAACGACGTCCTGGACGCGCCGCCGGGCACAGAGCGCGTGAGCTGGCATGCCAGCCGCGCGGTCACCACGAGACAATGAACAGGGAGGTCACGAGAGGCAGGTAAATGGTGTCTAGCGTTATGTCCTTCCAAAATGAAGCATTTATGATGCCATGGCTTGATCTAGGGTGCGATGGTTAAATGCTAACTAAGCTCTGAAGTTTACTGCATCCAACTTGGCAGAGCACTGCTGATCAACACGAAGCTGATTGGGTCAAATGGTGTTGTCTGGGATGATTAACTACGGAAGGACTACGATCTTGGATGTTTTTGAGCATAATGGAGCACAAACTAATATAGTTGTTGTGTAACTCACATTATGGGTCCAGAAACTTGATCAGGAAGGTGCACTCACATGGAGAAGTCACTTGAGCTGAAATTTGGCAAGGCTTAGTGATTTGGTCACAAGAATATGCTGTAGAAATTCCATACCAAATGGAGAAGCCAAAGTGGTACTTGTTTCACAGCCATCCTCACTGACTAGAAACTTGGAATACTTTTGGAGAAATATTGGCTTGGTGAAATAGTCCCAAAATCGGCGGAGAGCTGTTAGTTGGGTAGGAGCATAATCTGGTAATTTATCAGAATTAATGAAGCAATAAAAATTATACTTGCTTCACAACCTGAAAATATTGACAGAAGCAAAGATTTGATCATGTGCTCACATAGATGATTGGATGGGGCTGAAATTTGGAGGAGGGTGATTATATGATCACATTAAGAAGTGTGCAAAATTTCAACTCATTTGGAAACTCCTAGCTAGTACTTCCTTTACAATGCCTTATGTCTGACAGAAAGTTTGAAAATTTGCTGAGGAAGATTGGCTTGGCAAATAAAGTTGAATTTTTGCATGAGGCAATTATTTGGATGATATATCATTCCCAAAGTGTTTGGGAGCAAACAAGATTGGATAGGTGGCACTTCCTTCTCAGAAAGCCACACTGGACAGAAATGAGGAATAATTATTGGGGAATTATTCTTAGGCTAGGACAGGAAAGTTTGGGCATATTTGAGCAACATATGACCCAAAGAAATTATGAGAATTAATTGAGATTTTTGGGAGTGACAGAAATATGGGTTGCTTCACAACCTAGGGCAGACAGGGTTATTCCTTCATTAGAAAAAGGAATATTCCCTAGAAAAAGATTTTAGGGTTTGGTCAAAGAGTGAAGTGGTATGATCTTGGCAAGGTTTTGAGAATGATGAGCCACATGTGAGGGGAATGAGGATGATTTCCCAGGTGACAAGGCCACAGAACCACTCCAAAAAGAAAAACAGAGAAAAAACCAAATAAATCAAAAGAAAAAGAAAAGGGCCAAAAGCCAGGCTGTTACAACTCTTACCCCCTTAAAGAAATCTCGTCCTCGAGATTTGGTTGCTCATGGAACAAGTATGACTTGAGGACACCGTTTCCAACTCGGGTATCATTTTTCCTTTAGTCATTGTTCCCCCAAGAATTTCAGATGATCAACTTACCTTGCTGTGGGGTGGCTTGCTTTACCTTTCCCCAAATCCTGTCAGATTTTTGCTCATATACCATTTCTTTTTACCGACATTGATTTTCCATAACTGTGGTGATATCCAATGAATCTGAGCATAAATTTTCCTTTTGTCATGAAAACCTTTTTACTTCTGTCATGGGGTTGCATCAAATAAATGCAGGCCTTCTGGTTTCAATAAATGCTGAGAATTAATCATGGCCATCTTCTGACGGGATCTGACTGCTCATAGGTGGTACTGATTTATTTTGATTTATTACTTTGGCTCGAGCATGAGATATGTACCAAAGGTTCGACTGCCTTCTATCGTGGGCAATATAACGGTGTATGGAGTTATAGCTGTGTCATGCCTCAAATATTTACATCTTGATACTGGCCTGACAGGGGGCTGACGGACAAATGCTTTTCCTGACAGACTGACCGTGTACTTGATTCTGTCGGTGAGTATACCGGGTCTGAGCTGATTGTTCAGCTTTTGATTTTCTCATTTTGTCGGTATACCCAATTGGATTGTTCCACACTAACCATTCCATGTGGGTCAGCGGGATATGAACTCCTTGTAAAACAGAGTAGGCCGTTGAGAGTATGCCTTTGTGGATCCATATGGAATTACGGCCTCCAACTGATTTGGGTATCCGGACCCTGATGGTCGTGCAAAATCAGCATACCTTTGTTGTCAGTCTCACCCTTTAACGGTCATGATTTTCTTTGTTAGGATACCTTACTGAAATAACTTGGCCACACCTGTCCTTGATTCTTCGCATGACCATGGATGTGATGAGTGCAATATTTTTGACATTATTCCTTGTGCCTGTTTTTTGACCTGGGTCCGCACACATATGACATATACCCGGGGTTGTAGCTGTACGGAGCTCATTGTTGAGGCCAATCATACAAGAAGGTGACAAGGTTTTAGGACCTCTCCTTGTTAGTTGCGGGAATAATGATCTTGGTGACCATTATCAAGACTGTTGATTATGTGATGTCATCCCAGATCTTGTCGATTCTTATAATTCATGAGATGTACTGCCATATACAGCCAACTCACCGCATAATCGCTGAGGACGGTGCAATAGTGTGGTACTGACATGGACTGAGTGGCTTACAAGAGAAGCCAGCCAAGTAGCTTGCTGAGGAAGACTCGTTAGCTTCTGCTCGAAGCTTTTGTCTGGGTATCGTGCAAAAGAAGGCTCTATAACTTACAGACGAAGCTTGGTCTGATTATTGTGCTGGAGAAGCCTGAGTTCCGTACTTGAGAAGCTTCTCCTCGGGTTTGCTTGTTGAGAAAAATTCATTTTCGTTTGTCAGAACCTTTTACCGAGGTATCTTGCTGAGAAAGACCGGGTATCTTGGACCAGAAATTGTTCACATATCATGCAAAATTGAGGAGCCTTGCATCATAAATTTCTTCCGATAATGTGTGGAAGAAGACTGAGTTTCTTACATCCAAAGCTTCATACTAATATGCAGACTGAAATCTACACACACGCCCATAATATTCTGTGGCTGATTATTTGCATGAGAAAATTTGTTTGACTGTCTCCCTTGAGCATATCACATTCTGACTTTATTTCGGATGATAACATATTTCAAGCATCATGCATTGCTGAACCAAAATTTTGTATATGATCCATACCTTTGACTGAAAATATACCGTTGATCTTGTACCTGACTTGTCTTGCTCCCGACTTGATCAATACTGGTGTGAGGATTTTGTACTAATGTAGATTTGAGGCTGATAATCAATCCAATACACCATTGGTATTCTGAGCAGATATTAATGCCATAATGCAGTTGACTGGGTAGACCATAATGTTTAGCTGAGCTTCTTCCAAATATTTGAAATCCTTATTACTTCTTCGAGTCCGGTGTCAGTTGATGAGCAACTCTTTATAGGGGAAAATAATGTAACACCGGGGCCCAAAAAGAAAGAAGCAAAAGAAAACTCAACTAAACAAAAGCACACAACAACAATCACTACACACTCAAACAAAGTCACATAGTACTGCTAGTCACGCAATATACATGCCTACTTAAGCACACAAGTCTCGCGGGATCTCCGGTTCTACGATCTAGCATGCTATGGTTGTGTGCATGAGGACGAATAAATGTGTGGAAGAATTGGTGTAAACAGCGCTACACCAAGTGCTATATTAGGCAGGTAGCAACCTGGACTAGCTCGGAGGCGAGGACGCACTCGGTAATCGTGTAGTGGGACACAAAGGTCGCAACCAGATTATTATCAAGTGGACGGAAAAAGATCCAAACTCGTCCAAGAAATAGGATAGCGGAAAAAACTGAGTCGGCTGACATTGCCCTTTTTATGATGACTGAGACCATTAAGGGTTGCCAACACTACAAGATAAACAGGACGATCCGGGATAGAAGCATGTCTATCACCGAAATGAGAGGTGGGGCTGAAAGAAAGAAATCGGCGTGATACCTGAGCACCATTTTTGCAAACAGTGTCGGGATCACTTGGCATCACTCCGCTGGGACGGAAATGATGCCAAACACCGAAGAACGAGCAAGAACAGAAACTGGAAGAAAAAGCAGGGGCTGACCTGTAGTGGATCAGGATCCGATGCCAGCTACACTCACCAGATAAAACCGTTAGCAGCAAATAATAAGGCTATATGCATGCTATGCAACAAACAAATGCTGCAACCAAATGCAACAAACAAGGTAGACTCTATACTATCGATTACTACCGGTTTCTACCACTCGCGCTGACTAGGGCATCCTATAGCCAGACCTGCTCTGATACCAAGCCTGTGGCACCCTGGCTCAGAGAAACCGGAACGCCCCGTATTCTAGCCCAGAGATCGAGGAGAAGTCTTTGGAATACGGCACTGCTTGACATAGAACAAATCAGCTCTTATCACAAGAATAATAATACAAGGGTCTGATGTTACAAAGAAGCACATCAGCACGGCGACACTATGCCTGCGATACTACACTTGCTCTATGCTAGAAGGGCAACAACAACGAAGCAGCGGAATACGTCTAGCAGCGGAAAACGACAAAGGTGGTGAACTCCACTCCGCAGGGACTCTGGCTGGGACACGATCTAGCTCACACGAACGGACACCTCGACAAACAATCAAGCAATCACGGCATCACCTGCAATCTGGCATGACACGCCAGGTCAGTACATTGAATGTACTTGCAAGCTCACAAAAACCATAAACATCAAGGCAAGACAATAACATAACATTAACAGGTTAATTAATTAACGGCTAGCATGATCCGAAAGCAACTACTAAACATGATATGGAATTAATACAATACTGATAAACCACCATCTCCAATCTCTACAAGAATCTCACTCTTGACTAACCGGCCAAGCAACGTACCATCTTGATCACCTCGTGATCAAACCAAATGGTGATCGTTCACGGATCACAAACGGAACCATACTAGGTTCAACGGGTTACCTTGTAACCAAACGGTGATCATTCACGGATCACAAATGGAACATCCACATGATCACCTCATGACCACATCACAAACTGAATGATCATCCTCAAGATCATCCCAACATCACCATCAACATCCTGCCAAACTGTTACTGCTCACAATATACCATCATATAAATCACCTATAAGTCATTATGTCATGTGAGTGTTAATCGAATGGTGTGACCTAGTACGAACTTATGCCCATGAGTGAGGACGCGGCTATCGATAGATTTAAACACACTCACTTTGTAGAGGCAGCGCACTTTACCCACACCACAGAACCCATGGCCCCGCACTCCCATTCTGGTGGACCAATGGTGTTCCGACAAAACCGACCTACTGCCATGACACTCTCCCGACCATTCCGACCAACACCCCTTTTGGGATCAGTCCTGGGTGGCCCCGTTCCTACCAAAGGCACCAACGGCCACCGCTGTAGCAAAATAAAAACGGTCCCAAACGGGGACAAAAAGGCGCCTAACAACAACTACGGGCACACAAGGTTATGTCTGCTTACTGGGCCAGGGTACCGCACGCCCATAACCTTCCCTCGTTGGAGGCACCAGCGAGAGGCATGACAATAGACCACATTAGGGCCTTCCCATGAAAGGCAAATGTGGTTGCACTGGAAAAAGCCCGTTTCAGTGGCACCTGACCAAATTAATGATGGAATTTATCACCAAAATATAACAGTGATAACTGATACTCCAATTTCATCTATCAACCTGTAATCCAAATCATAGCAATATCCAACAACTAATCCAAAGCATAATATCGCCATACCAAAATACTCCTAGGATAGCATAACACCTCTATCATGATGAATCCAAGAACGATAATACTACTACTCAAATGTCAAGAACTAGCTATCCAACTATGATCCACATGCAAGCATCATCTCCAACATCATACTCCCAAAACATAATATCAACTAGCATCATGATGAAAATAATACTAGCCGCTAATAATCCCAAGGCAACGTAATATCCAAAGTAATATTCAAAGCATAATACCATCATAAAAGCCACTAATAATCCAAAGGCAACATGTCATCCACATAATCATCAAAATATAAGTCCTAGAACTCCAAGCAATATCATGGCAATAGCAAGATTAAAATAATACTCCAAGAAATGCCATGAACAAATCACAAGTAGCTAAAACAATATTTTAAACAAGTTCAAATAAGTTAAACCATGTCACTACTTTGCAATCAAGCAAATGGAGGGTGTGGCTTGCCTCGGGTGGAAGAAATCACCGGGAGAAAGTGCGAGAAGCTCGCGGAACGAATCACCGGAAAACATCCTCTCTCGACGGGGGCTGATTAAGCGCAAGGGAAAATGGTCATTTTTAGAATGTTAAAACTTGGTGAAAATGATTCCATCAGAACAGGCTCGATGAAACGAAGAAGTGGGCTTTGGATTCACCTGATTTGGAGTTATGGGTAAAAAGATGCGGACGTTTAAAGCTCAGGGACTAGTTTGTAAAAATACTTCTACAAACAGGTCCCTGGTAGTTTAAACCGAACGTGTCTTTTCTAAGAATACGTTTTCCACAATGGAAAACGCATTTTGGCCCGAAGAAGAGCTGGAAGGCGCTTCCGTGTAAGGGAGATGTATTCACGGGAATACGCCTCCACTTATCCACGTCAGCACCCGGCTGGGTCAACGCGGAGTGGCTGACACGCGGGGCCCGCCTGCAGGTCGCCTTGCTCGCCCCAGGTCGTCAAACCCATCACGCTCACCCGCGCCTCGCCGCGGCAGAGTCGGCGATAGGCGGAGCTACCGGCCGTCTCCGGCGGTGCCCGGCCTACCTACGGATTCAGGGCGACGAGACGGATGCGTCCCCAGGCATAGCACCTGCCGGGGAGCTTGGGAAACGATGGAGCGTTGGCCGTGGCAGAAGGGAGCTGCGGGCATCGACAGGCTCACGGCCACGGGTGCTCCGACGAAGCTTGGAGGGGCTGGGGAGGCTCGGGGGTGGTGGTGGAGACCTCTGGTGGTGGTGGAAGGCAAGGAGGGGGACGACGTTGAGTGAATTTAGCCGAGCATGGCTGGCGGCCATGGCCGCAATGGTAGTCGTGGAGGGCGGCTCGAGCTCAGGGATGTGGTTAGGGGAGGCTAGAGGAGGTGCATGAGGCCAGTGGTGAAGCAAGACGGGGTCGGGGTGGCCTTATATAGGCGGGAGAGGGGTGTGCCGTGCTGTCGTCCCCGCGGACGCGTGTTCGTCGCCGCAGATGCGTGTGCACGCGCATGAGCTCGGGGTTAGGCGACGAGAGGGAACAGGATGGAGAGCTCACGGGGAAGAGGCGGCCAAGGGAGCGCAGGGAGGAAGAAGACGGCGAGCTCCGAGCCAAACCGCCACTGTTCGCCCATGGGCGCGCGGCGGCTTGCGTCGGAGAGGAAGCTGCCGGAGGGGGAGAGGGGTCCAGGCGAACAGCGACGATGAGAGGAAGCCACTGGACATGCTCACGCGCGCGAAGACGACGAGAAGAGAAGAGGCCGAAGCACAAACGACGTCCTGGATGCGCTGCAGCTCACACAGCGCGTGAGTTGGCATGCCAGCCGCGCGGTCACCACGAGACAATGAACAGGGAGGTCACGAGAGGCAGGTAAATGGTGTCTAGCGTTATGTCCTTCCAAGATGAAGCATTTATGATGCCATGGCTTGATCTGGGGTGCTTTGTGATACGTCTCCAACGTATCCATAATTTATGAAGTATTCATGCTATTATATTATCCATCTTAGATCTTTTATATGCATTTATATGATATTTTATATGATTTTTGGGACTAACCTATTAACCCAGAGCCCAGTGCCAGTTTCTGTTTTTTTTTCTTGTTTTTGAGTTTTACAGAAAAGGAATACCAAACGGAGTCCAATTGACGTGCCAATTTTTGACGATTTTTTATGGACCAGAAGAAGCCCACGGAGCATGGGAGATGGACCAGAAGTGTCCCGAGCTGTCCATGATGGTGGGGGGCGCGCCCACCCCTGGGCATGGGCCCCTATCTCATGGACGACTCGGAGACCCCCCTGACGTGAAACCAACGCCAAAAATTCCTATAAATACAGAAACCCCTAGAAAATAACCTATATCAGAAGTTCCGCCGCCGCAAGCCTCTGTAGCCACGAGAAATCAATCTAGGCCCTCTCTGGCACCCTGCCGGAGGGGGCCATCATCACCGGAGGCCATGGAGGAGGATCCCGGAGGGGCCATCGTCGCCATGAAGACGAAGGACCAGAGGGAGAACCTCTCCCCATCTAGGGGGGAGGCCATGGAGGAGGAAGCACAAGGGGGAGAACCTCTCCTCCTCTCTCTCGGTGGCACCGGCGTGCCATCGGGAGGGGAATCATCGCCGCGGTGATCGTCTTCATCAACATCACCATCATCATCACCATCCTCATCTATTTTGCGCGGTCCACTCTCCCGCACCCCGCTGTAATCCCTACTTGAACATAGTGCTTTATGCCACATATTATGATCCAATGATGTGCTGCCATCCTATGATGTTTTGAGTAGATATCCTTTGTCTTTGGGTTGATTGATGATATAGATTGGTATGAGTTGTATGTTATATTTTGGTGTTGTCCTATTGTGCCCTCCGTGTCACACAAGCGTGAGGGATTCTCGCTGTAGGGTGTTGCAATACGTTTATAATTCGCTTATAGTGGGTTGCTTGAGTGACAGAAGCATAAACCCGAGTAAGGGGCTTGTTGCGTATGGGATAAAGGGGACTTGATGCTTTAATGCTATGGTTGGGTTTTACCTTAATGATCTTTAGTAGTTGCGGATGCTTGCTAGAGTTCCAATCATAAGTGCATATGATCCAAGAAGAGAAAGTACGTTAGCTTATGCTTCTCCCTCATATGAAATTGCAATGACGACCACCGGTCTTGTTCACAATTGCCTAGGACAATTCCGCACACCGATCCATCATTATTCCACACACGCTATTTATAATATTTAGTAATATATTCTAGCTTTATGATAACAGCACCTATTTTTATGTTTTAGCTCTCCGATATCATGCAAAGTTATCCTCTTCATACCCACAACGTAGTTTTATTTCCCGTTTCTAGTTGGAAGCAAACGTTCGGTGTACGTAGAGTCGTATGAGTGGCATATAGGACTTGAGAGAGTATTGATCTTACCTTTAGCTCCTTGTGGGTTCGACACTCCATACTTATCACTTCCACCTTTGGGAATTGCAACGATGATTCCCTGCACTTGGGGATTATCACTATGGTTAAATGGTAACTAAGCTCTGAAGTTTACTACATCAAACTTGGTAGAGCACTGCTGATCAATAGGAAACTGATTGGGTCAAATGGTGTTGTCTGGGATGATTAACTACGGAAGGACTACGATCCTAGAGGTTTTTGAGCATAATGGAGCACAAACTAATATAGTTGATGTGTAACTCACATTATGGGTCCAGAAACTTGATCAGGAAGGTGCCCTCACATGGAGAAGTCACTTGAGCTGAAATTTGGCAAGGCTTAGTGATTTGGTCATAAGAATATGTTGTAGAAATTTCATACCAAATGGACAAGCCAAATTGGTACTTGTTTCACAGCCATCCTCACTGACCAGAAACTTGGAATACTTTTGGAGAAATATTGGCTTGGTGAAATAGTCCCAAAATTGGTGGAGAGCTGTTAGTTGGGTAGGAGCATAATCTGGTAATTTATCAGAATTAATGAAGCAATGAAAATTATACTTGCTTCACAACTTGAAAATATTGACAGAAGCAAAGATTTGATCCTGTGCTCACATAGATGATTGGATGGGGCTGAAATTTGGAGGAGGGTGATTATATGAGCACATTAAGGAGTGTGAAAAATTTCAACTCATTTGGAAACTCCTAGATAGTACTTCCTTCACAATGCCTTATGTCTGACAGAAAGTTTGAAAATTTGCTGAGGAAGATTGGCTTGGCAAATAAAGTTGAATTTTTGCATGAGGCAATTATTTGGATGATATATCATTCCCAAAGAGTTTGGGAGCAAACAAGATTGGATAGATGGCACTTCCTTCTCGGAAAGCCACACTGGACAGAAATGAGGAATAATTATTGGGGAATTATTCTTAGGCTAGGACAGGAAAGTTTGGGCATATTTGAGCAACATATGACCCAAAGAAATTATGAGAATTAATTGAGATTTTTGGGAGTGACAGAAATATGGGTTGCTTCACAACCTAGGGCAGATAGGGTTATTCCTTCATTAGAAAAAGGAATATTCCCTAGAAAATGATTTTAGGGTTTGGTCAAAGAGTGAAGTGGCATGATCCTGGCAAGGTTTTGAGAATGATGAGCCACATGGGAGGGGAATGAGGATGATTTCCCAGGTGACAAGGCCACAGAACCACTCCAAAAAGAAAAACAGAGCAAAAACCAAATAAATCAAAAGAAAAATAAAAGGGCCAAAAGCCAGGCTGTTACACCCAACGAGGAGCAGAAGGAAATGACAAGTGGTTTTCAGCAAGGTAATGTCTGCAAGTGCTGAAATTGTAAGTAACAGAGTAGTTTGATAGCAAGATAATTTGTAACGAGCAAGTAACGGTAATAGTAACAAAAGTGCAGCAAGATAGCCCAATCCTTTTGAGGCAAAGGACAAGCCAAAATGGTCTCTTATAATAAGCAAAGCGTTCTTGAGGGTACACAGGAATTTCATCTAGTCACTTTGATCATGTTGGTTCGATTCATGTTCGCTACTTTGATAATTTGACATGTGGGTCACTACAAAAAAATACACTTCCATGATGATACGTGTTTGTCACAGTAGGTCGCGTTTTTTGTCATGCATGTACATCCATGATGATTTTATGACAGAATCAAGATAGTCATACCTGTGCTGTCGTAGAAGTGTTCCATGACATTACCAAAATTATCATCACGGAAGTGTCCACTTCCATGACGATAAATCGCGCGTCACCGAAGTGCTTTCGTCAAGGGTGACCGACACGTGGCATCCACCGTAACGGAACGCTGTTAAGCTATCGGGTCTGGTTTTGGATCCGATATCCCGTTAACAGCCCCGACCAATGGGGATTTTCTACGTGTAAAATCATCATTGGCTGGAGGAAACACGTGTCGGCTCACCGTTGGGACACATGTCATCCACTCATTGGACCCAAAGCGCCTATGATACGTCGACACGTGGCACGGCCCAACAGAGGCCCATTCCCGTGTAAAGGCCGGCCCGTTTGACTTGGTAAAAAGGTGGCGGGCCAGCCCACGACAAGCCTGTTAATGGCATCTTCGCATATAGCCCATTTACAGCCCGCTAACCCAGGGCCCGTTTACGGCCTATCCGAATTAGGCCCAGTAGCGTCATCTGGGCCATCCAATATAATTCCATCCCGTTTTAACTTCCGACTCATGTATGGCCCATGACGTCTTTCGGCCCATATGAGGCCCTTAGTAACTCTCGGCCCATTAACGGCTCGTGGTAAAACTGGCCCGTAATGAACACGGTATCACTTTATACCCATTAACGACACGTGGTGAAACTATCCCGTAATGAACAGTGTATGACTTTATACCCATTAACGGCCCATTATTTCGGTGGGCCATTTCCAGCCCATGTTATCTTTCGGCCTTCTCAGGGCCCATTTATTCTTGGGCTCATTTCCAGCATTCGTTTACTTACGACCCGTTACTATCATTTTCAGCTTGTGGGCCAAATTCAGCCCGTGGTTACAGTCAGCCCGTTTGTGGCCTGTTAATACGTTGGGCCGTTTTCATAGTGTCATCAAATACGGCCAATTAACGATGGCCCGTTATGGTCGGCCCATGAATGGGCGATTTCAACTCTAGCCCATTTACAACCATAATGTGGTCTGTTATTGGCCCATGTTTGGCCAACCGATCATACGGCCCGTCGAAGGCCCATTGATGATACGGCCCGTAGAAGGCCCATTGTGTCTACGGCCCGCATAAGGCACATTGTTTCTACGCCCTGTAGAAGGCCCATTATTTCTACGGCCCTTAGAAGGCCCATTGTTTCTACGGCCCGTAGGAGGCCCATGTTAACTACAGCTGGTGGGCATCAAAGTTCGCCACTAGTGCAAATATAGGGAACAACCTACACTATACAAAAATGGCTTGCTATTTTCTTCAGCCGGTGGCTGCACGTTAAGAACAAATTTTGTATCGCACCAAAACAAATTACAACTATAAAACAAAAGGAAGGTTGGCATAAAAGTTAACAGTCTAGCAGATAAATGCACCACCAGAAGTTCAGAAGCTCAGTTCATTTGACCTGACTGTTACGTTTTCATGCTGTATTGTCCAATGGAGCACCATAACCTTCGCCTTCAGTTCTCGTAGGCTCCTGAATAACATAGTAAATGTCTGATAGTTTGGTTTCAAAACCATGCATATCTTGACAACATCGAACAATGTCTCTCCTTGTTTCACAAAGGGTCTCTGTTAGGGAATGGACTTGTGTTTGGAGCGCAGATACAACATTGTTTTGAGCTTGCATATCTTGATCATGAGGCAGTTTGGACGAGATTGCCTTAACAACCAACCCAGTATTACACAGGATCGTGCTTTTGGCACTGTTAGTGGACAGGTACTGACCCACTGCAGCAAGAGCTGACATTGCGGTTATAGTTGCCTCGCCACCTTCAGAAGGTGGCGGTTCCACCATTTTTTCCATAGCTCGCTGAAAAGTTGAGGTTTTACATTAGTAGTACCAGAACAGAAGATATTAAGGAGGCAGCAAAACCAAACAAAATAGCTTTGGTCTATATACAGAACTTATTCTAGTAAACCCATGTAAAATATTAGTTGTATTTTATTGCAAAGTACATAATAAAACCAGGTTCCAAACATATGACCATGTACCATCGCTAATGTATTGTCTATTTCTTCACACTGTATTGAGGGCTAAGGATAAAGAGACGAAGTTTATAATACGGTAAGCATAGTATGACATCATTCATATCACAAAACAACTGAGAACAGACAAACAGGCAATTGTAACGTTGTGTGGGCAAGTCCAGCACGGAACTAGATTACAGGTCAAGATCAAAGGAACATCACTCCTCTCTTTTAAACCTTCTAAGGTGCAATGATACGCTAAGACAACTGTGTATAAATTGGAAAGAGTAATAGACATTGGCTGCAAACCATGCAGTTCAAGGCATACGTCAGAGTAAGTAGTAGTTAAAAGGCATGAGGATTAAGGACTTACAACAGCAGCTTTGACTGGTGTAGTCATGCCCTTCTGCTTGCTGGTGTGACAGTCCTTGAAGATTTCCACAACATTTGGTTCAGGTACTTTTTGGTCCTTGCGGGCTTTCCTCTGCATTTGGAATAAGTCAATATAGATCTGATAATATGGTACAGCGAAAAGAGTGAAACAACAGCTAATTACAAGAGCCTCACAGTGTGCAATATAGCTACGAGATCCTGTCGTCTGTTGGAATTTCACTTTCGTACAGTTGGCCTTGTTCTTTGAACAGTTCACCTACAATAAGATAGATTTGTGTGGCACATGCGTAAATAGGACTTCAACATGTGATCTGATCACATATATATAATGTACCTGATACTTCGGATCGGACCAGTGTTTAACGAGGCCTCTCCAGTCTTCATTAGATATATTTTCCACTGGAGATGTTTGGGCAAGTTCACTGTTAGCCTTGCCTTCAAAGTGAGTTTTCCTCAAGTTATACCGATATTTTCGCAGAGCAGACTTGAAAACATGGGCGCAAGCTTGTCTGGTTGCATCATCTTGGCTATCCAACTTGAACCTCATCTGTTGAAAATTATGGGAGTCTCATTATCAGCAACCTAGAAAGTATTGGACAGAGCGAGACGATATTACTAGTTTCCATACATAACCATACTTACAGATAAATGGTCGAGGAAGGTGTTGAACCGGGTTTCGTCTTTGTCATTCCTGTACTGAATCCATGTTGTGAGGATACGTACATGACACCTAACAGCAACCGCTTCCTCTGATACTAACTTGGCTGGCTCTGTAACATCACGTGGCCTTTTTAAACCTGCCTCAAAACGGTTCTCCATTCTTCCTCCTCTAGATTTAGTTAACCTATCGAGCATTATCCCTGATGTTTGTTTCCTCTTGCACCTAGGTGCTAGTCCAACAACAAACATAGGAAGTGTTAGTGTACATCAAACTGTGAGACTACATATAAAGAAGCATGCAACTGTCACTTGACTCCAGCAACTACCTTCTTGCTATTGAAGCTCATAAAGTTCATCTGATCTTACCAACTCATCTTGTGTCAGGAGTGCTTTGGAAGTAGTGTCAGGTGGCAAGGGAGCTTGGGAACGTGCTGCTAGCTGAGTTGACCAATGAGTAAATCGTGCAGCTGGTGGTACTGTGGAAGGTGTTGCAACAACTAGGGTTGTCTCTGCTTGTTTGGTGGCAGCTATTTGTTTCTGTCTGGCTTGTTCTGTAGCTCGTGTAGCACAGGATACCCTGTCGGTACAATTTTCCGCTGGACTTTGACCTTCTATTGCACCATCAGTACTAGCAGAATCTGTAGGATTCTTCTGCTTCCCTTTCCCTGTCGTTCTGTCTTGCTTACTCTTTCTCTTTGCCATGTTAATTCAAGCCGACAAGAAAAACGAATAACAATTTAGTTCTTCAGAACAAATTGATGCGTGATACAGACGAACTGAACTTTGATGTTAGACAACCACATGATAGGAGGATGTAATATGTAAGAAAAACAGGACGGCATGAGATAACCAGAACTATGATGTGTAAACTAAGTAGAAGACATTTCACTAAATTAGAAGCAATGCAATGGAAGGTAGACACCATATGAAAGATGCTACAAATATCGCTCTGCCAAGTTAACAGTGTCTCATCATAAATGTCGTTTAAACAAATGTGAAGTAGTACAAGAAATAAATCATATGCAAGATGCAAACAACATCACACTATCAAGTTAAAGGTCTCTCATCATTAGTGCCATTGCATATTCACAGCATTGCATATTCACAGCTTATGATGTGTAAACTAAGGAGAAGGCATTTCAACAAATTAGAAGCAATGAAAGCTAGACACCATATGAAAGATGCAACGAATATCACTCTACCAAGTTAAAACTGTCTCGTCATAAGTGGCATTTCAACAAATTAGTAGTACAAGCTAGAAAAGAATGCGAGATGTAACCTATATCACACTCCGATGTCAAACGTGTCTTATGATAAGTGATTGTTGCAGGTTACACAACAGTAGTAATTTGATGTAAGAACATGGTGTGATAGACAGATATTGTATGTTCTAGAAACTGGAACACGTGTCTTATTCAAGTATAATGTGTAAAGTAAGCAGATGGAATTCAACAAAATTAGAAGAAATACAAGCTAGACATCACACATAACATGCAACCACATATAACAGTGCCAAGTTAGAGGGAGCACCGGTGATGGTGCACTACGGGAGACCTGCTCATCATAAACACAACTACGTTGAGTGTCTATGCATGTGTTGTCTTGGAAATCATCTTGGGGGGTGGAGGAGTAGAAACTGTAGAGGCCCTCCGTTTGGAAGGAGCACCTTTATCCGTTGCCTTGCTAACTTCCTTCCGCTTTATTGATTTTGAATTGTCAAGTAAAACTGACAAGAAAAAGCAATAAAATTCTCTCTTCAGAACTCATTCATGCATGATACTGACAATCACTACTTTGATGTAAGGCAAACACATGATACCAGGATGTAATATGTACGAAAAACAGGACGACATGGCATGTTCACAACTGTTCGTGTAAACTAAGCAGAAACCATTCCAACAAATAAGAAGCAATGCAAGCTAGACACCACATGAACGATGCAACCAATATGACTCTGCCAAGTTAAAAGCATCCCATCATAAATGGAATTTCAACAAATTAGAAGCAGCGCATGCTATAAATCATATGAAAGATGCAACTAATATCGCACTGCATATACTAAAGGTGTCTCGTCATATTGATTGATGCGAGATAAAAAAACAATAGTTTTATGTAGGGACATGCTTAATAGACAGATGTCCTATGTACTAATTACAGAAAGGCATGTCACATTAACATGTATAATGTATAAGCTAAGAAGAATAGCGCATGCAGTTTAACCAGATTGGAAGAATTACAATCTAGACACCATATGCAACAATCGACCTTGGAACCATAGCCGACGCACATTGTTACCTCGTCCTTAGCCAATCTACGTTTATTCCGTAGCTCCTTTTTCGAGTTACAAATATGAGCAACTGAACCAGTATCAAATACCCAGGCGTTACTACGAGCATTAGTAAGGTACACATCAATAAGATGTATATCAAATATACCTTTGTTCACTTTGCCATCCTTCTTATCCGCCAAGTATTTGGGGAAGTTCCACTTCTAGTGACCATTTCCTTTGCAGTAGAAGCACTCAGTTTCAGGCTTGGGTCCAGCTTTGGGCTTCTTCACGGTAGTGGCAACTTGCTTGCCATTTTTCTTGAAGTTCCCTTTCTTTCCCTTGCTCTTTTTCCTGAAACTACTGGTCTTGTTAACCATCAACACTTGATGCTCCTTCTTGATTTTACCTCCATCGATTTCAGCATTGCGAAGAGCTCGGGAATAGTTTTCGTCATCCCTTGCATATTATAGTTCATCACGAAGCCTTTGTAGCTTGGTGGCAGCGACTGAAGAACTCTATCAATAACACTCTCAACTGGAAGATCAATTCCCAGCTGAGTCAAGTGGTTATGATACCGAGACATTTTGAGTATGTGTTCACTGACAGAACTGTTCTCCTCCATCTTGCAGCTATAGAACTTGTTGGAGACTTCATATCTCTCAACTAGGGCATTTGCTTGAAATATTAACTTCAACTCTTGGAACATTGCATATGCTACATGACGTTCAAAACGTCTTTGAAGTCCCGATTCTAAGCCGTAAAGCATGGCACAGTGAACTATTGAGTAGTCATCAGATCGAGCCTATCAGACGTTCGTAACATCTGCATTTGCTCTAGCAGCAGGTCTGTCACCTAGAGGTGCATGAAGGACATAATTCTTCTATACAGCAATGAGGAAATTCCTCAAGTTACAGACCCAGTCCGTGTAGTTGCTACCATTGTCTTTCAACTTAGCTTTCTCTAGGAACGCATTAAATTCAGGGGAATGGTAGCTCGGGTCATAGATCTACAACATAGATATGCAAAACTATAAGACTAAGTTCATGATAAATTAAGTTCAATTAATAAAATTACTAATGAACTCCCACTTAAATAAACATCCCTCAAGTTATCTAAGTGATAGATGATCCAAATCAACTAACCCATGTCCGATCATCACGTGAGATGGGGTAGTCATCAAGGGTGAACATGTGTATGTTGATCATATCTACTATATGACTCATGTTCGACCTTTTGGTCTCCAGTGTTCCAAGACCATGTCTGTACATGCTAGGCTCGTCAAGTTTAACCCAAGTATTCTGCACGTGCAGAACTGTCTTACACACGTTGTATGTGAACGTAGAGTCTATCACACCCGATCATCATGAGGTGCTTCGAAACGACGAACTTTTGCAACGGTGCATACTCGGGGAGAACACTTTTATCTTGAAATTTAGTGAAGGGGTCATCTTATAACGCTACCGCCGTTCTAGGCAAAATAAGATGCATAAAGGATAAACATCACATGCAATCAAAATATGTGACATGATATGGCCATCATCATCTTGTGCTTTTGATCTCCATCTCCAAAGCATCGTCATGATCTCCATCATCACTAGCTCGACACCTTGATCTCCATCGTTGCGTTGGGGTCATCTCGCCAACTATTGCTTCTACAACTATTGCTAACGCATAGCGATAAAGTAAAGCAATTACATGGCGCTTGCATTTCATACAAGAATTAAGAGACATCCCTAAGGCTCCTGCCGGTTGTCGATATTACAAAACATGATCATCTCATACAACAACATATATCACATCACGTCTTGACCATATCACATCACAACATACCCTGCAAAAACAAGTTAGACATCATCTACTTTGTTGTTGCAAGTTTTACGTGGCTGCTACGGGCTTCTAGCAAGAACCGTTCTTACCTACGCAAAACCACACCAGTGATTATCAAGTTTGGTGTTTTAACCTTCTTCGAGGACCGGCCGTAGTCAAATTCGATTCAACTAAAGTAGGAGAAACAGACACCCGCCAGCCACCTTTATGCAAAACAAGTTGCATGTCAGTCGGTGGAACCGGTCTCATGTGCGTGGACATGTAAGCTTGGTCCGGGCCGCTTCATCCCACAATGCCGCCGAATCAATATAAGACGTTCGTGGTAAGCAGTATGACCATCACCGCCCACAACCCTTTGTGTTCTACTCGCATATCATCTATGCATAGACCTGGCACATGATGCCTCTGTTGGGAAACGTTGCATGAAAAACAAAAGAAATTCTACGCACACGCAAGATCAATCCAAGGATATGCATAGCAACAAGAGGGGAGAGTGTGCCTATGTAAGATTTGTTAACGCGGTTGATGTAGTCGAACTTCTTTGCAATCCAACTGATCGAGTACCGAACGTACGGCACCTCCGCGTTCAGCACACGTTCAGCTCGGTGACGTCCTCGCCTTCTTGATCCAGCAAGACGACAAAGTAGTGGATGAGTTCTGGCAGCACGACAGCGTGGTGATGGTGATGGTGAAGCTATCTCCGTAGGGCTTCACCTAAGCACTACGAAAATTTGACTGAGGGACTATAATGTGGAGGGGGTGCCGCATACGGCTAAGCAATTGTCGTGGTTATGCTTGGCGCCCCCTCCCACACACACACACACACACACAGATATATATATATATATATATATATATATAGGTGAGGGGAGGAGGGAGCAGCCAAGGAGGCGCCCCAAGTATGCCGAATCCTACTTGGGGTCTCTCCCAAGCCGCCCCACCCCCATTCCTTTTTAGGTGAGCTGGGAAAGGCAGGGTAGGGAGGCGCCCCCCTTTCCTTTCTCCCATGAGAAGGGGAAGGCAGGAGGGGCTAGCCCTCCCCCTTTCCTTCCCTAGGGTCGGCCGGCCAGGGAGATTGGTGCACCAGCCCCTTGTGGGCTGGTCTCTCCCCCCCCCCTTGGCCCATTAGGCCCATACACCTATCGGGGGTGTCTGAACCCCTTCCGGTGACCCGATGACTACCTGGTGCACTCTGAAACTCTTTCGGTGTCCGAATATCATCGTCATATACAGGACATCACTATTCTAATCCTGGTATTAGAATATTTATTTGGATCACAGCGAGCCTATATAGGGCTGATCCATTGTTCCCGAGATCTAAAAACGAAAACCGAGCCCCACCTCCCACTCTTCCACCTCTCTGCCCCACCCCATCCCCGACCCTCATCCCCACGGCGGAGCGCCTCCTCCCCCGTGGCCGGCGCACCACCTCCCCTCCTCCCCCGCGGCCGGCGCGCCACCTCCCGTCCTCCCCCGCGGCTGGCGTGCCACCTCCCCTCCTCCCCTGCAGCCTCTTCCCCAACGGCAGCGCGGCTCCGGAACGCCAGCGTGCTTTCGCCGGTCCACGGATCCCCGTGCGCCGCCGCAGGGCCCTGTTCCCCGGATGCCACAAGCCACCGCCGCCTCCCCCCGAATCCACCGCGGTGGTGGCCTCTCTCCCCCCGAATCCACCGCGGTGGTGGCCTCTCTCCCCCTGAATCCATCACGGCGGCGACCTACCTCCCCCTGAATCCACCGAGGCGGCGGCCTCCCCCTGCTTCCAACGCGGCGTCGCCCTCCGTCCCGCACGCTTCTGGCAAAAAGCACCGGTGCCATTCACCTGCGGCATGCTACTCCGCCGACCGTCAACCTCATGCACACCGCCGCCGAATCCATCGCTCGGTGTTGTCCTGGCTGCGGCGGTGCCCTCCTTCCCCCAGTGCCCTCCACCCCCTTGGCGGCCGACACGAATCCATCGCTCGGTGTCGGCCTTGGATCCTGCGTCATCCGAGGTGCGGCACCGTCCTGGGCAGGTCACAGGAAGCGCCCTGGCAAGGTCGCGGACATCGCCTTGGGTAGGTCATGAGTACTCTGTCTGTCGCTACTTGTGCATCGACAGGAAAACCCATGCCCCGGTTCATCATCCTCGTCTGAAGCTGTTCTCTCTGGCCACCTGCAACGACGTCGGTCGTCCCGCTGGAGCGCATAAACAAGCGCACGAATCTCCCTTCCATCCCCTCTCTACTTATTCCATTGCTTCTGAAATTGCTTCTCAATTGAAAAAGAATCTGTGTTCGGCAGCGATGTCAATGTTGTGAAAAGATAAATTTGGTTTTAAGTCGTCACAAAATTTAGTTTTGCAGTCTAATGTGACTCCAGGTTGAAATTTGATGCATTGTACGTGATTGTTGTACGTTATGTCCTACTTTTTTTGAGGATACGTTATATCCTACTACACAAAACACTTCCTGTCCGATTGTACGTGATTGTGCAGTCCAAAGTGACAACAGGTTGAAGATTGTAGTAATTCAAAAAACTTTCTATAGTCTCGTGCTAGGCAATTACAACAAAGAGGAGTGGAGCCTCCAAAAAAAGAGCAAGTGCATATCGAAAATGGATACATGCCTAAGGTGATGGTGGTTATGCCAAAAATATAAATAAATTATTTTGGTGTTTCCTTTTATCTCAAACCAATTAACTTCTCCGCTTTTGCTCGATGCACAGGAAATCTGTTAAAAGTTAGATTTTCCTCGTTTCCAAAAAATAAGAGAGAAGGCCAACTCAAAATAACAAAGCAGTCCAAAAAAGTTTATAAAAAATGGATTTTGAAAACCCTAGAAGTTCAATTTGAAATAAGGTCAAAAAAATGCAGAAGTTCAAATTTAAAAAACCTAGAAGTTTAAATTTTAAAAACGAGAAAATTGTTTGCTTATGTAAAACCATATTTTTCTAAGAAGTCCAAAGTAAAAAAAGAGAGAAGTTCGAAGGTTAAGAAACTTAGATGTTTTCTCGTTAATAAATAATAAAATGTAGAAGTTCAAAAAAATTAAAAAAATTTAAATAAGTTTTAAAATAATTTTCTCGTTTAAAAAAATCAGAAGTTCAAAATAAAAAATGAAGTGGTTTGTTGTTTATTAAAAAAACTAGGATTTTACATTCATTAAAAAACTTAGATATCCGTTATTATTAAACAATCAGCCATTAAGATCAAAAATAAAAAAGTAGTCTAATTTATTTTTATTTAAATAAAACAATAACTTTACTCAAAACAATAAAAAGTGTGAAGTTAAAAAAAAATAACACAGAAGTTCAAAGTATTTTAAAACCTAGGATTTAGAATCTCAAAAAACAAAAAAAATGCCATTTTGGGCATTTTCCCCAATAGTAAAGATTAAAACTGAGGAGTTCAATTTTAACAAATGGAGTAGTTCAATGTATGTAAAAACCTCAAGTTTTCTCGTTACTAGGGAATAAAACCAAGAAGTTCAATTGGAAAAAGGGAGCAGTTTGATATTTATTTGAAAAAGCAGTTTTTCCCAGTTATTAAAGAATAAAACCAATAAGTTCGATTTGAAAAAACGACGAAGTTCAATGTTTCTTAATAAACTCCAATCTTCACATTTCTAAAAATGCACAAACGAAGTTCAAATAAAAAAGTTAGAGCGGTTCGATGTCTATAAATAATCTGATTTTTTCCGTTACAAAATCGAAATAGAGAGAAGTCCAAATTGATAACTGCCGGAAGTTCACGTATTGCATGGTGTGCATTTCGTATGAAAAAAAAGAATAAAAATGCAAAGTTTAAAATTTTGTTGCTAGAAGTTCATGTGCTCAACGTGGGAAAATTCTAAAATTCCTGTGAGAGAGGTTCAGCATGTATTTCATTGTTGAAAAACACAAAAAATATGTTGTTTTTTGCATTTTGAAATAATTCCCTCAATCCATAAAAAGTTCGGTATATTATTTGGGAGCAATTTGATTTCAAAAAGAAAAAAAAATCAAATTATAAAAGTGGAAAAAAGTACATGTACTACATGGTGTCTGTTTAATATGAGAAAAATGAATAAAAGGCAAGGTCCAAATATTTTGTTGTTATAAGTTCAAGTCCTCGGTCGGAGAAAGTTAAAAAAATTATTGTGAGACAGGTTTGTACAAAAGGAATATCATTTGTGTAACACTCACGAATGGATGAGAAAATTACAAACGAAAATACGTCACAGAAGTTCAGCGTGAAAACATCAGGAAGTTCAACTGCTACACTGAATGAATTTCAGATGAAAAACTTTTAAAAGCATCGCGAGTATGAAAAAATGATGAACGGGAAAGTTGCGTGTTTACAACAGCTTTCCATCGGTATATCACTTGCTCAATTCCGGTAAGTGGTTGGGGAGTTACGGGTAAAAAACAACACATGAAAAACATAGTGAAGTTCAAAAAGAACTGCTCCAGAAGTTCAACCTCTTCACAAAGTGCATTTTCGGAGACTCTGTTTTTCTGATGAAGGCAGAACGCATGATCACAGAAGTTCGGGTTGATAAACTGCTAGAAGTTCAGGTACTACACGGTGTGTATTTTGTATTAAAAAAGAATAAAAATGCAAAGGCTAAATTTGTTGTCGTTATAAGTTCAAGTACTCCGTCGGAGAAAGTTAAAAAATTTATTGTGAGAGAGGTTTGTACAACAAGAATATCATTTGTGTAACAGTGATGAATGGATGAGAAAATTACAAAGAAAAATACGTCATAGAAGTTCAACGTGAAAACAGCAGGAAGTTCAACTACTATAGTGAATGAATTTCAGATGAAAAACTCTTAACATCGTCGCGAGTATGAAAAAACGATCAACACGTGAAAGTTGCATGTTTACATCAGCTTTCCACCGGTATATTACTTGCTCAATTCCGGTGAGTGTTCCGGTGAGTGCATGGAGAGCTACGGGCAAAAAAATCACGTGAAAAACAGAGGGAAGTTCAGGTACACATGCCGAGAAGTTCAGGTTCTTCACGCGGTGCATTTTCAAAGAATCTGTTTCACGATAAAGGCAGAACGAATGATCTCGCCATTTTCGCAATTACTTGAAAACGGCTAGGAATTAGAAAAAACCATCAACATGAAAAAGTTTCGCATTTTTCATAGCTTTTTAACGGTATATTATTTGCGCCTTTCCGATAAAGTTTGTAGCAAATACGGCGAAAATATGTTTTTCACCATTTTCGAAACTGACTTAAAACCGTAAGGAATTGGGAGAAACAATACATAGAAAAGAGTTTCGCATTTGTTCAAGCTTTCCAACGCCATATCGTCTGCTGCATTCGAACGCACGGTTCAAAAATGCGCTTGAAAATACGAACTCGGTAGGACTTGTACCGTTTTCTAAATTACTCTTAAACCCTTCAAAGTTAGGAAAAACTTTCAAAATGAAAAATTAGCACATTTTCATAAGCTTTTCAACGCCATATTATATGCCTCAATTGGATTAGCCGTTTAGAAATGACATCGAAAATACGAACTCAGTTGTTCGGTTTACGAAATTTTACATTTTTTTTCAAATTACTCTTTAACTATAGGGAATTAGAGAAAACTCTCAACATGTGGAAGGAGCGGTTTTGCAGTAGCTTTCCAACGCTATATTATATGCCTCATTCCGGTAAACGGTTTAGAAATGCGATCGAAAATACGATTCACATCTTTTGTGTGAAGAAAAAACGGTTTTCAAAACTGCTCTTAAACCGCTTACATTTTGCCAAAAATTTAAGTTGGGTCATGATATTGGTGTCCATAGCTTTCCAATGGTATATCGCAAGCCCCATTTGGGCAATGTTGGCGGAAGTTCAACCTAGTTCATAGGGAAGTTCAACGTTCTAATACGGGGCAGGTCAGGTTGTGATCAGAATATTATTCTGACCCCGTGATCAGAATAGTGTTTATGTATATATATATATATACACACACACACATAAACACTATTCCGGAGCTCCTCGTCATGTCTGTGATCTTATCAGGGACTCCGAACAACATTCGGTCAACAAATCATATAACTCATATAACACTATATCATCAACGAACGTTAAGCGTGTGGACCCTACGGGTTCGAGAACTATGTAGACATGACTGAGACACCTCTCCGGTCAATAACCAATAGTGTAATCTGGATGCCCATATTGACTCCTACATATTCTACGAAGATCTTTATTGGTCGAACCTTATGACAACATTCGTAATTCCCTTTGTCCATCGGTATGTTACTTGCCCGAGATTCGATCGTCGGTATCTTCATACCTAATTCAATCTCATTACTGGCAAGTCTCCTCGGAAGCAGCCAATCTCATTACCGGAAATAGGGGAAATGTGGATTTTGGTATCGGTATGTTATTTCCCCTATTTCCACCTTCCTTTCCAAGTTGAAACCTTCACTCCTTGCTTGCAGCACCGTCTCCTCGCCGGCGACCCTCCTTCACGCTGCTCGGCCTCGTCGATCCAGGAAGATAATCCACACCCGACCCCCATCCTCCTCCTCCTTCCACATCCCACATGCCCCAACCGCCGGCGTGACACCTTCCACCCAAATCATCGACCCCTCCCCCAAATAAGCACTGCGCTAAGCCATGGTGCACGCGGTATAGCCAGGAGCTCAAGCAACATTTGGCAGCAGAGAAGCAAATCGCGGCCGCACGTGCGGATGAGGTCGCGATGGCTGCCATTCGTGCCGACCCCCAGATTTTGGAGGAGCACCTCGCCGTCGAGGCCATCGTCGACGCCTCACGTGCCAACGCAGCGACGGGGTTGGCTGCTTTAAACGACAGTTTGTGGCGTTTTCTCGAGGCCACCATCGGTGCCTTCGGTGAAGACTACGAGGTGTTTTGTCAGCGTGCCCGTGCTTACCTCAACTCGAGAGCCAGCAGGTTGGTGTGGGGAGCAGCTCGGGCAACTCACCACTACGACGAGGGCACCCATGATGTGGAGGCCTCGCCCTCTTCCATGTCCAAGGATCCAATCATCATCGATATCTCCGACGATGCAGAGTACCTTGTCTTATTAGCTCACTATAAGGACCTATGTTCAGTTTGCTAGCTACGCTGGTTTAGCATGCTCGGTTTACCCGTTGCATGTGTTGCTCCTACCTTTCCTTAACAAATTCTAGTGAATTGTCCTATCTACTTTTACCATGCAATCTATTGCTCTAGTGTATATGTTCTATATGTCGTGCAATGTGGTGCTCACTTATTAACTATTTGGTCCATTAGTTGTCGTGTTCAGTTAACTGTTTGATTCAATTCTGCAAATGTGATGTTCAATTCTTCAGGGTGCAATTTTGTATTGTCTTCCATGTGAGAAATAAATAGAATTTATCTTTACAAAATACATGAGAAACAAATACAATTGCTTTATTTCTAAGTTGTCAAGCATGCTTAGTTTGGTTAACTGTCTGATCTTCTAGTATGTTATATATTGTGCAATGCGGTGCTCAGTTAACGTTTGGTTCATTTGTTGTGGTGTTTAGTTAACTGTTTGGTTCAATTCTGCAATGCGATGTTCAATTGTTGTGGGTGCATTTTGTTATTTTAAACCATGTGAGAAATAAATCAAATTTGGTTGTACTAAATACAGGAGAAACAAATACAATTGCTATATTTCCAAGTTGTTAAGCATGCTTGGTTTGGTTAACTGTCAGATCTTCTATTGGGAGTATGTTATATTATGCAATGTAGTGCTCAGTTAATGTTTGGTTCATTTGTTGTGGTGTTTAGTTATCTACTTGGTTCAATTCTGCAATACGATGTCCAATTGTCGTGGGTAGAATTTTGTATTGTTGTGCATGTGAGGAATAAATCAAATTTGGTTGCACTTAATACATGAGAAACATATACAATTGCTATATTCCCTAGTTCTTAATCGGGCTTCGTTTGGATAAGTGGGTTTTCCATGTGGCTCGAATTAATCTGATGAATCTGCAATGTGCTTATTTTTCATCAACATATTTTACTGATAGCATGTGAACCCTCACTTAACCTGATCATTAACTACCTTATATGTGTTGCAGGGAAACAATGGGAAGCATTGAGGTTTACAATCGAGGTTTGCACATGCGTGGTCCTTTGTCGAATAGCACATTATTGTGCAATTGCAAGAACCATTCTGGTATTTAGGTTTTTAACAATTTGGTCTTGCACATGTAGGTCCTGCTGTTAGAGGTTTTGACCCACTGTTCGACCCTTTTTGCATATGGAGAAATGAGTTGTCCATGAATATCAGTCAAGTCAAGAAACACAGAAAGATTGTTAGGATAAAGAAATTAGCGACAAAAAACAACAAGATCTTTGTCTGCGCAATGAAGAAGACTCAGTTCACTACAGGATGGTACTAACTATTATACCTTGGCTTTTTTATTCCTTTGCACCATTTCCAATCTAGAGAAGATATTTATGCACATCCTTGTTTTCAGGCCTTTCCAAAGAAGTTCACTGATGATTACCTCTCAAACCACCTGTATGGTCAGGAGGTGATGAAGATATTCATACAACACCCACAGTTAAATATTGAAGTCTTCCGAAGAGGACGAAGGATGGACGGTTAATCATCCACAGGCACTGGCCTAAAGTTGCAAAGACCTTCAACATGAATGAAGGCTCAATATTCGCCTTCCGCTTCAGCAGTTTCCCATATGAGATTCATCTGTCTATGTACAGTCTATGATGGTAATTTCGAAAGGCTATAGATGTTGCATGTGAAACTTGGTGCTGGTGCAGTTGTGTAATGGGGTAGCTGAGTGCTGAAGCCATATGATGTTGCACTCTGATATATTTGAATTATGAAATCCTGCTTGCTTAATACGAAAATGAAATATATTGTGTGCTTAGTATGAAATGTCAATTAGAGTAATAAACGGATTATTAATAATGGGTTTTTCTATTTCAAACAGTTATTGAGAAAATATCGTGGGCGATGACCCCAGGCAACGCACACAGTTTCTAGTAATAAACTATGTTGGATCAATGAACAATTACACACGACTTCCTGTTGAAAACTGTTTGCGTTAGGCCACCTTCCGCAAACGTTTACCACGTAAAAAGTGCGTGTGATGGACAACCTATGCCACACAGTTTCTTCTACGCACTGTGTGTGATGCATTCAATAACGCAAACGGTAAAATTGTTAATATCGTCTGCAATGGCAACGCTATCACAAATGATTTAATGGGGAAATTGTGTGTGATGTACATGCGAACGGAAACGTTTTCCTTGGAGTGACTGTGTGGGATGTATATACGAATGGAAACATACTTCTTGGATTGACTATGTGGGATGTACGTACTATCGGAAATGTATTCCTCGGATTGACTGTGTTGAATGTACATAAGAATGGAAATGTTTAGCCGGGACTGACTGTGTGGGATGTACTTACGACTGGAAACAATTTTGCATGTATAATTGTATTTTTTAAATACAACTGTACGTATAATCATATTTGATCGCTCGTCCGGCGCACACGACCTCATTTTGCCGAGCGTGTGTGGCCGGAGGGCCTATCCCCGACGGTTTCTGGGTCGTGTGGGAAGGACCCCCCTATCGCTCACACTCACTTGGCGGCGGTTCCAAATACCGTCGCGGAAAAGGGTTAAAAAGCATTTGTATAGCACCTCGTTGTACCAGTGGACATATTGCTTAAGAAAATTAGTCGATAGATATATGACATTAAATAATCAACTTGTGACATACAATAAGTCAATGATACATAGGTTTATGAATAAATACTACTGTAATGCATAACAATTCCTAAGTTTAGTTATACAAGGAGTAAAATTTGATAAAATCCATGTCTGCACCCAAGCTCATCTGCACCCGCACTGATGAAAAAATTCAAAACAAATACTAAAAAATTCAACAAATTCCAATTTTTTTGTGAGGTAGACAATTTGATGCGTGCGGTCCACACCAAGATTCAAATCATTTGGACATCTGAGGAGCTCTCAGCAAAAAAGACAAATTAGGGGTCTGTAAAAATGTTTACTGTTCATGTACTGTATTGGCCCGATTTGTCTGTTTTTCTGAGAGTTGCTGAGATGTCCAAATGACATGAAATTGGAGCGGGCCTCACGCATCAAATTGTCTACCGCAAAAAAAACAATTGAATTTTTTTGATTTTTTTATTTTTTTCACGAATTTTTGCTAACCGGGTGCAGATGAGCCTGTGCACCGAAACGCCCTACTCACCACTTAGTTGGTTTTTATGTCAGATAATTGGCATATTGGAGCTAGAATTTTGAAAATGGCCTCCTATAATCTTATTGGGATACCGATATATCCACTTCCATATCCATATTTGTGTCAAAATCTCATACCATAATTTTTTATAGATAAATCCGGATACGGATAATTTCCATTTACATTTTAGTTTGGATGCGGATGTTTCGGATACGAATAGACATTTCTTCGAATACGAATAACGAATATTTCGGATTATCCACTACCAGTTTCCACCCCTAGATACCACAGAGATTCCTGGTGTACAAACACTTCCGGCATTGCGTATCCAAACCGTCGATTATTTCATAAGTAGCATCTGGAATTGATCTGTAGTGGATTAAGGTGATTTGAATCGGATAAGGAGATGTATATGAAGACTTACCTTCATTTGGTCTGATTGCACCCGACGGCCTAGGGTATTTTTTGGGACGGGAAGTCATGAACCATGGAAAGCATCAGCAACAGGCGGCTACCCTCGTACGCGTGTTTGATCTACGGGGAAAGATGGCACAATCCTCGTCGGCGTAGATAAAGCTGCGGCGAAGTATGGCCGCGATAGGCATTGGCGACAGGCTGCGAGTGAAGGAAATATGCCCTAGAGGCAATAATAAAGTTGTTATTTATATTTCCTTATATCATGATAAATGTTTATTATTCATGCTAGAATTGTATTAACCGGAAACTTGATACATGTGTGGATACATAGACAAAGACACAATGTCCCTAGTAAGCCTCTACTAGACTAGCTCGTTAATCAAAGATGGTTAAGTTTCCTAACCATAGACATGTGTTGTCATTTGATGAACGGGATCACATCATTAGGAGAATGATGTGATGGACAAGACCCATTCGTTAGCTTAGCATAATGATCGTTAAGTTTTATTGCTATTGCTTTCTTCATGTCATATACATATTCCTTTGCCTATGAGATTATGCAACTCCCGAGTACCAGAGGAATACTTTGTGTGCTATCAAATGTCAGAACGTAACGGGATGATCGTAAAGATTCTCTACAGGTATCTCCGAAGGTGTTTTTTGGGTTGGCATAGATCGAGATTAGGATTGTCACTCCGAGTATCGGAGAGGTATCTCTGGGCCTCTCGGTAATGCACATCATGATAAGCCTTGCAAGCAATGTTACTAATGAGTTTGTTACGGGATGATGCATTACGGAACGAGTAAAGAGACTTGCTCGTAATGAGATTGAACTAGGTATGAAGATACCGACGATCGAATCTCGGGCAAGTAACATACCGATGACAAAGGGAATAACGTATGTTGTCATTCCGGTTTGACCAATAAAGATCTTCGTAGAATATGTAGGAACCAATATGAGCATCCAGGTTCCGCTGTTAGTTATTGACCGGAGATGTTTCTCGGTCATGTCTACATAGTTCTCGAACCCGTAGGGTCCGCACGCTTAACGTTCGATGACGATTTGTATTATGAGTTATGCGTTTTGGTGACCGAAGATTGTTTGGAGTCACGGATGAGATCACAGACATGATGAGGAGTCTTGAAATGGTCGAAAGGCATCCCACAAGGGTGGCGCCCCCGTCCCCAAGGGAGGAGTCCGAATTGGACTAGGGGAGACGAACCCTCCCTCTCCTTCCCCCTTTCCCCCTCCGATAAAAGGAAGGGGGCCGAATTGGACTAGGAGCCTAAGTGGGACTCCTCCCACTTGGCGCGCCCCTAGGCCGGCCTCCTCCCTCTCCCTCCTTTATATACGGTGGCAGGGGGCACCTCTAAGGTACATCAATTGTTCTTAGCCGTGTGCGGTGCCCCCCTGTGGCACCCCGGCTCAGAGAAACCGGAACGCCCCGTATTCCAGCCCAGAGATCGAGGAGAAGTTTCTGGAATACGGCAATGCTTGACATAGAACAAATCAGCTCTTATTATAAGAATAATAATACAAGGGTCTGATGTTACAAAGAAGCACATCAGCATGGCGACACTACGCCCGCGATACTACACTTGCTCTATGCCAGCAGCGGAACAACTCGTAGCACTGGAATACTTCTAGCAGCGGAACAATGACGAAGGTGGTGAACTCACTCTGTAGGGACTCTGGCTGGGACACGATCTAGCTCGCACGCACGGAAACCTCGACAAGCAATCAAGCAATCACGGCATCACCTGCAGTCTGGCATGACACGCCAGGTCAGTACATTGAATGTACTTGCAAGCTCACAACAACCATAAACATCAAGGCAAGACAATGACATAGCATTAACAGGTTAATTAATTAACAGCTACCATGATACGAAAGCAACTACTAAACATGATATGGAATTAATACAATATTGATAAACCACCATCTGCAATCTCTATACCCATCCCACTCTTGGCTAACCGGCGAAGCAATATACCATCTCGATCACCTTGTGATCAAAACCAAACGGTGATCACTCATGGATCACAAATGGAACCACACTTGGTTCAACTGGTTACCTCGTAACCAAACGGTGATCATTCATGGATCACAAACGGAACATCCCCATGATCACCTCGTGACCACATCACAAACTAGATGATCATCCTCAAGATCATCCCAACATCATCACCAATATCCTGCCAAACTGTTACTGCTCACAATATATCATCATATAAATCACGTATAAGTCATTACGGCATGTGGGTGTTGATCGAACAGTGTGACCTAGCACAAACTTATGGCCATGACCGAGGACGCGGCTATCGATAGATTCAACACACACCACGGAATCCATGGCCTCGCACTCCCATTCGGGTGGACCAATGGCATTCCAACAAAACCGATCTACTGCCATGACACTCTCCCAGCCATTCCGACCAACACCTCCTTTTGGGTTCACTCCTGGGTGGCCCCGTGCCTACCAAAGGCACCAACGGCCACCGTCGTGGCAAAACAAAAACGGTCCCAAACTGGGACAAAAAGGCGCCTAACAACAACTACATGCACACAAGGTTATGTCTGCTTACCGGGTCAGGGTACCGCACGCCCATAACCTTCCCTCATTGGAGGCACCGGCGAGAGACATGACAATATACCGCGTTAGGGCCTTCCCATAAAAGGCAAATGTGGTTGCACTGGAAAAAGCCCGGTTCAGTGGCACCTGACCAACTTAATGACGGAATTTATTCCCAACATATAACAGTGATAACTGATACTCCGCTATCATCTACCAACCTGTAATCCAAGTCATAGCAATATCCAACAAATAATCCAAAGCATACTATCGACATATCAAAATACTCCGAGGATAGCATAACACTTCTATCATGATGAATCTCAGAACGATAATACTACTTCTCAAATATCAAAAACTAGCTATGCAACTATGATCCACATGCAAGCATCATCTCCAACATCATGCTCCAGAACATAATATCAACTAAAATCATGATGAAAATAATACTAGCCACTAATAATCCAAAGGCAACACGACATCCAAAGTAATACTCCAAAGCATAATATCAAATACCACCATGAAAATAATCATAATATAAGCCACTAATAATTCAAAGGCATGTGTCATCCATATAATCATCAACATATAAGTCCTAGAACTCCAAGCAATATCATGCCAATAGCAAGATCAAAAAATACTCCGAGACATGCCATGAACAAGTCATAAGTAGCTAAAGCAATATTTTAAACAAGTTCAAAGAAATAAACCATGTCACTGCATTGCAATCATGCAAATGGAGGGTGTGGCTTGCCTGGGGTGGAAGAAATCACCGGGAAGAAGTGCGAGAAGCTCGCGGAAAGAATCACCGGAAAACGTTCTCTCTCAGAGGGGACTGATTAAGTGCAAGGGCAAAATGGTCATTTCAGAATGTCAAAACATGGTGAAAAGGATTCCATTGGAACGGGCTCGACGAAACGAAGAAGTGGGCTTTGGATTCACCTGATGTGGAGCTGTGAGCAAAAAGTTGTGATAGTTTTTCTGCCAGGAACCTATTTCCAAGAAAATCTTCACAAACAGGCCCTCAGCCGGAAAAAATGAAAACGCACTCCTAGGAATACGCATTCACTGAAGTGAAAACGCATTCTGGGTTGAAGTAGAAGGTTAATACGCTTTCGATAAGCGAAGACGTAATCCAAAGGATTACGCCTCCACTTATCCAGCGTGGCAAAGGCGGGGCCGGTGGCTGGCTCACTACCGGGCGGGGCCCGCGACCAGCTGGCAGGGAGGAGGTCGTCTCCTTTGTCTTCTTCGCGCTCGCCCGTGAAGCAGGGGCAGAGGCCTTGTCGGCATTCTGGGAACGGGGGTCCCCAGACTTTCCTGCCTGCGGCCCACGGCGTGGCTGTGCTAGCAGGCCTATACGACCCATCTTCATCAACAAGGCATTCAAGACCCTCGCGAGGGGCCAAGCCTCGCGAGGCGGACGATGCAAGACCTCCTCAGGAGCGGCCTCACCAGGTTGCCTCGCGAGGAGCAGAGAGATCAAGGCAGGGCAAACCTCGCGAGGTTCTCGTGACGTGAGCCATGACGATCAACATCAGGCGGGCGCCAGGCGGGTGCCAGCGCGCGCAGCGTCCTTGTTTCCTCTTTAGTGCTAAGGGGGAAGCGCAGGCGCAGAGTACCGAGGCGTCAAGGAAAGGTTTCCATATCGGTGCAATGAGACCAAGACCAGCAGGACGGCAAGACGGAGGTCACCATGGAGCCCAAGACGGCGTCACCATCAGAGCCTTTTGCAAGCGAAGACCGCTTTTGTCAGGATAAGCTGTACTAGTTGTCCCCTTTCAAATTGGCCGTTGTTGGCTCCCTTCCCGCTCAATATTTGGGGAGAGGACCAGGGCCTATATAAGCAGAACTAGCCACCACCGTAGGGAAAACCAATTCAGAGGCATCTCACCTAATCCTTAGCCACACACTAAGCACAAGAACACCTCAACCTCAGGAGGTTGTTCTTCCCCTTGTACTGTTCATCATCAGCCCAAGAGGCAATCCACCACCACCACACCGGAGTAGGGTATTACACCACAACGGTGGCCCGAACCAGTATAAATCTTGTGTCCCTTGTGCTGTGAGTTCATGGAGTTCGTTCTTGAGATCATAGCTAGTTAGGACGCGGATCGGTAGGGAGGAAATCTTCGCGCGCACCCCAGTGTTCGAACCTTGAGGGTTTTGCCGGAACCCGTGATCCGACATTTGGCGCGCCAGGTAGGGGTGCGCCAGAGCTTCTTTTCCGTCGTTCCGCGTCCAGTTGCTCCGTCGTCTCCATGGCGGACGCTCGCTATGCTCGTGCTGAGCGCCGGGCTGCCCTCGCCACCCCTGTCGCTCAGACGGCTCCCGTCGGTGGGCCACCTCGTCGTTCTCCGTCGCCTGCCGCCAATGCCGCCACCGGCCCGGCGGGGAACGAGCAGCAAGCATCCTCGCTGCACCCCTCGGTGCGGCGGGACGGCCGCACCGCCACTCCATTGCTGACCCCGGCCGGTTCCTCGTCCCATGCACGTCGTGCTCCCATGAATGCGTGGGCCACGCTCCTCATGGCGCACGAGCTCCTGCGCTACCGCCTAGTCGATGACCTCTACGAGGACTGGCTCGACTGCATCGCCGAGCTCGTCCGCGCCGCAGGGGGCTCCCCTACGCCATCCCTCTCTCTGCCTCGCCCTCCGCCAGCTACAGGCGAGGTAGCTCATGGAGCACCTCCACCACCTCTGCCCCAAGACGGCGCCCTGGCGCCAAAGCGTGCGGCCCCACGACGCAACCCACCGCGTCCGGCGCCCGCGCGAGAAGAAAGAAGCTGTCAAGAAGTCCCTCAACCGCAAGAGAATGCTCCGGCGCTCCTCGCTCCGCCGCGCCAGGATCGTTTGCTGCGGCAAGGCCCCGTGCCGCTTGCCGTAGCGGCGCGCGGGCACCTAGACCAAGCTTCGCCTCTGAGGCAGGTCCCGGTGACCACGGCCGGCTGTCGCGGCTTCACCCTCGCGCTGCGTAGCGTCACCTGGCCGGGCAAGTTCAAGCCAGATCTGCCTCCTCGCTACGATGGCACCCCCGACCCCGCGGAGTTCTTGCAGCTCTACGAGCTGAGCATCGAGGCGGCCAACGGCGACGAGAAAGTCATGGCGAACTGGTTCCCCATGGCTCTCAAGGATGGAGCCCGCTCCTGGCTCCTGAAACTGCCCCCAGGCTCGATCTCCTCCTAGGACGAGATGCGCAACCGTTTTGTTGCCAACTTCCAGGGCACTCGCGACCGCCCGCCAGCCGCGGGTAACCTGCGCCGCGTCAAGCAGCAACCAGGAGAGACCCTCCAGAAGTACATCCAGCGCTTCAACAACGTCCGCCTCAAGATCCCCAAGGTGACAGACGAGGCCATCATCTCCGCGTTCTCTGATGGCGTCCGTGACGTCAAGATGAAGGAGGATCTCGCTATCCACGAGGAGTTGTGCACGTCTCTGGAGTTGTTCAACCTGGCGACCAAGTGCGCAAGAGCTGAGGAGGGGGCCTCTCCCTCCTCGAGCTCCTAGCTGCTGACCCAGAGGAGAAGAAAGCCAAGGCCAAGGATGTGAAGCGCAAAGGAGCAGCCGTGCTCGTGGCGGAACCAGACACCAAGCGCGGCAGAGACCAGCCCGAGTCACCCAAGAGCAGCCGTCCGTTCTGTGCCTTAAACAACTCGCACACCCACAACACCAGCGACTGTCAAGAGCTTAGAGCCATCCGAGAAGGATATTTCGGTCGATGCCCCGAGCGTAGCGACCGGGGCTACGACCGACGAGGAGGACGTGGTGGCAGGCGCTGGGACGACCATGGCCCGCGCCAAGAGTGGCGCGACCAGCCTCGCGATTACCGCTAGCAGGATCAGCCTCGCGAGGGCGCCTGGAGGAACCAGCCTCATGAGGATTGTCCTCAGGGCAACGCCGGTCTTCCTCCACTACTGCCACCTCCAAGAAGGAACAACGACCACCACCAAGACGAGGGGGCTGGGGGCTTCCAGGAGTCGCGTGCTATCGCCTGCATCTTGGGCGGAGCTCAAGCCCCAGCCTCGCATCGTATCTTCAAACAGTTTGCTCATAAAGTGAATGCAGTCCTCCCCAAGTTGGAGGCCACGCGCCCCCTCAGGTGGTCCAAGTGCGCCATCATGTTCAGTTCAGCAGATCAGCTCAAGTGCGTAGCTACCGCTGGCGCCCTCCCAATGCTTTGTTCACCAGTCATCAGCAACGTGCAAGTTACCAAGACCCTCATCGACGGTGGCGCAGGGCTCAACGTCCTGTCCGTCGACACGTTCGACAACCTCCAAGTACCGTATGACCAGCTTCAGCCCACCAAGCCATTCTCAGGAGTGACCGACGGTTCTTCCACACCAATAGGGCAGGTCCGCCTCCCTGTCACCTTGGGAGAACGCAACAACTACCGCACTGAGCTCATCGACTTCGATGTCGCCTACATCTGCCTGCCAAACAACACGATCCTCGGGTACCCGGCCCTGGCCAAGTTCATGGCGGTGACTCATCACGGCTACAATGTCCTCAAGATGCCAGGAAGCAGCGGGATCATCACGGTCCCATGCGAAGAAAGATATGCGGTGTGCTCCCTCGAGCGTGCCTTCCAAGCCGCAACAATCGACGACCCCGACAGCAAGGACGAGCGCTTTCCTGAGGCCGCCCCCGAGAAGAAGAAGCAGATGCGCCGTGCAGGACCTCAGGAAGGTGGCGTTGCAGCTGGAACCTCGTCAGGACCAGCGCCCTCACCCGGGACGCCTCCCTTCATCGCATAGGAAAGCGCACCCGGCGCCCCACTCGGGCAGGGCTCGGGGGCTCTCCTCTGGAGGGCCTCAGACTTTGCCAACATCACGAGGGAGGCCCTTGGGCACCACTTGGAGGCGTGATTCACGACACATTTCCTTCAGGAAGACACAGGGCGAGGAGTGCCTACCGCTCAGGAGTTCATCACCAAGACCACTCAGGAACCGCATGACGCAAGGGCCATGAGCGGCGACCGCCGCTCACCAGGCGCAGCTCCCCATCCAGGCGAGGATGTCAGGCTACGCGTCTGCATCGACGTCCCAGGGCTCAACAGGGACGCCTCTCAAGAGCTTCTCTGGCCTTCGCGCGTGGGACGCTGCGAGGGACCACCTCACAGCTATGTTCGCATGCCTTTTGGCCTGCCGATCGTGGCGCTCGCTTATCAGTGCAACCTGCGGAGCATCCTGGCAGCTCAGAAGGCCAGGCACCACGCCGTCCTGACGGAGATGGAGACGATCCTCAGGGAACCACCTGGACCCCGAGAGCCTCCCGAGGCTCAGGACCCCAGCGGCTCATGAGGAGCAACCCCTTCGTCGCGTACCTTCAGCTGCCTCAACTCTCCTTCGTCAACCGAACGAGGTGACATTTTCCAAGTTCATTTAGCTGGGAGCGCCCCTCGGGCTGCATCATTCCCCGGCTATGTGGGTCCGTCCCTGTGGCATGTATCCCTTTTATGTCTTTAGCTTACCTTGTTGGGGGTGCCCCTCGGGCCGCATCATCCCCAAGCCGCTCGGGCCAGACCTAGTGGCATGTATCTCCCTTGCATTTACTTAAGCCAGTATGCTTTCCATGCCTAACCTACCTATAACTACTATCTGCTCGATCGTCGCCTCCCACGGGGGCTCCTCACGCCGGCACGGTGCTGGTGCACGGGTCCGTGCCTGCCACGTCGGCAAACCTGAGCGGTCGAGCTCTGGCTCGCGGCACGGCCCGCGCACGTCACCTCACCAGGCCCTCGGTGCCTTCGTTTCCTCACGGAGCAACCAACGGCAGGCTGGCAACCATAATGGCAAACTGTGTTCCTCCTTGTGCTGGCTTGCAGGAATTTCATGTGCGTAACAACAAACGGCACCGCGAGCCCCCACTTCTTCCATGTAATCCGCTTGCGCGTTAAAAGGGGGGCTCCTGAGCATCGCGACTCAGGAGCTCTTACTGGCTCCTCCAGCCCTCACCCCCTGGCCTTGACCATGGCACGCGACCTGGCATACCAGCGGCAGTTGAGCTCGCTCGAGGGCCGGAACCTGAGGACGTAGAGCACGAAGGAGAGCGTGGGAGAGGGGAGACTCGTATGGGCCCGACCTAGCTACGCTGCGGATGCCTACGCACCAACCTGGTGCATCGCTAGGAATCAACCCGGAATTGACAAGATAAGTCCCGCACTCAGACCAGCTAATCATTGGAGCCTGAGAGTCGTGCTTGCCATGATCCAGTTACGGCAACGCCGCCTCCCTTTCTTACCTTACCATGGCTGCTTGAGCACTAAGGGGGACCCCCTGAGCATCGCATCTCAGGAGGTCTTACTGGACCTCGGGCTGCTCACCTCCTGGCCTTGACCACGGCACGCGACCTGGCATACCAGCGACGGCTGTAGCTTGCCTGGGGACGGACCTGTCAGCGTAGAGCAACAAGCCGTCGCGAGGTTGGAAAGGGGAGACCGAGCCTAAACAGGACTTGCGTTCACAGGTTTCCATAATCAGGATAATATCAACAAAAGACATTACAGACCCTTTACACGCCCCCACGGGGAACTTCTTGATTCCTCGCAGGGAACAGAAGACGAGAACCTAGGAGAATCCTATCTACACGCCCCCGCGGCGGACGCCATCATCAACAGTGGGCCGCGGGAGGCCGGCGCCAACCCCATCCAGATGAGCGACGGCGGCGGCCAGACATTGCGGCCCTGCTCGAGGGCACGTAGCTGTCGTCGCTCGTCTGCGGGGTCTCCTAGAGCTCAGGAGAACCGCTGGACTCCCAAGAGGTCACTACTGCTGGAGTGGCCGCGAGCGGAGCGCGCATCATCCTGGCGCTCCCCTCCGGGGCAACACTCCAAGCGGCGGCCCTCCGCATCGAAGACCTTGAAGAACAGCGTGGAAGCGCCATCATACTCGAAGTGGATCGCGAGGGCGCCGTCCGCACGGCAAACCCGCGCGACCTCGCCCCAGCCGTGGGTCATGAAGATCTTGCCGGGGGAGACTGCTTCGACCTCTGCTCCGGTCGCCGGAGCGTCGCAGTCGGCATGCTGCAACCAGAGCTCGAGGGGTCCCCTCGGTGGCATCACGTTAGAGAAGAACCGTGGGAAGTGGATCCAAGAGCTTGGGGGCATCGCCGCCCACGGCACGAGCTCGCGCGAGGACTCCAGGAGCGATGGCGCGCGTCGCCACGGAGCGCCGACCTTGGCCATGACGCACGCACTGACGCTCGTCATTCCTTCCTCCTGAGCCCCCGGCTTGGGCATACAAGGGCAGCGGATACCCTGGAGGAGGCCGCTCGCACCAAGGCCTCGTCACCACCTACATAGCCACTGCATCGCGGCGGTGAACCAACCTCTACTTCGGCAGAAGCGGTGCCGGCATGTCGAGGGGAGTCTTTCACTTCTCCGCAGCAGAAAACCTACGGATGGGCGCCATTTCTACTAGCAGAGAGCAGAGGAGGAAGAAGCAAGCGGAATGGGAAAGAATGGGCGACGGGGGACTCCGCCCCTCCCTCATTTATAGCAGGAGAAGGCCAACCAGCGCCCCCTACGATCACAGGTAATGATGGTTTCCCTTGCATGTCGTAGGGACTTGTCAAGTCGGGCAGTTGCCGAGGTAGCGTGGGGAAGCGAAGACGCCCACGTCCAATCAACCGCCACGCGTCGACCAAGGCCGCAGGCATTTGGGGCCCGCGGCGCTCCGTACTTGACCTTTGGCTTCGCCTCGAAGCCAAGCCCGAGCGCGCCTTGGGCCCGGGGGCTACTGTCGGCGTTCTGGGAACGGGGGTCCCTAGACATGGCTGCCTGCGGCCCACGGCGTGGCTGTGCTAGTAGGCCTGTACGGCCCATCTTCATGAACAATGCATTCAAGACCCTCGCGAGGGGCCAAGCCTCGCGAGGTGGATGATGCAAGACCTCCTCAGGAGCGGCCTCACCAGGTTGCCTCGCGAGGAGCGGAGAGATCAAGGCAGGGCAAACCTCGCGAGGTTCTCGTGACGTGAACCATGACGATCAAGATCAGGCGGGCGCCAGCGCGCGCAGCGTCCTTGTTTCCTCTTTAGTGCTAAGGGGCAAGCGCAGGCGCAGAGTACCGATGCGTCAAGCAAAGGTTTCCATATCGGTGCAACGAGACCAAGACCAGAAGCACGAAAAGACGGAGGTCACCATGGAGCCCAAGACGGCGTCCCCATCAGAGCCTTTTGCAGGCGAAGACCGCTTTTGTCAGGATAAGCTGTACTAGCTGTCCCCTTTCAAATTGGCTGTTGTTGGCTCCGTTCCCACTCAATATTTGGGGAGAGGACCAGGGCCTATATAAGCAGAACTAGCCACCACCGTAAGGAAAACCAATTCAGAGGCATCTCACCTAATCCTTAGCCACACACTGAGCACAAGAACACCTCAACCTCAGGAGGCTGTTCTTCCCCTTGTACTGTTCATCACCAGCCCAAGAGGCAATCCACCACCACCACACTGGAGTAGGGTATTACACCACAACAGTGGCCCGAACTAGTATAAATCTTATGTCCCTTGTGCTGTGAGTTCGTGGAGTTCGTTCTTGAGATCTTAGCTAGTTAGGACGCGGATCGGTAGGGAGTAAATCTTCGCGCGCACCCCAGTGTTCGAACCTTGAGGGTTTTGTCGGAACACGTGATCCGATAGGCCTGACGCCGCCGGCGTCCCAGGCAGCTCCGGCAGTCCCCGGACGCGCCGAGGCCACCGGAGGGACTGGCGAGGAGTGTCGCGTCCATATGGATAGACTGCAGGCGCTGTGGAGGGACGGAGTGGCAACGCCTCACGAAGACAGAGAGCATGCGGCAGCGGCTGAATCTTGTGGTCGCAGCCTGGGGCACTCCGGCGTCGAGGTGAGGGGCTGGGGAGGATCACCGGCTTGTGGGTAAGTGGCTGGAGAGGTTAGGGGGTGGAATGGAAGCTCGGTGGCCGTGAATTTAAGAGGTGGACCGAGGCGGCCATGTCAGCTATGGGGGTCGAGCAGGAGCCCTTGATCTTGGGGAAGTGGATGGGCGGGGCTAGAGGAGGATGGGGAGGCCAGTGGTGAGGTCGAACGGGCTCGGGAGCCACTTATATAGGCGGGGGCGGGAGTGTCGCGCTGGCGTCGCCGCGGACGCATGTCCGTCACCGCGGACGCGTGTGCACACGCATGAGCTTGGGGTTAGGCGATGAGAGGGAACAGGAGGGAGATCTCACGGGGAAGAGGCGGCCAAGGGAGCGCAGGGAGGAAGAAGATGGCGAGCTCCGAGCCAAACCGCCACTGTTCGCCCGTGGGCACGCGGCGGCTTACGTCGGTGAGGAAGCGGACGGAGGGGGAGAGGGGTCCAGGGGAACGGAGATGATGAGATGAAGCCAAGGGACATGCTCACGCCCGCGAAGATGACTAGTGTGGAGCAGACGAAGCAGAAACGGCATGCTAGACGCGGCCACTGCGCACAGAGCGCGCGCACAGGCTTGCCAGCTGCGCGGTCACCATGGGACAATGCAGAGGGAGCTCACGAGAGGATGGAGCAGTTATGATGCAATGGCTTGATCTGGGGTGCTATGGTTAAATGGTAACTAAGGTCTGAAGTTTACTGCATCAAACTTGGCAGAGCACTACTGATCAACAGGAAACTGATTGGGTCAAATGGTGTTGTCTGGGATGATTAACTACGGAAGGACTATGATCCTGGAGGTTTTGGAGCATAATGAAGCACAAACTAATATAGTTGATGTGTAACCCCAAAATTGGTCCAAAATCAAGATTTGGATGATGCACTCACATGGTGATTCCACTTGGGCTAAAATTTGACAAGTCTTGATGATTTGGACAGATAGAGGTGCTGTAAAAATTTCATACCAATTGGGTTCACCAAAATGGCACTTCCTTCACAGCTATTCTCTCTGTCCAGAAACTTGCAAAAATTCTACAGGAATATTTGCTTGCTTCGTTTATCCCAAATTTGGTGGAGAGAGGTTTTATGGTCATGAGAATGCTCTGGTAAATTTTCAGCCAAAATGAAGCAGTATAAAATATACTTGCTTCACAACCTGAAAATATTGACAGAAGCAAAGATTTGGTCCTGTGCTCACATAGATCAAGGGATGGTACTGAAATTTGGAGGTGTGTGATAATATGAGCACATTAAGGAGTGTGCAAAATTTCAACTCATTTGGAGACTCCTAGCTAGTACTTCCTTCACAATGCCTTATGTCTGACAAAAAATTTGAAATATTGCTGAGGAAGATTGGCTGGGCAAATAAAGTTGAATTTTGGCATGAGGAAATTATTTGGACATAAGATAATGCCCAAAGAGTTTGGGAGCAAACAAGATTGGACAGGTGGCACTTCCTTCACAGAAAGCCACACTGGACAGAAATGGAGAATATTTATTGGGGACTTATTCTTGGGCTAGGACAGGAAAAGTTGGGCATATTTGAGCAACATATGGCCCAAAGAAATTATGAGAATTAATTGGGATTGTTGGGAGTGACTGAAATATAGGTTGCTTCACAACCTAGGGCAGACAGGGTTATTCCTTTATTAGAAAAAGGAATATTCCCTTGAAAAAGATTTTAGGATTTGGTCAAGGAGTGAAGTTACATGATCTTGGCAAGGTTTTGAGAATGATGAGCCACTTGGGAGAGGGAATGAAGATGACTTCCCAGGTGGCAAGGCCACAGAACCACTCCAAAAACAAAAATCAGATCAAAAACCAATAAATCAAAAGAAAAATAAAAGGGCCAAAAACCAGGCTGTTACACCCCCTCCACCGTTTACTCCTCCGTCCATATTGTCGTAGTGCTTAGGCGAAGCCCTGCGCGGATCACTTCACAATCACCGTCACCACGCCGTCGTGCTGACGAAACTCTCCCTCAACACTTTGCTGGATCAAGAGTTCGAGGGACGTCATCAAGCTGAATGTGTGCAAAACTCAGAGGTGTCGTACGTTCGGTACTTGATTGGTTGAATCAAGAAGACGTTCGACTACATCAACCGCGTTAAACTAACGCTTCCGCTTTCAGTCTATGAGGGTACGTGGACACACTCTCCCCCTCTCATTGCTATGCATCTCCTAGATAGATCTTGCATGATCATAGGATTTTTTTTTGAAATTGCATGCTACGTTACCCAACAGTGGTATCAGAATCAGGTCTATGCGTAGATGATATGCACGAGTATAACACAAAGAGTTGTGGGTGATCATAGTCATACTGTGTTGGTGGAAACGACACCAATGGGATCACTGGGATCCCTTCTAAGGTAGCCGGGCGTGGGGTTGTGTAAAGAGCAGGTCCAGATGCCAGCACAAGGATCGTTTACCCAGGTTCGGGCCGTGAAGATGCGTAAAAACCTAGTCCTGCTTTGGTGTATGTATTTGAGTGTTCTTGACTTCCTGAACTAGCTATGGTGTGTCCCTAGTCCAAAAGGTCTGAATCCTTCTCCTGGTCGCATCGGGCCTCCTTTTATAGGCAAAAGGGGTTGCCACACTGGCACACAGGAGGTGGAAAGGTCTATAGTCGATGAGTCTATCCTCTGGCACCGTCGGACAAATCCATTTAATGCGCTACTGACGTGCCCCTCTTGCTTTATCGGGGACGACAAGGAAGCTCGTCCCAGCTGTCGGCGCCTCGCCTGGCTGCGACGCGCGTCCGAGCTGACGAGGCGTTGTAGCGCCACATTGGCTGGCTGCTGGGCTGGCGCGGTGGTGGAGTCTTCACGAAGATCTGCGTGCCACCACGCAGGTGCTAGCTGAGTCGGCGTAGAGGCCGCACGCTGCCATGCAGGTGCCTGCCTAGCTGGTTGAGCTAGCAGCTGCATGGAAGCGGCGGTGTAGTCTTGGCAGACGTGGGCCTGGCCGCGGCTCCGTAAGTGTCTTCGTCAAGGGCCTTGCCGGGGCCCCGACAAGGGTCTTTCCGCGGCACTGTGGTCGTCCCCGGCAACGGTCTTGCCAGGGGTCTCGTGGATTTCCTCGGCAAGGATCTCGCCGAGGGTCGTCGTCTTCTGGTCCTTATCTGATCTTGTGTGTTTATGATCTTGACGAAGATCTGCATGCCACCACAGAGGCGCCTCCCAAGCCTTGGTTCCAATTTGGTTGGTTGGTGGTGTTGGAACGGGCTCAAGGGTGGCTCGCTCTGCTGGCGTCGGGCAAGTTGCCCCGGCAAGGCTCTTGCCGGGGCTACGGAGGCTGCCCCGGCAAGGCTCTTGCCGGGGCTATGGAGGCTGCCCCGGCAAGGGTATTGCCGGGGGAGTCCACCTCACCCTCTTGCTCTTTGTGTCTCTTGGTCTTGGCGTTTCTTTGGTTGCCTTGCGCTTCGGCTTCCCTCTTCTGCCCTGCTCAGTGTGGCCGGGGGCGCGGCTCTGACTGCCCGTGCACAAGTAAAGGGGTAAAAAGGAGTGCCCCTACTTTTGTACACCGATAGGAGCCCCCGGGCCTGGGCCACACATAAGCACGACACGTTGTTGGGCCAGGCCCAGAACGGTGCGCGGGCAGGTGGGGCGGATTTTTACTGCGGTAACTTTTTCGCTCGCTTGCGCTTCCCCACGACCCGCGTTGGATGTGTGTCGTGGAGGGTCGTGCGTGGCATGGGGGTCGTGCGTGGGGCGGTTCCCGCATGCATGCGTCACGTCACAGTAAAGAGGCGGCTCGCGCCTTCCCGATTAAAAGAGGAAAACGCAGAGGCGCGGCTCATTTACTGAGCGGACTCGGGTCGCGGTCTTCAAGGCGTCCGCGCCCCACGATCACGGGGTGGGGCACGGTCGCCTCACCCGTCCCCTCGATTTCTGCTTGCTCGCCACGTGTTCCTGATACGTCTCCGTCGTATCTACATTTCCAAACACTTTTGCCCTTGTTTTGGACTCTAACTTGCATGATTTGAATGGAACTAACCCAGACTGACGCTGTTTTCAGCAGACTTTCCATGGTGTTATTTATGTGCAGAAACAAAAGTTCTCGGAATGACCTGAAACTCCACGGAACATATTTTTGGAAAATATTAAAAATACTGGAAGAAGAATCCACGTCAGGGGGCCCACACCCTGTCCACGAGGGTGGGGAGCGCGCTTGCCACCCTGGGCGCGCCCCCTGCCTCGTGGGCCACCTGACGCTCCACCGACCTCAACTCCAACTCCATATATTCACTTTCAGGGAGAAAAAAATCAGGGAGAAGGATTCATCACGTTTTACGATACGGAGCCGCCGCCAAGCCCTAAAACCTCTCGGGAGGGCTGATCTGGAGTCCGTTCGGGGCTCCGGAGAGGGGAATCCGTTGCCGTCGTCATCATCAACCATCCTCCATCACCAATTTCATGATGGTCACCGCCGTGCATGAGTAATTCCATCGTAGGCTTGCTAGACGGTGATGGGTTGGATGAGATTTATCATGTAATCGAGTTAGTTTTGTTAGGGTTTGATCCCTCGGATCCACTATGTTCTGAGATTGATGTTGCTATGACTTTGCTATGCTTAATGCTTGTCACTAGGGCCCGAGTGCCATGATTTCAGATCTGAACCTATTATGTTTTCATGAATATATGTGATTTCTTGATCCTATCTTGCAAGTCTATAGTCACCTACTATGTGTTATGATCCGGCAACCCCGAAGTGACAATAATCGGGACCACTCCCGGTGATGACCATAGTTTGAGGAGTTCATGTATTCACTATGTGTTAATGCTTTGGTCCGGTACTCTATTAAAAGGAGGCCTTAATATCCCTTACTTTCCATTAGGACCCCGCTACCACGGGAGGGTAGGACAAAAGATGGCATGCAAGTTCTTTTCCATAAGCACGTATGACTATATTCGGAATACATGCCTACATTACATTGATGAATTGGAGCTAGTTCTGTGTCACCCTATGTTATGACTGTTACATGATGAACCGCATCCGGCATAATTCTCCATCACCGATCCAATGCCTATGAGCTTTTCACATATTGTTCTCCGCTTATTGCTTTTCCGTTGCTACTGTTACAATCACTACAAAACCCAAAAATATTACTTTTGCTACCGTTACCGTTACTTCCATACTACTTTGCTACTAAATACTTTGCTGCAGATACTAAGTTATCCAGGTGTGGTTGAATTGACAACTCAACTGCTAATACTTGAGAATATTCTTTGGCTCCCCTTGTGTCGAATCAATAAATTTGGGTTGAATACTCTACCCTCGAAAACTGTTGCGATCCCCTATACTTGTGGGTTATCAAGACTATTTTCTGGAGCCGTTGCCGGGGAGCATAGCTCTATTCTTTGAGTCACTTGGGATTTATATCTGCTGGTCACTATGAAGAACTTGAAAGACGAGAAAACAAATATTTATCCCTCAACTACGAGGGGAGGTCAGGAACTGCCATCTAGCTTTACACTTGATTCACCTTCTGTTTTGAGTAAGCTTGCGACACCTAAACCTGCTTCTGCTATTAATTCTGATATGTCGCATGTTATTGATGATGCCACTTCTGCTATGCATGATACTTATGATGAAACTACTTCTATGCTTGATACTACTGTGCCACCGGGTGAATTTCTTGATGAACAACTTGCTAGGGCTAGAGAGAATGAAATTATTGAAACTGATAATATTCAAGATAGTGATGTTGAAGACTCTCCCCCTAATAAATATGAATTGCCTGTTGTGCCTGAGGGTTATGTTCTGGATGAAGAATCTACTAGAGCCATTCTTGCTTGCAATGATAGAAGTGATCTTAAGAAGTTATTAGCTAAATGGAAGCAGCAATTTCTTAATGCTAGAATGAAACCTGACCCTGCTTTTGCTACTTCACCTATCTGTGTTACTGATAAGGATTATGAATTCTCTGTTGATCCTGATATAATTACTTTGGTTGAATCTGATCCTTTTTATGGCTATGAATCTGAAGCTGTTGTGGCACATCTTACTAAATTAAATGACATAGCCACCCAGGTCACTAATGATGAGAGAACCCGCTACCTTTATATCCTTAAAATATTTCCGTTCTCATTAAAGGGTGATGCTAAGATATGGTTTAATTCTCTTGATCCTGGTTGTGTGCGTAGTCCCCAGGATATGATTTATTACTTCTCTGCTAAATATTTCCCTGCTCATAAGAAACAAGCTGCTTTAAGGGATATATATACTTTTGTGCAAATTGAAGGAGAGAGGCTCCCACAAGCTTGGGGAGGCTTCTCCAATTACTTAATGCTTTGCCTGACCAACCTCTTAAGAAAAATGAAATACTTGATATCTTCTATAATGGACTAACCGATGCTTCCGGAGATTACCTGGATAGTTGTGCTGGTTCTGTTTTCAGGGAAAGGACACCGGATCAAGCTAAAATTCTATTGAATAATATGTTGACCAATGAAAATAATTGGACACTTCCTGAGCCAGTTCCTGAGCCTATTCCTAAACCAACTCCGAAGAAAAGAGGTGTTCTATTTCTCAGTCCCGAAGATATGCAAGAGGCAAAGAAATCTATGGAAGAAAAGGGCATTAAAGATTAAGATGTTAAGAATTTACCTCCTATTGAAGAAATACATGGTCTTAATTTACCGCCTGTTGAAGAAACATATGATCTTAATCCATCACCCATTGAAGAAACTCATTGTCTTGATAACCCGACACAGGTAGTAAGGGTAAATTCTCTCTATAGATATGATAAATCTGAAATCCCTCCTACTAAGTTTGCTAGCCAATGTTTAGATGAGTTCGGTAACTTTATGGTTAAGCAAGGAGATTTTAATGCTTATTTTGGTAGACAATTAAAACAAAATGCTTATATGATTGAACACTTGGGTGATTATATGTCTAGAGTTAAAGGTGAACTTAAACTCATTAGTAAACATGCTTCTATGGTTACCACTCAAGTAGAACAAGTACTTAAAGCTCAAAATGATTTGCTCAATGAATTGAATAGTAAGAATAATGATTATGCTGTTAGAGTGGCTACTAGAACTGGTAAAATGACTCAGGAAACTTTGTATCCTGAAGGCCATCCTAAGAGAATTGAGCAAGATTCTCAGAGAAATAATATAGATGCACCTAGTTCTTCTAAAAAGAAGAAAAAGAAGAATGATAGGACTTTGCATGCTTCTAGTGAACCTATTGCTGAAACACCTAAGAATCCAAATGATATTTCTATTTATGATGCTGAAACACAATCTGGTAATGAACATGAACCAAGTGAAAATATTAATGAAGATGTTCATGATGATGCTCAACCTAGTAATGAGAATGATGTAGAAATTGAACCTGTTGTTGATCTTGCTAACCCACAGTCAAAGAATCAACGTTATGATAAAAGAGACTTTGTTGCTAGGAAACATGGTAAAGAAAGAGAACCTTGGGTTCAGAAACCCATGCCTTTTCCTCCCATACCATCCAAGAAAAAGGATGATGAGGATTTTGAGCGCTTTGCTGAAATGATTAGACCTATCTTCTTGCGTATGCGTTTGACTGATATGCTCAAAATGAATCCTTATGCTAAGTATATGAAAGAAATTGTCACTAATAAAAGAAAGATACCGGAAGCTGAAATTGCCACCATGCTTGCTAATTATACTTTTAAAGGTGGAATACCAAAGAAACTTGGAGATCCAGGAGTACCAACTATACCATGCTCCATTAAAAGAAACTATGTTAAAACTGCTTTGTGTGATCTTGGAGCCGGTGTTAGTGTTATGCCTCTCTCTTTATATCGTAGGCTTGATTTGAATAAGTTGACACCTACTGAAATATCTTTGCAAATGGCTGATAAATCAACTGCTACACCTGTCGGTATTTGTGAGGATGTGCCTGTTCTGGTTGCAAACGTTACTATTTTAACCGACTTTGTTATTCTTGATATTCCTGAGGACGATAGTACATCTATTATTCTTGGAAGACCCTTTTTGAATACTGCAGGGGCTGTTATTGATTGCAACAAAGGCAATGCCACTTTTCATGTTAATGGTAATGAGCATATGGTACACTTTCCGAGGAAACAACCTCAAGTCCATAGTATCAACTCTATTGGAAAAATTCCATCGATTATTTTTGGAGGTTTCAAATTTCCTCTTCCTACTGTCAAGAAGAAATATGATATTCTTATTATTGGGGATGTGCATATCCCCGTTGAGGTAACATAGTGTTATTTGAAATTTCTCCGGTTCCATGTTATTCGGAATGAGTTTGTTAACAAGACTTGATCAACCTTGTTAGTGGATTCCTTTTGATGAGCATGAGATGGATGAAACTAGAAGCACAACCTTCTGTACCCTCTCTCTACTTTCTGTTATTTAGTTGAAATAAAGTAAAAATTGTATTTTCTGTCTGTTTTGTGATTTATCCGTGCAATATAAAAATACCCCGAAAAAAAGTTCTCCAAATGCCCTGAAAATGGAATATGATTTTTCTGGAATATTTGAGAATATCTGGCACTGAGAACACAACAGGGGGAGCAAGCACCTGGCCACGAGGGTCCAGGGCGCGCCCACCCCTATAGGGCGCGCCCCCTGCCTCGTGGGCCCATGGTGGCTCCCCTCCACCTATTCCTGCACCCACACACTTCTTCTTCCTCCCAAAAAAATCACCATCCAGCTCAAGCACGAGTTCTAGCTCATTTTGCTGCGATTTTCGATCTCCTTGCTCAAAGCACCTCTCACAAAACTGCTTGGGGGGATTGTTCCTTGGTATGTGACTCCTCCATTGGTCCAATTAGTTTTTGTTCTAGTGCTTTATTCATTGGAAATTTGTGCTGCCTAGGTGACCATGTTCTTGAGCTTGCATGTCAAATTTATATGGTTCCAAGTAGTTTTAATGCATGATATAGTCTCTAGGTACTTGTAGGAGTAGTTGCTATCAATTTTGTTGAGCTTGGTTCACTTTTATTTGAAGTTACTAAAAATTTCAGAAATTTTTCAGAGGAAGAAATATGCTTAGGAAAATGTACCAAGGTGGTTCTTCAAGGAAGCAAGGACCCAGGCTTGCAACGCGTGATGCTGACGATGAGCCACCAAGGGACGCTCCAGTGCGGCCTTGTGAATGGCCTTCAGAAAACTTTATGGATCGAGCGGAATCAAGGAAGAATTTAACGCATATTTGCGTAATGCTGATCTTGTGAGCTTCGAGGAGGAAAAGTGCCGCCAGTACCACTATCTCACTAGTTTCTTTGTGAGGAGGTTTGAATTTTCATCTTCACGCAATTCTCCAACTGTCCTATTTGATCTTTATGAAAAATCTTATACGATGGACTTAGAGGATTTTACCACTGCTTGCAAACTTCCACAATGGGGTAGTGCTAGTGAACCTCGCAAATCTGAATTTAGAGATTTTCATGCTAGTATAACTGTGGGGGAATCTAGAGATATAGCACAAGCTACCATAGGGAGCATTCATTTTCCTGCTATACATTATTTTGCTCTCTTCATAGGTAGGTGCATAAATGGTAAAGATGAAGCATGTCACATGTGTGTCCCTGACCTCAATATTCTTAGGAGTGCTGTGTTAGGAGACAAATCTTATAACTTGGGAGCCATTGTTCCACGTAGGTTGCATCATAATAGATTTAATGGAGATTTCTTTGGCGTAATTTATGCAACCCGCCTAGCTGATTTTCTTGGTGTAACCATACTAATGATGATATTGAATTGCCTCCTACTTATTTAGACTTTAATGCTATGGTTCACCACCAGTTTGTCGAGAGGAATGAATCACCTCTCCGGTATCGCTTAATCTTTGACAGACGTCGTGCTGTCCGTATTACTCTCCCTGCTCCTGCCTTCTTTGATTATCAGGAAAAAGGAAGACATTTTATTACCAGAGAGGAGGCAGATGAGTACGAGAGGAGGGCGGAGGCAGCTCGCTGCCACGCTGCAGCCCAAGAGGCAATAATTGCCGCATCGCAGTACGACCCCGTCTACAACTATGGATATCCGCCAGGCCATCCGTGGCAATAAAGCAACTTAGGCCAAAAGCCTAAGCTTGGGGGAGTACGTATTTCTCACCGACATTACATTTATGTTCACACACTCATTGCTAGATGTCGGTGCTCATACTTTTTCATTGTAATATCCATGCTAGTTTATTTTCTTTTCTTGCTTTCTTGTGTGTTTGATAAACCTTAAGAAAAACCAAAAAAATTTAGTTGTAGCTTTTAGTTAGCTTACTTTTCTTGTTGTTGTAGTAATAATTAAAAAGAAAACCCAAAAAGATTTCCTGTTCTTCTTTTGCTTGTTGGGAGCTTTCCCGTGTAAATAGTTTTATTTCTTTTCTTTTCTTTGGGGTCGATAGGAGAAGACCATAATGAAATTGTTGAAGTGGCTCTTATATGCATTATTGTTGATTTAACCAAGAGCCCATATTGCCTTGTCTTCTCCTGTTTATTGAATGCTCGCAGATTCCAGCTTAGTCCATTGCGCGTGCACTCTTATTATTTTCACATCGTTCGGTCGTGCAAGTGAAAGGCAATTATGACGATATATGATGGACTGATTGAGATGAGAGAAGCTGGTATGAACTCGACCTCTCTTGTTTTTATAAATATGATTAGTTCATCGTTCCTGATTCAGCCTATTATGAATAAACATGTTTGCAATGACAATTAGAGATTATAGTTGCTCGTGCCATGCTTGATTAGCTATGAGTTATAATGGTTTACCTTGCGTGCCAACATGCTATTAAAATGGTTGTGATGTGGTATAGGGGGGTGGTATCCTCCTTTGAATGATTTAAGTGACTCGACTTGGCACATGTTCACACATGTAGTTCAAACAAATCAACATAGCCTTCACGATATTTATGTTCATGGTGGATTATATCCTACTCATGCTTGCACTCAATGTTTATTAATTTTAATGCATGTTCATGACTGTTGTCGCTCTCTAGTTGGTCGCTTCCCAGTCTTTTGCTAGCCTCCACTTGTACTAAGCGGGAATACTGCTTGTGCATCCAATCCCTTAAACCCCAAAGTTATTCCATATGAGTCCACTATACCTTCCTTTATGCGGTATCTACCTGCCGTTCCAAGTAAATTTGTATGTGCCAAACTCTAAACCTTCAAATGAAATTCTGTTTTGTATGTTAGAATAGCTCATGTATCAACTAGGGCTGTCCGTATCTTCCATGCTAGGCGGGTTATTCTCAAGAGGAGTGGACTCCGCTCCTCACTCACGAGAAAATGGCTGGTCACCGGGATGCCCAGTCCCATGCTTTATGCAAATCAAATCAAAATAATTGCAAACAAAACTCCCCCTGGGGCTGTTGCTAGTTGGAGGCACTCGTTGTTTCGAGCAAGCCGTGGATTGATGCTTGTTGGTGGAGGGGGAGTATAAAATTTACCATTCTGTTTGGGAACCGCCTATAATGTGTGTAGCATGGAAGATATCGCCATCTCTTGGTTGTTATGTTGACAATGAAAGTATGCCGCTCAAAATATTATTTATCTCTATTTCAAAATCGAGCTCTGGCACCTCTACAAATCCCTGCTTCCCTCTGCGAAGGGCCTATCTATTTACTTTCATGTTGATTCATCACCCTCTTACTAAAAAGCACTAGCTGGAGAGCACTGCTGTCATTTGCATCCATTACTATTAATTTATATTGGGTATGACTATGACTGGATCTCTTTTACCATGAATGACAATGTTTAGTCAGTCCTTGATCTTTAAAGGTGCTCTGCATTTATGTATTGCGGTCTCAGAAAGGGCTAGCGAGATACCATCTTGTTATATCATATCATGATTGTTTTGAGAAAGTGTTGTCATCCGAGATTTATTATTATTGCTCGCTAGTTGATTATCCCATTGACATGAGTAAACATGAGACCTAAGAGTTATTGTGAATGTGGTTTGTCATAATCTTTGCTGAAAACTTGAATGCTGGCTTTACATATTTACAACAACAAGAGAAAACAGAGTTTGTAAAAGTTTTTCTTTATCACTTTCAGTTTATCAACTTAATTGCTTGAGGACAAGCAAAGGTTTAAGCTTGGGGGAGTTGATACGTCTCCGTCGTATGTACTTTTCCAAACACTTTTGCCCTTGTTTTGGACTCTAACTTGCATGATTTGAATGGAACTAACCCGGACTGACGCTGTTTTCAGCAGACTTTCCATGGTGTTATTTATGTGCAGAAACAAAAGTTCTCAGAATGACCTGAAACTCCACGGAACATATTTTTGGAAAATATTAAAAATACTGGAAGAAGAATCCACGTCAGGGGGGCCACACCCTGTCCACGAGGGTGGGGGCGCGCCCCCTGCCTCGTGGGCCCCCTGACGCTCCACCGACCTCAACTCCAACTCCATATATTCACTTTCGGGGAGAAAAAAAATCAGGGAGAAGGATTCATCGCGTTTTACGATACGGAGCCGCCGCCAAGCCCTAAAACCTCTCAGGAGGGCTGATCTGGAGTCCGTTCGGGGCTCCGGAGAGGGGAATCCGTCGTCGTCGTCATCATCAACCATCCTCCATCACTAATTTCATGATTCTCACCGCCGTGCGTGAGTAATTCCATCGTAGGCTTGCTGGACGGTGATGGGTTGGATGAGATTTATCATGTAATCGAGTTAGTTTTGTTAGGGTTTGATCCCTCGTATCCACTATGTTCTGAGATTGATGTTGCTATGACTTTGCTATGCTTAATGCTTGTCACTAGGGCCCGAGTGCCATGATTTCAGATCTGAACCTGTTATGTTTTCATGAATATATGTGAGTTCTTGATCCTATCTTGCAAGTCTATAGTCACCTACTATGTGTTATGATCCGGCAACCCCGAAGTGACAATAATCGGGACCACTCTCGGTGATGACCATAGTTTGAGGAGTTCATGTATTCACTATGTGTTAATGCTTTGGTCCGGTACTCTATTAAAAGGAGGCCTTAATATCCCTTAGTTTCCATTAGGACCCCGCTGCCACGGGAGGGTAGGACAAAAGATGTCATGCAAGTTCTTTTCCATAAGCACGTATGACTATATTCGGAATACATTCCTACATTACATTGATGAATTGGAGCTAGTTCTGTGTCACCCTATGTTATGACTGTTACATGATGAACCGCATCCGGCATAATTCTCCATCACCGATCCAATGCCTACGAGCTTTTCACATATTGTTCTCCGCTTATTTACTTTTCCATTGCTACTGTTACAATCACTACAAAACCCAAAAATATTACTTGTGCTACCATTACCGTTACTTCCATACTACCTTGCTACTAAATACTTTGCTACAGATACTAAGTTATCAAAGTGTGGTTGAATTGACAACTCAACTGCTAATACTTGAGAATATTCTTTGGCTCCCCTTGTGTCGAATCAATAAATTTGGGTTGAATACTCTACCCTCGAAAACTGTTGCGATCCCCTATACTTGTGGGTTATCAGTTCCCCATGCCTTCAAGGTGGCAGGCGGTGGAGGCGGGAAACCGGGCCGTCGCTGGTTGGAGCAGCGGGTCGGTCCCGATTCCCTACGCCCCTGACGGCCGGATTGGTTGAGTGGGGCGGCCGAGACCCGATCCCGCCCCTTTATAAAAGGGGGGAGTGGGATGGCACCCCACATTCTATCATCATCCATCTCCTTCCACCAAGTCTCCTTCCTTCCACATGCCATGGCGAGAGGAGGCGCTGGCCCTTCGACGGTGGCAGCGAGGGTCTCTGCTCAACAGCGCGTCCCTCCTCCCCAGGAGCTCGCGGCGGCGGAGCCGTCCATGAGAGGAAGGGGAGGGGGCGAGGCCGAGGTCGCCGTGGCGCTCGGGGAAGAGGGGGACGGGGCGGTGCACCGGCCTTGCCTCCGCCGGCTATGCCTCCCCCAATGGAGGGCCACGTCGGGGACCAGCCCCGTGAGTTCTTCATCAGGCTGCGCCGGCCACCGTGTCGTCGTCTTCGTCTCCCCACCCCATTCGCTCGGGAGATGGAGCTCGACCCGCCATAGACCCTCAGGTTGCATATGAGGGGTTGCGGGAATGGCGGCACGCGGGTCGACGTCGACTTTCCCACTCCTCATGTCATGTACCTTCGTCGTGGATGGAAGGCTTTCGCTCGTGTCCACAGCCCAACGGCGGGGCTCGTTCTCTACTTCAAATTAATGGAGAATGGCCTGCTCTCCGTCAAGGTCTTTGGGGACCTTGGAACTCACCTAAAGTGCTGCGTGGAGAGCTCCTCCGATGATGAAGACTCTTCCTCGAGCGGGAGTGACGAGGAGGACAGCGACAGCGACGACGAGGGTGTCGAGCTGGGCGACGCCGACCTCGACTTCGACTGACCGCGTCGTCCCTTCCTCGGCCACGCGCCCTGCCGAGGGCCTTCCTCGTCAAGCTCTCCATCAGCGCGTTCCCCGCCGCCTCCTTGGGCGGCTGGCGTAGGAGGGCCGGAGAAGACGAAGAAGGCGGGCCGTCAAGTCGGAGTACGCGGGCACCGACGCCTTCATCGCGTATTGTCGGCCCGCTGCCTCATCTTCTGGCTCCTCTCCCGGCATCGGGATGCTCTCCTGGTATCTTCTGTTGCTCGTACCTCGCCTAGGCGCTCTTTTTGCCCTCCCGCTACCTTGTTCCATCTTCTGAGGAGACAGACAAGAAAGGGATTACGGGCATCTTATCTCTTTTTAGTTTGTAAGCCTGCGGGCACTTGTTAGATTTAAAACTTGTAATCCCCTTGCTCATGTTTCTCATCCCGTATGAACTGTACCTGTATGGGACGTTTTTAATGAAAAAAGGTGCTTGCCGAGTTCTTTGTGCGTGAGCGAGGCCCATGCCAAGGAGTGAATCCTTGTTATTTTTAAGATAAACATTGTTGCCCGGCAACAGGCCTTGTCGTCCCCTTACTTCGTTCGACCATTCTCACGCTCTTGGCGGAGGCAGGGGTGAAGTAGAGTTAGGCCCTTCGTTTATTTCCTTGTCACCGCGACTGCGACCCAGTTCCGACCCAGGGAATAGTTTCTCGGTATAGAAAGAAGGGGGAGCATGGCGACCTAGGAATAAATGAGGTTTCACACGTCCTAACTTCATATGGGAATGCACAATTGGGGATGAAAGACTTATCTGGATCCGCAGCCCCCGGCAGCCTTGGCTTGCCGTGCCTGGATTCTTACGTCTGCAGCCCCTGGAAACCTTGTCTTCCGGGGCCGGAATGTCAACGTGTTCTCTTCCTTCCAAACAGCTCAGCAGAAACATCCATGTACCCTGCGAACCAAAGAGGGCGGAAAGGAACAGAGAGACACACACTCGACCTCTATGCTAGGGGTTAGTCGCCGCTAAGCACTATCAACCCTAACCGAGGGAGAGACCTGACCTAGCATGCATGCTAAAACTTAGGGCGCCAGCGCTTCGTTTATTTATGCTCAGGGTCTGCGCCTGGCTTTGTACAAAGGGTTACATGCCTTGCCGGCAAGGCTTGTACAAAAGGTGGTTTGCCGGGGGGCCCGGCAACCGCGCCTTATGGGTAAAACTTATGAAGATGTTCGATGTTCCAGGAGTTGCTCACTGGAATAGCACCTTCGGTCTCAAGGCAGACTACGCCAGGCCTGGTGACTCGTATTACCCGATAAGGGCCTTCCCACTTTGGCGTCAACTTGTTGGAATTCTTAGCCGACTGAACGCGCCGAAGAACAAGGTTGTTCCTCAAAGCTTCGGGCATGAACCTTGCGGCTATGGTAGCGGCGCAAGGCTTGCTGGTAGCGTGCTGCTCTCACAGCCGCCCGAAGACGATCTTCCTCGAGGAGCGTTGCGTCATCTTGCCGCAAGTGCTCTTGCTCAAACTCGTCATAAGCGAGCACTTGAGGTGACCCGTATTTGAGTTTCGTGGGGAGAACTGCTTCTGCCCCGTATATCAGGGCAAAGGGTGTCTGGCCAGTGGCTCGATTTGGTGTTGTTCTGATTGACCAAAGAACCGCAGACAACTCATCAATCCAGCGCCTTCCGCTCTTGTGCAGTTTGTCAAAAGTCTTGTTCTCAGGCCTCGCAGTACTTCAGCATTTGCCCTCTCCGCCTGGCCGTTGCTCCGTGGGTGTGCCACGGAAGCGAAACAGACCTTGCTGCCGAGGTCCTGGATGTATTGCATGAAGGTGTGGGTTGTGAACTGCTTGCCGTTGTCGGTGATGACTCTGTTTGGCACACCAAAATGGCAGACTAGCCCCTTGAAGAACTTGACGGCTGACTGTGCTGTCACCTTCCTCACTGCCTCCACTTCCGGCCACTTTGTGAACTTGTCGATTGCAACGTACGAGTACTCAAAGCCCCTGACAGCACGGGGGAAAGGGCCCAGTATGTCGAGCCCCCATACCGAAAATGGCTAGGAGAGAGGAATTGTTTGAAGGGCTTGAGCTGGTTGATGAAGCTTCTTCAAATGTAACTGGCACGCTTCACACCTGGCTACTAGTGCTGTTGCATCCTGGAGGGCAGTGGGCCAGAATAAACCTTGCCGGAATTCCTTTTCGGTAAGGGCCCTCGACTCTATGTGGGAGCCACATATGCCTCCATGTATCTCTGCCAACAACTCCAGTCCTTCCTCCCAGGGAATGCACTTCAATTTCACACCGTTCAGTCTTTTTCTGTACAGGACGTCGTCGACGAACTGATACATGGCAGACCGACGGGCTACTTTCTCCGCTTCTTCCTGCTCCTCAGGAAGTTCCCCTGTCTGGAGGAACCGGACGGTATGCTGTGCCCATGCCGGAGCCTGGGGCTCGACGACAAGGACTAAAAGCATTTCCTCCACCATGGGAGCGGCTGTCTCTACGGCCAGGGCTTGACGCCCTGCCAGAGTCGGTTGCCCCATGGCAGGCTCAATGTCCACGGCAGCATCCTTGCCGGCGGCTCCTGGGAGCTCGGGAAAGTACTTGCCGGGGCCTGATTTCCTCTGCTTGTTCTGCTCTGTTGATGGTTCAACAGATGGTTGGGTTAACCGAAGCACAAAAGTACCTGGTTCCACAGGTAGTTTGAAGGCAGCCGCTTCGACAGGTAATCGGCGATGTCGTTCTCCGCTCGGGGAACGTGCTCTACTTGTATACCGTCAAAGCGCTCTTACAGCTTCCTCACCTCATCTACGTAGGCCTCCATCAACGGGCTCTGATAATCTTTGTTGACTTGCCTAACGACAAGCTGTGAATCACCCCTAACGATGAGATTCTTAACCCCGAGGTCTGCTGCGTTCCTGAGATCGGCAAGCAACCCCTCGTATTCAGCAGTGTTGTTTGTGGACATCTCCCTGGGAAAGTGCATCTGGATTACATACTTGAGGTGCTCTCCGGTGGGTGCGACGAGCAGCACACCAGCATCGGCGCCTTGCAGCGAGAAAGCCTCGTCAAAGTACATGATCCAGTTGCGACTTGCTTCCTTGCCGGGGAGAGTGGTCTCCTAGATTTCTTCGTCAGGCGTTGAAGTCCATTCCGCAATGAACTCCGCCAAGACTCTGCTCTGGATCGTCGAAGTACTTTCAAACTTCAAACCAAAGCTCGACAGCTCCAAGGCCCACTCCACAATCCTCCCGGTTGCGTCTGGGTTATGCAATATCCGTTGCAACGGGAGGCGGGTGACGATGGTGATTTCGTGGGCTTGGAAGTAATGACGCAGCTTCCTCGAGGCCTAAGGAGGCCGAAAAGCAATTTCTGCACACCGGAGTACCTTGACCTAGCCCCCTTCAAGAGGGAGCTGACGAAGTAAATTGGGTGCTGCATCATTTTCTTCTTCTGCACCACTTCATTTGGTTGCGCGGGCCCCGTCCTGATGGCGTCAGGCTCTGCCGAGGGCCTTGCCTTGCCGGCACAAGGCCTTGTCGGGGGGGGGCCTGGCTCGCCATCCGCCAGTCCTGTCATTGCCACTGCCTCTTCATCGACCTCCCCTTGTTGCACTAGCGCGGCGCTGACCACTTGATTCGTTGCCGCTAGGTAAAGCAGCAATGGCTCTTGTGGTTTAGGCGCAACTAGTATCGGCGTAGAGGAGAGGTATTTCTTCAAATCCTGTAGCGCTGCTTTGGCCTCTGGGGTCCATTCCATTGGTCCCACTATAAAAAAAAGACTCATCCGTGACATTTTGGGCCGAACGAAATTTTTTTCTGTCATACATATGACACTTCTATGACGATAATTGTGACAAAACCCGGTATCATCATAGATGTGGTGGGCTCCTACTTCTATGACAAAAAATCATGACAGAAAATGCGCTTTTCGTCCTGGGCGGGCCGGAGACGCAGCTGCATGACATTCTTTGGGCCGTCCATGACGGAAAAAACCGTGGTAGAAGCGAGGGGGAGGAAAATTTCGGGGAGTTCCCGGTTACGGTGGGAGGTCGGGGGCCGAGCGATGCGCGTTTCTCTCGTACACGTGCGCGCGTGTGTGCGAGGCGTTGGCTCTAACTGAACCCGAGTGAGGCATTGGGCTCTAACTGAACCCGAGCGATTGCACTGCAGGCTGCGCGTTACTGAACCCGAGCGATCGATCGATGGCTGTTAACTGAACCCGATCAAGCGATTCCTTCGCTACTGCTGCTAACTGAAGCCGATCGATTGGATGAACAGTGAGCGTTGCCGGGGGGGTTGGATGAACAGTGAGCGGTGGCGTTGCCTCTGGATGAACAGGACCCCGTGGTGTGGAGGGCTGGATGAACAGTAGACGGTGGAGGGGTTCCCGTGGAGGGGTGGTTGAACAGGACCCCGTGGTGTGGAGGGCTAGATGAACAGTAGACGATGGAGGGTGCCCGTGGAGGGGTGGTTTAACAGTAGCAGGTGGAGTAGCGCGCGGTGGAGGCTGGATGAACAGGAGCCCGTGGAGGCTGGAGGAGGTCGACGGTAGCCCGTGGAGGCTGGAAGAGGTCGACGGTGGAGATGAACAGTATCCCGTGGAGTCCCGTTTTGCGGTACGCCACACCCCTCCCGATGAACAGGACCCCCGTTTCGACCGTAGGAGGTCTGTTTCGTCCGTTTTGCGGTACGCCACACCCCTCCCGATCAACAGGACCCCCGTCTCGACCGTAGGAGGTCCCTTTCATCCGTTTTGCGGTACGCCACACCCCTCCCGATCAACAGGACCCCCGTTTCGACCGTAGGAGGTCCGTTTCCTCCATTTTGCGGTACGCCACACTCCTCCCGATCAACAGGACCCCCGTTTCGACCGTAGGAGGTCCGTTTCCTCCGTTTTGTGGTACACCACACTCCTCCCGATCAACAGGACCCCCGTTTCGACCGTAGGATGTCCATTTCCTCCATTTTGCGGTACGCCACACCCCTCCCCATGAACATGACGCATTCCGTTGCCTCCCCATGAACACGATGCATTCAGTTGCCTCCCCATGAACACGTAGGCGACGCTGTTTCTCCGTTCCGACCCAGCCATGTACACGATCCCTCGCCGTACGTATGCGCGAGTAGGCGTTCGAGACCCTGCTCGTATGTACGTACGTGGCCATATTTTCTTTCTTGCACCCTGGCCGCTGTACGTACGTGTACATGCTACGTGCGCGCCTCTACTACGACACGTACGCGCCTCTACTACGACACGTGCGCGCCTCTACATCGACTAGTATATATGTACGTAAACTTCGCGACCAGAATGACAACGCTACGTACGCTTCGACTGTTGGGGAACGTAGTAATTTCAAAAAAAAAATCCTACGCACACGCAAGATCATGGTGATGCATAGCAACGAGAGGGGAGAGTGTTGTCCACGTACCCTCGTAGACCGACAACGGAAGCGTTATCACAACGCGGTTGATGTAGTCGTACGTCTTCACGATCCGACCGATCAAGTACCGAACGCACGGTACCTCCGAGTTCTACACACGTTCAGCTCGACGACGTCCCTCGAACTCCGATCCAGCCGAGTGTTGAGGGAGAGTTTCGTCAGCACGACGGCGTGATGACGATGATGATGTTCTACCGACGCAGGGCTTCGCCTAAGCTCCGCAATGATATTATCGAGGTGTAATTTGGTGTAGGGGGGCACCGCACACGGCTAAAAGATCTCAAGGATCAATTGTTGTGTCTCTGGGATGCCACCCTGCCCCCTATATAAAGGAGCAAGGGAAGAGGAGGCCGGCCCTAGGAGGGGGCGCACCAAGTGTGGAGTCCTACTAGGACTCCCTAGTCCTAGTAGGATTCCACCTCCCATATGGAATAGGAAAAGAGGAAGGGAAAAAGAGAAGGAAGGAAGGGGGCGCCCCCCTTCCCTAGTCCAATTCGGACCAGACCAAGGGGAGGGGTGCGGCCACCCTTGAGGCCCTTTTTCTTCTTTCCCGTATGGCCCAATAAGGCCCAATACGTATTCCCGTAACTCTCCGGTACTCCGAAAAATACCCGAATCACTCGGAACCTTTCCGAAGTCCAAATATAGTCGTCCAATATATTGATCTTTACGTCTCGACCATTTCAAGACTCCTCGTCATGTCCCCGATCTCATCCGGGACTCCGAACTCCTTCGGTACATCAACATACATAAACTCATAATGAAACTGTCATCGTAATTTTAAGCGTGCGGACCCTACGGGTTCGAGAACTATGTAGACATGACCGAGACACGTCTCCGGTCAATAACCAATAGCGGGACCTGGATGCCCATATTGGCTCCCACATATTCTACGAAGATCTTTATCGGTCAGACCGCATAACAACATACGTTGTTCCCTTTGTCATCAGTATGTTACTTGCCCGAGATTCGAGCGTCGGTATCTCGATACCTAGTTCAATCTCGTTACCGGCAAGTCTCTTTGATCGTTCCGTAACACATCATCCTGCAATTAACTTATTAGTCACAATGCTTGCAAGGCTTATAGTGATGTGCATTACCGAGTGGGCCCAGAGATACCTCTTCGACAATCGGAGTGACAAATCCTAATCTCGAAATACGCCAACCCAACAAGTACCTTTGGAGACACCTGTAGAGCACCTTTATAATCACCCATTTACGTTGTGACGTTTGGTAGCACACAATGTGTTACTCCGGTAAACGGGAGTTACATAATCTCATAGTCAGAGGAACATGTATAAGTCATGAAGAAAGCAATAGCAACATACTAAACGATCGGGTGCTAAGCTAACGGAATGGGTCAAGTCAATCACGTCATTCTCCTAATGAGGTGATCTCGTTAATCAAATGACAACTTATGTCTATGGCTAGGAAACATAACCATCTTTGATTAACGAGCTAGTCAAGTAGAGGCATACTAGTGACTCTCTGTTTGTCTATGTATTCACACATGTATTATGTTTCCGGTTAATACAATTCTAGCATGAATAATAAACATTTATCATGATATAAGGAAATAAATAATAACTTTATTATTGCCTCTAGGGCATATTTCCTTCATCGACCAGGTGGGTCCCGACTGTCAGGCATTTCCTTGCCTGTGAAGATGTAGCTGGTGGGTCCCAGCAGTCAGGGGGGCGAATCGTTTTGGTTTTTTTTGCCCGGACGCACTTCCTTGCGTGCGAAGATGTAGCTGGTGGGTCCCAGCAGTCAGGGGGGCGAATCATTTTTTTTGCCCGGACGCACTTCCTTGCGTGCGAAGGTGTAGCTGGTGGGTCCCAGCAGTCAGGGGGGAAACGTTTTTTTCGCGAAATACGGTGGCCCGTCCGGTGGGTCCCTGCTGTCAGGTGGAGGAATCATTATTTTTCGCGTAATAAGGAGGCACTTCCTTGCTGCCGCCGTGGACCCAGCTGTCAGCCTCTCGAGGTACAGTCCACGTCCGATGGAAGTCGTTCCTTGACCACGTTGACCACGCCGCGCGGAGCACCAGGGCGGTGGACGACGGCGAGGCCTAGGAAGGGGACGACGCGGAGCCGGTGAAGACGCGGCAGTGGATGCCCACGTGGAGAGGAGTATGAGGGTTCACTCATTCGGCTGCGGTGTGAGGCTGCCGTCGCCGCAGGGCCTGGCCAGCGGTGGGAATAGTAGGGGGCAGTGAGGCCTCCGCGGCAGCACAGCCGGCCACGGGAGGCAGGAGCAGGCGGCACGACCGGCGCTGCTTTGGGCGGCTGGAGCAAGAAGACCACGGGTTGAAGAAGCACTACAGCCGTTGGATGGACATCGTACGGTCACTGGAGCTAGAATCGTTCATATTGACTAAGTTGACAAAGCCCTCCGTCCCCGTCAACTTAGTAGGCCCACAAGTCAGCCTCCCACCAAGGTGGGTCCCAGCTAGCAGGGGGAGTATTCATTTTTTTGTGCGTAATAAGGAGGCACTTCCGGTGGGTCCGAGCTGACAGCGGGGGGAACGTTTTTTCGCGAAATACGGTGGCCCGTCCGATGGGTCCCAGCAGTAAGGGGGGAAACGTTTTTTCGTGAAATAAGGTGGCCCGTCCGGTGGGTCCCCGCTGTCAGGTGGAGGAATAATTATTTTGCGCGTAATAAGGAGGCACTTCCTTGCGGCAGCCATGGACCCAGCTGTCAGCCTCTCCACGTACAGTACTCTTCCGATGGAAGTCGGTCTTTGACCACGTTGACCACGCCGCGCCGAGAGCACCAGAGCGGTGGACGACGGCGAGGCCTAGGAAGGGGACGACGCGGAGCCGGGGAAGACGCAGCAGTGGAAGCCCGCGCGGAGAGGAGTACGAGGGTTCACTGGTTCGGCTGCGGTGTGAGGCTGTCGTCGCCGCAGAATAACAGGGGGTGTGGGTGAGTGGAGGGATGGCCTGGCCAGCGGTGGGAGTAGTATGGGGGCGGTGAGGCCTCCGCGGCAGCACAGCCGGCCACAGGAGGCAGGAGCAGGCGGCACGACTGGCGCTGCTTTGGGCGGCTAGACCAAGAAGACCAGAGGTTGAAGAAGCACTACGGCCGTTGGATGGACATCGTACGGTCACTGAAGCTAGAATCGTTTATATTGGCTAAGTTGACAAAGCCCTTGGTACGCTCCAAGTTAGTAGGCCCACAGGTCAGCCTCCGAAATGGTGCGCCCCAGATGTCAGGGGGAGGAATCATTTTTTGGGCGGCCGAAGCTAAGAATATCCGAGATTGAAGAAGAAGCACGACATCCGTTGGATAGACATCCAACGGTCACTGCTGCTAGAGCCGTGTGTTGACTATAATAAGTTGAAAAAGCCTTGCATACGCGTCAACTTATTTTTTTAGGGGACGCGTCACTTAGTAGGCCCACAAGTGTGTGGCAGAGAACTTATAGCCCATTTGCGTTTTGTAAGAATGTACAACCCATTTTCGAATTCTAATGGAATTTACAACAGCCCATTTACAGTTTGTTAAAAGTACATCCCATTTTCTAGCTAGGACAACGATTAATAATTTCAACCAACCGTTGAAGACAGAATTCAATAAAATTTCCCACATTTTGATGGGATCCGAAATATTTTTATCCCTAAATTTCTAGTCAGATTAAATATAAATTTGTATTACGTAAAAATCCAACGAAACATTGCGCGTGCAACAATGAAAATTTAAGATTTTCAAAATCCATAAATAATATTTTATAAACTAATTTCGTGTTTGGTGCATTTTTTTATAGTTACTGCCTAGTTTTTATAATTACATCCCATTTATTATTTTTTAAAGCCCATTTTCCTGTTAAGCCTAATGCATCCCTCCTAATAAAGATTTGCAGCCCAGCGGGGCGGAGAATAACAAGTTGACCTTGCCTGGGTATTCCTCAAAAAGACGTATAGCTGGGCTAGCCATTTTCATCTTGAAAAAATTAGTATCTGGGCTGGATATCTGGCCTGGGCTAGACGGGCCACAGCCCGCCCAGTTAATACCCTGCTCTCCTCTGAACAACAACGAAATCATCGCCAAGAAAAACTCTGTAGTGCTCACGCCTCAAAAACACAAATACTGCTCGAGCTGCTTGGTCCCAGCTGTCGGCCGCACCTTGTGCAATTCTCTCGTTTATATTAACTACATAGGTTGACAATGGTGTGGGACCGTGATGTCAGGAAACCAGGAGAAAGCAAAAAAAATATAGTTGTACATAATAAGGAGGCACTTGCGTACGTACGGCTATGGCCCTAGTGGGTCCCTAGTGTCATCCAGTCAAAATAAAGTCATCTCCTGAATCCTCATGTTCGTTGACGATGTTAACAATGCTCGGTGCCACGGCGAGTGCAACAACTCGAAGGACAACGGAGAGGGCCTCGCGGGCCCTACGGATGGTCTGATACAGCGCCCGCTGCTCATTTAGGAAGCCAGGATCATCGGACACCTATGAGCACCTTCGAGAAACTGAGACGGCATGAAACGGTAAGGCCGCACTTGGGCGCTCTAGTTTATTTCAAACCTGTATTAACATACAAGTGTAATTTACTCGTCATCGGAAACAACGTGTAAAATACAGGTGTAATGAAACCGAGGGCCCGAGGTCTGTAAGTAAAACCGGCGGGTTACGCGTGTAATTTGAGAGACCAGTGTATATTTTACGAGCACTGCTATATGGACGACATTAGCAGACGATACATGCACGACGTGCGTATCATGCCATCCATGGGCAAGGCTGAAACAGTAGCTAACGGCTGGATTAGCAATCGTCCGAGTGTCGTCCAGCGTTTTTATCGTGTGTGAAGTACTTCCGATATTTTACTAGTCGAAATCGACCAACCAAGCGCCTTCGCCCGAGACCATCTGCTTTAATTTACAAGCGTCAGTTTTACAAGCGGTTTTGGTTGGAAAACGACGATCCAATCACGGCCTAATATCATGAGTTGGTCAGAAGATCATATGGTTTCACGTCTAACCTACCCGACTTGTCGTATAGGCTATGAATGAAACATCAGACGATGAACTTCTTAAGCACGGAAACAACAGAAGAGGATGATCTTCTTAACAAGCAAATCACTGGCATTAGATTGACATGCAAAACAATACGAAGCATTATTCTCAGGAGGCACGGTGAACAGCTCGTGATGCCGCATGCCACAACATTCCAAGCTCAACTTTGCAATCAAACACAAGGCATGGCATTACATAGACAATATTCAGAACAAACTCTTAACACAGGAATATCTCAGCAGAGTAACTATTTACTTCTAAACTGAACACAGGAATAGGAAAAAACACTCGACGCTGCTCACAGCAAGGGTGTCCCACTCAAAAATATCAAATGCATGTCTTCTGTCTAACATCAATGAGCAAATTTTGACAAGGTTTTCCAATTCCAATATATTAAACTAACGTCTTCTTGCTAACATCAATGATTAAACTTTGACAAGCTTTTCCCATTCAAAATATGTAATGCCTATGATCGTGGAGTCCTGTCGTAGCTTCTTGTACTTGTTTGGGCACTTTTTGCCCAGGGCACTCCACATGTTGTTAAATTGCCAATGGTCTCTGCAGACTAGTCATGTCACCGGTGTCTAATAATACTCTGTAAAGCTTCTCGGTCATTCCTTCTGTAATGTAGCGCAAACAATGACTGCTTCTTTCTGCAAAGTGAAACGACCAACTGGACCCAGTAATGCAGCAGTTTGCCTTGGACACATTGGCTCCTTTTGTGCAGTTCAACTAAAATCAAAGTCGGAATAAAACCGAGCTTTAATTTTGATATCCCTGTAAGCAACAATAGGTATAAGGGAAACAATTACTGAGAAATATCGGCTGATGACTTGTACTCCCAGAAGAAAAGCATCTACTGATCTACTTTATCTTAATGGGAAACAAAGCAGGAGAGTAGCAATTCTCCATCAGTGTGATTCATTCATATTGACTGAGACATTATCTTAACAATGCCTTGTTTCAACATGTATAAAGAACGACAAAGCAGAAAAGTACCATTCCTAAAACAATGCAACTGATTCATTTTAACAGAGACATTATCTTAACAATACCATGGTTAAACATGTAGAAAGAACTACAAAGCAGGATAGTACCATTCCTAACAAGTGTTGCAGTTTTGAACTAAGATTCAGTAGTTAATTAATTCTAAGAGTGGCATTGCTTAATTTTACCAGCGGCATTAGATTAACCAAAAGCAGAAATAGTTCCAGGGGAGAGTGGGCGCAACAACAGTATGTGCTTCCATCTACTTATAAAGGGGGTGATGCAGAGTTTGTTGTAACAAAGCAACAAGCATCATGTCTGGGTTGGTCCCATTTTTGTTTACTACTTAATGGGAAAAGACAGCAATACAATAGCTTCAATTCAACATTTATTTAAAACAGTACCAATACAAGTAGCACAACATCTCAAAGCACACTGCACAATCATGTGGATGAAGGCTTGTACTGACCTTTCATGAGACGGACAAGATAAAATACGAATCTGCCAACACGAATAGGAAATCCAATCTCGTTTTGTGAAGTTGCACTGAAATCAAGCAAAGTGTTTTGCGTAGCGAAGCAAAATGTCGCAACAGCAACAAGTTGAATAGATATCCCTGTTTAAATAGAGGCAAAAAAGGAATCAATTACTAGCTAATAAAGGAGGATGAAACATGCGGCCACAAAAGTGGTAATCCCGCCAATCCCTAACAAGTGTTGCAGTTTTGAAATAAGATTTAGTAGTTAATTCTGAGAGTGGCATCAATTATTGGCTTATAAAGGGGGTGATGCTGAATTTGTTGTAACAAAGCAACAAGCATCATGTCTGGGTTGGTCCCATTTTTGTTCACTACTTAATGGGAAAAGACAGCAATACAATAGCTTCAATTCAACATTTATTTAAAACAGTACCAAAACAAGTAGCACAACATCTCAAAGCACACTGCACATCATGTGGTTGAGACCAAGATTTGAAACAACTCGCCACGAAGACTGGAAACAAATCTCGATCTCCTTTTGTGCAGTTCCACCAAAATTAAGCAAAGTCACCGGTGTGACATTCAAGTTGAACTGCACAAAACACTCTTAAAACATAAGTGTTTCGAGTAGCGAAGCAAAATGTCGCAATAGCAACAAGTTGAATCGATAGCCCTATTTTAACAGAGGCAAAAAAGGAAACAATTACTTGCCGATAAAGGAGGATGAAACAAACGGTGACAGAAAGAAGCATCTAACTTATCTTGGATGGAAAACAAAGTAGGACAGTAGCATTTCTAAAACGGTTGCATTGATTCATATTAACAGAGACATTCTCTTGAAACAACATTTGTTAAAAAATGTAATTTACTTTTAACAGTGGCATTGCTTCAATTTTCCGGCGGCATTCTTAGATTAACAACAGCAAAATAGCTGTGTGGGACATGCCAGCACCATGTGCGTCCACACGTATAAATGGGTGATGAAGAGTATGTAGCCAAGCAACATATATGCGCTGGTCCCATATTTGTTCTCTTTGAACCTTCTTCCTATGTGAGGGCAGCAAATCTAGTCCTGCACAAACTACCTGACCCCCCAGTTTCTTTCCCTTTTCAACAAAGAGATCGGTTCCTTACATATGTGTGTACTGGGTTACCCCCTTTTTCCCTTTTCGACCTACAAAGCGGCTGGATAGCTAGTCTATACTACTTTCCGCCCCTCCTTTCCTCATTGAACCACGTCCTAGATTCTTGCTCCAGCCCACCGCACCCTTCTTTCCTCTTTGAACCAAGACCTAGATTCAACTACAGATCAAAAAAGATCCACATGTAGCTAGAGCAACGACGGTTTCAAAGAAAATTATACCTTAGGGTCGTCGGGATGTGGCAAGGCGTGCGGCGGGAGGCCGGATTTTCCCACACTCGTACGACAGCGAGGAAGAAGGGGTCGGTGGCCCTCCCGCACAGGCGCTGGGTGAAAGAGAACAGCGCAGCCGGCAGTGGATTGCCTCCCTCACCGAAGGTGATAGAGTGAACGCTACACCTCCTCCCCTTCCCGGTGCGACGGGATACGAACGCCTCCTTCACCAGCTGTGAGGGGGGAGAGAGAGACAAGAGGCCAACGCAGTCTTGTTTAGATCTGGTGAAGAGAGGGTGAGAGACTGTGAATATAACAAACCCTAGCAAATGAACGCTGAGCCTCCAGCATGTAACATATATGGAGAGGGTGAGAGAGCGAGAGGTGAGAAACTCTATCAAACAAGAGGCTATAATGGAGTAAAAAAATCTCTCCATAGCAGTGGTTTTAAATAGAATACGCGTGTTCCCGGAAAAAAGAAACGAAAACTGGCGGACAATTTTTTAAGGGTCCGTCTAGGACACATCTAGATGTGACATAGTTATGTCACATCTAAGTTGATGTCCACTCTGTTTGTGGTCTATTTTTTCCTATTTTTTTGTTTCTTGTTGCTACATTATATACTTGTGGGAGCTTAGATGTGATATCCTTAAATAACATCTAGATGTGAATTAGACAAACTGATTTTCTAACGTACCAAGAAAGAAAACTCGATCAAAAACACGCGCCCGCTTCCAGGTCGCGAGAGTCGTCGCGCACACACACATAGACATAGACATGCATATCCGTGTTTATGTAAAATTCCATTTCCATCTCCATCTCCAATCATATTTGTCCAACTGGCACATTATTTACGTTGTTAATTATATACACAGCAATAATAACGTACAGCATCTCTTGTTTGCGCACGTCGTCCTGACCAACCCGAACCCTCTTCATCACCCACGCATGCTTCCCGCCCGAAACGGTCAGTGCCGCATTCATGCCCGGCTAGAGCGGACGCGACCTCTCACTGGCGCCGGCATTGAAGCAGCGCGCCGGCCGAGAGAGCATCGCCCGCGCCGCTTTCGGGTGCACGCGGCTGCTCCGCGTTCAAAGGTCGCAATAGCCGGCTACAACATGCATGTAAAAAGTTCTTGGGAGTCCGTGCTACAGCTAGCTGTCCTCCCCCAACTCGTCAATCTCTTCCAGTAGTGCTAGTATTCCATGGCGCGATCCATCAACAAGTAGGCGGGAAACTTATAGTATACTCGGTTTGCGGTGAGTGGCATGCCGAGCGACCGTGTGGGGTCGAGCCGTGGAGGAGGGTGAGACACGAACACGACAAACGTGATTTAAACATTGGTTTTGCTCGATGGCGCGATCCAACGAAGCGAAACGTTGGTTTCTCTCCGTTTCCATTTTTTCTCCGGAAAAACGGAAACTTTCCACTCCATTTTCATTCCTATTCCAAGGTTGCCCCGTTACAACATTCCATCAAATACAAAGGAAAACTAACACGCATGCTGATGCATCTCAATGATTCACAGATCATAGCCAATATTTACTTCACAACTAAAGAAAAAAGTTGTGAGAGCGTGTACGAAAGAAAAACTACTGATGGGGTCACTAAGACTTAAACCCTAAACCCTAAACATGATTTAATTTCCTGGCCAGGTAGAACCTGTTGAAGGAAAGACAGCTGGCACCCTCGGATCATACGATGCTTTTGTGCAGTTCCACTAAAATCGACCTGAGCATCCCTGATGGCAAAGATATTGAAGAAGTGTGATTAGAATAATAGTACTGGCACTAGTTCATGAGACATAAACTCATCACAAGTAGAAGCCGGTAGAAGTAGAGAAAGATCAACATGGAGATGGAGCTACGGCAGTGGAGCAAGCCGGCTCCAAAAGGAAGATGGACTACCTGGGACGTCGCGCTGTAGCTAGAAGGGCGGTTGGGACGCGGCATCGGCCCATACCGCGGTGACCCTCGATTGGGACGCACCGAATGTGGGTTTTCTCCCTCACCGATGTCGACCGCGTCTACGCAGAACATTGTTCCCTTCCCCCAGCTACGGGATCAGGCCCGTCGTTCTATGCTTGTGAAGAGAGAAACCTAAGCAAGCAGGCTTGTAGCTTAGGCTCCTGCTAGTGTATATATAGTGGTTTTGTTTTTCTCTCCATATCAACCATTTTATATTGCGTACGTGTCATTCAAGAGTGAAATGATGGTTGCTTCTTCCGACTAACTTACTGTGTGATTTGACTGCTCCTTAATGGCCCCTACACGTGCTCCCCCTACGTGCATGCAACAGTCACACGTACACATGGACGCAAAAACGCGTGTGACGCCCTAATGCATGCATGTCCGAGCACACGACGGAACACACACGGTCACGCTCAAGTGCTCAACCTACACGTACATGCACACACATACTCAGTCAAGGTGAGCTAGTGATCGTATAAACACCGGAAAATATATATATTGAGCGCAATGAGCGTATTATGAAGTCCACTGACCGTATTTTTACAAATATACAGTGACAAACAGTGTATTTATCTTGTTTGAAATTAAGCCATATTAACCGGAGAGGAGGCAGTATGGACTAGCATTACTTTGCTGTGTCCCGTCAACTTGCCGAACGAGGAGAAGGTTGCAGGATGGGAGAAGCTTGCGCGCGGTGGATCGCAGGACAAGGAGAAACTTTTGACTAATGCAAGCTCTCCCTCGCTCAGGTGGTGGACGTGCAACAGTTAATTCGGTGTCAGATTGCCAGAAGCATACACTATACTACTAGTGCTATTATTGTTCGACTTCCCGAATAGGCGAACAGCCAAGCGCAAAGTTTACTAGTACTACTACTATAGTCTATAAAGGTACGTACTATACTAGTACTAGGAACCGGATGGAGGAGCGTGTGCACTCTTATTATAATTTTAAAATGTGATAAAGCAATCTTCAACACATTTGGTTCTCTTCGAGGGTTCTCGCATGTGATAATGGAAGTTGATTGCATGGAACACTCGCCACAATTCTCGCTTAATTCTGGCTCATATCCTGTTACAAATAGTAGCGCTCGGTAATATTTCCTCTTTTTTTGTTATTCAGCATGTAAACAGGTCAGCAAACCTTGCGGCGCATCTTCGTGCGAACCGTGCTTGCTGCACTTTGAATGTGGCCGAGAGCTGGCTTGATGAAACACCTTGCTTCCTACTTCTTTTTTTGCGGGGTACCTCGCTTCCTAGTGACCAGTGTCTTGGCTGATCGTCCTAAGAATGCTTATATATGAATAAAGCTCTCTCATTTACCCGCAAAAAAGATTAAGCCATATTAACCGGAAAGGAGGGAGTATGGACTAGCACTACTTTTTGGTGTGTCCCGTCAACTCGCAGAATGAGGAGAAGCTTGCAGGACAAGGTGAAGCTCGCTTACGCCTTTTGACTAATGCAACCTACCCTCGGTGGACATGCATCGGTCCATTCGGTGTCAGATTGTCAGAGGCATACACTGTAGTACCCAACATGCGGAGTACAATCATTGTTCGACTTCACGAAGAGGCGAAGAGCCAAGCGCAGTAGTACGAGTAGTACTACTACTAGAACCACATGGTGGAGCGTCTGTACTCTTATTTATTTTTATCTCTGATAAAGTACATGTTTATTCCGGAGAAGGGCGAAAAACGGCAGCCCAACATGTAATGAATGATATCGATCAACCAACCATGCTCGAATATATCTTGGCCTCCGTGCGAGCCCGTCTGTGTGTTCTCGCTCCTCGTCTCTCTCAAGGAATGGCGGGTTGGCTCTTTGCCGTCAATTGAGATCGGTTTGCTCACACTCCTGTCCCACATGTCAGTGATAAGCCAAGAGGAGGTGCGTTGACCGACTGGCCATACGCGTACTTGGTTTTGCACCTTCATACTACTCCTCCCTCCGTCACAGTTTACAGGGCGCGCTTCATTATGATGCATTTCTCTCAATCCATTTCCACCACCAGAGAGACTTTAGACGCGTTTGGTTTAATGCTCAATTAATTAGGGCGTGGTAACCACAATCAAGTCCACAATTTTCTCTCCATGTACTGTACTACTACGGAGTGGAGTAAGTGCATGCATGTGTGTACCCGGGGTGTAAGCACTGCATGCATGTGTGTACGCATTATTCCCTCTAGTAATAGACGCCGTGCTATAACTACCAATGCTATTTTTCAGGCCGATCGCTAGTCGCCTTGGTCCCACAGATTTTTTTTCTTTTTTCTGAAGCGCGCTGTGTAAACAGTGACGGATGGAGTAGTATGAGCGGATTCAAAGAAGAGCGTATTGATGGTTGCTTCTTCAGAGCAACTTACAGTGGGAAAGCTGGGGCTTATGATTTGACTGCTCATTACTCACTATTAATGCGGCGCAACGACCGGGCTGAGTCTCCCATGCGGTTGTGCACTACCCCCTCGGTTCTTAAATATACTCCGGAGTATTTGTCTTTCTAGAGATTTCAACGAGTGACTACTCAAATATTTGTCTTTTTAGAGATTTCAAATGGGCTGGCACATACGGATGTATATAGACATATTTTAGAGTGTAGATTCACTAATTTTGCTCCGTATGTAGTCACTTGTTGAAATCTCTAGAAAGACAAATTGAATATTTAGGAATGGAGGGAGTACACATACGAAGCAAAATGAGTGAATCTACACTCTAAAATATGCCCGTTTGAAATTTGTAAAAAGACAAATATTTAGGAACGAAGGAGTATAATTTTGTGCATGGCACATGGACCTGGATCATGAAGAGGCTTCTGGCAATCCTATCAAGCTTCCATCATTTGTTTACATAATTTACGTACTATACAAATAATTTTCTAGCGACATGAAATTGTACAATGGTGTGAGCTTTCAGCTTTTGTTTCGCGTGTCTTGCCATCGATGCTCTTTCGGAAACAATAAAAAACTAACTTCCTTGCTAATGCATGTCAATTATTAGCAGATCAGAGCTAATAATTACATCACAACTGAAGACAGAGTTGTGAGAAGGTGTTAAATTAAAATTGATCCATGCTTTCATTGGCAGCAACGTCCCCCCAGCTCTGTCTAAATCAACAAGGCATGTTGGAAAAAAGTAGTTGTTTGGAGCATGCAACATTCCGATCATTTTGTGCAGTTCCACTAAAATAGAGCTGAGCGTCCCTGTTCCAAAGATATTAAGTGTGATTACGATAATAGAGGACTGCTGATGAAACAATAAACACACAAATAGAAGCCGGTCACCTTTGCAGTCTCTCTTAAGACTAACTAGTTGGAGAAGATTAGGCTCGGAGTTGGATGAGGAGGATAGAGCAAAACAAATCTCCCTTTGTGCAGTCGCACTGAAATGTGGAGACGTTGCCCGTGTGACATTTTAGTACAACTGCACAAAACACTCTTAAGAAAAAAGTGATTTGTGCAGTTCACCAAAAGGTCACAATAGCAACGAGTAGAAAGGAAACAATTACTGGCCAATAACAGTTGATGACACATGCGACGACAAAAAAGAAGCATATTCCTTGTCCTAAGGGAAGATAACAACACGGTTGTGTTTGTCTAAAACGGTGTGAGTACGAGAATGCAATATGGAAAGTACGCCGGACGAGCTACGTTTTGGGCAAAGAACTATGGAAGATCCACATGCAGCGACGTGGGAAGACGGGCAATGGAGCAAGGCCGGAGGGGATACCTAGAGGTCGTCGGGATGTAACTAGGTGAGCGGCGGCGGGCGGAATCTGCGAACAGGTGGCGTAGGCCCTGCCGCGCCGGAGCTTGTTCAGAGAGAACGGCGTGTACCGCAGATCGGGACGTGCTGCCTCGGTGCCGTCAAATGAAGAAACGATGCACTTCCTCCCTTTCCCCCGGCGGACGGGATGCTGCCGGATCAGTGACCAACGGTGAGAGAGAGAGGCCACCGCACTCCCTTTCCCCCGGCGGACGGGATGCGGCCGGATCAGTGACCAACGGTGAGAGAGAGAGGCCACCGCAGCCTTGTGTGAGATAGTCTGAAGAGCGACAAACCAGGCAGGCAGGCTCCATTGTATATAGTGAGCGGACTACCTTTTTCTCCATAAAAATCGTTTTATATTCTGTGTACGTGCCATTGAGCACTATAACTTTATTTAAAAATAACGCGTCAAGTCGAACTTTGTTTCGTGCACGCGTGGTACACGACCTCCCTAGGTAAACAACCGCTACAGGTGTTCAAATTAGCACGTGGGCTGCCATTTCGTAAAGAAATGAGCTCCACCGTGTACCCGCGCGGGTGTGGCTGGGCACGAAGCGTGAGTACGTGCACGGTGCACCTATTCTCTTCTTGTATACGTACACCACCTACGTGGGGTTGTGTGAGAGAGATACAAACCTAGAGAGATATAGTGTGTGGGTTCTTGAGAGTTTTTTTGGGGGGGGTCAATAAAAAAATGTAACATATGCAATGTGTGTGAAATAGAGTCCTGGATATAACATATATATAGAGGGGGCGATCCATGAGAAGAGAGTGGAGGTATCAACGGCTTGAGGTGTCCATAGAATCGAAGAGAGGGATGATGTGTGTGTGTGCGCGCGCGCGCGCAATCGATAAAGAGTGCCATCGAATTTGTGTGTGCCCACGTCAAAGATATAGAGTGGCTGGCCTACTGGAACGTGAGATGGGACATGTGCAGTTTGTCTCTGTGGCATGGATACCTACCTGCAGCGCTCGACTATCAGTGTGTGGTGGGGGAAGAGGGAGGCCCAATTAACTATATAGGTACAATGGCTGGTATATGTGTGGAGGAGGAGAGAGGCCTACCTCATGTATTAAGGAGATCAATCTGCCTGATGTATTAAGGGAGATCCATCGGCATCCATGCATATGTGCAGGAGAGGAATAAGGTTGGGAGAGAGACAGAGCTAGAGTGTTGGAGGGGGTGGTAGTGGAGTTGCTTCTAACAAATGGTGGGATAGGCTTGCTAGAAAAACGGAGGGCACGCCCGCAATATCAATAAGAGAGGAGATGGTTGCTTGTTGTCTGTGCACGTGAGTGTGAGAGACGGGTCAGGAGGCATGCACGAATGATGAGGGGGACGATGTGGCTGTGGTAAGCAGACGTAACTACATAGGAAGATCAATCGCCCTTTGTTAGAGAAAGGAGAGACATAACTTGTGAGGTACGTCGATCGATGGGGGGTAGTTAAAGTCGATCTAGGTATATGTTGGGAGATCGATCGGTATACATGCATGTGTGTGTTAGAAGCAAATGAGGCACGAGGAGAAGGATAGAGAGAGAGGGATGCATGAAGGAGGTGGTACGAGAGGCATACTATATCGAGGGGGAGGAGTGTGCGAGTACGAGAACGATGAAAAGAGTGGTGGGAGTGAGGCATGGACGGTGACAAGAGAAGAGGGGAAGCTTGTGTTTGTGCTAGGCACACCTGGCTAGAGAGGCATATCGATCGATGTGTGCCGTAAAGAAGGAGCTGGGGGGCCTACACACACCGTGGGTGAACGACCTAAAGTGAAAAGACGAATTTGCGCGATGGAGCTAGAGAATGCTGAGGGAGGGTGAGAGGGATGCGAGCGTGTGCATGCACAAGAGAAAGTTAGCGCTAGCTACAAAGAGAAGAGGGTTGCGTGGGTGTAAAAGACAAATAGAGATCATATATACTTCATTATAAAAAGCGAATTCGGATATTTGAAGAATTTATCATAGTGTTTCAAACCGACGCATGTGTGAATATATATAACGGTGATACACATGGTGTGGTTATGAACATGTTATACTACATTTAATATATTTTATCTCTACTCTTATAAAAACGGAGTTGTTGATGATGGTGTGCCTGCCATCCTGCATTATAGGCCGTCCGATTTATATCTGGCGGATAGCAAGGAAACTATGATGGTTGAAGTTGGCAACAATCATGATTGTAGATTCATATTTAAATAGAGAAACGAATTCAAATTTAGTTCGAATTGCAGCGGTAATATAGACATTTGGAATGCACTAAAATGTTGGTATGAGTAGGTTACATGCATTATACAGCAAGCGAAAAAATTTAATCGGACATAACATGGATTCATACTCCCTCCTTCCATCTATATAGGGCGTAGTGAGATTTTTAAGACCGCCTTTGACTATTGACAAGATTAATAGTACATGACATGCACAATGTGAAAATTATATGAAAGAACCTTTCACAGACGAATTTAACGGTGTGCTTTGTGTAAGTTGCATGTCATATATCATTGCTCTAATATTTGGTCAAAGTTAGCATCGAAAAACGCATTAGGCCCTATATAGATGGAAGGAGGGAGTAGCTTTGAATAGCATTTGTATAGTAAAACGGGGCAAGACTCTCTCTTTGTGTGGTGTGAATAGTTTTATTTTTTTGTTTTCTTTTTGGTTGAGGGATGTGCGAATTGATTTGGTACGTGCAAGTACAATATTACTACACGTTAGGCTTGTCCCTAAAATTCAACCCGCGTCTTGTTATATCCCGAAAATTCACATATCGTGCTCCCAAAACTGGCGCCTTCACAACCCGCGCCTTGCTATCCCGAAATTACAACGCGCGCGAAAACTCCCTCCAGCTGCCAAATCCCGACACGCGAAATCCCCCTTCTAACCCTGAGCCGAAAGGGCCGCTAGTTCAAATCGGTGGGAGGTACTTTTGTAACACACCCTACATTTTGGACAAGTGCGTCCCTAAGTCATGCTTCACCCCCTCCCATCGCCCCCTTTTCGCCATTGAAAATCCCAGGCCGCCATAACCTCTCCGCTCCAGCCGCGAAACCCCACCCTCCTCCGTCCGCCACGTCACCGCTGCCCAGCCGGAGCCTCTTCCCCGATGACGTCGTCCACCGCAATAGCTCGACGTCCCTCGTCCACCTCCCCGGATGAGGATCTGTCGTCCATCTCGCCGTCCCGCCGGTTCAGCCGCCCCGTCCTCCACCTCCAAGGAGCTGCTCCGATGATCGCCTTGTCTATCGCGGCTGCTCCATCCCCACAGCGCCGCCTTAACCTGCTCCACCGGAACCGCAGCATCCTCACCGACTCCTCGGACGAAGCCGAGGCCTACTCGGCGCCACCAAAGAGGTTGTACACTCATCGCATCGCACCTTCTCCTTAACTCGACCTCCCGGCGCCGACGGTGCTCCATCCCGCACCCCCATGGAGCGGCTACCTTGAAGCCGGCGCCGCGGGCGACATCTCCACGGCGGCTCTCCCCCAGTGTGAGGCCCCTTCGGTGGCGGCGTCCATACCAGCCGGATCTGCTGCTGCTACTCCGGCTCTCGCTCGCTCGCTCGCGCTGTTGCTGCTGCTCCGGCTCTCGCTCGATCGCTCGCTCGCCCAGCTGCTGCTGCTCTCCCCCTCGCTCGTGCTGCTGCTCTGCTCCGATTAAGCCACACTTCAGTCGACTGAATCGACTTTTGGGTCAGACGATTTTCAGGGGTTGGGGGGGCTCGCCGGAGTTAAGGAAGAACCACCCACAGCGGGGACGGGGGCTCGCCGGAGAGGTACCCCACTATCTATCTTAGGGTTCAGGGTGGGCGCGGGGGCCTAGAGGGCTTGCCGGGGTGGCGATGGCGAGTTGTTTCGGGGCGGCGAGGCGGCGCTGGGCCGGCGGTTCGGCCGGTGGTGGCTGGCGGCTCAGGGGGGTGCAGGTTGAAGATGAACTGTAGGCCCTCCCTAAACTACATGTCAAGTGCCTCTCTGCTACCATTGTGTTCAGTTTCGACAGTGGCATTCAGATTCCACAGTAAATTTCAGTTTCGACAGTTAAGTTCAGAGTCAACAGTTTTTACCTCATCTGTTGTAGTCAGGTGGTTTTTGGTGATGTTAATTTTACATCCATTTTACATCATCTATTGGAGATGCTATTAGAATCCCACTTGAGATTGACGATGTCTGTCTTGTGCTGCTTCAGCCTTGACGTCTTACGGCTCACCGGACATGCTCCAACGACAGAACGATCCATCACAACAGAGCAGTGCCCTGGACGCCGTCTACAGATTCCTCAGATCATATACACAATATTCAACACCATGTTCTTAGTTCAGACATCATATCGAATGCCCTCTGTTTAGCATATAAATCACATATGTGAATTAAATGATGCGATCCTGATTACTTAGATAACATGTAGGTGAATTATGTCATGTGATCCTGTTTAGTTATTCATCATATCTTTGAATTATGTTATGCTATGCTATCCAGTTTAGATAGACACCATATATGTGAAATTATTTCATGCTATCCGTTTTAGTTAAACAATATACATGTCAACTATTTCATGCCTTCTTTTTTCCACACTATCTATTGCATCTGTCTCTCATACAATGTCTATACATTCAACTATGTTTCCTGATTATCAGCCATTTGAATTGGAGCGGGTGATGCCAGTATCTAGCGGACTAAAAACACGGTTTTCAAATAAAACAGTGCTACCTCTTGGTGGAGATAGCACCCCGGTTGTACATGCACAAGAACCAGCCCTACCACACATAACCCAAACTCTCGCAGATTGTACCCCTACTGCGATGGACAGAGAACCAGCTTCACCCAATCTAACCCCAACCCCAGCCGATAGTAACCCAGTTCCTGTTGACACAACACCATCTCCACCACAGAGCTCCCAAACAAGAGCAGTTAGTAAGGCAGCTCCAGTGCCCAAAGGGCCAGTACTATCACGGAGAACCCCAACTCCACCAGTTAGTACGCCTATTCCTGTGGAGGAAGCACAACCAGCTAGTCATAGTTTAGCATTTATCGCATTTGATGTTGCTAAATCATATGTGCGTATCTTCCCATCTTGGAAATATTATACTAAAGATGAAGGAAAATGCCAGTTGCAGGTGTTTGTCCAGGAATTATGTGTAAGTAATGTTATTCATGGCAATTACTTTGCTTCGTCCCATACATCTTACCTCCATGATGGTTATAATACAGCAAATTTTCCCATTTATCTCTATAGAGAAGGACCGATTTAGAAACTCGGGATGGTGTAACCTGTGCTAATACCTCTGCTATCTTCAAGAATGCTTGGTGGCAGTATCGGAATTACCTGAAGAAAACGTACTTCACCGGCAAAGAAACTCATCAAATTCCCTTACGTTCTCCTGAGACACATTTACTGGACGATGACTGGGAACGCCTTGTTCTGTACTGGTCCCGAACCAAGAATGTGGTAAGGTCTATGAGCTCATTTTCTATTTTTAAGTATTATATTCTTGCATCTTATTGTACTCTGTTCATGTAGAACAAGTGCCTAAACCTGAAGAACAACTGTTCTAATTTAAGATTCCATTGCTATCATAGTTCAAAAAAGCGCTAGGCGTTAATTATGCGTTTTGCCACCGCCTTGCGCTTTACTGACCAAAGCGCATGCTTATGCGCAATTATGCATAGATTATGCGTAGTTATGCGCAATGCGTTTTGCCAACGCCTAGAGCCTAGGCGCGCTTAAGCGCTTGCTTAGGCGCACCTTTTTTAACTATGATTGCTTTGCTCTTGTATCACTGTATTTACTCATACAAACTTATTTTTAAATTGAAGGATCCAATCAAAACTCCAATGGCACAGCGGGTATGTTCATGCATGTTTCTTTAACAGGTTTGCTCTTATCAATAGCTCTGTTGATTTCAATTTCAATTGTGTATACAGTTGACTTTCATATCATGCACATTACTAGCATCACAACAGAGCCAATAGTGTTGGTGTACATGTAGACCCATGGTACCCATCTGAAATCTTGTTGTGCAGTGTAGTTTCCCACGCTTTGTATTCTTTCACTGCTACTTTGTCTTGAACTGATATGATTTGAACCGTGTCTCTATTTTGATTTGGCAAGACAATGCAGTGACCATAGGACATAGATATATGTTTGTTTGTTGCTTTTATTATGTACTAGTACTTGGCAATAGAAGACTTGGTAGTTTAATCCTGTCCACCTTACTTATGAACTGGTTCACCGAAATGAGTTTCATATACTAGTACATGCTAAACTTGTTATGTGTCTGCTTGTTTCTTCTTTTAGAATGCTGACAGAATATTGGGGAAGAGTGCCTTATTAAGCAATGGTAAAGGAAGTAATGCAGATAAGGTTCAGGATAGTGACACATCCTTGTTGGTCTCCAACAAAGCTAAGGAAGACTATCTTGAAGACAGCGAGACAACCCCAAAGTCATGTCTTCGTTTAGTGTTCGAGTTACTGGCCACTACCACTTGCACAAGCTATTCAAACTCACTGTCTGAATCAGTTCGGTTTCTTGAGTCTCAACTACAAGCTGAAAGACATCGATCAGCTGTGCTGCGACAAGAAGCGGAAGGACTGCGGAAGTCCCTGGAGCATTCAGATGCATACTTTCTGGTGCAACAGCAAGCGTTGGAGGATTTTAGCGCCAAACAGGACAAAGCTAATCAGCTTGCTAAGCTTATTGCCAGCATGGTGGATACCCAGGATAACGTTTCTTGAGCTCTTCTGAAGTTGTTTCAGTTATGCTCTTGTTTTGCTGCCGCGTTTATTTGCACTGGTGGCCAATTTTCACGGCCAGTGTATGTAATGTGTTGCTTTGTTCCCTATATTTGCACTGGTGGCGAACTTTGATGCCCAGTGGATGTAATATGTGTAATAGCGGTAATAGGCTAGCGTTAATTGCTTGCTTATTTATTTCCTTATTGTCTTGTTTAGTTGTTTGCTTGTAGTCACTGCAGTTCTTTTTCTGTTTTTTTCTAGTGGCCACAATAGCCTATTTTTGGTAACTAGGCCAAAATAATCCTGGCAACACACGTACTGTTGTAACCATGGGCCTCCTGCAGGCCGTATGATCCATGGGCCTTTGTCCGGCCGTAGGATCCATCGGCCTTCTATACGGGCCTTAGGGTCCATGGGCCTTCTACGGGCCGTAGGGTCCATGGGCCTTCTACGGGCCGTACGATCCATGGGCCTTCTACGGGCCATACTATCCATGGGCCTCATACGGGCCGTAGGATCCATGGGCCTTCTACGGGGCGTATCATCATTTCGCCAATCATGGGTCGTACTATTTGTGGACAATAACGGGTCGTTAATAGGCCGTATTTGATAACTCTATGAAAACAGCCCAACGGGTTTTTTTTACATGAAAACGGCCAACGTATTAACGGTCCGCAAACGGGCCGACTGTAACGACGGGCTGAATTTGGCCCACAACCAGAAAATGACAGTAACGGGCCGTATGTAACCGAATGCTGCAAATGAGCCCAAGAATCAATGGGCCCTGAGAAGGCCGAAAGATAACTTGGGCTGGAAACGGCCGAATGGAATAACGGGCCGTTAATGGGTATAAAGTGATACACTGTTCATTACGGGCCAGTTTCACCACAGGCCGTTAATGGGCCAAGAGTTACAAAGGTCCTCATATGGGCTGAAAGAAGTCATGGGCCACACATGGGCCGGAAGTTAAAACGGGCTGAATCATATTGGACGGCCCAGATGACGCTACTGGGCCTAATTCGGATAGGGCGTAACGGGCCCTGGGTTGGCGGGCTCTAAATGGGCTATATGCGAACAGGCCATTAACAGGCTTTCCGTGGGCCGGCCTGCCACCTTTTGACCAAGTCAAACAGGCCGGCCTTTTCACAGGAATGGGCCTCTGTTGGGCCGTGCCACATGTCGCCATATCATTGGCGCCTTCGGCCCAATGAGCGGATGACATCTGTCCCAACGGTGAGCCGACACGTGTTTCCTCCAGCCAATGATGATTTTACACGTGGAAAATCCCCATTGGTCGGGGCTGTTAACGGGTTATCGGATCCAAAACCCGACCCGATAGCTTAATGGCGTTCCGTTATGGTGGATGCCACGTGTCGGCCACCCTTGACGAAAGCACTTCTGTGATGCGCGATTTATCGTCATGGAAGTGGACACTTCCGTGATGATAATTTTGGTAATGTCATGCAACACTTCTACGACAGCACAGGTATGACTATCTTGATTCTGTCATAAAATCGTCATGGATGTACATGCATGACAAAAAACGCGACCTACTGTGACAAACACGTATCATCACGGAAGTGTATTTTTTTGTAGTGTCCCGCCTTTTTAAGATATTGAAAAAGGGAAGGGCACGCTCGGCAGACTTGGAGATGAATCTGCTCATGGCGGCAACGCAGCCAGTGAGCTGACGCACATCCTTGATCCACTTGGGTGCCTCAATTTGCTTGGTATCCTTGATCTTGTATGGGTTTGCCTCGATCCCACGCTGTGACACAAAGAACCCGAGAAGTTTGCCGGACGGAACGCCGAAGACACACTTCTCAGGGTTCAACTTGAGGTTGATCTTGCGCAGGTTTGCAAACGTCTCTTCTAAGTCTTGTACAAGTGTTGCCCTGTCCTTTGTTTTGACCACTATGTCATCCATATATGCTTCCATATTTCTATGTAGCTGGGGCTCAAAACCAATTTGGACTGCTCTTGCAAACGTTGAGCCAGCACTCTTCAACCCGAAAGGCATCCGTAAAAAGCAATACGTACCACATGGGGTCATGAATGTTGTCTTTTCTTCGTCTTCTCTTGTCATGAAGATCTGGTGGTATCCTGAGTAGGCGTCAAGGAATGATAACAGATCACACCCGGCTGTGAAGTCAACATTCTGGTCGAGACGCGGCAACGGGAAAGGGTCCTTGGGACAAGCCTTATTAATATCTGTGTAGTCAATACACAGCCTCCACTTCCCATTTCCCTTGCACACCACCACCGGATTGGCCAACCACGTCGGATGGAGTACTCCTCTCACCAAGCCTGCCGCTTCCAACTTCCTGATCTCCTCTGTGATGAACTCTTGCCTCTCCAAAGCCTGCTTCCTGACCTTTTGCTTGACGGGCCGCGCATGAGGACAGACAGCAAGGTGGTGCTCAATCACCTCCCTGGGAACACCGGGGATGTCGGATGCTTGCCACGCAAACCCATCGACATTCGCCCACAGGAAGGCGACGAGCGCACCTTCCTATTTGCTGTCGAGGGTGGAGCTTATGGTGAAAGCCCCTCCCGTGCCATCCTCCTTGACGGACACCTTCTTGGTCTCTGGCAGTGCCGCTCTGGATTTCTTGCTCTTGTCGGTGGAGCTCTCTGGCACATCCTCGACGGTAGCACAACACTCCGAAGAGGCGCGCTTGCCGGAGTGGGTGCGAGAGGTCTTGCCAGTCTTCTTCTTCCCTCCCGGGGCTTCAGCGGCAGGAGCAAGTGCCTTGGTGGCAGTTGCTGCAAGTGCTTCCCGGTAGAGTAGGTCGGCGCAGATCAGCGCATCCTTCTTGTCGCAGGGAACGGTGAGGGAGTCCTGGATTAGGGGGTCCTCGGACAGCCGGACTATATACTTTGGCCAGACTATTGGACTATGAAGATACACGATTGAAGACTTCGTCCCATGTCCGGATGGGACTCTCCTTTGCGTGGAAGGCAAGCTTGGCAATTCGGATATGTAGATCTCCTCCCTTGTAACCGACTCTGTGTAACCCTAGCCCCCTCCGGTGTCTATATAAACCGGAGGGTTTAGTCTGTAGGACAACAACAATCATAATCATAGGCTAGCTTCTAGGGTTTAGCCTCTACGATCTCGTGGTAGATCAACTCTTGTAATACTCATATCAGCAAGATCAATCAAGCGGGAAGTAGGGTATTACCTCCACCGAGAGGGCCTGAACCTGGGTAAACATTGTGTCCCCCGCCTCCTGTTACCATCCGCCTTAGACGCACAGTTTGGGACCCCCTACCCGAGATCCGTCGGTTTTGACACCAACATTGGTGCTTTCATTGAGAGTTCCACTGTGCCGTCACCATAAGGCTTGATGGCTCCTTCGATCATCAGCAACGATGCAATCCAGGGTGAGGTTTTTCTCCCCGGACAGATCTTCGTATTTGGCGATTTCGCACTGCGGGCCAACTCGCTTGGCCATCTGGAGCAGATCGAGAGGTACGCCCCTGGCCATCAGGTCAGGTTTGGAAGCTTGAACTATACTGCCGACATCCGCGGAGACTTGATCTTCGACGGATTCGAACCCATGTCAGGTGCGCCGCACAGTCACGATGAGCATGACTTAGCTCTGTCGTCGGACGGTGTTCGGGGGATCACACCTGTAGCTACTCCGGCCCTCAAGTCGGAGCAGATCGCGCCATCCGAGGATGGGTGGATGGACCCTGCCGCGGAGGCCGCACACTCAGCGGCGATAGAGCGGAATACCGACTTCACGTCCTATGAAACCTGTGTTGCCAGACACTTGGATTCATCCCCGGCCACGGGCTCTGAACCGCCTGCGTCCGTGCCTATCGAATCTGATTGGGCACCGATCATGGAGTTTTCCTCCGCGGATATCTTTCAGCACTCGCGCCTGGGCGATGTGCTAAATTCATTAAGGTCTCTCTCTCCTTGTCAGAAGACCCTTGGCCGAACTATGTCCGGCTTGAGTGGGAGGCGGACGACGAAGAAATTCGTTACCCACCCACCACCCACTTAATAGCCACTGTCGATGACTTAACCGACATGCTCGATTTCGGCTCCGAAGACATCGACGGTATGGACGACGATGCAGGAGACGAACAGGAACCACCGCCCACAGGGCGCTGGACTGCCACCTCATCATATGATATATACATGGTGGACACCCCCAAAGAAAGCGATGGCAATAAGGCAACGGAGGATAATCCCCCGAGAAGCAATCTAAGCACCAGCGTCATCGGCGCCGCTCTAAGCCCCGCCATAGCAAAAGCAGCGATACCGGCACAAGAGACAATAACGCTGCAGATAGTGCCGAATACGAAGAGAATCCCCTCCAGCCAGGCTTCGAGCGGGAGAATGGGCAAGCTAGCCCTAAGGAACAGGCAGCAGACGGAGAATCAGAGGATGACAATTACATGCCTCTCTCCGAAAACGAGGTGAGCCTCGGCGACGAAGAATTTATCGTGCCTGAGGATCCCGTCGAGCAGGAGCGCTTCAAGCTCCGGCTTATAGCCACAGCAAAAAGCCTGAAGAAAAAGCAACAACAGCTTCAAGCTGACCAAGATCTGCTAGCGGATAGATGGACTGAGGTCCTGGCGGCCGAGGAATACGAACTCGAGCGCCCAGCCAAAAGTTACCCAAAGCGCAGGTTGCTACCCCAACTCAAGGAGGAAGCATTAAAGCCTATGCTTCCAGCGTATGATGCGGCTGACCGGCCACCTCGTGGCCGAGATAAAGCGGCAAATCAGGCCGAAGTCCAGCCCGCACCCTTCCGCCAGTTAAACAAAAATACCGAGGCCCGGGGTAACACGCAGGACCTGCGAGATGTATTGGAAAACAAAGCAGGACATGCAAGATCGATCTACGGATCACGGGGGGGCGCCCCAACGCGTGACGACGATCGTCACGCCGGATACACTAAAAGCAAATCCGGCCGGGCCAAATACAGCAGACAAGTCTTGTTTGAACTGCGTCGTGACATAGCCCGGCACAGAGGCACCGACACCCCCTATGCTTCACTGATGAAGTGATGGGTCACGAATTCCCAGAAGGGTTTAAACCCGTTGTCGGTGTTCTGGGAACGGGGGTCCCCAGACTTGCCTGCCTGCGGCCCACCGCGTGGCTAAGCAGCAGGCCGTACGGCCCATCTTCGTCAACAAGGCACCCAAGACCCTCGCGAGGGTCCAAGCCTCGCGAGGCGGATGACGCAAGACCTCCTCTGGAGTGGCCTAGCCAGGCAGGCTCACGAGGAGCAGAGATATCAAGGCGAGGCAAACCTCACGAGGCTCTCATGACGTGAGCCATGACGAACGGTACCAGGTGGGCGCCAGGCGGGCGCCAGTGCACGCAGCGTCTCTATTTCCTCTTTGGTGCTAAGGAGGCCAGCGCAGGCGAAGAGTACAGAGGCATCAGGCAAAGGTTGCCATATTGGTGCAACGCGACCAAGACCAGGAGGACGGCAAGGCGGAGGTCATCGTGGAGCCCAAGACGGCGTCACCCCAGAGCTTTTCACAGGCGAAGACCGCTTTTTCAGGATAGCTTGTACTAGCTGTCCCCCTTCAAATTTGCCCGCCGTTGTTGGCTCCCTTCCCGCTCGATATTTGGGAAGAGGACCAGGGCCTCTATAAATAGGACTAGCCACCACAGTAGGGGCATCAAATCCTCACGCCACAAGTTCACAAGCACAAGAACACCTCAACCTCACGAGGCTGTTCTTCCCTTGTACTGTTCATCATCAGCCCAAGAGGCAATCCACCACCACCACACTGGAGTAGGGTATTACACCACAACGGTGGCCCGAACCAGTATAAACCCCGTGTCTTTCTGTGTTGCAAGTTCATCGAGTTCATCCGCGAGATCTTAGTGAGCTAGAGCGTAGATCGGTAGGAGGGAGAGACTTCGCGCGCACCCTAGTGTTCGAACCTTAAGGGTTTGCCGAAACCCCACATCCGACACCCGTGAACATTGAATCATATGAAGGTACTACAGACCCCGCGGTATGGATAGAGGATTTCTTCCTCCACATTCACATGGCCCGCGGGGATGATCTACATGCCATCAAGTATCTCCCGCTAAAACTCAAAGGGATGGCTCGGCATTGGCTAAATAGCTTGCCGGCAAACTCCATCGGAAGTTGGGAGAACCTGGCAGACGCATTCCTGGACAACTTCCAGGGCACTTATGTGCGACCACCGGATGCTGATGACCTAAGTCACATAACACAACAGCCCGGAGAGTCAGCTAGGAAATTTTGGACTCGGTTCCTAACTAAAAAGAACCAAATTGTCGACTGTCCGGATGCCGAAGCCCTAGCAGCCTTTAAACATAACATCCGTGACGAGTGGCTCGCCTGACATCTAGGCCAAGAGAAGCCAAAATCCATGGCAGCCCTCACGACACTCATGACCCGCTTTTGCGCGGGCGAAGATAGCTGGTTGGCCCGTAGCAACAACACAGCAAGCAACCCTGGCACATCAGAGGCCAGAGATAGCAACGGCAAACCCCGACGCAACAAACACAAGCACCGCAAAAATGGTGAAAACGCCAAAGATACGGCAGTCAATGCCGAATTTAGCTCTAAGCCCGGTCAGCGGAATGGGCCACTAAAAAATGACAATTCGGGTCCGTCCAGTCTGGACCGCATACTCGACCGCCCATGCCAATTCATTGCACCCCAGGAACACCAGCCAATCATACCAACAGAGAATGCTGGGTCTTCAAACAAGCTGGCAGGTCAGGCGGCAAAAACAAAGATAAGGGGTCTCAAAGCGACGATGGCGATGAGGAGCCCAGATCACCGAATACAGGAGGGTAAAAGAAATTCCCCCGCAAATCCAAATGGTGAACATGGTAAACGGCACCCACACCCCCAACCCGGACTGGATGCGCACCCCTAGGGACGCCAACTTAACGGAACCAGTCGTCCCACAATATAAACTAGGGCCGATCACCTTCAACCGCACGGATCGTCCGGTTAACACCAATCAGTGCAACCCAGCCGCACTAGTCCTCGACCCAATAAATGACGGGTTCCACCTCACACAAGTCCTTATGGACGGAGGCAGCAGTCTAAACCTGCTTTACCAGGACACAGTGCGCAAGATGGGCATCGATCATTCGGTGATCAAGCCCACTAAAGCCACCTTCAGAGGTATTATACCAGGTGTGGAGGCCAGCTGTACAGGCTCCATCGCCCTTGAGGTAGTCTTCGGATCACCAGACAATTACCGTACCGAAGAGTTAATCTTCGACATCGTCCCCTTTCGCAGTGATTATCAGGCACTGCTCGGACGAACCGCGTTCGCTCGATTCAACGCGGTGCCACATTACGCCTACCGTAAGCTCAAGATGCCTGGTCCGCGCGGCGTCATCATGGTTAATGGCAAGGCCGAACTTTCCCTCGGCACCAAGGAGTATACTGCTACTTTAACAGCAGAAGCAACGAGTGGCACCTTCCAATCGAACCTCGAGTCGACGGCCAGGCTCCCGGACATCGCGAAAGGACTCCGAACTACTTCGCGGCAGGATAGCTCGGCTCGTCCAGAGCTCAATTAAACACTCCAGCACACAAACATTTCTTACATTCCCTTTGCAGGTTCACCCTTGCGCCGACCAGGACTGGCGATTTGGAACCAGCTCGAACGCGAAAGGGAATCCTTAGATATTCTCAGCAATGACCATCCGACTATACTCCGGATCCGCACACAGCTTCTTCCCCCTGGTCTCAGCAGGTTCCACAGTCATATCTTGTTTTTATCACATTACATGTACTCATACGCATCAACGTATCATTCAAATACAACATGTGGATTTATATGACGCTTATCTGCTGTTATTTCTTATTGAAATTCTTTTGTCACGTGGCATCCTTACGCCGCGATATGCCTTAAATATGCCAGGGGCTTCGTTTTACCCATAATATGGCAATAAAGTCCGAACACCTTCATGGAAGTTCGGCACCCCGAACTTATAGCATTATATGCATCAGCTCCGAATCATGTCTTGGGTCAAATGTTGGGTTTGCCCGGCTCCCATGTTTTGCTGCCTTACGTTCCGCTATATCGGCTAAGGCGGCACAGGGAGAACTACTGCGATTTTGTCCCGATTCTTCCGGACGAGCACCTCAGTAGAGAAAGCCGAAAACTGACTGTCATGATATGGCGAGAGCTGGTCAGTTGTTCGAGAGGTTGTAAAATCTTTAAGGATTTCTCCCGCATAATGCCATAACCAATGCAGCGTGCGATGTATCGGTTATTCTTCCGATCAGGTGCTTATAGAGCCCCTTGTGCGGTCTTTCAAACACCAGGGGTTGTGCCTACCTTCCTTTTCTAAAGCTCCTATGGCTAAGTGAGAGTGATAAAGCCCTATAGTCTGATTGCCTGGTTAGTTGTGCTGAACACCTCCTTCGAAGGACCCAAAACTGGGATAAAGAGTGATCAGGTTTATCCCAAACACCCCCGTACTTCCTACGTGGGGGCCGAAGCCAACGACTGGCCAACTCTCAGGATTAATATATAAAACGGTCACGCAGGAGGATAAACTTTCATATAACAGACAATAAATAATAGAAATGACCTTGGTCAACATTACAAAGGACAACGTGGCTGTATTCATGGAAATATAACGTCCTTGGTGCATTGCTCCACCGCAAGGCAGGATCCTTTCAGGACACTTTCATAATATAATTCAGGCTTGCGGTGCTCCTTCCCCTCTGGCGGTTCCTCGGTCATCAGCTTTTTAGCATCCATCTTCCCCCAGTGCACCTTTGTGCGGGCGAAGGCCATTTGCGCACCCTCTATACAAACCGACCGCCTGATGACGTCAAGTTGAGGGCAGGCACTTACAAGCCGCTTCAGGAGCCCGAAGTAGCTGCTTGGAATTGGCTCGGCGGGCCATAGCCGGATAATCAAATCCTTCATGGCTAGTTCGGCCGCCCTATGCAGTTCGATCAGCTATTTCAGTTGATCGGCAGAAGGCACCAGATAATTCGGTGCCAGATACTGCGACCACAAGAGCTTATCCGCAGTTTCCCTTTCTTCGGCTCAATAGAATTGGGAGGCAGCCGATATGCTGCGGGGAAGCTCCGCAAATACCCCTGGAAAAATCCGAATTCAAAATTAGAAACATGATTTTCTACTCAAATACTTGCTTTACATGGAAAACAGCATTACCCGCCGCGATCTTCCTCGCCTCTTGGATCTCCCGCAGGGTGCCTTGGGTTTCCCCAGGCATCGCGCGCGGCCTGATAAGCCCTGGTGAATTCAGATTATTTCTCCGTTAAACTCTGCTCCAAGGTCTCGCATTTCTTCACGGCCTCTTGAAGCTCTTGCTCAGCTTCAATAACCCTGGCCTCATGCTTCTCACGAAGGGCCTGCTCTACGGCTACCTTTTTCTCAGCCTCGGCCACAGCCTTCTTAAGAGCCTCGACTTCGGTCATCGTCCCTAGCGCAAATCATGAAACATATTTTATCATACTAGAAATTCGTTCGCACTGAACGCGAACAAGGCTTGTGCATACCTTGCTTATCTTCCAACTGCCTTTTCAATTGGCCAAGTTCTTCTTTGGCCTGCTCCAGACTTTGATTCAGTCCAGAGACCTCCGCAGTATGAGAGGCAGCAGTCGCTACAGACGCCTGCTTATAAAAGAAGAGAGATAGATGTCATCAAGTGAGTCTTCCTGCAAACATAAATTTGATCCTCTGTCCGGTTCTTTCTTTCACCGAACAGTGTATTAGGGGCTACTATCCATACTATGACACTCTTCGAAACCTCATAAAGCATACCTCAAAGCCTCTCATAAGGCTGATACAGGCTTCATTCAGTCCACTCAGCAGACTGAATCTTCTCAATCACCGCACCCATAAGGGCACGATGTTCATCGACGATGGAGGCGCTCTTTAGCGCCGACAACAAAGCATCCGACACCTTTGGTTGGACAGAGGTTGCCGGTGGAAAAGGCACACCCCCTCCAGCCGAGGGAGGCCGCCTACTTGATTCTGGAGTTGTATTGGTCTCCCGAATTGCGTCCGGCTAGGGGCCGAATTCAAGATGGCCCCCGCCGTCGACTCCCATGGGAATGTTCTCCCCCATGTCTCCGGCCCCTGAAGTTTGACCTCTAGGTGCCGCCTTCACGATCTCCCCCCCCCCCTCCTTTGGGGGAAGGGGCCCTCGGGGGCGTCCCGCTCTCCATAGCATCCGAGCTCAGCAAATCCTCTGACGAGGATTGCTCGGTGCGGGACCTCACCGGACTACAAAAAGTATGGCTCAGGTTAAAATATTATGCCATGATGAGTCTGGATGCATAAACGTGTTCAGATTTTATATACTCACGAGTTCACCAGGGGCTGGGCCCTGGGATGCCACTCCGGCCTGCTGTCGGCGGCGGCAGTGGGCTCCTCCGGGAGAGGAGTTTTTCCCCTTTTAGGCGACTCGGCCTCCAAGTGTATGGAGGCCGCCCTCTTCTTTCTTCCCCCCGCTGGGGATTCGTCTTCCTCCTCCTCGTCGTCCTCTTCGGAGGCAGAACAGGGGTTGGAGCCTTCGGATATTGTGTCCGAAGTGTCACGGCGATGAAGGCCGCCCCGGGTCTTTTTGGCCTTCTTCTTCGGCGCCTTGTAAGGCGCCGGGACCAGCATCTTCGTCAGAAGTGGGCCGGCCGGTTCTTCAGGCAGCGGGGCCGGACAGTGGATCCGCCCCGCCCTCTTCGTCCAGCCCTAGGAGAGTTGTGGAAAACACATCAAGCATTTCCCATGAGGTTATGCGGATAAAATGTATAAGGACTTACCGAGCTTGCAAGGCGGGACAGTTGGTACCCGCGGTCCTCGGCTGAGTCCGGCCATGATTTGCCGGACTTGAAAAGCACCTTCCAGATGTCTTTGTGTGAGGAGCCAAAGAGTTCTCGCAGGGTCTGGTGCTTGGCCGGATCGAATTCCCATAAATTGCAAGCCCGGTGTTGACAAGGCAGGATCCGGCGAACTAACATCACCTGGACTACATTGACAAGTTCAATATTCTTGTCTTCTATATCATTAACGCGCGTCTGGAGCACCGACAGTTCGTCGGATGAAGACTAGTTCAGGCCTTTCTTGGGCCAGGACGTAAGCCGCAGAGGGGCTCCGGATCGGAACTCGGGAGCAGTGGCCCATTCCGTGCCGCGCGGCTCAGTGATGTAAAACCACTGCTGTTGCCACTCTTTGACGGAATCATTAAAAGTACTTGTTGGCCATGTGACGTTGGGCATCTTGCTCACCATAGCGCCCCCGCACTCGGCGTGCTCGCCGCTCACCACCTTGGGCTTCACATTAAAGATCTTCAGCCATAAGCCGAAGTGTGGCGAGATGCGGAGAATAGCCTCGCACATGACGATGAACGTCGAAATGTTGAGGAAGGAATTGGGGGATAGATCGTGAAAATCAATCCCGTAATAATACATGATGCCGCGAACGAACGGGTGGAGGGGAAACCCTAGCCCGCAGACAAAATGAGGGAGGAATACAACCCTCTCGTGGGGTTCCGGAGTAGGGACGATATGTCCCGCCGTCGGGAGACGGTGGCTGATTTTCTTGACCAGATACCCGGCCTCCCGAAGCTTTTTGATATCCTTCTCCCGGACGGTAAAGGCCATCCACTTGCCTCCTGCTCCGGATCCGGACATTTTCGGAAGACCTTTGTGGGCGGAGAGGATGAACGCTCGGGCGCTGGAGCTCGAGCGAAGGGGAATGGATCAGGAAGAAGAAAGTGTGGGTGCAAAAGGGAGTCCTTATCCCCTTATGAAGGCAGCAGGGATTCTGCGCCTTCCCACTTGCCTGGTAGACTCGTTTATTCCCCAAGCGCCGTGATTGATGGCGCGGTTGGGTTGCCCACACCCGTATTGATGAGAATCCCATGATAAGGGGACACGATCTCTGCTTCGACAAGACGTGCCAAGAAAGCTGCCTCGCAATATGTGCAGTAGCTAGTTGAGAAAAATGGTTGAAATAATGACCGGGCCGTGGCGTGATGTCACGCTATGAAATTTGTCAGCAGATTAGATTTGTGGAATATTATACTCTCTACGGTGGTATGTGGAATTTGTTTTGCAGAGCCCGACACGATCCTTGTGTTCAAAATCTTCTATGGATTATTCAGAGGAGGAACCCGCCTTGCAATGCCGAAGACAATCTGCGCGCCGGACTCATCGTCATTGAAGCCTAGTTCAGGGGCTACTGAGGGAGTCCTGGATTAGGGGGTCCTCGGACAGCCGGACTATATACTTTGGTCGGACTGTTGGACTATGAAGATACACGATTGAAGACTTCGTCCCGTGTCCGGATGGGACTCTCCTTTGCGTGGAAGGCAAGCTTAGCAATTCGGATATGTAGATCTCCTCCCTTGTAACCGACTCTGTGTAACCCTAGCCCCCTCCGGTGTCTATATAAACTGGAGGGTTTAGTCCGTAGGACAACAACAATCATAATCATAGGTTAGCTTCTAGGGTTTAGCCTCTACGATCTCGTGGTAGACCAACTCTTGTAATACTCATATCATCAAGATCAATCAAGCAGGAAGTAGGGTATTACCTCCACCGAGAGGGCCCGAACCTGGGTAAACATTGTGTCCGCCGCCTCCTGTTACCATCCGCCCTAGACGCACAGTTCGGGACCCCCTACCCGAGATCCGCCAGTTTTGACACCGACAAACAATGATGATGGTCATCGGCCTAGGCATCTTCAGCGTGTTGTAGGCGTAATGCGACGCCGCCATGAACTTGGCTAGTGCCGGGCGGCCGAGGATCCCATTGTAGGGCAAGGGGATCTCGGCTACATCGAAGACAATCCTCTTTGTCCTGTAGTTCAACTCGCCTCCAAATGTCACAGGCAGCATGACCTTACCCTTCGGCTGGCTCCTTCCCGGGTTGACCCCTTGAAACGTGCCCGTCTCCTCGAGGTCTCCATCAGGAATTTGCAGCCTTTTGATCACAACGGGTGAGAACAAGTTCAGGCCGGCCCCGCCGTCAACCAGCATCTTGGTCACCTTGAGGTTGTGTATCGTTGGTGAAACCAACAACGGCAAACACCCGACCGCAGTTGTGCAATCAGGGTGGTCCTCGGTGTCAAAGATGATAGGCGTGCTGGACCACTTCAGTGGCTTCTGAGCGTCGAACGATGGCTCCGCTGCTGTGATCTCACGCGCCCACTGCTTGAGCTGGCGGTGAGAAGTATGCAGCGAGGCGCCACCATCGACGCACATGGCCTCCCTAGCCTTCTGGAACTCATGCTCGCCGGACTCGTCGTCTTCCTGCTTCTTGTTGCGGCCCCGAGCGGGCCTCTCTTGCTGGTTATCCTTGCCGCGGCGTCCTCCCTGGCCGCCATGCTTCTTGCCGGATCCTTCGGCACCATCCTGACCCTTCTCCTTGTCCCGCCTCTCATACTCGGCTTTTTTCTTTTCAGCAAGCAGCTCAACTTGTCGGTAGTTCTGGAGGTCGTGGCCCTTGGTGCGGTGGATCTTGCAATACTACTTGTCGGAGCCCCCTGGCTTGTCGGCAGCCGCCAAGGCCCAGCAAGCGGCGCACCCGGCAATGTCCTTGCCGGGGTCGTCTGCCTTGGCCTTCTTGGCGGCGCCGGTGTCGTCGGATCCCTCGACGGCAAGCACGGCCTTGCCCTTACGCTTCCTGTTGCGGCGCCGACCCTTTTTTGTCGGGGCGGCGGTGTCTTCGTCCGTAGAGTCGGTTTCCGTGCCGGGGTACTTCCTTCCCTCTTCAGCTCGGGCGCATCTATCGGCCAGAACATAAAGTTCGGCCACATCTTTAACCTTGTTCATCGCCAGCTCTTCACGCATCTTGGGGTTGCGCACATTCTGATGGAACGCGCTGATCACGGCGGCGGGATGAACATCTGGGATGTTGTATTGCACCCGGCTGAACCTCTGTATGTACTTGCGCAGGTTTTCACCTTCCTTCTGGGGAATGATATGCAAATCGCTTTCCTGGCCATGAGCTTGGTGGCCTCCAGTGAAGGCACCAATGAACTCATGACACAGATCCGACCAAGAAGAAATTGAATCCGCTGGCAAGTGCATCAACCAAGACATGACATTGGGTTTCGGCGCCAACGGGAAGTAATTGGCAAGCACCTTGTCGTCACGAGCTACAGCAGCTTGCATCGCGATGGTGTAGATGCTGAGGAACTCCGACGGGTGGGTCTTGCCGTGGTACTTCCCGCCGACGTCGGGCTTGAACGTGCGGTGGGACGGCCACTGGAACTGCCGCAGCTCACGGGTAAAGGCCGGGCAACCCACCTCGTAGGGTAGGCCACCGGAGCCTCCCGGTGCTGGGTGGTCCATAGTGGGCCCTGCCCGCCTATCTGACTGGTGGAGCGCATCACGCCGCGCTCGATGGTGGTTCGGGCATCTTCATGGGCTCGCTCCCGAAGAACTTGGCGCTGATCGCGGTGGGTCCGTGGGTCGGACGACGCTATGGAAATGTTATCACAAGCGTCATCACGACGGACTGGCACCCGCGGCAACTGGCGTGGGGGAGGAGAGTGCACCGTGGCTACGGCACCTCCGGTCCTTCCACCGCTGGCATGTGGTGGCTCGATAGAGCGTCGGCCCGAGGGCCCCGCTGGTCACGGTTCATCTTTGTTGGCGACACCGACGAGGCTCCGGATGGTGGCTCTCCACTTGTCGAGCTTTTCTGCGGCAGGAGGGAAGTCGAGGAGCAGCTGCGCGCGCGCCAAAGCTTCTGCTGGCTTGGGTGGCGGCGAAAGCTGCGTGGACCGTGACGCGCTCCGACTTCTAACCACGTTAGAATGAGCTCTATCACAGCCTAGCGGCTGCACGCCATTTTCGCCAGCACTTCGACGGGCATGCTGGCCTCCTTCGTCCCCTGAATGATGCACAGGACTCTTCCCACGGCGGCGTCCGGGGTCACCAGCGTGGTGACGCTGCTCGTCGCGCACACCCTGGGAAGAGCGCGTTGTGGGCGCCGGCATAGGCGTCTTGGAGGTTGCTATGCCGCTCGTAGGTCGCACGGTGCCACCCCTGGAGGGCCCCGCGCTGCCTGCGGGGGGCCCAGCTCCGTCCTTGGGTTCGGCGACGTGCGGCCCGTCGTCTTGCGCACGAACAACGCCGCTCGCCAGGCTCTGACTGCCAGAGCGATGTTGGTGCTCGCGGGCCGCGCCTCGGGTTCTGTCCGCGACCGGCCCGCTGCTCGCCCGCACCGGTACGGGCCGTCCGGTTCCGGATGAACCGATCACCGTGATCGTCTTCTTCTTGGGAGCCATGGCGATGAAGAACTGCTAGGCTAACCGCTAGACCAGATTTTCACAACTGCGCCCCCTACCTGGCGCGCCAAAGATGTCGGTGGAAACGACACCTATGGGATCACTGGGATCCCTTCTACAGTTGCCGGGCACGGGGTTGTGCAAAGAGATGGTCCAAATGCCAGCACAAGGATCGTTTACCCAGGTTTGGGCCGCGAGGATGCATAAAACCCTAGTCCTGCTTTGGTGTATGTATTTGAGTGTTCTTGAGTTATTGAACTAGCTACGGTGTGTCCCTAGTCCAAAAGGTCCGAATCCTTCTCCTGGTTGCCTCGGGCCTCCTTTTATAGGCAAAAGGGGTTTCCATAGTGGCACACATGAGGTGGAAAGGTCTACAGACGATGAGTCTATCCTCTGGCACCGTCGGACAAATGCATTTAATGCGCTACCGACGTGCCCCTCTTGCTTTATCGGGGACGGCAAGGAAGCTCGTCCCAGCTGTCGCCGCCTCGCCTGGCTGCAACGCGCGTCCGAGCTGACGAGGCGTTGTAGCGCCATGTTGGCTGGTTGCTGGGCTGGCGCGGTGGTGGAGTCTTCACGAAGATCTGCATGCCACCACGCAGGTGCTAGCTGAGTCGGCGTAGAGGCCGCACGCTGCCACGCAGGTGCCTGCCTAGCTGGTTGAGCTAACAGCTGCATGGGAGTGGCGGTGTAGTCTTGGCAGACGCGGGCCTGGCCGCGGCCCCGTAAGTGTCTTCGGCAAGGGCCTTGCCGGGGCCCCGACAAGGGTCTTGCCGCGGCACCGTGGTCGTCCCCGGCAAGGGTCTTGCCGGGGGTCTCGTGGATTTCCTCGGCAAGGATCTCGCGGAGGGTCATCGTCTTCTGGTCCTTATCTGATCTTGTGCGTTTATGATCTTGACGAAGATCTGCATGCCACCATAGAGGCGCCTCCCGAGCCTTAGTTCCAATGTGGTTGGTTGGTGGTGTTGGAACCCGCGGGCTCAAGGGTGGCTCGCTCTGCTAGCGTCGGGCAAGTTGCCCCGGCAAGGCTCTTGTCGGGGCTGCGGAGGCTGCCCCGGCAAGGGTCTTGCCGGGGGAGTCCAACTCGCCCTCTTGCTCTTTGTGTCTCTTGCTCTTGGCGTTGCTTTGGTTGCCTTGCGCTTCAGCTTCCCTCTTCTGCCCTGCTCAGTGTGGCCGTGGGCGTGGCTCTGACTCCCCGTGCACAAGTAAAGGGGTAAAAAGGAGTGCCTCTACTTTTGTACACCGACATACTGCTTACCACCAACATCTTATTTTGATTCAGCGGTATTGTTGGATGAAGCGGCCCGGACCAACCTTACATGACCACGTTCATGAGACCGGTTCCACTGACGGATATGCAACTTGTTTTGCATAAATGTGGCTGGCGGGTGTCTGTTTCTCCAACTTTAGTTGAATCGAATTTGACTACGGTTGGTCCTTGTTGAAGGTTAAAACAGCAAACTTGACGAAACATCATTGTGGTTTTGATGCGTAGGTAAGAACGATTCTTACTAGAAGCCCGTAGCAGCCATGTAAAACGTGCAACAATAAAGTAGAGGACGTCTAACTTGTTTTTGCATGGCATGTTGTGATGTGATATGGTCAAGACATGATGTGATACATGTTGTTGTATGAGATGATCATGTTCTGTATAAGTTATCGGCAACTGGCAGGAGCCTTATGGTTGTCGCTTTATTGTATGAAATGCAATCGCCATGTAATTGCTTTACTTTATCACTATGCGTTAGCGATAGTTGTAGAAGCAATAGTTGGCGAGACGACAACGACGCTACGGTGGAGATCAAGGTGTCAAGCCGGTGACGATGGAGATCATGACGGTGCTTTGGAGATGGAGATCAAAGGCACAAGATGATGATGGCCATATCATGTCACATATTTTGATTGCATGTGATGTTTATTTTTTTTCATCTTATTTTGCTTAGTACGGCAGTAGTATTATAAGATGATCTCTCACTAAAAATTCAAGCTATAAGTGTTCTCCTTGAGTATGCACCGTTGCGACAGTTCGTCGTGCCGAGACACCACGTGATGATCGGGTGTGATAAGCTCTACGTTCACATACAACTGGTGCAAGACAGTTTTGCACATGCGGAATACCCAGGTTAAACCTGACGAGCCTAGCATGCACAGACATGGCCTCGGAACACTGGAGACCGAAAGGTCGAACGTGAATCATATAGTCGATATTATCAACATAGACTACTCCATCTCACATGATGATCGGACATGGTTTAGTTGATTTGGACACGTAATCATTTAGACGACTCGAGGGATGTCTATCTAAGTGGGAGTTCTTAAGTAATATGATTAATTGAACTTAATTTATCATGAACTTAGTCTTGATAGTATTTGCATATCTATGTTGTAGATCAATAGCTTGCGATGTAGCTCCCCGTTTATTTTTGATATGTTCCTAGAGAAAAATAAGTTGAAAGATGATAGTAGCAATGATACGGACTGGGTCCGTGATCTGAGGATTATCCTCATTGCTGCACAGAAGAATTATGTCCTTGATGCACTGCTAGGTGACGGACCTATTGCAGGAGCAGATGCGGACGTTATGAACGTTTGGCAATATCGGTATGATGACTCCTTGATAGTTTAGTGTGCCATGCTTTACGGCTTAGAACCGGGACTTCAAAAATGTTTTGTACGCCACAGAGCATATAAGATGTTCCAAGAGCTGAAATTGGTATTTCAGACTCATGCCCGAGTCGAGAGGTATGAGACCTCTCACAGTACTTTGCTTACAAGATGGAGGAGAATAGCTCAACCAGTAAGCATGTGCTCAGAATGTCTAAGTACTACAATCGCTTGGATCAAGTGGGAGTTAATCTTCCAGATAACATAGTGATTGACAAACTTCTCTAGTCACTATCACCAAGTTACTGGAACATCATGATGAACTATAATATGCAAGGGATGGCGAAAACGATTCCCGAGCTCTTCGCGATGCTAAAATTGGTGAAGGTAGAAATCAAGAAAGAGCATCAAGTGTTGATGGTTAACAAGACCACTAGTTTCAAGAAAAGGGGCAAAGGAAAAGAAAGGGAACTTCAAAGAAAGAATGGCAAGCAAGTTGCCACTCCCGTGAAGAAACCCAAATCTAGACCTAAGCCTGAAACTGAGTGCTTCTACTTCAAAGGGAATGGTCACTGGAAGTGAAACTACCCCAAATACTTAGCGGATAAGAAGAATGGCAAAGTGAACAAAGGTATATTTGATATACATGTTATTGATGTGTACTTTACTAGTGTTCATAGTAACCCCAGGGTATTTGATACTGGTTCAGTTGCTAAGATTAGTAACTCAAAACAGGAATTGCAAAATGAACAGAGACTAGTTAAGGGCGAGGTGATGATGTGTGTTGGAACTGATTCCAAGGTTGATAAGATCACCATCGCACACTCCCTCTACCTTCAAGATTAGTGTTGGACCAAAATAAATGTTATTTGGTGTTTGCGTTGAGCATGTATATGATTGGATCATGTTTATTGCGATAAGGTTATTCATTTAAGTCAGAGAATAATTGTTGTTCTGTTACATGAATAAAACCTTCTATGGTCATACACCAATGCAAATGGTTTATTGAATCTCGGTCGTAGTGATACACATATTCATAATATTGATGCCAAAAGATGTAAAGTTGATAATGATAGTGCAACATATTTGTGGCACTGCCGTTTAGGTCATATTGGTGTAAAGCACATGAAAAACCCCCATACGGATGGATTTTTGGAATCACTTGATTATGAATCATTTGATACTTGCGAACAATGCCTCATGGGCAAGATGACTAAAACTCCGCTCTCTGGAACAATGGAGCGAGCCACTGACTTATTGGAAATAATACATACTGATGTATGCGGTCCGATGAGTGTTGAGGCTTGCGGCGGGTATCGTTATTTTCTGGCCTTCACACATGATTTGAGCAGATATGGGTATATCTACTTGATGAAACACAAGTCTAAAACATTTGAAAAGTTCAAAGAATTTTAGAGTGAAGTGGAGAATCATCGTAACAAGAAAATAAAGTTTCTACAATCTGATCGCGGAGCCGAATATTCGAGTTACGAGTTTGGCCTTCATTTAAAACAATGTGGAATAGTTTCACAACTCACGCCACCTGGCATAATGGTGTGTCCGAACGTCGTAACCGTACTTTATTAGATATGGTGCGATCTATGATGTCTCTTACCGATTTACCACTATTGTTTTCGGGTTATGCATTACAGACATCTGCATTCACATTAAATAAGGCACCGTCTAAATCCGTTGAGATGACATCGTATGAACTATGGTTTAGCAAGAAACCTAAGCTATTGTTTCTTAAAGTTTGGGGTTGCAATGCTTATGAGAAAAAGCTTCAGCCTGATAAGCTCGAACCCAAATCGGAGAAGTGTGTCTTCATAGGATACCCAAAAGAAACTGTTGGGTACACCTTCTATCACAGATCCGAAGGCAAGATCTTTGTTGCTAACAATGGATCCTTTATAGAGAAGGAGTTTCTCTCGAAAGAAGTGAGTGGGAGGAAAGTAGAACTTGATGAGGTAATTGTACCTTCTCTCGAATTGGAAAGTAGCTCATCACATAAAAACGTTCCCGTGATGCCTACACCAACTAGAGAGGAAGCTAATGATAATGATAATGAAACTTCGGATCAAGTTACTACGGAACCTCGTAGATCAACCAGAGCATGTTCCGCACCAGAGTGGTACAGTAATCTTGTTCTGAAAGTCATGTTACTAGACCATGACGAACCTATGAACTATGAGGAAGCGATGATGAGCCCAGATTTCGCAAAATAGCTTGAGGCCATGAAATCTGATAGGATCCATGTATGAGAACAAAGTATGGACTTTGGTTGACTTGCCTGATGATCGGCGAGCCATTGAGAATAAATGGGTCTTCAAGAAGAAGACAGAAGCTGATGGTAATGTCACCATCTACAAAGCTCGAATTGTTGCGAAAGGTTTTCGACAAGTTCAAAAAGTTGACTACGACGAGACCTTCTCACCCGTAGCGATGCTTATGTCAGTCTGAATCATGTTAGCAATTTCCACATTTTATGATTATGAAATCTGGCAAATGGACGTCAAAACTACATGCCTTAATGGATTTCTTAAAGAAGAGTTGTGTACGATGCAACCAGAAGGTTTTGTCGATCCTAAAGGTGCTAACAAAGTGTGCAAGCTCCAGCGATCCATTTATGGACTGGTGCAAGCATCTCGGAGTTGGAATGTACGCTTTGGTGAGGTGATCAAAGCATATGGTTTTATACAAACTTTTTGGAGAAGCCTGTATTTACAAGAAAGTGAGTGGGAGCTCTGTAGCATTTCTAATATTATATGTGGATGACATATTGTTGATTGGAAATGATGTAGAATTTCTGGATAGCATAAAAGGATACTTGAATAAGAGTTTTTCAATGAAAGACCTCAGTGAAGCTACTTATATATTGGGCATCAACATCTATAAGGATAGATCGAGACGCTTAATAGGACTTTCAAAATCACATACATTGACAAGATTTTGAAGAAGTTCAAAATGGATCAGTCAAATAAAGGGTTCTTGCCTGTGTTGCAAGGTGTGAAGTTGGGTAAGACTCAAAGCCCGACCACGACAGAAGATAAAGAAGAGAATGAAGTCATTCCCTATGCCTCAGCCATAGGTTCTATCATGTATGCTATGTTGTGTACCAGACCTATTGTGTACCTTGCCATGAGTTTGGCAAGGGGGTACGATAGTGATCTAGGAGTGGATCACTGGATAGCGGTCACAGTTATCCTTAGTTTCCTAAGAGGACTAAGGAAATCTTTCTCGGTTATGGAGGTAATAAAGAGTTTGTCGTAAAGAGTTACGTCGATGCAAGCTTTTACACCGATCCAAATGACTTTGAGTCTCAATCTGGATACGTATTGAAAGTGGGAGCAATTAGCTAGAGTAGCTCCACGCATAGCATTGTAGACAAAGAAATTTGCAAAATACATACGGATCTGAATGTGGCAGACCCGTTGACAAAACTTCTCTCACAAGAAAAACATGATCACACCTTAGTACTCTTTGGGTGTTAATCACGTAGCAATGTGAACTAGATTATTGACTCTAGTAAACCCTTTGGGTGTTGATCACATGGCGCTCTGAACTATGGATGTTAATCACATAAAGATGTGAACTATTGGTGTTAAATCACATGGCGATGTGAACTAGATTATTGACTCTAGTGCAAGTGGGAGACTGAAGGAAATATGCCCTAGAGGCAATAATAAAGTTATTATTTATATTTACTTATATCATGATAAATGTTTGTTATTCATGCTACAATTGTATTAACCGGAAACTTGACACATGTGTGGATACATAGACAAAGACACAGTGTCCCTAGTAAGCCTCTACTAGACTAGCTCGTTAACCAAAGATGGTTAAGTTTCCTAACCATAGACATGTGTTGCCATTTGATGAACGGGATCATATCATTAGGAGAATGATGTGATGGACAAGACCCATTCGTTAGCTTAGCATAATGATCATTAAGTTTTATTCCTATTGCTTTCTTCATGTCATATACATATTCCTTTGACTATGAGATTATGCAACTCCCGAATACCGGAGGAATACCTTGTGTGCTATCAAACGTCACAACATAACTGGGTGATCATAAAGATGCTCTACAGGTATCTCCGAAGGTGTTTGTTGGGTTGGCATAGATCGAGATTAGGATTTGTCACTCCGAGTATCGGAGAAGTATCTCTGGGCCCTCTCGGTAATGCACATCATGATAAGCCTTGCAAGCAATATGACTAATGAGTTAGTTATAGGATGATGCATTACGGAACGAGTAAAGGGACTTGCCGGTAACGAAATTGAACTAGGTATGAAGATATCGACGATCAAATCTCGGGCAAGTAACATACCGATGACAAGGGGAATGACGTATGTTGTCATTGCGGTTTGACTGATAAAGATCTTCGTAGAATATGTAGGAACTAATATGAGCATCCAGGTTCCGCTGTTGGTTATTGACCGGAGATGTGTCTCGGTCATGTCTACATAGTTCTCGAACCCGTAGGGTCCGCACGCTTAACGTTCGATGACGATTTGTATTATGAGTTATGTGTTTTGGTGACCGTAGATTGTTCGGAGTCCCGGATGAGATCACGGACATGACGGGGAGTCTCGAAATGGTCGAGAGGCAAATATTGACATATTGGATGATAGTATTCGGACACCGGAAGTGTTTCGGAATGTATAGGGTACGTATCGGAGTACCGTGGGGGTTACCGGAACCCCTCGGGGTAGATATGGGCCCTATGTGCCATAGGAGGGAGGCAAGGCAGCCTACAAGGGTGGCGCCCCCCCCCCCCAGGGAGGATTCCGAAGTGGACTAGGGGAGAGGGCGCGGCCCCCCTTTCCTTCTCCTTCTCCCTCTCCTTCCCCCTTTCCCCCTCCGATAAAAGGAAGGGGGGCGAATTGGACTAGGAGCCCAAGTGGGACTCCTCCCACTTGGCGCGCCCCTAGGTCAGCCTCCTCCCCTCTCCCTTCTTTATATATGGGGGCAGGGGGTACCTCTAAGGTACATCAATTGTTCTTAGCCATGTGTGGTGCCCCCCTCCACTGTTTACTCCTCCGGTCATATTGTCGTAGTGCTTAGGCGAAGCCCTGCACGGATCACTTCATCATCACCATCACCACGCCGTCGTGCTGATGAAACTCTCCCTTGACACTTTGCTACATCAAGAGTTCGAGGGACGTCATCGAGCTGAACGTGCAGAACTCGGAGGTGTTGTACGTTCGGTACTTGATCGGATGAATCGGGAAGACGTTCGACTACATCAACCGCGTTAAACTAAAGCTTCTGCTTTCGGTCTACAAGGTTACATGGACACACTCTCCCCCTCTCGTTGCCATGCATCTCCTAGATAGATCTTGCGTGATCGTAGGAATTTTTTTGAAATGGCATGCTACGTTACCCAACAGCGAGAGGGGGCGAGAACTGGATTTGGGACTATACACTGGTGAGGGGGGGCTAATGAAGGAGATGAATGGAGACGGCAAAGCTGATAGGACTATACACGGGCGTCTCTATGGTTTGGTCCCAGCTGTTAGCTGTAACAAAGAAATATTAGGATAAAAATGCAACATACATTTTGTAATCAAGGGATAAGGAAAATACATGTAAAATAACAGAAAATGTGTGAAACACTTTTTTTATTTTTAACTTTTGCAATTGAAATAAAATCATCAATTGTCATGAACAAAAAAACAATTAATTAACTAAAATACAGTCCCAAATTTTTCAAAAAAAGGACTTTGGAATTATTTTAAAAGATGTGACAGGGCCTTGTAAAAATTTATACAATGTTTACAATGACTCTACCACATCGATTAAATCAACCTCGAGGCATAGCCACTTCCCAGTCGGTCACCCATCCTCGCACTGCTCCAGCCACAGCACGCTTAACAGTCAAGTTCTTTTGGGAATGAGGTGCCGAAAGGGAATATGCACTTTGTTGGTAGGAGTTGTCAATCAGACCTATGACACCTATGACAATGCCACATACATTCTTCAAAAGTTGACCACACTCATATGACATTTTGGAGACATGTCATGAAGTAATGCCATGGACCTTCTAGAATCTAGTAAACATGTCTTGAAAGACCAAACAAATATTTTTGAAATTGTGAAAACAATGACTAGGAGGTTAATTTAACACACGGGAAATGAAAAGCTGACAAAAAACATTCTCAAAATTTTCAACAATTATTTCGAGGTTAATTTGTCAGACGGGACTTAAAAGTTGAGCAAAGTCATATCACATTTTGGGAAATGTCATAAAGTAATGCGATAGACCTTCTTCAAGCCAATTAACATGTCTTCAAAAACAAAAAATCATTCTCAAAATTTCAAAACAAGGAGCTCGAGTTTAATTTAAGCGACATGATGGATCACTATACACATTTAAGTGTGTGCAGAACCGGTTCTGTACACACTTAAATATTACAGTGACCCATCCCATCGACTAATCTAACCTCGATGACACTTCCCATCTGGTCACCCAACCTCAGACTGCTCCAGCCCAACACGCTTAACTTGGAGTTCTTTTAGGATGAGCTATCGGTAGGGAAGCTTCTCCTTGTTGATATGGGATGCCTCTTTGCATCCTTTATGGCGTACCCAGCTCACCGCACGTCACCGACCCAATGCCACGCCGCTCGTGAATCTAGAAGCTTCCCTCCCTCATCTAGCTTCTTCCCATATTTCCCCCTATGTTTTGCCGCCTTCCCACATATAGAACCGCCTCGTGCTGGCCAATTCCGGTGATCAAATGCCGCACATACTAGCCCAGGGCCATGGTTCGTCTGAAAATCACCGCCTGCAACAACATCTATGGCAGATGGAATCACCTGATATCCAGCCGTCCATCTCCATGCCCCATCCCCTCTCCGCCTCGCTTAGATCCTTCTCTGGAGGACCTCGAACCCGTGTGAAGTGAGGTTGCGCAAGAGGAGGCGTTGATGGTGGAGGACCATGCGGTGATGCATACTTAAGACGAACAAGAGGAGATGGAGATGGACGACGACGATGAGCCGGCGGTCGGCGATTTGCTTTCAATGATTGCGGCAGAGCTGCCTCCGATGCTGGAGGAGCTGCATCTGTCTGCCACCTTGCAGACGTCGTTCGAGAACCTCATCACCGATCAAACTGATCGTGAGACGGACTCCACCGTTCTTAGTCGGTCCTGCAAAATCACATGCAAGATTTCCTCGGCCCCGACAAAAGCAAGGCGCGATTCTATGCCGACAAATGGCACACCCTCGAGAAGATCCGTGACAACATCGATCGGGCTCGCCGGGAAGAGGAAGTGACGGCGATGAAAGCGGGTAGCGCACCAAAGTATTAGCAGACGCCGATGAGTAGTATAAGTGCGGGGACACTGTGGTCATTCATGCTCAAAAAGTTTGAGGAATGAACGTGTTATCTCTTCATGTGCTTTAGTCTGGAAATTGCGTGCAAATGCGTTGCAAATTCATGCAGAATTGACATGTCGACCACAGTGCGATCTGTTTGTTCTGAAGTAGGCATGTCCACTGTCTGAAATAGAAACTGAACTTTATGACAAAACAATTTATCTTCATGTCCTGACTTTTACCTGTTTTGTTCAATCATATGCATAGCACAATCCCATATGATTTCTACAAATCAACAATCAAATTGCAGCAAATGAGTTCCAAAATTGACGTGGCGATCAAACTGTCATCTATTTGTTCTGAAGTACGCATGTCCACTATGTAAAGGTGCAACTGAATTATCTGACAAAACAATTGATTTATCAGTCATATGCAGAGCACATTGACATATGATTAGTTCAAACCAACAAGCAATCACAGTGAATGCTAGATGTATCTAACAAGTAGACATGGCAGATTTAACATGCATCTTACTTCCACTTGTGCATAGTACACATATATAATGATTTACTCATGTACACGTTACAAAGAAAACCACATGCACAGAGATTGCATTTTCTTGTATGCATTTTGTACATGCTTAACACGCCGATGTTAACACCCCATACAAAAAATATCAAATTTGGAATCATGACTAGGTAGAAACCACTTTTTGCCATATAATAGTTACAACATTAAGTTGTTTTAATCAAGACAACACGTGTGCACTAGGGTATGGAAGTAGTGTTACTAGGGGGTATGAAAGTTCGTAGAAAATAGATATTGAAATGGTTTTCAGTACATGGAAGATGAAAGGAAATACCACATTGCATGAGAAAACACATCTACAATAAGTTGTTTGAATCAAGGAGAACATGAGTGCACTAGGGGTACGGAAGTAGTGTTAGTACGAGGTACAAAAGGCTGGGCATCTAGATTTTCAGATGGGGAGTGAACAACCATCGGGACATGTCAAGTAACGTCAGTTCAGAATTCACACGGATAAAGATCTATTATCAGATCTAACCTAAATTATGTCTAGTTTGTCATGTACAAGGAAAAGAATGGTTCATTGCAAATTTGTTCGCTAGACCTTGGCATAACAAATAAACCTCTTGTAACCTAAACAGCACCAAAACATTTGCCATTTTTGTAACTCTTTTTGTCGTAGGTAATACATCCATAATGAGACCACATGCCAAGTTTCACAACTTTTTGAAGGTATTGATATTGGATTATATATTTTTTATGGAAAATTCAGGAAATGCGTACGTGCACGCAAATTAATTTCCACCTACCTTTTATTCAAAAAAAAGGTTCCACCTTCCATTAAAATTTCCTTCGCCCCAAAATTTTTGTTCCCTCCGCCCTTTTGTTCCCTCCCTTTTTTCGTTCCCTCCAACAAATTTAAATGTTTTCCCCCACCCACCGTATAAAGCTTCTTCCCAATTAACCAAAAAAAATCCACAACCTCATTCGCACCATCCCCTCATATGTCTCTTCTTCCCCAGATCAAATCCACTGTGTCGGCCAAATGGATCCCTCCCTAGCGTCCCGCATGGCCGGCGTGCTTCGAAGCGGCAAACAACATACCCTTCCCACGTCGACCCCAAAAGCTAATCCTAGACTAGCAGGTAACAACTATACCCCCCTCTCGCCCCACCGGCCCATTTAAGATCTGCACGTGCTTGTGCATTTTCACATGTTGTTCTTTCAAAGAAGCAACCAAATTTTAGGCTCCGTACAACGGCTAATTATATCTAGGGTTATACCAATTTAGTGTGTAGTTTGTTAATAAAGGAGTCGTATTATATCGGGTACTGCAGCTAGTTCTATCTAGGGATACGGTAATTTAATATGCAGGTTCTTATTAAATCCTGTGTGCACTTTTCATAATTGAATGATTTCTTCTTCTTGAGATAACATGTTGTTCTAGATTTGGTAGTGCATTACTACGTCTTACTCTTACTATTACAGTCTACTTATGGAGTAAGTGGAACCCTCTAAATCTTTGTTCATAATATTGACGACCATGCATACTAACAAATATTGTCTGACTCTACAACTGATGCTGCCAAACCAGCACATCTATATTGCAGGATTAAAGAAGAAACACCGAAGGACGATTATCCTATAGCCAAACATGCGTTGAGAAAAGATGTTTTCTATGAAATTAATATGGATTCAGAGGGTTCAGGTGATGCCTGTCAGATTGATATAGATCAAGATCCTAGTAATCATCAGAAAACTACTTCTTAGGTACAAATTTCTTGTACATCATATTAATACCACTTCTAGATTTTTGTTTCTAAACTATGTCTTGGAGTACATTCGGGCAGACAATGTATGATACACTAGCACTACCGAAGAAGCGCATCATAGCCGACGTGCCTTCATCTTCAATTGCAACAAGATCTAAAGTGAACGACCCATCTATTCGCATGGTTAAACTTTCTTTCCTGATTGCTAATTCGTCTACACATTGAACTTGTGTTGTCAAACGTTTATTACAACTAGACGTGCATTCGGGCAGACAATGTATGATCATATTGCAGAATGAATCGAGGATCAAACATACACCATCGGAATAGCTTGATATGACAGCAATACCTGATGTTCATTGAGGAAAAGAACTCCTCAAGCACGTTAATTTCGAGCATGGGCATCTTATCCTCCTCCAGGAAGAATTCATCCACTCGTGAACACATCCGTGAGTTAGAACAGATCATTGCAACTCAGGAGGTAAATGCAAAAAAGGCAAGTGATATGTTCCATGAAGAGCTGAATGAAATATTTTTTGCTTAGATGGTAAAAATTAAAGAACTGAAGAAGAAGTAGCTAGAAGATATTGAATATTTCAAGACGGGTCAGCAGAAGAAATCCACTGTCTTTGAAAAAAAGACAAAGACATATGGAGGCAATGCTCAGTCACCTGTTAAGGAAGTCCATGCAGTCAGCACAAGACAACGTTTGAAAAACACCAAAGGACTCATGCTTATAGTCAACTTAACTTTCCTTTATCCGAGACTATGTCCTCTTCTTCTCCTTGTAAAATGTCAGGTTTCACTTATAATGAAAGATCTGTTGCCAATGTTTGAATTCTCATTTTCCATCAATTCCAATATTGAATCATTTTCATCAAATTATAATTTAATACAGATTCGCCAGAAAAATTAATAATATTAATACAGATTCGCGACGGTAATTGTGACCTAAATGCATGTCGTCACCAATGTCTGGTCCCACATGTAAGTAGCCATGTCAGCATCTTCTGGGCCCATATGTCAGCAGCGTTGACCGGTCAAAACCGAGGCCCGAATTATTATTGACAGAACCATCAGCGATAAAACCCATGGCGAACCAACAAGGAAGGAGCCACGTTAGCAAGTGATGGCCCCACCTGTCAGAATCTTTGACCGGTAAAACATGTGGACTGATCACCGGTAACGGGATTATCGTCACCAAAAAAAGATCTTAGGCGACAGATTGGGCTATCATAGCCGTCACCAAAATGGCCATCGGTGACATTTTTTGGTCCGTCACCTAAAATGCGATCTTGCGTGGCGGAAAAAGTGGTACCATCGGAAAAAAAATTTATGACGGGGCTTCGGTGATGGTTCGGGTGATGGTCGGAAAACGTCACCGGCGTATTTTCCATGACGAAAAACGGTTATATGTGACACAAGTGAAGCGTCGCAAAATAGAGTAAATTTTGTAGTGATACTTTTTATTGGAGGACTAAGAATTTATTTTTACCTCTAGTAATCATGTCAAATAAGTGCTCAAATCTCCAGACACTTCTTTCTTTGCAATATCTAACAACGTGTAATTCAATTTTCACTTAAGCACCCGAGTACAAGCTTTGCGGTTTCATTCTAGATCACATTGTTCTTTTCGTGCTCAAGCCAAGAATTGACACTATCGTTGTTGCCTACAACATCCGACACATTTTTCCCATGAACCCCAGTAAAAAAGGGTACATCCTTCTTGTTGTTTCCACCATATGTTGAAAACTTGTTCCTAAATTGTTTTTTGGTATGATGACAATGTGGTTAGTGCAACTGAAGATGGTTACTAAAGTTTATCTCAGGTCATTGGTTCCTCAGATGTTATTTTAGGAGATGGTTGACCCCCATTCAAAAGGGAAACGGCATGGTCGCTCACTAAGCTATCCCTTGGTCTCACCTTATAAAGGATGATGAGACCTAAGGTTACAAGGATCCCAACCAAGTTATGCATGGTTGGTTGTAGGGGTTGGCAACTTGTCCTCCAAGGCACCTTAGTAATTCTCCGACGGGCCTCCTACTCCAGCGAGAGGCTTGCATGAACAGTGTGGCCCCCTAGCCCATGGAGCTAGCCCACTATCCTCAAAAGCTCATGTTTGGCGCCTTAAGCGCCAAGTTACCCAAGTGGCTCTAATGCACCTCCTCACGTGGGCCGACCCAACATGCGAATTCCTGGCTCGCTCAGTTTGACATGTTGATTCTTAAAACAAGGTTGGATAGGTTGATAACTTGACAGTTTGACTGTTCACCATTTCATTGTTCGATAGTTGATGGTTGACTTCTCCAAAACAAGTTCATGAAATTGGAAAAGACGCAAATTTAGAAGGAAAAAACTTCACAAATTTAACAAAAATTCACCGTTTTGAAAAAGGTTCACAAATTCAAAAAAGTTTGCAACTTTCAAAAGTTCACGAACGAAAAAATGTATGGATTTGAACAAAGTTCAAGAATTTCATAAAATGCTTGCAAATTTAAAAAATGTTCATCAATTTTAGAATGCTTGCAAATTTCATAAAAGTTTAAAGAATTTCAAGACTTTGGAAAAAATTATACACGAATTCAAAACAATCCAAATATGAGAAAATTTCACAAATTTGGAAAAAAATGAAAATGATAAAAACAAGGAAATAAAAACTAAAACTAAAAAGGAAAAAACCAAACAAAAATACGACCTGGAAAACCCTAGAGAAAACTGCCCGATAAAATAGCGATGTGACCTTCTAGATTATTCCCAAAGCCGGTGTGAAAAAACCTACATGGGCCCGCTCATATAGGAACTATCATACCAAGGTCTACTACCGTCGTTAGTTGGCATGGTCGAGCGATATTTCCTAAAAAATTGACACAATCAAGAAGACGAAATAAAGATGTAAATGGGTCGAGCCCAAGTTTGAGAGGAGGTGTGCGCCAATTGGTGGAAAGCACTAAAACTTGTGCTTAAGGCGCCAAATAGGAATTGGCAGCATCCTCTCATCACTTGCTCCTCTGGCTCCACGCGAACAAACACGCCGGACTGCATGGCTAATGGCCTCATCTGGCCTCACCACAAAGATGGTTCTGCACCAGGCTTAAATGAAATCAGTGCACCGATTTGGTGTTGTCTTTCCTGTTTTCTTCCGGCACATTTCCTATTGGACACATGTTGCGTAAAACTGTCGGCGCAACACACAGGCGCAAGTGACCGGTCGTGCAGATTGGGTCCACCCATTTAACGGTAGCACAAATATTCCGGTTTCAGGAACATTCCAAAAGATTCTGTTCAACTTTTACTAGGTTTTTCATGTGTGTTTTTGTACTGGTTTTCTTTTGGTTTTATAGTTTTCTTTTCTTTTTCTTGCTTTCGTAATTCATAAGTTTTTAAAAAAATCAAAACCTTTTAGTTTGAAATTTCAATATTTTGCTCATGTTTAAAAAATGGATTCTTTTCAATGATCAGATTCTTCAAAATATGTTGAAATTTTCAAAATTATTTTTTAAACAAAAAAATTCAGAGTTTCAAAATATTGTTCATATTTTTCAAATTTCTTCATATTTTTTACCTCTATTAATCATGTGAAATAAGTGCTCGAAATCTACACTTCTTTCTTTGCAATATCTAACAACGTGTAATTCAATTTTCAGTTAAGCACCCGAGTACGAGCTTTGCAATTTCATTCTAGATTACATTGTTCTCGTCGTGCTCAAGCCAAGAATCAACACTATCGTCGTTGCCTACAACATCCGACACATTTTTCCCATGAACCCCACTGAAAAATGGTATATCCTTCTTGTTGTTTCCACCATATGTTGAAAACTTGTTCTTAAATTGTTTTTTGGTATGATGACAATGTGGTTAGTGCAACTGAAGATGGTTACTAAAGTTTATCTCAGGTCATTGGTTCCTCAGATGTTATATTAGGAGATGGTTGACCCCCATTCAAAAGGGAAAATGCATGGTCGCTCACTAAGCTATCCCTTGGTCTCACCTTATAAAGGATGATGAGACCTAAGGTTACAAGGATCCCAACCGAGTTATGCATGGTTGGTTGTAGGGGTTCGCAACTTGTCCTCCAAGGTACCTTAGTTATTCTCCGACGGGCCTCCTACTCCAGCGAGAGGCCTGCATGAACAGTGCGGCCCCCTAGCCCATGGAGCTAGCCCACTATCCTCAAGAGCTCATGTTTGGCCCCTTAAGCGCCAAGTTACCCAAGTGGCGCTAATGCACCTCCTCACGTGGGCCGACCCAACATGCGAATTCCTGGCTCGCTCAGTTTGACATGTTGATTCTAAAAACAAGGTTGGATAGGTTGATAACTTGATAGTTTAACTCTTCACCATTTGGTTGTTCGATAGTTGACCGTTGACTTCTCCAAAACAAGTTCATGAAATCGGAAAAGACGCAAATTCAGAAGAAAAAAACTTCACAAATTTAACAAAAATTTATCATTTTGAAAAAGGTTCACAAATTCAAAAAGTTTGCAACTTTCAAAAGTTCACGAATAAGAAAAAATGTATGGATTTGAAGAAAGTTCAAGAATTTCAAAAAATGCTCGCAAATTTAAAAAATGTTCATCAATTTTAGAAAGGTTCATGGATTGTAAAGAATTTCAAGACTTTAGAAAAAAAAATATACACGAATTCAAAACAATCCAAATATGAGAAAATTTCACAAATTTCGAAAAAAATGAAAATGAAAAAAAAGGACATAAAAACTAAAACAAAAAAGGAAAAGGAAAAAACCAAACAAAAATACGACCTGGAAAACCCTAGAGAAAACTGCCCGATAAAATACCGATGTGACCTTCTAGATTATTCCCAAAGTCGGTGTGAAAAAACCTACATGGGCCCGCTCATATAGGAACTATCATACCAAGGTCTACTACCGTCGTTAGTTGGCATGGTCGAGCGATATTTCCTAAAAACATTGACACAATCAAGAAGACGAAATAAAGATGTAAATGGGTCGAGCCCAAGTTCTAGAGGGGTTGTGCGCCAATTGGTGGAAAGCACTAAAACTCGCGCTTAAGGCGCGAAATAGGAATTGGCAGCATCCTCTCATCAATTGTTGCACTGGCTCCGTGCGAACAAACACGCCGGCCTGCATGGCTAATGGCCTAGTCTGGCCTCACCACGAAGATGGTTTTCCACCAGGCTTAAATGAAATCAGTGCACCAATTTAGTGTTATCTTTCCTGTTTTCTTCCGGCGCATTTCCTATTGGACACATGTTGCGTGAAACTGTCGGTGCAACACATAGGCGCAAGCGATCGGTCGTGCATATTGGGTCCACCCATTTAACGGTAGCACAAATATTCCGGTATTAGGAACATTCCAAAAGATTCTGTTCAGCTTTTACTAGGTATTTCATGTTTGTTTTTGTACTAGTTTTCTTTTGGTTTTATAGTTTACTTTTCTTTTTCTTGCTTTCGTAATTCATAAGTTTTTTAAGAAAATCAAAACCATATAGTTTGAAATTTCAATGTTTTGCTCATGTTTAAAAAAATGGATTCCTTTCAACGATCAGAATCTTCAAAAAATGTTGAAAATTTCAAAATTATTTTTTAAACAAAAAATTCAGAGTTTCAAAATATTGTTCATATTTTTCACATTTCTTCATTTTTTACCTCTAGTAATCATGTGAAATAAGTGCTCGAAATCTCCAGACACTTCTTTCTTTGCAATATCTAACAACGTGTAATTCAATTTATAGTTAAGCACCCGAGTACAAGCTTTGCGGTTTCATTCTAGATCACATTGTTCTCGTCGTGCTCAAGCCAAGAATCGACACTATCGTCGTTGCCTACAACATCTGACACATTTCTCCCATGAACCCCACTGAAAAAGGGTATATCCTTCTTGTTGTTTCCACCATATGTTGAAAACTTGTTCCTAAATTGTTTTTTGGTATGATGACAATGTGGTTAGTGCAACTGAAGATGGTTACTAAAGTTTATCTCAGGTCATTGGTTCCTCACATGTTATTTTAGGATATGGTTGACCCCCATTCAAAAGGGAAAAGGCATGGTCGCTCACTAAGCTATCCCTTGGTCTCACCTTATAAAGGATGATGAGACCTAAAGTTATAAGGATCCCAACCGAGTTATGCATGGTTGGTTGTAGCGGTTCGCAACTTGTCCTCCAAGGCACCTTAGTTATTCTCCGACGGGCCTCCTACTCCAGCGAGAGGCCTGCATGAACAATGCGGCCCCCTAGCCCATGGAGCTAGCCCACTATCCTCAAGAGCTCATGTTTGGCACCTTAAGCGCCAAGTTACCCAAGTGGCGCTAATGCACCTCCTCACGTGGGTCGACCCAACTTGCGAATTCCTGCCTTGCTCAGTTTCACATGTTGATTCTAAAAACAAGGTTGGATAGGTTGATAACTTGATGGTTTGACTGTTCACCATTTGGTTGTTCGATAGTTGACGGTTGACTTCTCTAAAACAAGTTCATGAAATTGGAAAAGACGCAAATTCAGAAGAAAAAAACTTCACAAATTTAACGAAAATTCACCGTTTTGAAAACGGTTCAAAAATTCCAATTTTTTCGCAACTTTCAAAAGTTCACGAACGAAAAAATGTATGGATTTGAACAAAGTTCAAGAATTTCAAAAAATGCTCGCAAATTTAAAAAAATGTTTATCAATTTTAGAAAGGTTCATGGATTTTAAAGAATTTCAAGACTTTGGAAAAAATTATACACGAATTCAAAACAATCCAAATATGAGAAAATTTCACAAATTTGGAAAAAAAAATGAAAATGATAAAAACAAGGAAATAAAAACTAAAACTAAAAAGGAAAAAACCAAACAAAAATACGACCTGGAAAACCCTAGAGAAAACTGCCCGATAAAATAGCGATGTGACCTTCTAGATTATTCCCAAAGCCGGTGTGAAAAAACCTACATGGGCCCGCTCATATAGGAACTATCATACCAAGGTCTACTACCGTCGTTAGTTGGCATGGTCGAGCGATATTTCCTAAAAAATTGACACAATCAAGAAGACGAAATAAAGATGTAAATGGGTCGAGCCCAAGTTTGACACGGGTGTGCGCCAATTGGTGGAAAGCACTAAAACTGGCGCTTAAGGCGCGAAATAGGAATTGGCAGCATCCTCTCATCACTTGCTCCTCTTGCTCCGCGCGAACAAACACGCCGGCCTGCATGGCTAATGGCCTAGTCTGGCCTCACCACAAAGATGGTTCTGCACCATGCTTAAATGAAATGAGTGCATCGATTTGGTGTTGTCTTTCATGTTTTCTTCCGGCGCATTTCCTATTGGACACATGTTGCGTGAAGCTATCGGCGCAACACACAGGCGCAAGCGACCGGTCGTGCAGATTGGGTCCACCCATTTAACGGTAGCACAAATATTCCAATTTTAGGAACATTCCAAAAGATTTTGTTCAGCTTTTACTAGGTTTTTCATGTGTGTTTTTGTACTGGTTTTCTTTCGGTTTTATAGTTTTCTTTTCTTTTTCTTGCTTTCGTAATTCATAAGTTTTTTAAAAAAATCAAAACCATAAAGTTTGAAATTTCAATATTTTGCTCATGTTTAAAAAATGGATTCTTTTCAACGATCAAAATCTTCAAAAAATGTTGAAAATTTCAAGATTATTTTTTAAACAAAAAATTCAGAGTTTCAAAATATTTTTCAAATTTATTCTTTTTTTACCTCTAGTAATCATGAGAAATAAGTGCTCTAAATCTCCAGACACTTCTTTCTTTGCAATATCTAACAACGTGTAATTCAATTTTCAGTTAAGCACCCGAGTACGAGCTTTGCGGTTTCATTCTAGATCACATTGTTCTCATCATGCTCAAGCCAAGAATCGACACTATCGTTGTTGCCTACAACATCCGACACATTTTCCCATGAACCCCACTGAAAAAGGGTACATCCTTCTTGTTGTTTCCACCATTTGTTGAAAACTTGTTCCTAAATTGTTTTTTGGTATGATGACAATGTGGTTAGTGCAACTGAAGATGGTTACTAAAGTTTATCTCAGGTCATTGGTTCCTCAGATGTTATTTTAGGAGATGGTTGACCCCCATTCAAAAGGGAAAAGGCATGGTCGCTCACTAAGGATGATGAGACCTAAGGTTACAAGGATCCCAACCGAGTTATGCATGGTTGGTTGTAGGGGTTCGCAACTTGTCCTCCAAGGCATCTTAGTTATTCTCCAATGGGCCTCCTACTCGAGCAAGAGGCCTGCATGAACAGTGCGGCCCCCTAGCCCATGGAGCTAGCCCACTATCCTCAAGAGCTCACGTTTGGCGCCTTAAGCGCCAAGTTACCCAAGTGGCCCTAATGCACATCCTCGCGTGGGCCGACCCAACATGCGAATTCCTGGCTCGCTTAGTTTGACATGTTGATTCTAAGAACAAGGTTGGATAGGTTGATAACTGTACGGTTTGACTGTTCACGATTTGGTTGTTCGATAGTTGATCGTTGACTTCTCCAAAACAAGTTCATGAAATTGGAAAATATGCAAATTTAGAAGAAAAAAACTTCACAAATTTAACGAAAATTCATCGTTTTGACAATGGTTCACAAATTCAAAAAAGTTTGCAACTTTCAAACGTTCACGAATACGAAAAGATGAAGGGATTTGAAGAAAGTTCAAGAATTTCAAAAAAAGCTCGCAAATTTAAAAAATGTTCATCAATTTTAAAAAGGTTCATGGATTTTTGAAGAATTTCAAGACTTTGGAAAAAAATTATACACGAATTCAAAACAATCCAGATATGAGAAAATTTCACAAATTTTGAAAAAATGAAAATGAAAAACACAAGGAAATAAAAACTAAAAAGGAAAAGGAAAAGGAAAAGGAAAAACCCAAACAAAAATACGACCTGGAAAACCCTAGAGAAAACTGCCCGAGAAAATACCGATGTGACCTTCTAGATTATTCCCAAAGCCGGTGTGAAAAAACCTACATGGGCCCGTTCATATAGGAACTATCATACCAAGGTCTACTACCATCGTTAGTTGGCATGGTCAAGCGATATTTCCTAAAAAAATTGACACAATCAAGAAGACGAAATAAAGATGTAAATGGGTCGATCCCAAGTTTGAGAGGGGGTGTGCGCCAATTGGTGGAAAGCACTAAAACAGGTGCTTAAGGCGCGAAATAGGAATTGGCAGCATCCTCTCATCACTTGCTCCTCTGGCTCCGCGCGAACAAACACGCCGGCCTGCATGGCTAATGGCCTAATCTGGCCTCACCACAAAGATGGTTCTGCACCAGGCTTAAATGAAATCAGTGCACCGATTTGGTGTTGTCTTTCCTGTTTTCTTCCGGCGCATTTCCTATTGGACACATGTTGCGTGAAACTGTCGGCGCAACACACAGGCGCAAGCGACCGGTCGTGCAGATAGGGTCCACCCATTTAATGGTAGCACAAATATTCCGGTTTTAGAAACATTCCAAAAGATTCTGTTCAGCTTTTACTAGGTTTTTCATGTGTGTTTTTGTACTTGTTTTCTTTTGGTTTTATAGTTTTCTTTTCTTTTTCTTGCTTTCGTAATACATAAGTTTTTAAAAAAAATCAAAACCATAAAGTTTGAAATTTCAATATTTTGCTCATGTTTAAAAAAATGGATTCTTTTCAACGATCAGAATCTTCAAAAAATGTTGAAAATTTCAAAAATATTTTTAAACAAAAAATTCAGAGTTTCAAAATAATGTTCATATTTTTCAAATTACTTCATATTCTTTTACCTCTAGTAACAATGTGAAATAAGTGCTCGAAATCTCCAGACACTTCTTTCTTTGCAATATCTAACAACGTGTAATTCAATTTTCAGTTAAGCACCCGAGTACGAGCTTTGCGGTTTCATTCTAGATCACATTGTTCTCGTTGTGCTCAAGCCAAGAATCGACAGTATAGTCGTTGCCTACAACATCCGACACATTTTTTCCATGAACCCCACTGAAAAAGGGTACATCCTTCTTGTTGTTTCCACCATATGTTGAAAACTTGTTCCTAAGTTGTTATTTGGTATGATGACAATGTGGTTAGTGCAACTGAAGATGGTTACTAAAGTTTATCTCAGGTCATTGATTCCTCAGATGTTATTTTAGGAGATGGTTGACCCCCATTCAAAAGGGAAAAGGCATGGTCGCTCACTAAGCTATCCCTTGGTCTCACCTTATAAAGGATGATGAGACCTAAGGTTACAAGGATCCCAACCGAGTTATGCATGGTTGGTTGTAGGGGTTCGCAACTTGTCCTCCAAGGCACCTTAGTTATTCTCCGACGGGCCTCCTACTCCAGCAAGAGGCCTGCATGAACAGTGCGGCCCCCTAGCCCATGGAGCTAGCCCACTATCCTCAAGAGCTCACGTTTGGCGCCTTAAGCGCCAAGTTACCCAAGTGGCCCTAATGCACATCCTCGCGTGGGCCGACCCAACATGCGAATTCCTGGCTCGCTTAGTTTGACATGTTGATTCTAAGAACAAGGTTGGATAGGTTGATAACTGTACGGTTTGACTGTTCACCATTTGGTTGTTCGATAGTTGATCGTTGACTTCTCCAAAACAAGTTCATGAAATTGGAAAATATGCAAATTTAGAAGAAAAAAACTTCACAAATTTAACGAAAATTCATCGTTTTGACAATGGTTCACAAATTCAAAAAAGTTTGCAACTTTCAAAAGTTCACGAATACGAAAAAATGTATGGATTTGAAGAAAGTTCAAGAACTTCAAAAAATGCTCGCAAATTTAAAAAATGTTTATCAATTTTAGAAAGGTTCATGGATTTTAAAGAATTTCAAGACTTTGGAAAAAAATTATACACGAATTCAAAACAATCCAAATATGAGAAAATTTCACAAATTTGGAAAAAAATGAAAATGATAAAAACAAGGAAATAAAAACTAAAACTAAAAAGGAAAAGGAAAAAACCAAACAAAAATACGACCTGGAAAACCCTAGAGAAACTGCCCGATAAAATACCGATGTGACCTTCTAGATTATTCCCAAAGCGAGTGTGAAAAAACCTACATGGGTCCGCTCATATAGGAACTATCATACCAAGGTCTACTACCGTCGTTAGTTGGCATGGTCGAGCGATATTTCCTAAAAACATTGACACAATTAAGAAGACGAAATAAAGATGTAAATGGATCGAGCCCAAGTTTGAGAGGGGGTGTGCGCCAATTGGTGGAAAGCACTAAAGCTGGCGCTTAAGGTGCGAAATAAGAATTGGCAGCATCCTCTCATCACTTGCTCCTCTGGCTCCGCGCGAACAAACACGCCGGCCTGCATGGCTAATAGCCTAGTCTGGCCTCACCACAAAGATGGTTCTGCACCAGGCTTAAATGAAATCAGTGCACCGATTTGGTGTTGTCTTTCCTGTTTTCTTCCGGCGCATTTCTTATTGGACACATCTTGCGTGAAACTGTCGGCGCAACACACAGGCACAAGCGACCGGTCGTGGAGATTGGGTCCACCCATTTAACGGTAGCACAAATATTCCGGTTTTAGGAACATTCCAAAAGATTCTGTTCAGCTTTTACTAGGTTTTTCATGTGTCTGTTTGTACTGGTTTTCTTTTGGTTTTATAGTTTTCTTTTCTTTTTCTTGCTTTTCTAATTCATAAGTTTTAAAAAAAATCTAAACCATAAAGTTTGAAATTTCAATATTTTGCTCATGTTAAAAAAAGGGATTCTTTTCAAAGATCAGAATCTTCAAAAAATGTTGAAAATTTCAAAAATATTTTTTAAACAAAAAATTCAGAGTTTCAAAATATTGTTCATATTTTTAAATTTCTTCATATTTTTTAATACGACATTTTCAGAAAAATGTCCACTTTTTCAGAAATTGTTCAGAATTTGCAAGTTCTTCACAATTTTGAAGAAATGGTTGAAATTTAAAAAGAATACTATTTTTCCAAAAAAATTGTCAAAATGTGTACAAATTGTTCACTTTTCCATTAGAGTGGTCAGAAACTGAATAAAATTTGTTCACTTTTCCATTAGAGTGGTCAGAAACTGAATAAAATTTGTGTTTTCAAAAAATGTTCACCTTTTCCAAAATGTGGTTGCAGATTTTTGAACGACTGCTACAGTAAACCACGCCCTGCAGTACTCGCCTCGCTACAGTACCCTATCCCGATACAGTGAAACGCTACGGTGCCCCCGCTGCTTTTTTTTAGCAACAGTGACTACTTCTGCCAACGGGCCGGTCCAGCTTATCGGGCCCAACTAGCCCACGGACGGTACCAGGAGAGAGAGAGAGAGAGAGGTGTTCAAACCCTTTGTGCATGGCGTCGTTGTCGTAGTGTTCCAACCCTGGGATACATACATTTTGGAATAAAATGGAGCTTTTACCCTGAAAGGGATGTGCGTGCATGCGTTCATCACAAGCCTACCTAATCATCCATATCCAGTCCCTCCATCTTTCACGTATGCATCCGGGCATTATTATTAGTTGGAGTCATTTGTTCAAGTTGCATGCGTCGACATGCATGCATGCATGCTTCCACTAAGTAAACTGTACTCCCCTGCCTTTCGCTAGCTAATATCCATCTTAAAATATTTTTCTGGTGAGCTCAAGCTTGCGTCAGCTTGTCGGTGAGCAAGCACGAAATACAATATGGTGCTATAAACGCTAGAAAGAAAATCCCAGCCCACTTCGATCCAATTCGGTGGAAAGCATATATGCATGCATGAGGCGATCGAGCATGCCTGGGTTGAAATTCAGATCCAAATGACTGCTTTCAGTTTCAGATCTGAGTCAAGAGTTGAATTTCCTCCGTGAAAGCGACCTGGACGTGTATATGTCTGCCTCTCAGAGAACACACACACACACATGGATATCAAACGAGGTAAGCATGCATGGTTCTTCACTACTCCTGGATGGAGATGGAGCAAAGCAAAACGACGACGCTCATGGTTGCAAATGCGGAGCTTTTATCATTATCATCACCAGATCGAGAGACACACATACGTAAAGCCAGCATGCATGCATGCATTACATCCTGATGACCCATCGAGACTTTCTTTATCCTCCTAGTCTTTAGTGGCGAAATTGAAAGGAACAAAGTAAGAGAAATCAAGAAAAGAAGAGATAGAAAAAGGAAGCACTATTGGCTATGTACGTGGCGTGAAAACGATCGGGCGCAAAAGCAAGCGGTTGAATATTGGCACTACGTAAGACTACGCGCGCATGCATGCATGCAGGCCATGCATGGGTGCATGACACGGCAGCATGCACATCAACTGACGGAGCGAGCGGCAAAAATACAGTTCTTCCCTTCACGTACGGTCCATCTTTCATCGGTCTCGCATCATCAGTTGACGGCCTTGGCGCCGCCGCCGGAGTTGTAGCAGAAGTGGCGGTGGAACTCGCCGCCGATGCAGCACTTGAGCCTCAGGAAGCTCGGCTCCTTGGGGACGGTGAGGGGCCTCCTCGACCTGCACGCACGTCAACGTCACAATTTCATTCAATCACCATGTCTGTCCATCTTTGTTCCTTGAATATACTCCCTCCGTCCGCGAATAAGTATACATCTAACTTTTGTCTTAAGTCAAAGTTTTAAAACTTTGACCAACTTTCTAGAGAAAAGTAAAAGCATTTACGACAGTAAATTAGTATCACTAGATCCGTTTTGAAATGTACTTTGATAATATACCAATTTGATGTCATATGTTACTACTATTTTTTATAAAGTTGGTCAAAATTTTAAAACTTTAACTTGGAACAAAAACTAGATGTACACTTATTCACGAACGGAGGAACGGAGGGAGTATACTCTAGCACTGAATTAATCAATCATATCGCTAACTGCTTGTTAACTAGTCCCCACTTTGTGTACTACTACTAGTACCAAAAAAAATCAAATTAAAGCTAGCCGATTACATAGGCATGCAAGGGTTGTTGGCTCCAAGCAAGTTCCCGTTTCTATTCAACGGTGAATGATGCATATGTATATCCATCCACTAGTTTTCTTTAAGTATATGCTATGTTTTGTTCCTTCATTAATGTCCACATTCTGTTCTACACCTAGTGATAGATCGAGTGACCCACTTCTTATTCGATTGATTAATGATAAGTTTGCTCAACAATATCAGCGGGACAGGTTAATGATATGATCAGTTATGTATGTGATAATTGCCTTTGTGGATGGAATGGCTTGTCAAATGCTGGCATAAGTTGGGCCTTTGGAACCATCTCCTTCCTCATCATCTTGATTTCGCGCTCCTCCATCACCTATTTGTAAAAGAAACCTGCTTATTATATGACCCAACCAAATAGGCAAAACATTGCAGAGGCCGGGGGTCATCCTCCTTTTCTAAAAAAAAAAAATAGGCAAAACATATATGCCTCCGAAATGTGTTATTCACCTGTGATAACTTGTCCTCAAATCTCCGAATAATTTCCTCGGTATTTATCTTGCTTGCAATCTGTAAGTTTCTTACAGCTTATTAGTTTCTCAAAGTAGAAGGGTATATAAGGGCCATTGTTATGGCAAAGGGAATGTGCATCTCTATAACCTGGTAATTGTAGCCAGCTCGCCTTATGGCCCGCTCCTCGGTGTGAAGCCTGCAGTAGCTCAGCGGCTGCTCGTGTTTTGTCGATCTCTGATAGGAAATTAATTTAAATGAAAGTTTCAGGATACTTGTCTGCATATTGTCACCAGTTTGTGCTAGTACTTCTGTTAGGGTTAATTAATTTATCTCTGTAAATGTTTGAAATGAACCTTGGGTGAGGTTTGTGAAGTTGGTGAACGTCGTTTGCTCTCATCATGAGTTGCCGAGTCTTGACCGCCTTTACGGAAGTTTTGCTGCTCATTTTTTGGTCGTGCCTGAAAAGGACATACTGAGATAATTAGCCGAAACATGATTTGGAATCGTAATTTATAAAAAATCATAGAAGTACCCCTATGAAAATGCTTTCATAGGGAAAGACTCTAGCTGGTTAGATGAAATGAGATGTTGCACCCCTAAAAGTTTTCAGTCCCATCTCTTTAGTGTACATACTAAAGATATGTCACTGTCAAAAAAGAAAAGAAGAAGAGATGCGCTACATTACTAGATGCATGGATGTGCACGCCAGTCCTACAAATTTATTAGTACCTCGGTGACGTTCTTTTTATGAGGAGGGGACCCTCCACTCCTTGCTGGGCTTTTCGGGCCTGGACTAGTTGATGAGCTCTGCAGGAAACAAATAACAACTTTTTAAAATCAAGCATAACAAATTAACTCCAATAAAAGTTCAACTTAAGAAAACTATAAGATAAGTATTTTTTAAACCGTGAGTGACAGAACATAAATATGTGCAAGCCGACAAGCAAAGCGTAGCTTGCCTTGACTAGTATACAAAATGACGTACGTTCAAGAAAAAGTAGGGAAAATGATACCCAAGCTAACCCAAAATCGCCAGGGGCTTGCTTAGAAAGGCTTTAACTAACTTGAAAGTAACTGACATGTATACAAAATGACGTACGTGTAACTAGAAAAGATCAAGCTAGACATGCAATATACTTATTAATAACTACAACTAGTGAAAGAATTTGCATTACAACTAGTGGAAGAATTTGCATGTTCAAGGCGAAGTCGATCTTAAGCCTTCACCCATATGCTAGAACCAAAATGCTCTGCAAATGACAGCCAAGCTGAGAATCCATTGAACATGCTGCAAATACCAACCAAATGTTTCCATGATCAATGCACGTCTAAGGGCCGGAAACCAAGTCCCAGCTGATGAACCCTAGCTTAGCTAGAACCGCAGAGGCAACGGGATGCATGCATGCATTGTTGCATTTCCTAACTAACCTTAGGGGAGGTGGCCTTCCTTGCCTTCTCCATCTCTCTAGCCATGGATGAGATCTCTCTCCCTCTCTCTCTAACACGAACACGATGTGCCGAATGCAAGCTGGAACACAATGGTGGATGGCTTAGGCAACCAATAGTTGCACCATTTTATAGCGCTAGCCCAGCACCACGCATGCACAACACACCTCTTTCTTTCTAGCTAGCTAAGAGACAAGTGGGATATGGTGGTAGGTTTCAAGCTTAGCTTAGCTTAGCTAGATAGTGTGCCACTTCACCAGCCATCTATTCCATTCCATTCAGGGTTCCTTCAAGAGGCCTCTAAGCCCACGTCCAAATCAACCAGTACACGCTTTCAGCATATATATCATATATCATCAGCAGTGTGCATGTATGACTGTGTGTGTCTGTGTGAGAGAGTGTCTTGTCACTGGCTACCAACCATGGGTTGAGCCATAGCCATCAGCCAAGGGAACCAGGCTAACAAACTTCTCCGGCTGCTTTATTTGAGGTGGGACTGAAACCTCCATCTCTCACTCTCTGGGGTTGGTTATGCATGGGACTGAAACTTCTCGTCGCACGCGCTCGCGGTCGCGGCACATCGATCGCATCGCAGATTCTTCGGGGGTGTGTCTAAGAAGAGAGCTTGAAGAAGCCATGGATAGAGGCAGGCACTCTGTGAGGTTGCTAGCTTGCCAGGTTAATTGGCTCCTGGCTTGAGGCTGACACTTGCAACAACCTTAACGTTGCCTAGGCAACAGACTCATCTTGTTTGCACGCGTAGCCATGATTGTTGTGTCTCAGCTTTTTGGCATATTCACGACATTCTAGATGTGTGCTATTTTCTGCATGCATTTTATGGCAGCTATGCTACCTGAGACACAGCATTATGAGTGATCGTTTTATTAGTTCCATGTGTGTGTGGTAAGTAGCTGCCAGTAACTGGCTTAGATAGTCGCCTACACATGCTAGCTGGTTCTAATTTGGTGCTTCGGACATAGCTTAGACAGTATATATAGCTTCATATTCCGCACATAATTAGGTATCTCTTAACGCGTTGTTGATTTATTAAGATTTTACGTCGAATTTAGAGATAGTTACATTTATGTCGGATAACAATGTAAAAATCGGCCGAAGAAAACTCAGTTTGTCTGAGACTACTCCACGCAGTTGTGTAGATCAAGGCTCGCCATGTATGCTCTTGAACCGGTTAGTTTTTATTCTCATCTTAGCTAGATCAGCCGTAGCCCAGTTGGACCATGTTTTTCATTAAATTCCGTTCAACTACTGCTATACCTTTGTTTCTGTTGGCTAACCCAATAATTGTTTTATACTTAATAATTAATAAATAATAGTAGTTGTCAAGGTCTCGTAGCTCAGTTGGTTAGAGCGACGGTCCGATGTACCGTAGGTCGAACGTTCAAGCCCTTCCGAGACCATTCTTTTTTAATTATCCACAATAAGCTTAATTATATGTAATATAAAAACCATATTTTCTTCAATATATGTACATTTTATATGTTTCTGTCTCGCTGACATGCATGCGGGCCAGCAGCAGAGATTTCATTTTACATACTTGCCTAGCTATACATGTGCAGCTCTAATTCAAAAATACGAGTAATAAAGTGGGAGATCTTAGCATGCATATGATATATGCATGAATTGAAAGGCTAACGGAACGGCGATCGTGTTGCATGCGTATCCGGCCATCTTACATCAATCTACGTCGCACTGATCGATTTCGTTATTTTCAGGCCGACCGATCGATCGGTTCCTTATGTTCCAAGGTATGATGACGAATATTGCTTTCTCTGAGAGAAAACAAGTGTGACGGATGGATGTCGATCAGGCAGCCGACGCGCGCACCAGTGCTTTAACATTTAATATCTCACACGTTCTTTCTGCGGCATGCATGCAGCCGAAACGCAACCGTGACGTACTGCGCTGCTGCAACGGTGCAACACTCGTTTTCGCTGGTGCCTTTGGTGCGAATCATCTGTCGCAGCGCGCTTTTAGGTGCTGGTTCAATTTGTTCGTTAATTCCAAGCGATTCGTCTTACTTTGCCATGCAGTCATGCCAAGCAAGGTGTTGATCGAGCTCTCCACGAAAATGATCTTCATTGAAATAGTCTTTCACCTCGCTTTATAAATAAATCAAAATTTGTGTGAGAAACTTTCAATCTATTAATCTCTAATCATGGTAGTACAAAGACGCAAGACGTAATAAAAATTACAACCAAGTCTGTGGACCACCTAGCGACGACTATAAGTACTTGAGCGAGCCGAAGGTGCGTCGCCGTCATCGCCCCTCCCTCGCTGGAGCCGAACAAACCTTATTGCAGTAGATAGTCGGGGAGCCATCGTGTTAAGGCCCCATAGGTCCAGAGCAGCAACCATCGCTGATGAAGTAACTCGTAGATTGGAAGCATCAACCCAATAAACAGCCAAACCAAGACGAAGAAGACCGGATCCAAACAGATCCATCAAAGACCAGCACCGGCCGGATCCCACGAGATCCGTTGGAGACACACCTTCACATGCCCTCTAATGACACTAGACGCAACATCGGGACGAAGATAGGAATGGAAGACATTATCCCTACTAAGGCACATCGCCACCGCCATATAGCCCCAACCAAAATACTGAACCTAACAAGAACAAGCACGGGGTCTGTCCTGCCGGTGGCCGGGGGGGTTGAGGGGGAGATCCTCCGCTTCTCCATTGCCCAAAGGCCATCGGACATGGCGCGGACTGGCAGTGCCGCCGACGGAAGGAAGAGGAAAGCTTGGGCACCTGATGAGGTGGTTGCTTTATTTTTGTGTTTTTTTTATTTGCATGAAGCCCTCAGGACGCCACAGCAAGCGGCATGATGCGTCAGTCGATTTGCTCAAAGCCCCGAGGCAGAGACGGGGGCAACGTAACGAGTGTCATGATGCGGCAATCGATTTACACGTATGCTTTCAAAATTTGCATTATGGCCCTTCCTTGCTTGGTGTTCTATTATACTACTCTCTCCGTTCTTAAATATTTGTCTTTTTAGAGATTACAAATGGACTACCACATACGGATGTATATAGACATATTTTAGAGTATAGATTCACTCATTTTGCTCCGTATATAGTCATTTGTAAAAATCTCTAGAAAGACAAATATTTAGAAACTGAGAGATTATTTGGTTTGTCGGCAAATTGATGACCGACATCAACACCATAACTAAGTATTTCCTACCTATGTTCCAAAAAACTTGTAGTTCTAGGTCTGTTTTAAGTTAAACTTCTTCACGTTTGACCAAATTCATAAATAAAAAATGTATCAATATCTACAACACGGAAAAATGCATCGACAGCATATGTAGTTGATGCGTGAGAGCCAAATTAAGCGAGACACTGTTCCGGCACTCGTGCGTCACACACGTTTTTCGTTATTTCGGCACCTTATGTTTCAAGGTTTTGGATGGAGCAGCTGCCGCATCAGCGTCATGAGCGTGCGCGGGTTTTCGCTCCTTCCGGCCGCATCACGCATGCATGCATATTTATTTCCGGCCACTGCATGCACCTGCACTCGTCTTTCTTCGAGTGGTATCTTTTTTTTTTTTTTGCGGGGTCTTCGAGTGGTATCTTGGGTACGAAATCGATCGTACGAACGACGAATAAAGCGTACCGTGCCCGCTTGTAGTAGGTGTCAGTTCGTTATGACGAAGTAACAACCACGAATTCTTTATGCGTGTCTTCTCATTGAAAAAACGTACATATATATACTGTGTGAATTGTGATCTTGCTAACCACACTTTAACTTCTCAAAAATACTGGTATACACGTACTACAGATCACCACACTTTAACTTCTCAAAAATCAAAGGCACTTAATTTGATTTTTGATGTACAAATGTGTAATATTCTTTGAGTTGTGATATTTGTCCATATATATTATCCAAACCAAAGGTAAATAAAATTGTCTTCTTTTGGGAGAATCGTTTTTTCAACCTTTTAGGATAATGATGATAATATATTGGGACCTCCTTGGCAATGATTCTTGATCAGAAAGCTAAGCAATGATGTTGACAACCTTCCAAATATGTGTGAGAAAGTCCATGGATGGGTTTGGTGAAGAGATTCCTTTATGCCTACTAGCAACCGCATGCAAATATATATCGTACAGAATATGTACCACCACATATTATACACAAACAAATGCAACTAAAAGAAGTCCCTGAAAAAAACATATCCTACTAGAACAAGGGGCGAGGAGGAGCACCGTGAGCGGCTACGACGCAAAAACATTTAACACAAAGAACACTGGAATATGAAGTCTCAAGAAGATTTGAGGAGATAGAAAGGGATATTATTTGGTACAAAAATCAACATAGTTATTTTACAGCCATGAGGTAACTAGTGTGTCAATGATTATCGGGCGAACAGTTGCAACTTATTGCTCAGGTTACCAAAATCCGAGTCCGCTAAACCAGCTAGCGTACCTGACCCACATGCACCATGAACCTTGTCCAGGGTGTTTTGCAAGGACCCTAACAACAGTAGCCTCATGTTACTAGATGGACATCAGATAGACACGGGGCACATATTTTACCTAGATTCAGGACCTCACTAGTGGAGTAACAACCCCACTATTCCTTATATAGGATTATATCGAGATGATATTACAATAGATGAGTACAATGATGGTATCGGCGAGTTGGATGTCAGCCCGTTGAGTTCCATGTGGACGATTTGGGCGGAGCACCCAGATCGAATGTTCTAATGACCTAGTTTAGGGCTCAGAGAATGTTGAATATGCCCTTAGAGTTTGTCGAATGCCTTTATATAAGGGTGTATATATGTCGCTGGTCGTCATCCTTCATCTTGATCATCTTGCCTTGCATGCCGTCGAATCCTCCTGCCTTTAGTCGCCGAACTTCTGAGTAAAAGGGGGTGGCTTGTCGGAGGAAGTTGACCACACATGCATGGCCCCCCAATACCGCACATATGTAGGAAAATACGACCCAAATATGGTATGCGTGGCATGGAAATACAATGGAACCCCTTCCCCTCGACAAGCTACCTCCATCAATATTTGTAATGAGGTCGCGGGTGTGTTGCTAAATCGTTTGCCCTGCTGAAGGCGTTAGGCGACTTGCTTGTTGGCATTTGGACTCGTGGAGTCGTTGCTTCCCCAGCTAGCCTGCTAGTCTGCCACTTGATGGCTTTTTTCTATTTCTTTTATGTTTTTTGGGCATGATTGTGTTGATGCCCCAGCCGTCTTATTTTGTTTGGTTATTCAAACTTGATTGTATGGATGTTTGCTCTATCTATAAAGTAGGGCGAAAGCCTATTTCAAAAGAGAGAGTCGTTGCTTCCCTTGTGGCCATTTAAGTCGTCTATGAACCGTTGTCACGTGACATACCCTGCAGGGGGTAACCGCACAAATATACGAATGGTGATGCGATCGATCATTGGCTTTTGTGCGGCAGGTTGACTTATACACACATTACCCCCTTTGATGAAGCAACGCCTTTCCTTCATTCCTCCACTCTCAATTTCGCAGAGCCCAGAGCTTCTTCTTGCCTTCTCTCCTCCGCATGTGCCTAATGAAACCCCTGAGCACTGCCGCAGGAACCACTGCTGCGTTGAACTTCCAGTTGGGTACGCAAACGGCCACATACCACGCCATCTTTTTATATATCAATAGTTGAGTATTTAAAATCATCTATGCATATTAATAGAAATTTGTCCGTTGCTACAAAACTATAATGGAAAAAACAAGGATGTAAATGTGGCTAATGAGTACACTGATTAGCTTTGGTTTGATAACCAGTTATATGCAACAAACAAGCAGTGGTTTAATGCATGAATTTAGAGATAACAGTGGAACCACATAATAGCTTGATGCATGATTTAGAGATGGAATGACCAGAGTGTGTACACACGTACATCATGCAAAAGTTGTGGTCACGCAGGCAACTAAAAGTGAAGTGGGAGAAGTGTACTCACCACCAACTCAAAATTTTGTAAGTAGGAAAGATTTGGTTTCACTTTCATCACAAAGAAAAAACCCAGCTGAAAGAAAACAAGGAAAGCAAATCTGTTAGCTTGGGCATTGTTGGCCATCAGTCATTCTCAGGTTTCACCGCCCATTTGAGAGCAAATAAGAGGAATACACATGTCGCTTCTCCCAATTTAAGTATGATATGATAGATCCAGGTCTTAACATTTTGGCTTCAAACACAAGTAGTGAGCAGTAAGTACCTCACGTACCCTAGCTCTATCACACCTAACACCAAGTGTTGGCATCAATTCGTTAGATAACAGTTTTCCAAAAGCCGTAAGAAGACTGCCACCATATAAATATAGCACTTATATTTCTACGCCGCTAGTGCTAAGCAACAATATGATTTGTTTAAGGTGGGACTGAAACTTCTTCCTTCTCTCGCTCTCTGGGGTTGGTTATGCATGCAAATGCAAAGGCCGTGTGGCTAGCTAGTGCGGCCAAGATAGCCACAGGGGCTAGGAGGAAGCTTCGTTCATTGTCGGCTATGGAGGTGTACGTTTGCATGCAATGCAAGCAATGCAACGAGATAGTAGCTCATAGCTATGTCTCCTGGTCTCTTTTGCCGCGGTAGCTATGTCGACGTCGTCGTCTGCATACTTGAGGCTGGTACTTGCAACAATGGGCAACAATGCCAAAGCTAAGGCAACTGTCCATGCTTAATTATTGTTTCCTAGCTCAAGTGGTTGGGGAAGTGGATGTATAAACCCAACACCTAGGTTCAAATCTTGACGGAGGCGAATTTAGGTTCCTATTTAGATCTAAGGCGGCGGCGGCCTGACTTGGATCTTCTTGCGACGAGGTTTCTCTCTTGGGAGCATTGTTTGTGGAGCAGTGCTGGAAGTCAGAGGTAGGAGGTGGAGTGGCTTCGTCTTGCATGGAGCTTCGGTGAAGATGTCAAGTCATGCCTGGCCGGCGGGTGCTACGCTTGTGCTACGCACAGCAGATCTTCCAGAGACTTCAAGCTATGTTGGCTGGTGGTACTTGGCGGCATGGTGCTGAGGTGTACCAGCGGCGACCGCGATGTGCTCAGCAGTTCGCGTGCAGGGAGGTGGTGACGTTGGGCGCCGTGGTGGCGTCTACGGCAGCTAGACCGGGCAAGGATGATGCGCTAGTACAGCTCTGAAGATGGAGTGGTGGCAGTTGGCGGCGGAGGCATCTGAGAGCGCGCCGGACCGGTGTGTGCCCCATACCCGGCAAGTGGCTTGGCTGGGGCCTCGGGTCTTAGATGTTAGGCTTGGTTGCGAGGTATGTGGTATTAGGCCCGGACTATCGGCATCTCTTCATCAACTGGATAGGAGTACAGATGTTGCCTAGACGGTGGCTTCAGACTTACTGATGTATTTCTTTGTAAGGTCTTTTGTGAATAATTAATAAAGTGGCTGCATGCATTGCCCAAATGCAGAGGCCGAGGGTCTTCCTCCTTTTAAAAAAATGATTAATTATTGTCGTGTCTCGTCTTTAAGTTCATATATATGTTTCCTCACTCAAAAAAACTACATATACTCCATATATGTTAATTCTAGCATATTGCTACATGATTATGAGTGTTGTTGTAGTAATGAAGGCTTGTAGTAATGACGGCTGCGGTAGCCTCGGTGAGTGCGCCGGACCGGTGTGTGACCCATTCCCAGTAAGTGGCTGGGATGGGGCAACCGGCATTAGATGTTAGGTTTTTGTGCGATGTCTGTTTGGTATTAGGCTCGGACATTCGGCACCCCTGCATCAAGGGAATAGGAGTAGCGACTGGTGTCGCCAAGATGGTGGCTTCAGACTTACTGATGTAATGATTTGTAAGGTCTCTGAGAATAATTAATAAAATGGCTGCATGCATCGCTCAGATGCAAAGGCCGGGGGTAATCCTCCTTTTCTAAAAAAATGAAGGCTTTCGTCCGGCATTATATTCTAACTACCTCCGTTTCATATTAATTGGACTCAAAGGGATGTATCTGGAGCTGGAAACTGACCCAACGAACAACAAAGTGAGGAATAGGACTCCTTCCCCCACGTCGTCCCCATGGCGACCGGGAGCAAACCCTAAAGCACCACCAGTGTCCTCTCCTCCTAGCCTCCTTCCCTCGCCGTCGCTGCACGGCGCCACCAGGCAAAGCCCGGCCGGCGTAGGTGGTGGCGAGGAACTGACTCCTCTCCGCTCGGGGCACGGCTCGCGGGACAGCTTCTCGTGCAGGGGCAGTGGGCTGGCGCGACGGCGGGCGCACGGGTCGACAGCGCGTGCAGCAAACGCTGGCGCGGTGGCGGACTATTGTTGGGCCGTGGTGCAGCGGGTGCGAGGAGACTGCTGAGGCGGGTGTGTGAGCCCTGTTCCCTGACCAGGTACGACCGGATCTGGCTCAGGGTGGCTGGGGCGCGGCGTGGGCAGTGGCCAAAGGCCTGGCTAGGTATCTGGGGGTGGTGTGTTGCGTCTGTCTCAGGAGGGTGGGTGGGGGCAGGCCCCCGACCAGATCCAGCCTCCTGGCTCAAGGTGGTGACGCGGGCCGTGGGTAGCACGGGCCGGCTGCCGCGGTAGCTCCGGTGGCAGTGGTGGCTGGTGGAGGTAGGCCAGCGACCTTGGGTGGCGCGGGTTGGTGGCGGTGGTGGTGGTGCGTGCCGACTGGATCTGGCGTTTTCCAACGGGCGGCACGGGTTGGGGCACCGGCCTGGTGTGGCCGCTACTCCGGATGTGGGCGGCAGCGGCGAGGCGGCTCGGCCCTCTGGTGGCGGCTTCCATTCACCGCGTCGGCATCACGGCAGCTCGGCGTGTCGGCTACTGCGGTGGCTGGATTTCCGGCGTCGGCTCGTTTGTATGCGGCCCGGCTCGACCTTCGATCCATCTCCTTGGCGTCCGGCCGCTATCTTCGGCGATGGTTGGCCCTCCCCCAGCTGCGGTCCATCACTCGTCTCGCGCTCGGCGGCATGACCGAGCTCGTCTCGCGCCCGGTGCCTCAGGATGGGTCGATGGAGGCCAGTTTCGGCCGGCCTATTGGGTCTCGGCACTGGGGGCAGCCTAGGGGTGCGAAAGGCGGGTCCTTTCCGCTCGTATCTTTGGTTGGGGTAGCGGCGGGTCTCGGGTAAGGTGGTGTCAAGGTCTTGGATGTCGGGGCGGCGGCCCTGGTGGTGGGTCCGCGATGCTCATGGGCAGAGACTGTGGCTTGGTCTTGCCCGGTTGCCACAGCCGTGTGGGCGGCGTGGTAGCCGTGGTGTGGCGTTCGGTGGCGGTGAGTGGTGGTCGGGGTGAAAACCTACTCCATCTTCGGACGGCCCGGCGGCGGCGAAGCTCGTTCCCTTCTTGAAGGCGTCGGCGCGGCTCTCATTTCCCGTCGTCTTGCTTCAGGGAACACTCTGATCCTTAGATCAGGCGGTGGCGGCACCTCGGTGTCCTCCCCTTCCTGAAGGCGCCGCCTTGGAGCCCACGGTTTGTTAGATGCGGCTTCACTTCTTCGCGGTGGCGTGTTCACGGCTGTAACCCCCGGCTACTCTTATAGTGCTAGAGAAGGTGTTGCTGCGCTCAACGCCTATATATTCTGCCTTAGATGTGTGTGTCCGTGTGTTGTGGGGGCATACGTTTGTCCGGGTGTTGTTGATCGTTGCTTTATATATAAATCAGGGCTCGGTAAACGAATGTATCTAGCACTGAAACACATCTAGATACATCTGTTTCAACGGCAACAAATATGAAACAGAGGAAGCAATAAACTAATAATGCCCTTAACGACCAATAATACGACGATGATGGTGTGTGCCTCGTTCTTGAGCATCTAAGGTATAGATCTGTGAGGAGAAAGCATGAACCTCGTGGCTCTTAATTTACCTTCCTCGAGCATCTACAGAATTTTGATGCATTAGATCATCTCCAATCCAACTTGTCGGATTTTGACACCTACTCCCTCAGTCCTTGAAAATGTGTACTTTTAACTTTGTTGGAGGGTCAAACTATCTCAAAGTTTGACCTTTATGTAAAAATATATGAATGTTTGTGAAACCAAATAGGTATATGACGAAAATATGGTTTATCATGAATCTAATGCTACTAATTTGATGACATAAATATTGGTCTATTATTATATAAATACGGTCTAACATAAAAAAATTGACTTTTCAACAAAGTTGGAAGTACATTTTTTTAAGGACATAGAGAGTACCCCTTATATGCCCGCGGATACATGCAGACAGTGTCGGAGGACATCGTGCGGACATCCTCATTTTCTCCCAACATGTTGATTTGGTTCGGGAATTTGCGAATGTTTGCACACATGCATTTCTCTTAGAACCGTTTGTACACATGCATATGAAAGAGTGAGTGGGCCGGATCTGATGTACCGGTTATATGGTCACATTCGGACATCCCCATTTCCTCTTTTCCGGCTGGATCCGACGTACTGTACATGTTGTATTGCCACATTTGGACACCCTCATTTCCTTCCGGCCGGATCCGACGTATTGTACATGTTGTATTGCCACATTCGGACACCCTCATTTCCTCCACACATATGAACTGTGTTCGGACAAAGAGGAATTGGGAATCTCGGTTGGTTAGGCTTTTTCCTTCTCTCTCTTTTCTGTCCGGGCTGTCCGCTCAGACATATGAAGAGGTTTTCCTTGGTTGGATGGAGATTTTTTTTTTTTTGAAAAGGGGGATCTCCCCGGCCTCTGCATCAGAGTGATGCATACGGCCCTCTTATTAACGAAATAACATGTTCCAACAAGGTTCCAAAGTCTCCGACTGAAAAGAAATAAAAAGACAGCTCACTCAGAGCTAAAGAGGCTAGACACACAGACTAGCCAAGATACGACGCCACAACCGGCTGGCTAAAGATAAATAGGTAAACTAATTGCCTATCCTATTACATGACCGCCATCCAAACCGGTTGAAGATATCCCGAGCTACCATCTCCCAGCGGATAGCTCCAGTAACCAAATGCTCCCTGGCCTCCATCGGAGTGAGTAGCGACCATGAACGGATCACAGCCGTGGCCCGGAAAATAACCTGCAAAAAGTGAATACGTGATGTTCTGTTAAAAACCAAATCATTTCTGCAAGTCCAGATAGTCCACAACAAAGCACAAACTCCAACGCGAATATGTCTCGCTAATTCATGCTCAATCCCAGTGAGCCATGTCCCAAATAACGTAGTGACAGAATTCAGTGGAGTAATATTAAAAGCAATGTGAACCGTCCTCCAAAGTACTCTGGCAAACGGGCAATCAAAAAAGAGATGTTTGATCGTCTCGTCCCGATCACAGAAGCTACACCTCGTAGGTCCTGTCCAATTACGCTTAATCAAGTTATCCTTGGTTAAAATAACCTGTTTATGGACAAACCACATAAACACCTTTATTTTCAAAGGAACTTTGACAGCCCAAACATGTTTGGAGGTAGGAATGGAGCTCGAATTAATTACATCAATATACATTGATTTAACCGTGAATACTCCAGACCTAGTCAGTTTCCAGCGTAATACATCGGGTTGTTGAGAAAGGTGGACATCCATTAGTCTCCGGACTAGACGGAGCCAATCTTCCCAACGATTGCCCACTAACGACCGTCTGAATTGAATATTAAGGGGGATGGATTGAAACACCGTAGCAACGAACACCTCACGTCGTTGAACAATGCGATATAAAGACGGATATTGAATGGCCAAGGGTGTCTCGCCGAGCCAAGTATCCTCCCAGAAGCGTGTACTAGCGCCGTTGCCAATAACAACCTTTGTCCTATTAAACAGAGATTGTTTGACTTTCATCAGACCTTTCCAGAAAGGCGAGTCAGTTGGCCTGCCTGTGACCTGGGACAAGGACTTTGTCTGTAGATACTTGCTGCGAAGGATTTGGGCCCACATGGTATCAGTGTCAAAAGAAAGCTTCCACAGCCACTTGCTAAGAAGGCATCTATTCTTAACTTCAAGATTCTCAATACCAAGACCCCCTTGGTCTTTCGGTCTACAGATGATATCCCATTTTGCAAGTCTGTATTTTCTTTTTAGATCATCACCCTGCCAAAAGAAACGCGATCGATAAAAGTCCAGTCTTTTCCTAACACCAACTGGGACTAGAAAGAACGATAAGAGAAACATAGGCATACTCGTAAGCACCGAATTAATCAGAATTAATCGGCCTCCATATGACATGAGCTTGCCCTTCCAGCAACTCAGTTTCTTCTCAAACCGGTCTTCGATGCACTTCCATTCTCTATTGGTTAGCTTTCTATGGTGGATTGGAATACCTAGGTAAGAGAAAGGTAAATCCCCCAAGTCACACCCAAACAATTGCCGATAAGCCTCCTGTTCGTCTTTGGCTCTACCAAAGCAGAACAGCTCGCTCTTATGAAAGTTAATCTTTAACCCGGTCAATTGTTCGAAAAGGCATAACACCAGCTTCATATTTCTCGCCTTGGCCAGGTCATGCTCCATAAAGATGATTGTATCATCAGCGTACTGAAGGATGGATACACCTCCATCAACCAGATGAGGGACCAAGCCACCCACTTGACCATTCTCCTTATCCCTTCCTATCAGGATGGCTACCATGTCAACCACAATGTTAAATAAGATAGGGGACATCGGATCTCCTTGTCTTAGGCCTTTATGTGTCTGGAAGTAATGACCAATATCGTCATTCACTTTAATTCCCACACTCCCTTTTTGCGTAAATGATTCAACCTGGCGTCGCCAGGCTTCATCAAAGCCTTTCATACGCAATGCTTGTTGGAGAAATGGCCATTTAACCTTATCGTACGCTTTTTCAAAATCCACCTTAAAGATGACACCATCTAACTTCTTGGAATGTATTTCATGGAGCGTTTCATGAAGGACGACCACCCCTTCAAGGATGTTTCTATCCGGCATGAAAGCAGTTTGGGAGTGCTGCACCACAGAATGCGCAATCTGTGTGAGCCTATTAGTCCCGACCTTGGTGAAAATTTTAAAACTAACATTGAGAAGGCAGATCGGCCTGAACTGCTCAATTCTCACAGCATCCGTCTTCTTCGGAAGCAGTGTGATAGTTCCAAAATTCAAGTGAAATAATTGAAGCTGTCCAGAGAACAGATCATGAAACATAGGTAGCAAATCCTCCTTAATAATATGCCAGCACTTCTTGTAGAACTCCACCGGAAATCCATCTGGTCCGGGAGCCTTATTATTTTTCAACTGTGCTATAGCATCAAACACCTCCTTTTCCGAAAACGGGGCAACCAGAATATCATTTTCAGCAGCCGAAAGTTGAGGCACATCCTCATTTCTGGACTCATCGAGAGATACACAATTATCCTCCGGAGGTCCAAACAACTGCCTATAATACTCGGTTATATATGTCTTTAGGTTATCCTGTCCTAAAATAGTGCCCTCATCTTGTTCCAGTTGGAATATTCTCTTCTTTCTATGCTTACCATTAGCAATCAGATGAAAGAATTGAGTATTCGCGTCCCCTTGGACCACTTTGCGAACCTTAGCCCGCAAAGCCCACTTCAATTCTTCTTCGCGGAGAAGTTCTTTCAATCTCTTCTCTGCTTCACTTTTCACCTGAAGCTCAGCAGGTATCAAAATCGTGGATTCAGCCTTAACGTCCAGATTCTGAATAAGAGAGAGGAGCTTGTCTTTCTCAACCTTATAAACCCCACTAAGATGCTTAGCCCAACCCCGTAAGAAGCTTCTCAAACTCCTAATCTTATTTTGCCAGCGCTCGACCGCGGTCCTACCGCCTACACCCTTCGCCCATTCCCTAGCGATCAGGTCTAGGAACCCTTCGCGTTTGAACCAGGCCATCTCAAAAGAAAAGGTGTTTTTGTTACCCACGTGGTTCGGCTCCCCTGGGTCAACGAACAGGGGTGTGTGATCGGAAAAACCCCGAGAAAGAGCTTGAACCGTCACAAGCGGGAACTTCTGTTCCCACTCTACACTCGCAAGAACGCAATCAAGCTTTTCGTAAGTCGGGTTAGGCAAAGAGTTAGCCCATGTAAACTTTCTACCAGAAAGCTCTATCTCCCTCAGATCCAAGCTTTCAATAATAGTATTGAACATGAACGACCACCTGCCGTCAAAATTATCATTATTCTTCTCCTCTCTCCTCCTAATGATGTTGAAATCACCCCCAACTAAGATTGGAAGCTGCTCAGACCCACAAATCCGAACAAGATCCGCCAAAAATTCCGGTTTAAGCTCGGGCTGTGCGGCACCATAAACCGCCACCAACCCCCAGTTGAAACCATCAACCTTAGACCTGACTCGAAACTTAACCGCAAAGTCGCCCATGACTACACTCCGGACTTCAAGCGAGTCGCATCTCACACCCAGCAAGATACCACCCGATCTTCCTCGCGGAGGGAGGCAATGCCAATCAAAATCAACACCACCCACAAGAGAGGAAAGGAACTGGGGCGCAAAGTTGTCTCTACCAGTTTCCGATAGCGCAATAAAATCTAAACGATACTCCAGAGATGCCTCAGCAAAAAACCTTCTTTTAGCCAAGTCTTTCAGACCTCTGCTATTCCAAAAGATTCCTTTCATCACTCATCATGAAATTTTTTAGTAGTCCGAATCCTAGCACTCCGACGCACTGCAGAATCGGGGTAAATTTTCCGTTTCCACTTACGCTTGGGTTTACTAGGTCCTAGCTCCCGATCCTCATAACCGGACTCAGCGGAACAAACAACTGCATTCTCTATGGGCATATCGTCGTCCTCAGACTCATGATTGGATGGTGCTAGATCCACACACATATTATTGAGCACTCTAACCCCTAATGCATCAATCTCATTATCATTCATGGGTTTAACCGCTGCAATATTACGAATAGTTTCTAAGGCACGCTCCGCCTCCAAATCTAACAAATCATTCACCGAATTGGAAATCTCACTATATGTAGCCCCGAGTGAAACTCCTAATTGGTTTGCATTATTTATAATCTCCTCATTAGAAAAATGCAATAAAGAGTTAGATATGTTGACGGACATACCAGCAGAGATTGCAGCATCCTGAAGCTTGGCGGCCCTCATAGCGCACCGCTGCTGCATATCATCCACCTCCGGGAGCTCGTGGACGCGAGCACTGAACCGTCTCCCCGTCGAGACAGGGTCTGGGATCCCGCCAAAAGCAATGACCTCCTCCCTAGTAAAGCCTCGCGCTGAGTCCCTCAGAGGATCAACCGAGGTTACCGGAGGAGGTAGCTGCGGGCTCCCAAACCCCACCGGGGGGTCCACGTCCACGGGGACGAATGGATCGGAGAAGGCGGGGGCCGCCTGCCCGTGCCCTCCTCCCACCCCACCTACCGACGCAGAGGGTAGAGCCGTCGGCGAAGGAGTGGCGGTCCTCCTGACCGCCGGGGAAGAAGGGAGAGCCAGGGCCACCTGCCCCAGCCCCCCCCCCCAGCGCAGCGGCTGGCTTGGGTGACACCGCCCCAACCGGAGAGGCAAGAGCCGAGGCCGCCTGCCTCGGGCTCCCTCCCCCGGCGCTGGCCGACCCCACTGGGACCGGCGTCCCCATAGGAGAGAAGGCTAGGTCCACCTGACCCATGCAGCCCTCCCCACAGCCGACCATCGCCGGCGTCACCGGTGTCACCGGCGCCAGACTAAGAGAAGGAGAGGCCGAGGCCACCTGCCCCAGACTCCCCTCCCCATACCGAACCACCAAGACATTCGACGCCTGCCGGCCCGAGGCCACTGAGGTGGTAGGAGAAAGCGGCCCCACCTGAGGCTCCACCTCCCGAACCCCTCCCACGGTCGTCACCGAGAGCGTCCCCAACAAACCATCCTCCATAGGACTAGCCACAGCATCAAGCTCCAACGGCGGAAGCAGGCACTCAAAGCTATCATCAGACTCCACCCTGTCGCTCCAGAGCCGAGGAGGAGCCGATGCTGGCTCAAAGGATCCGAACCGCAACGTATTCATTGGTACCGCTGGAGCCGAGGGAGACTCTACTCCAGGACCATCACCGGGTAACTGAGCATCCGGACTCGACCCCTTGGCCTTGTCGCGACCCGCCTCATTATGCGGGTTCCCACGAGCACCGGCATCATCATCCCCCTCGTGCATATCCATAGCATCCCCGGAAACCACATTGGCAAACAGCTCCGAATCCTCAAACTCAATCTCAAGAGGAAACACCTCTCCCCCATAGAACCAGTTGACCATATCTGGGACAAAATCGATGTCCAAAACACCCACTAAGAGCCGGGCCACCCCATGTGAGCGGGTGAAAGCCATGTCCACATCCTCAGTCTTACCAACCATCATACCCAAACTCACCACAACTCGAGCATCTGTCAGAGCCTCAGATGGGGCCCCTGAAAACCGCAACCACACCTGAGTGAGCGGTTTGCCCTTAGGCTCCACCTTTTTCCACTCGTGAAACTCCAGGATGCACTTAGTACCCGGCACCTTACACAACCCAAAACTCAGCAGCTTCTGCAGATCTTCCACCGTAGGGAAATCAACCCTAAACACATTGTCCTCAATCTGGACGAGCTCCCACTGAAAATCACCTGGAGCCAGTTCCTGAAGTCGCTGCACAATTTGAGCCTCAGAAATCACTTCGCGGGTAGCTTTCACAAGTCCAGTAGTCAAACTTTGAGTCTCAACTCGAGTCTCCCTCGCCACCGGAGACTCAAAGAACGTGAGCTCGGCACAGTATACTCCGTACATTGTGAGAGCAGGAGCCTGATCACGCAAATCCGGGCAATCCCCCATACCATGAGCAGTCTTACCACACGAGTTACAGAGTTCCGCCATGCACTCAGCAATAAAGTGGCCCTTCTCACCACATCGATAGCACAGCATCTTTTCTTTCTTACGCGCCCATTTGGACGCCCTCTCAGACTCAGCCCTGTCCCCTGCCTCCGCAGCAACTCCAGATGCAGGAACCTCCACGTTGGCCAAAGCCGTCACAACTTCCAAAGCCTGGCTAGGCAACTCAGTCGACCGAACGGGATCAACAGCCATATCCGAAGCCTGATGGTCATCCACGACCGGTGGCGGGGGCGGCTTGCGGGCCCGACCACGTCCACCACCACGGCCACCACGATGGCCACGGAATCCACCTCTCTGCCGGTTGTTCGGGCCAGTAACCCCTTCGACAAAACCACCCGCCGGACCAAGGAATGGTCTTTCGGCAGAACCATCACTCTGCCAAGCGTATCCGCGTCCACCTCCCGTAGACGACGAACCACGGTGCTGGCCTTTCCCGTAAGCATCAACACCATCATCCCCCCACTGTCCTCTGGGCGGCCCATTAGATCCACCGTTCCCCACGTCAGGCCTTGACTGCGATGGGCCCGAACGTTTTTGCGCCGGTCTCGCGACATAGTGAGGCGGTGGCGCGGCACGAGGCACAGTCGGCGCGACACCCCGCCCCACGGATGCAGGCGCCGGAGGTCTTGGGGGAGGGGCACCGCTCCCCGCAGCTGCAATGACCGGCTTGGGAGGCCGCACTCCACCTCGCCCTGCATGCGGCAAAGACCCAGTCTGCACCGCCGGACGCTGAAGCGGCGGCCGGGCACCATAGCCACCGCCCCGACTCGCAGCAGCAAGAGTCGCCGGACCTGGCGGGCGGATGCCACCACCCCTACCCGCGGCAGCAGGGGCCGGAGCAGGCGGGCGGACGAGATCTCCACCACCGCGGCCAATGGGCGAAGCACTAGCACCAGCCGGTGCGGCGCCCCGGCCCGCCGCCGGCACGCCACGGTGAGCTCCACCAGAAACATCCAGCGGCACCACTCCGGCACGGGCAGACCCGGCCGGCTCCGCCGAGCCCTTTCCCGAGGGCCCCTGACCCGCCATGGGAGGTAGCGGAGGGATTCGACGGGCGCGGCCTCCACGATCTACACGACGATGAGGAACCCGACGACGACAAACCCTACGGCGCGCGACGGGACCAGAGGGAACAGACAGATCGTTGCATGCCTCTCGCACGTAACCGATAGTCTCGTCCAAAAAGCCCACAGAAATTGGCCCACCTGCGATCACTTCGTACTGGGCCTCATACCCAGCCGAAGACGGCCCATTCTCCACCGGTGGCCCTGCATCGCCGCAGAAGGCATTCGACGCCGCCGGCCCACTCACAGGCCCGCTCTCACACCGCTCTTAGAGATGTGTAATTGTACTACCTCTCGTCCCCCGTCCTGATAATCATGATGTTTCCTAACTAGTATTGTTTTATAACACCAAGTCAGGACCTTGCGGTGCTAGTCTCTGATTTCTAAACGGCGTGATAATTTTACACACGCTTACGCAAGGTATAATTTTAGATAGGTTTTATTGCAGCAAGGAACAATGATTCAAGTTTGCAGACCATACGACAAGTTCTGCGACACTAAAGGCGCTGATCCATGGAACAGAACACGACGAACAACAACAGTCCATGTAAACACATCTCATCCGGATCACTGCTGCTTCAACACAACCGATCGATAAATAGAATCGAGAATAGTCCTCCATGGCCTCAGGTGCAGCTTTCACCTCTCTTTAACATGCTCCTAAGGCCTCCTCCAAACACCCACTTGATTTAAATTATAATGAGCGCACTATGCTCAACTCACATTTTCTTGGGGTCCAAGCCGCTTTCATTTTGGTAGCCTTGAAGAATTGTGCCGCAGACATTCATGGCGCGGGCATCTAATAGACTGTGGTTCCAGAGTTTAATCATAAGGAAACGCCAGCTCCTGTTCACCCAGCGAGAAATTGCAAGTCAAATAAACACCAAACAAAAAGGTGCCTTGCTAGGCGTTACAAATGAGCACAAGCAGATACTACTCCCTCCGTCCCAAAATATAAGAGTGTTTTCGACACTAGTGTAGTGTAGTGTCAAAAACACTTATATTACGGGACAGAGGTAGTAGTTGACATCGATAGAACTATAGCTCAGCAACTCACCATAGTAGAGGAGGATTCTGTACAAGATGTTTTCCATGAAGCCGGGAGAATGCCTCACAGGCCCAAGGAATATGACCATCAGCTAGCACCCTGTAATTTAGCAAATTCAGTACGAGAAATGGACATGGAGGGTTCCGTGGGTATCAATAGACCAAAATTTGTACCGCATAGGATGAACACAACTTGTCAAAACAAAGTTGTGATATCCTCTGCAGGAAGAAATATCATATATGATGGATACACATAGTTGAATCAAACTCAAATGAACATATTTTGTTCTGAAGGCAACAACAGATAAAACGGAATGAAAACTTTCAATGGAGTATCATGTCGTATGAAAAAGTTCAAAAAAAAAGCATATAGAAATAACCCATGCCCAACAAGGAACAAACAGCCTTCCGACAATCATCAAAATGAGAATGACTGGAGAACAAAGCATTATGTGCAAGACGAAGACAAAATGGTACCCCCTTCTCACTGGAAACACCCCCAGCTTAACGCATCACAAAACACCTTTTCAAACAATATAAAATGATGAGGACCTGGTACTTGAAGAATTTTCATATCCAAAATTTCACAACAACTAAAATCATAAAAAGAGATTTCCAATTCAGGAAGAAAGCAAAAATAGTCCTGACCTTTGTTTCCGAACAAATGAATTCCACATATGCATAATAAGTTTCTCATCGTCTGTGACGTCAACAAAATCCTCAAGCATCTGCAACACAGAAATGTAATAACTAAAAAGGGGGAATAGTAGAAATAAATTTTTAGACAGAGACTGACTTGAGCTCACGTGTAGGCAACAGCATGAATATAAATTTTATGTTTCCGAACAAAGAGGATGAAACAAATATGATTGTATCTGACCCGTTTATCTTCAAAATCGGCGATGTCATCATCAACTTCATCTTCACTATCACGGTCCGAGAAAACTTGTTCCAGTGCCATTGGCTACAAGAAACGTAGTAAATGCAGTCAAGCTAGATTTCAAATGTAGAAAAATAAACTGTAGATAATCCAAAGTCCAAAGTCATAATAACAAATAAATAGTATATAATACTTAAAATCCAATAAACAAAATATAATTAGGGGCAGTGCAATAACCAAACGATGAGCATCTGCATTAAAAGCAAGACAACGAAGACTGGCGTACAGCCAAGCGCAACCATATAGTCTGACACTCAAACCAGACATCACGCTAGCAAGACTGGCAGTCTGGTATTTGTGTAAAATACACACGCAAGCTCTTCCAGATCACCATATTTTATTTCAAGAGAAGCTAATCGTGAATGGAGAAGAGTATTACTGCACACCAACCTCCGAGGAGAAAGAACCTAACATTTTAGACCTCGACTATAAATCAGCATCAAACTCAAATACTAAGTTAGAGGTTGAACTGATTATTCCCCCGTACAAAATAACTAAAGACCAGGCACCCAGAAAACAAAATGTGGATACAAAATCCTAAGGCTAAACAAGAATTATGGAACTATCAACTATGCAAACAGGCAACAGAAATAGAACAATAAAGTTTAAAGAACATAGAACAATACAATGAGAGGTTTTTTATTTTCCACACACCTGTGCCCTGTGAGAATGGAAAAACTGACGTTTCTGCAGGAGTTGCCGGCTGCCAGACAGTATACAAAATAAAACAGTTAGTTTAACTTAACATTTTAAATCTTACAATGCATAATGTGATACCGGCAATGTAAACAGAAGGGCTACTTTCTGGGATCAGCTCGCTCCGCAGATAGTTTCCTTGTCTTCCCAAACTGTAGTACTGTGGGTGGTGAAAGATTGCTACCATGTAATGATTGAGCAGGATCAACAGAAGCACGTGGTGCAGAAATATCTGGAAATTTTAGACACGGAAATGGGATATGAGCACGTGTAAGAAATAAATCTTCACCCAAGGTAAGGATCTAAATGTTTCAGGTGTGTTATATTCAAAACAGCATGCAGAACTTCTCAATGCTGAAATTCCGTGTGCATGAAACAAAAAAGAACTAGCTCATTCTAAATTTACCAAAAATCCAAATTCACCGGAAATTTTACTTGTTTGCCAAACTGTATGAGTAAGTCAAGAAAAATATTTGGTTGACTAACAAAAAAGGAAAAGGAAATCACAAGATAAGAATGTACCATCTTCCTCCCTCTGCACAAAGTCGTCTTCAGACACTGCCTGGGCGTCTTCAGGTGAATCTGAATCCATGATATGTGGATGTACATGGCTTATTTTCTCAGCTGTGGTTCCCAACATTCCCAACCTTCTACGCTTCTTAAACCTTGAGCTGATGCAACACAGTTTGGAAAATCAAACAGAGAACATAGCAGTAGCACCTTGCAAAGTGATGAATAGCTTACGAGTAGGAAAATGTTTGATGTCTTGGATCAACTCCCTCAGCCACAAGCTGAAAATAATTGGGATTATTAGTTCCAAATATTAGAAACAAAATGCTTCAATTCAAATCAATTACTAACAATCCATGGATTTACTATGCCAAGCACGTAAAACTTATGCAAAGCAGATTCTGCGAGGTATCCTGCACATTCGTCAAAGAATTTTGCAGAAAGCATGGGTTGATCATCACCAAGAGGCATAATATGTGCAGCTCATGGCCTTTGCATACAAGAAAGTAGGATGAAAAGCTAAGAACAAAACTGAGAATTTAATTAGCAGAAAACCAAGGGATATTCTTGTTATGTGGGGAATAAGCTAATTGTTTGGTGCGGTTAGTCCCTCGATTAGTCAGGATTAACCCTTTTTATTCAAATTAGTTGTACCCCAAGTCATATTGACTCAATGAGTCCACCCAAGCTAATTGTTTGGTTCAGTTAGTCCCTCGGTTAGTCAGGATTAACCAGTTTTATTCAAATTAGTTGTACTTGTTAGGAATCCTAGAGTTTTATTCAAATTAGTTGTACTCGTTAGGAATCCTAGATTCAAGGATTATCTAAATGAATGGTGCTCCATTAGGGGTGCTACAGATAGGATGAGTGGATACTGCATAAAACCACGAGATGTAAATTGTAATCTACTGAGTCAAGTCAAGCAAAGAGCTAAGGAAAACAAGTATTTCCTGCTCTCTGCCTCACCCTCTCTCCTATCCTTGCGCAGCTGTGCCTAGCGCTTCCAGCCCAAGACCTAGCCAAACCCACAAACAGTACCCCAAAAACCAACCTCACACTAAAGGGCAGCCCGGTGCATGTAGCTCCCGCTTGCGCAGGGTCCAGGGAAGTGTCCGACCACTTTGGGTCTATTGTTCGCAGCCTTTCCCTACATTTCTGCAAGAGGCTGTTTCCAGGACTCGGAACCCGTGACCTCATGGTCACAAGGCAGCAGCTTTACCACTGCACCAAGGCTCCCCTTCAAACACGAACCTCACACTCACGAGATAATACTCTCCTACAAAATTCATTCCATGAAATCAAGCCATATAACATGCTAAACTTAGAACACTCGGTTCAAACAGCTAACTTGGAAGTTCTAGATCTCTGATTTACCTCAGTTCTCCAGACATCAGTCTTCAGACTAACATTAACAGCCTGGCATTCTTCAGATATCTGTTTGAGCATAATGAACAAATTACGATCAAAGTATGACAACAAGCAAATAAGATTTAGTGATGGAAATTTCGGAGGTTTACCAACCCAAAACTCAAAGTGGAATAGGTCATGTGATGAGTTCAAGTGACACCCCAAACCCTAGTACCACCAGAATCACAACATTAGAGATTTGCCCTGAGAAAGTGGGCACAAAGATTGTTCCCAAAAAAAATAGGAAGGTCGTGCAGAAAGCAAACACAATCCAAATTTCATCACAAAGAACATCAAGACATTAGTGGTGCAGTGAGAATAAAATATTTGGTTTTACCTAACTGTAGCAGGTGAAATGATCCACCAGCCAATAGCAGCAAAGTGACATTTGAATAAATACAGTGCAAATGGAACTTTGCATCAAACTTTACCTTGTAGCTTCCACATTTTACCAAGCAGAAGGGGCAAGCAAAATCTTCAGTGACTGGTAAGAAAAGACCAATATAAGAAACAAAAAAAAAAACAAGAAGAGCAAAGAATCATGAACCAACCAGAACTATTCGGGTTTTTTACCAACAAATGTCAATAAGTGACGTAAACTGAACATAGGTAATTGCGCGAATCTAACACTGGATCTTTGTCATGATTAGCATTCACAACAAAGGACTAAAAACACGGCTGGAGCTACACGGCACTCAATCAGCAATACGTACATCAGTTCATGGGCAAACATATACCTTAAACTACGCCACCAAATACAGCACATAGCACTCCTTTTATGATTAAATTAAGATACTTTGGTCTCCCATGCTGAACACGTTCGTAAAATTTATTCTTCCAATTTCAATGTTACACTATCCTTCTGAAGCGCTACAGATCATATGAGGTGTGTGCTTTCTGTCTTATGCACCAGCATTTTCAGTAATTGCATCTTTTTTAACGGAGCATATCTGACTTTTGCGTTTATGGTAATGACACGGAACTTGATTTTCAGAACAAAAAAATGCATAATTCATAATTAATTCAGAGAGAAATTTATAAGCCATTTCTTAAGTTAAAAACATATCAGTACATTAAAACCATTATACTTACCATTACCGAACTTAGCTCGCCAGCTTTAGTTCCAGGATCATATGCTAACCTAAAGCGTAACAGCGTAAAGTTCTCCACTAGGTTACTAGCTATGGCACCACAATTAGTGTGACAAAGTAATAAGATTACCACCATCAAACAGAAGTAGCTATTATTCCAACATGTGTACCATGAAAGGGTCTTAGCAGAATATCTTTTAATAGTTCAATGCTGCTGGATCATTTATTCAGATATCTAACATATCTAGTTCATTACTTTTCACAGTCAGGTATAAGGAGAAAATGTGGAACACCTAGAAAAAATGTCAAATACATGATACAAACAAGTGTGAGTGGAAGTGTGGAACTGAAAAAACACATGAACCCAAATGTTTGTGTAAGGGATAACCTTCAGTCTTTTGCATAGTATTGTTGTAGTACTTGAAGTTGAAAAGCACATTACCAGCTCTCAACCTGTGTGGAAAACAAAAAAATTATATCTGCTCAATTGGCCATATTGAAACGCAAATGCATTTGTAGAGATGAAAGTAAAAGCAAAGTGTCACACTAAGACCTGGCCAGACAACAGGTGCTTCGGTTAGGCTAAGGTCACACAAGAGCACAACAAACCTGAGCCGGTAGCCAAAACCTCACCACTAGGCACTAAAAGAAATTTGATATACTGACTCCATTCCTTTACCTGCCCTTTCAGGCATCTAAATCTATATAGAAGGTACCAACACATGTTTGTGGAATCCACACAATTTGAACCATCCATCCAACTTTCACCGAATGATTCAGAATTTTAGTTGGACTTTCTCAGATTCGGCTTTAATTGCACAATAATCCTCTTAATAAACCTCCATCTTATTTATTTTCCTCCTACCTTAATTGTAAGTGAAATCCTAATCCCTTCTCTGATTTCTCTTGTGTGCACTCACTCTGCGTCCTCTTCTCTCAAGGTGACATATTTCCCCCCTCTTCTCCCCACGCACACATGCCCACTTCCCTCTCGATATCTGCCACCTTTGCGGCTCGCCTGCCAATCGCCCCCCACTGCGCTATCTATTGTGTGGTGCTGAGAACTTCTTTGTGTTTGCAATATGTTCATTTCATTTTGCATTATGTCCCTATGACCAATGCCATCACTTTCTTCAACTATATTTCAGGAAAGCCACTAAAAGTAATATAATGATCTGAAGGTATTTTCTATGGAAAATCTATAACTATTATTTGAACATGACAAATCAGTATATATTTGTGTATATTAGCAGCCAATTTAAAAGATAGACTCCGTGCATTCCAAAACAACACCTAACAATGAACAGGTCCATCTTAGCCCGCTCAACTGTCACAGATGTCCAGTTTTCACCCTCAACTATGAAACAGAACATTTAACAGCCTGTCCATGTTGGTTTTGCCACATTTGGTACATGCCATCCACACACACATAAAATGTTCTCAGCAGGCAGCAAGCTCAGCTGCGCTGACTGCAAAGCAGTGGCCATCTACTAAACCCTGTCAAAAACTCAAAATAGATATCTTCGAGCTAAGCTCTCCAAGCAAGCGAATGCAGTTACTCACGACTCTATTACGATAAATAGAGCTATAGATATGCATATACATGTAGTAGTGTTACCTTATGATATGTGGTAATGAAGAAGGTGGGACACCACTGTATGAGTAACTACTATATGGAGATTCAGACATGTCTTTTGCACCAGCTTCTTGAGCAGATATGCCTACTTGGAGTTGATATGAACCCTGCAACAATAATACAAATCTCAGAGAAGCTACGGAAGTAAATAACAGAACATACTGCAGTAAGGTGCTGACATCCTATATAAAAAATACTTACCCACTTAAATGCGGAAACAATTATTACATAAAAAATAAAGTAACAGGGATAAACTTACCGTAGCATCAACCTTATGAGAGCAAAATGTCAAGCAACTGTCCTGCTCCATAAATTTCGGCTGCATATATAACAAAAGGAAAGGCAAGTAGGTCAACATATAGAGTCAAGTACGGGCATCTTTGGTTCAAGGCTAACTTTGCTTAAGCAATGTGTGGCTTACCGCAAAAGAGTGGCTAACAAAATTAAAGCCACAAGTGTGGCAAAAGATTGTGTCTATGACACATGGGCCATATAGGTAGTTAGGTATGTGGTAAAAAACGGGTATGTACCTCAAAAAACTGTGGCTTGCCTATGGTTAAGTGTGGCAAGTTGTGCAAAAGATTGTGTCTATGACAGATGGGCCATATAGGTAGTTAAGTGTGTGGCAAAAAAAGAGTATGTACCTCAAAAAACTGTGGCTTGCCTATGGTTAAGCATGGCAAGTTGTGCAAAAGATTTGTGTCTATGACACATAGGCCATATAGGTAGTTAAGTGTGGCGAAAAACAAGTATGTACCTCAAAAAACTGTGGCTTGCCTATGGTTAAGCGTGGCAAGTTGTGACTGGGAACCAAACAACCCCTAAGATTGGCAAGTAGTTGCCACTACACTGCATATTCTCTCTCTCTTGATTTAACAATTTTCTATTAAAAACAAAAAAGATAGCGGATCCTGAGAAAGAACTGAATGGAACACATTTGCAGAATCACTGGAATATCCATAAACTACAATTTCAACCTTTACTGTTAATGTTCATCTTATAATATGTTCAGTTATCTTGATGCAAATTGCACTACTAATTTGACGATTTTCCATCTGAACTTCTGCAATGGGATGTGCTAATTAATTGCAAGCACTACAGCCTTCTAGATAGCAGAAGGTACATGCGGTAGATCGTCAAAATTTAACGTACAGGTGGCTAAGGTAATTTATGTAGTTGAAACATGCTTCAGGTGCTGCAAAAGGATTTTGCTTCGTCCATCCTATGGTTAAATACTACAGAAAATTTGCAGTGCATACAATAGGAACATTAAAGCTTAAAACCATGAGCAAGTTGAATTGGCATACCTCTAAGAAACTTGGGCTCATACTAACTGCAGAAGCCAACTCCACTGTATGTCCCAAATTTAAAGTTACACAGTTCTCCAAAGACGAACCAAGTAGATCAATTGGTATTTTACCCCAGAAACATTTCCCTTCAAGCTCTGACAAAATGCATCACATAGATGATAGTAAATAACTGCACTCAACAACACTACAAATCATAAGTGGTTTCTGAGATTCAATGTGTTCTTTACACTTTATTTCAGAAGGCACATGTGCTAGCTATACTAGCCAGTATGGGTGACTGACAATAACTATACCCTAAAAGGAGATAAAATAATCTAAACTAATGGCATACATGGCCTAGTAGCCCCTTGTCAAAAACAGATAATGCAATGTTTAAGGATACTTTTCATTTGATTCTCCTAACCACAGTAAAGTCGGTAAACATAGCCAGATCTTGCTCACCTACACTTTGTTAAGTAGTTATCCATGGATTAAAGGAATGTTTGTTAACTATTTTTTATTTCCAACGACTGTAATACTAATCTTCCATGCAAGAGAAGGTCTGGTAAGTTGCTGTTAGCTGTGAGATAGGTGGTTGCAAGGGTTGGATTGGTTTGGCCAAGAATATTGGGCGTGGACTAGCATAGCATACTGGGAGATAAACATAGTTTGATCACTGGTCTTCATTCTTGTCAAGAATTGGGCATTTGAGAATACAATTATATCTTCCACCACATGATAAGCAACAGTAACTGGCTAGTGGTAGCTCAACCTGTGTGGCACACATTTTGTGTGCCACACATTTTGTGTGGCTATCTAAATGTCTTGCTTGATAAGTTTTAGCATATTGTGTTAAACAACGGTAAGAATGCGCTTATTCTAGTAACTGTTTAGTATTTTTTTTCACAAAATAACAACCACAAACTTACTTTGGAGAGCAGAGCCTTCCACATGGTCCACAGAGCAGTTATGTTCACCACGATTTTCCCCAACTTGCCCTTCCGAAACTAAAAAGGGAACCAAATGTGATGGTGGTGAAGAAATGTAAAACCATAAACATCACATATGAAGCACATCATACCGCAGCTGATAAGGATAATGTTAAGGTTGCAAGCTCGGGAGGTTGATAAATTCTTGATGTCTGGAATTATGAATGTAGCTTTGGTGCGACCTTTATTACCAAATTCACTAAAAGCGGTAAGCAAACAAGCCCGACTGAATCGATATATCGGAGAATGCTGCAAAACATTATGCATCAATAAGATAAGAGATCATTTGGTACAAAATGTTGCATGTGTGGAACTAAAAAATAGGCAGACTTACCCCTTCAAGCGAAATATTACTGGTAGGTGTAGCCAACAGAACATAAAGAGGAAAGATATTCTGTTCTGGCAACTCAGTATTTGTACCTCGAGATAGTGATACCGTTATCTGAATCCTACATCCATAGCACAAACATTGATCAGCATTTGCACGATGAATAGACAATAAAATCCAAAAGTGGTTAGTACATAGTTTAACAGACATTACACCTGAGAACTTAATCACTTGGGCCTTGTTTGGCCAAGCTACCGTTTCAGCTTCTACTAGGGTGTGTTTGGTTTGGGGCATGGGATGGAATGTCACAGGTTGGTTCTGCACCTGGCACTGGTTCTTGTGTTTGGTTTGAGAAGAAACTGGAACAGACTGATTCCCCACAAGTGGATATACCCCTCCGATGCCAAACCAACAGATTCCTCCAAATCGGTGGAATCACATGGTTCCTCGTCTATTAGCGATAAAAATACAAATAAAATGAGCTTGCCTCACTGCCATGTCTCTCGCACCCTCGTATCTCACCCCCTCGATCTGTGGAGGAGCAACGCCCAGGGCCACAGCGGCAGGCCGCAGTCATTCTCCGGCGGGAGGAGGCACAAGCCGCTGAGAATCTCGAACGGAGCCTGAGGCCACCATCGCTCTCAGATTCCTACACAGAGAGCTGAGGCGGGCCTAGGAGTGGTGCTTGCCATCACAGGCGACTATCAAAACTCTCTTGACGGCTTACCAGAGCGGGATGGTGGTGGTCTCGAGCTGTTGGGCGGACGAATTTGTCGAGGGCCATGAGAAAAGCTAGCAAATTGTTAAAGCCCAGGCACACCGTAAACTAAAGCACTTCACTTGGTTCTACGAAGAACCATACTTTTTTTTTGCGAATACCAAAAGCCATACTTGAATAAACATCATGTGTATAGTACACACACTAAAGTTCCATAGATCACAAATGTACCAAATGTGTAATACAATATATAGTACCACCTCTGTTTCAAATACCAGGCGTATTGAGTTTCAGTAGAACAAACATTTGACCAGGAATTAAACTATTACTATGTAACAATTGTGCTAAAAACACATAACCACAAATTTGTGCTTTAATTGTACTTTAGAAGATGGGTCTAATGTAACGCTCATGCTAGGATCACACTGTGCGTGAGTGTGTGACCCCTCCGACATGACCTATCTGGAAAAACATCCTAACCCCAACACAGAGCGCCTCACTCATGTGTATTGCATGTAGGAAAACCCCTGGCAAGATCCCAGTCATGCCATGTCACCACCAGCATGCCGTTCTTTTGCCTGCCATACCCCGGTTCGATTGGACTAAAATTGATCCGCTTTGCCAAATTAAGGGAGGCAGATGCATGATTTGCAAGGTGGCGTGCCTAAGTGTTTCCACTAGCCAAGTTTATCGACTTCTGATGCATTTCTCTCCTACTTTTTATGACCATGTATGTGCTAACTGTTGCATAGCCAACCTAGGCAATGGCATTGGGAAGGGAAATTATCAATCCAATTAGTTTCCAAATGACTAAATAAGCATTAAGAATAATGAAAAAATCCTGCTACATTCTTCAAATTATTGGGTGGAGTAGGATCTACGGTTTGATACTACTACTATGTTCAAAGCATTTCCAATTTGATTCAACTCTAATCGTAACAACCTTATGTACGCGGTTCCAAGACAGCTAAAGGAATCAGCAAACTACATAATAGTGAAGTCTCTGCAATTCGCAAATAAAAAATAGTGAAGCGTCCGCTATGTAAAAAAGAAAATACGTTTTGAAACAGGACAGTCCTTTCTTTTTCTCGACATATTGGATTTGGATCACAACAATTCTGAGTGTCAGCGTGTTCTGCAGTAGAGTCAAAGTGTGTACCTCTTTTTTCGGCTTGCATGTATCTTGTAATGAAGGCATCTTTGCAGAAAAGCGGGCTGCAAAAGTCAGTGAGAGATCATTGGTATCTCAAATCACTTGCACATGATGGTTATGTGATTAACACATGTGATTCATGTCAAATGAAGCTGCAAAATTAAGATGGAACTTACATTTCTAATGGCTCGCCGCTGAATGATATTGTATAGCTCAACTGGCTTGCAGTACAACGCGAAACTTTCTTCAGCAGCAAGCTGCTCATCTGGAGATAATCGAGCTCTCAGCTGTTGCTGGCGCATCTGGTCTGCAGACTGAGGGTAACTGAATTCACACCCAGCGTCCCTGCATGTATGCAGCACCAACATCAAAAGAAGAAGATACATTCATCTCATCTCACTATTAAGATCAAGAAAACCATCTACCATATATACATGAGTGCATATCTGCAAAGCAGCTGAACAGTTACAGAACAACTAAGCTACTTTTCAGAATCTGGATACAACCAAGGTGGGCCACACAGATTTCCAGTGATTAATTCTTATAAATAAAAATGGCCAATTACTAGTTTCCAGGTGCAACCAGCCGACATAGGTTACCAACCAGGGATGAGTCAATAGAAAATACTCATTTATTAATTTCCAAATGCAACCAAGGTAAGCTCTGAATATACTCACACATTAATTCTTGGAAGTAGCCACTTACAGTGAAAAGAACTTCACTATCCCACAAAGCATCCGACACACACAGAGACCACAGTGCAGTATCCAACTGCGATTCTAACATTGTACCTAAATTTTTTTTCTCCTGGGTTGCCCACACAGACATGACCAGGCAAATTCGACACAACTCAAGTAACAAGTAGCACGAGTATAGCATAAGCACAGCAACAACAAAATAGGTTAGGGGGGAGAGGCGTACGCTGCGTCCCGGGCAGGTAAAGGTAGGCCAGGCATCCTCCTCGCTGCCGCCGAGCGCCTCAGGGTCGCGGACGGGCGGATTTAACAAGGGGCATCAACCGGCGGGGACTGGTCTAGATGGTGCGCCGGCACACCAGAAATCTGTGGAGGTTAAAATTAGTTAGGGTTCGATTTGAGTGATAATAATCACTGGATGACAGAAATCGCGGTCATACCTCAAAGACCGATGTCGAAGCTCGCGGACGGGGTGGAGAGAGCAGGTACGGCGATGGCGGCGGCGTCGAGGCGCGTCAGTGGCGGCGAAGTTCCGGTCGTGAGGCGTCGGCGACGGCGCGGCGGCGGAGAGAGATTTAGAGCCGCATTGGGCCGGAAGGGAGCACCAGATGAAGAAGAAATTAGTTTTTCCTTTTCCTCTTTAATTTATCAACTACCTCCGAGCCTCCGCGATTCGAGACTTTGAGCCGTCCGATCATAATGATGAACGTATCGGAAGCATTTGCTTTTCCGAACCTCCACGTCGATTCAAGACTTTGAGCCGTCCGATCATAATCGTGGACGCATCAGAAGGATCTGCTTTTCCGAGCCTCCACGTCGATTCGAGACTTTGAGTCGTCCGATCATAATCGTGGACGCATCGGAAGGATCTGCTTTTCCGAGCCTCCACGTCGATGTGAGAATTTTAGCCGTCCGATCGTAATCGTGAACGTACCAGAAGCATCTGCTTTTCCGCAAGGCGTTTCTTTCCTTGTTTGCGTCATTTCACATTAGACGTTAGCTGACTGGCCCAACTTATCATCGTTGTTACTCTACAAACTGATCCAAAAGCCCTATAGTGAACCAGTCCAACACACCGTGGGCCTCACACCACATAACCGCAGAGTGACAGAACCTTGTGACCGCTTCTAAGATTCTCCCGGCCCGACGAGCGCCCACGCCGGTGTTTCCGCACCGAACCGCATCATCTGCTAGCGGCGTTGTATCCATGGTGATGGGGCTCCTAGTTCATACGTTTACTTCCTTCTTCTGCCGCAATTAATGCAAGATGGTAGTGGATGTGTCGTGTGCGTTAACTACACCTTTTGATTAGGTTCATCTATCTATATAGCCTTTTGGTCATCCCATAATAGTTTTGTGTTCGTTTTTCCCTTCTATCAATCCGCAATGCCTTGTCTTCCATCCACCGCCTCCTGAAAAGGAGATGTGACAACATCTATAGGTGGCAAGATCCACACATGTGGGCGACGTTCTCACAAAGGTGTCGCTGCACCGCCCGTTCCACATTCCATCACTAGCAAAGAAGCGTTGAGGGTTGAGGCCAACATGGCACACATCGATGAGGGGATGGTGTCGGTGTCAAAACCGGCGGATCTCGGGTAGGGGGTCCCGAACTGTGGATACTGGATCGATGGGGAACAAGGGACGCAGAACGTGATATTTACCCAGGTTCGGGCCCTCTCTAAGAGGTAATACCCTACGTCCTGCTTGATTATATTGCTTGTGTATATGGGATTACAGAGTTAATCTACCTCGAAATCAGAGGAACTAAACCCTAACTAATAGGATGGCGATTGTTCTCCTCATCTCTACGGACTAACCCCCTGGTATATATAGACACCAGGGATACTAGGGTTTACAGATAGTCGGTTACATCAAGGAAACACCAGATATTCCATCCTGGCTTGGGGTACACACCAAGGCACAAGTGTCTTGGGTCCGGACATGGTGCAGTCCAACAATCCGACCCACGTGAGATGAGCCGGCACCCCGAGAACCCCCTAATCCAGGACTCCCTCGGTAGCCCCCGAACTAGCCTTCAACGTCGGTTTCATATATCTCCCATGATTGCAGGCTCCGGCTTGCGGGCGAGTTCCCTTTCTCCCGAGTGTTCGGAATAATCCTCCTCCAGAGAAGTCTTCAAACGGCGCTTGATCCAATTCGGCCATACGTCGAGCCGTGTCCGAAGTCCGAACTATCTGTTCCACTTAGCTCCAAAGGACAATCGTTCGAGTGTGAACAGTATCCTTGACTGACAACTTTTGGCGAAGGGCCGCGCCCGGTTATAAACATAAAGACTCGATACGCGGCTCGAGGCCGCCCCTTCATAGGCACGTCTCTTCGACATGGAGATCGTGTCCCATTTTTAAGGGATTCGATCAATGATTTCACAATATCCCACTCGCGCATCACGCCACAAGTTTATCGGGAATAGGCGAGGTGAGTGGCACATTTATAGGACTATTGGTATTACGACTGCTTATAAAAGGGAATATGCACAATTGTCCCCATATGCCTTCTTCTTCCTCTCGCCACAACCCTTCCCAAACTACAAAGCTCGAGCGCTCCAATCCATCTCTTCGCCACGGCTCTGCTCCCCGTTCTTGGCGATGGCGGGATCTGGTGCGGGGGGCAAGTGGGAGGCCTCGACCGTCATCAATAAGGATGTCAAGGACTTGAAGCGTGTCGGCTACCGCCCAGCCGCCGTTGTTCACCGGGCCCCAGAAGTGGGCTAGGCCATCCCCAACCCGCGACATGGTGAGAGGGTGGTGTTCATCCCCCACTTAGTTCGAGGGCTAGGCTTTTTGCTCCACCTGTCGGAGTAAATGGCAACGGGTAGCCTAACCGACTGCCCCTGGTTCTTCTGAAAAAATTATCAGGCCTTCGGGCCTCCAAGCACTCCGAGCATTGGGCCGCCTTCCCTGGCCGGCTACCTCTGAAGCCAACTCCCGGAAGGCGACCCAACCTCACCAACTCCTTCCCAGGACGACTACGGGGTGGCCGGCTCCTAGGAGCCGGCCGAGACCACAACCACCAAAGCTGTTCCCACATAACGGCGACACGACGGGGTGTGGCCACAGTGCGGCCCACTACCCCCAAAGCCCGAGGCGGGCATGGCTACAGGAGGCCGTACGGGACAGCCGTCTCCCGTGCGGCTCGGCACTGTAGCCATGCTGGCCTCAACGTCACCCACGACCGACTCCCGTACGGCCTGCGGGTGGCGGGCCCCTTCAGCCAGAGAGAGGCGTGAAGGCGGCCCGGCCTTTCCCAGTCGGCCAAGAGCGTAGTCGGCCGGCTACTCCCTTCCTCGAAGCAGGAGCCCCATTAAGGAGACAAGACGAGGTAAGGCTACAGTGAGAGCCCCCGAGACGGCCCACTGTAGCCACACTTACCTCAACAAAGCCCTCGTCATCAGAGGCACGGCTACAGTAAGCAGCCGCCGACAAGACCCTAGGCGGTGGGGTCGACCTGTCGACCAAGTAGCCGGCAGCCGGCGGGACCCACCAGCCGGCGGGACCCAGCAGCCGGCGAAGAAGCCGGCGAGCGTAGACACTGACGGCTGGGACCAGCTCCCAGTCGGATTACCGTTGTACCCCCGGGGGGTAGGCCTATATAAACCCCCCGGAGCACCCATGCAAAGGGTTCGCACCTAAGCATAGTTGGCCTCTGAGCATAGAGTTGCCTTCTGAGCATAGCACACACACCATAGATAGAGAGAAGTAAGAGCTAGCCCTGTTCTTCTTCTCCCTTGATCTCAACAGCTCTAGGAGCGATTGTAGCTACCTTTTATCGATCTAGTGATCATGCGGAGACCCCGCAGAGCAGGACTAGGGGTGTTATCTCCTCGGAGAGCCCCGAACCTGGGTAAGATTCGCCGGCGTGCATGTCTTCACCTCATCCCGTTTCCGGGCACCGGCGACGTTTTATTGGCTCCCACAATGATAAGCCATCCCTTGGCATATGTCGCACCAACCACCCGACATTTGGCGCCCACCGTGGGGCCAGGTGCACCGTCGTCCGGAGACCTGTTCTGGACGGGAACCCTCTTCCTCCCCCGCGAGCGCAGCCAGCTTGTTGCGCCCGATGGCGTTTGCCTCGACGCGCTGCAAGGCGTCGACGACGCCTGCGCAGCGAGCCGCCTCGCCAATCTGCTCGGCGAGACTCGCATCTCCGACGAGCCTGCGTCCGACGCAGGCACCGACTACCCCGAGAGCCGCCTCGTCAGCCTCCTCGACCAACTTCACGTCTCCAGCGAGCCTGCTGCGGACATGGAGTCGGTCGGCTCCACCGACCCGATGCTCATCGACTCCGACACCGCGTTGCTTGACGCCTACCCCTCCGACATGGTGGTCTTCAATGACCCCCTCCCTCGAGCTGACAGCGGCAGCAGCGCTGTCACCGAAGTGCTGGTCATCAGCCACGTCTCCAACTCGGGCGAGAATGCCCGCGACGCTCAGCAAGCGGCGATGCACGACCTCTCCGTCCCCATCCCGGCCGACGCCGACGCCGAGACCCTGGAGGCACGCCGCCTTGCCCTCATCGCGGAGGGCCAGAAGATAGCCTCGATGAGACGCCTCACCGAGGCCCACCAGCGCGAAATCGAACGCGCCGCCTTCGGCACGCCACCGCCTAGCGGCTCGAGCCGAGCCGGCTTCATCCAGAAGCGCGGCGCAGCCGTTGCCAGCATGATGGGCGCAGATCGCCCCGTCTACGCCACCCCGCTCGAGAATCTGCGAGCCGCTCAGGCGACTGCTGAGGAGCTCAATGGGCTGGGAGCCGATGAGCTCCCCTACATGACAAGACGGATCCAGCAGCTGATCGACGCGGCTGCAGAACGGCACGAAGCCGGCGCCCGTGCTGACAGTCATCCCCCGCGCAGGGAGCACGCCGCGACGTCCCGCTCGCCGACTGCGAGCGGCGCACGCCAGAAGAAAGACAAGGAGCCGGCTGCCAGCCGCAGCCGGACTCGTATCACCATCGAGCGCGACGCGGAGGGCCACCCTCGAGCAGTATAGCACCAAGAAAACCTGCCTCCTCCCTCGCCTCGAAGAGAAAGACGCCTCACTCCGCCGCCCATCACACATCCGACTCTTGGCGACCGACTCGGCCGCCGAGAAGGAGTCGGCGAGAGTGACGCCCGCCACAGGATCGACCGCCTTGCTCGATCCTTGGCGTTAGAAGAAGAAGACGATGTCGGCCCGCCATGCTTTGGCCCCCGCATCCGCGACGAGCCCTTCCCCAAAGGGTTCTCGCTCCCCAGAGACACGCCCAAGTACAACGGCTCAGTGAAGCCGGAAGATTGGCTCATCGACTACTCCACGGCCGTCAGCATCGCCAACGGCAATCGGCGCGTCGCCGTGAAGTACGTCCCCCTGATGCTGCAGGGCACGGCGCGCACATGGCTCAACAGCCTCAAGCCCTACAGCATCAACAGTTGGCTGGACTTCACCGAAGTTTTCGTCCGCAACTTCACCAGCACCTACAAGCGGCCTCCCAAGCCTCGCCAGCTCTCCCTTTGCGTCCAAGGGCCCAACGAGTCGACCCGCGACTACCTCACGCGATGGGCCGAGCTCCGCAACTCCTGCGAGGGAGTGCACGAGGTCCAGGCCATCGAGTACTTCACCGCCGGGTGCCGAGAGGGCACCCTCCTCAAGTACCGACTCCTCTGCGACGAGCCGGCTACCCTCGATGAGTTGCTGGTTACCGCCGACAAGTACGCCACTGCCGACTCCTCCATGAAGACCGAGCTCCGAGTGGACGCCTCGGGGAAAGTAATTACTCCGGCTCCCAAGACGCCGACTGGCGACCCTAATCAGCGCCCCTACCAGAACGACCACAAGCGCAAGGGCCCCATGCCGACTTCCTCCAGTCGGCAGGTGGCCACAGTTGAAGACAAGCAGCCCGAAGAGCGGCCCGCTCCCAAGAAGAAGGGTGGCCGGCCGCCCTGGCAGCCGTCTTTCTCCTACGAGCAAGCACTCGACGCCCCCTGCAAGTTCCACAGCGGCGCGAAGCCGTCCAACCACACAACACGGAAATGCCACTGGCTCACCCGCATCACCAAGGGTGAGGGAATGTTGCCGCCTCCGCCTCCCGGCCAGCCGCCTCCAACCCCCCAGCCGCCGGCGGCTCGGCCGGCAGTCGGCGACATTCAAGACGAATTCCCCGAAGAACACGCCGCCTACGTCGTCTTCACCAGTCAAGCCGACGACAAGCGCAGCCGACGCCGGCAGCACCAAGAAGTGAACGCAGTCGCCTCTAGCACCGCCGAGTTCATGCACTGGTCGGAAAAGCCAATCAGCTGGAGCCAGGCCGACCACCCAGAGTTGATGCCTTCGCCTGGCTCCTATGCGATGGTCTTGGACGTCACCCTCGCGACGGAGAGGCGAGCTGCCAGATTTTCCCGCGTCCTGATAGACGGCGGAAGCAGTATCAACATACTGTACCGCGACACCATGGAGAAGCTGAACATCAAGGCGAAGCAGCTCATGCCGAGCCGCACCGTCTTCCATGGTATCGTACCCGGCCTGTCTTGCTCTCCAATCGGCAAGATCAAAATGGATGTTCTCTTCGGAGACAAAGATCATTTTCGCCGGGAAGCAATATGGTTCGAGGTAGTGGATTTGGAGAGCCCCTATCATGCACTACTTGGTCGACCTGCTTTGGCCAAGTTCATGGCTGTGCCCCACTACGCCTACCTGAAGATGAAGATGCCGAGCTCGAAGGGGATCATCACGGTAGCCGACGACTACAAGAAGTCCATCGAGTGTGCCATGGCCAGCAGCCGGCTGGCCGAGTCCCTCGTGGTGGCAGAAGAGAAGAAGATGTTGGAACGGGTTGTGGCCATGGCCGGCAAGCAGCCGGCCTTGTCTCCCAACCCCAAGGATTGTGATGCGCAGGGCTCCTTCCAGCCTGCAAAAGAGACGAAGAAGATACCTCTGGACCCGGAGAACCCGGAGAGGTTCGCTGTGATTGGGGCAAACTTGGACAGTAAATAGGAAGGCGAGCTCGTCGACTTCCTCCGTGAGAATCGAGACATCTTTGCATGGTCCCCAAAGGACATGCCGGGTGTCCCGAAGGATTTCGCCGAGCACAAATTACATGTCCGAGCTGATGCGAAGCCGGTCAAGCAACCCCTCCGCCGACTATCAGAAGAGAAGCGAAGAATTGTGGGAGAAGAGATAGCCCGGCTCCTTGCAGCCGGCTTCATCATGGAAGTGTTCTTCCCAGAGTGGCTTGCCAATCCAGTTCTGGTTCTGAAGAAGAATAACAAGTGGCGTATGTGTATAGACTACACTAGCCTGAACAAGGCCTGCCCCAAGGATCCGTTTGCTCTGTCACGGATTGACCAAGTGATAGACTCCACAGCCGGATGCGAGCTGTTAAGTTTTTTGGATGCATACTCAGGGTATCATCAGATCAAGTTGGACCCAGCTGACCGCCTGAAGACTGCCTTCATCACACCCTTTGGAGCTTTCTGCTACCTGACAATGACATTCGGCTTGAGAAATGCCGGTGCCACTTTTCAGCGTTGCATGCAGAAATGTCTCTTGAAACAACTCGGCAGAAATGCCCACGTCTATGTAGACGACATTGTGGTGAAGACAGAGAAGCGTGGTACCTTGCTGGAAGACCTGAAAGAAACATTCGCCAACTTGCGCCGATTCCAGATCAAGCTCAATCCCGAGAAGTGCGTGTTCGGAGTGCCAGCCGGCCAGCTGCTAGGCTTCCTGGTCTCCGAACGCGGCATTGAGTGCAACCCCGTCAAGATCAAGGCCATCGAGAGGATGGAGATTCCCACCAAGCTGCGAGATGTGCAGAAGTTCACTGGCTGCTTAGCCTCCCTGGATCGTTTTATCAGCCGACTAGGAGAAAAGGCTCTCCCCCTGTACCGACTCATGAAGAAGTCCACTCACTTTGAGTGGAATGATCAAGCCGACCAAGCCTTCCATGAGTTGAAGAAAATGTTGACCACTCCGCCTGTCCTGGCAGCGCCGACTGAGAAGGAGCCCATGCTCCTCTACATCGCCGCGACTAGCCGAGTCGTCAGCACTGTTGTTGTGGTCCAGCGCCCGGAGGAAGGCCGAGCCCAGCTGGTCCAGAGGCCGGTCTACTATCTCAGCGAAGTACTGTCCAGCTCAAAGCAAAACTACCCGCACTACCAGAAGATGTGCTATGGGGTGTACTTCGCTGCCAAGAAATTGAAGCCCTACTTCCAAGAGCACCCCATCACGGTCGTGTGCACTGCCCCGCTCGCCGAGATCATAGGCAGCCGGGATGCATCCGGCCGGGTGGCCAAATGGGCCATTGCCTTGGCGCCCTACACGATTTTCTATCAACCCCGCACCGCCATCAAGTCGCAAGCATTGGCCGACTTCCTCGTCGACTGGGCCGAGACCCAGTACTTACCGCCGGCTCCCGACTCCACCCATTGGCGGATGCACTTTGACGGGTCCAAGATGCGCACCGGCTTGGGAGCCGGCATCGTCCTCACCTCTCCCAAAGGCGACAAGCTCAAGTACACGCTGCAGATCCACTTCGCCGCCTCCAACAATGTCGCCGAGTACGAGGCGCTCGTACATGGGCTCCGGCTAGCCAAAGAACTCGGCATACGCCGGATCCTGTGCTATGGCGACTCAGACTTGGTGGTCCAGCAATCATCTGGCGACTGGGACGCCAAGGACGCGAACATGGCGAGCTACCATTTCCTCGTCCAGCAGATGAGCGGATACTTCGAAGGGTGCGAGTTCCTCCACGTGCCAAGGGCCGATAACGACCAAGCAGATGCCCTAGCACGGATCGGCTCCACCCGACAAGCCATACCGACTGGCGTCTCCCTCCAGCGCCTCCTCAAGCCGTCCATCAAGCCGTCTCCAGAGTCGGATTCCATCTTCGTATCGCCTACGCCAGAAACAGCCGGATCCGACTGGAGAAATCCCGCAGGCGGCACGGGGACTTCGACGACTGACCCGGGGACTGCCGTAGTCGCACCCGGCCCGGGGACTTCAGAACCTGGCTCGGGGACTGCAGCAGTCGGCCCGGGGACTGCAACGACACAAGAAGCGGTGGCCGACTCCAATACAACACCCAACCCACCCACCCGAGTCATGGTGGCCACATTAACAGAAGAAGAAGTCACAGCTCCCTCATGGGCCCAGCCCATCCTCAAGTTCCTAGTCAGCAGAGAGCTGCCGGCTGATGAGATCTCAGCAAGACTAGTGCAACGACGAGCCGCAGCATACACAATAATCAACAGAGAGCTTGTGAAGCGCAGCGTCACTGGAGTCTTCCAGCGTTGCGTCGAGCCAGAAAAAGGAGTGGCAATCCTCAAAGACATCCACCAAGGCGAATGCGGCCATCACGCAGCCTCAAGATCCCTCGTGGCCAAAGCTTTCCTCCACGGTTTCTTCTGGCCGACTGCCTTGGAGGACGCTAAAGAAATAGTCAAGAGCTGCAGAGGATGCCAAGTTTTTAGTTCCAAGCAACACCTGCCGGCTTCTGCACTCAAGACCATTCCCCTCACCTGGCCTTTTGCCGTCTAGGGACTGGACATGGTGGGCCCTTTCAAGACAGCCCGCGGCGGCCTGACACATCTACTCGTTGCTGTGGACAAGTTCACAAAGTGGATCGAAGCCAAGCCGATTAAGAAGCTGAACGGGCCGACTGCCGTGACATTCATCACCGACATCACTACTCGGTACGGCGTGCCGCACAGCATCATCACCGACAACGGCACGAACTTTGCCAAAGGAGCACTGGCACGTTTCTGCGCGACGCAGGGCATCCGACTGGACTTAGCGTCCGTTGCCCACCCGCAGTCAAACGGCCAGGTCGAGCGAGCAAATGGACTCATCCTCTCTGGCATCAAACCCCGACTGGTTGTACCACTGGAGCGATCGGCCGGCTGCTGGCTCGAAGAGCTGCCGGCTATCCTCTGGAGCCTGCGCACTACACCTAACAAGTCAACCGGCTTCACTCCATTCTTCCTCGTGTACGGTGCCGAGGCTATCATCCCAACAGACATCGAGTTCGACTCGCCTCGGATCACCATGTACACGGAGGAGGAAGCCAAAGAAGCAAGAGAAGACGGCGTCGACCTACTGGAAGAAGGCCGGCTGTTAGCCCTCAGTCGGTCCGCCATCTACCAGCAAGGGCTGCGCCGCTACTACAACCGCAAGGTCAAGCCAAGATCCTTCCAAGAGGGCGACCTTGTGCTCCGGCTGATCCAGCGAACAGCCGGCCAGCACAAGCTCTCAGCCCCTTGGGAAGGCCCCTTCGTCGTCAGCAAGGCACTCGGCAACGACTCCTACTACTTAATCGACGCGCAAAAAACCAAGAGCATGCAAGAGAGACGACTCCGGCAAGGAGTCGGAGCGACCATGGAATGCAAACCTCCTAAGACGATTTTACAGCTGAAAAGCAGTATGTATCACGCTCCCCTTTTGTATTAAGTACAAAACAACAGGCCCCCCGAACAGTACTCGGAGACTGCCTTTTATTTATCTATGAATGACGAGTGTCATATCCACGAATGTATTATTACATTTTGAATTTGTGTCCGGCACCGGGTTCGACTAGTCGGCCCGGGGACTGGCCGCCTTGAGCTATATCGCAAGTTTTTCCTAAAGTCAGAAAAGTAGTGCGCCGGCTCCCAAGTCCTCTCTTGTTGAAAGTCGCAGCTCAAAGAACTGACTGTCCAACTAGCAAGAGAGAAGACAGAAAGGATGCCTACACAAAAAATGGCTAAGGAACAACTAACCTATATAGCAAAGAGACGGCCTCCAAATATGCCCGCCGGCTGTCAAAGCAGTCGGCTGGCCGGCTTCCTAAAAAACTTAGCTTTAGTCCAGCAGAGCCAAAGTACTTCCCCCTCCCCAATCGGCCAGGCACTCCCCGGCTACAGATTGCAGAGCAACTGTTTGACTAGGGAGGCGGCAACCAAGGGAGGGCGGCAAAGGAAAAAGCAGAAGGACAAAGGGCAAAGTACAAGGAAAAGACCAAATGCATAAGTTATATATACATAAAGCCCCCAACAGGCGGCAACAGACATAAGTTCGAATACACCCAGTGGGTGGAATTGTGCGAATTTAACCAAACATTGTTCTAAAGAGTAACAAAGCAGAAAAGCAAAAGACGGCGGACTAGGACACGACATGGAGGCCGAGCTGGACGGTGAAGGTGGCCTCGCCGGCTGAAGGAGTGGCCGCCTAGCGGGTCACGGCCTGGCCACCACCTACGGCAGGCGACGCACTCGCACACGACGTGGTGCTGGAGGTGCGGTCAGGCTGAGGCTGGCCTGCTGCTCCACCAGCTGGCTCGGCGTCTTCACCTTCCTCCTCCTCTTCTTCACCCTCGTCGCTGGAGTCGATCTCCTCCGCCGAGTCTTCGCCGTACGCCGGGTCCAGCCCGAACCACTCCTCCGGCTGGGCAACTCCATTGTCATCCACCTCGGGGGCGAAGACGTTGGTGTCGGTGTAGTCGGCGATCGCCGAAGCCCGCCGAATGATGGCTGGCCGCGCCGGCTCCAGCTCCGTGTCGGCTTGCTGCCGCCAGGTAGCCAGCTGGTCCAGGTTGAGGCCGGGATACCAGGCCTTGACGAACTCCAGCGCCCGCCTGGCACCGGAGAGGGCCGCCGTCGCCTTCCAAGCCTCGAAGCGGCCGACTGCTACCTCCAGCCAGTCGGCGGTCCGACTGGGGGTGCGAGGGACCACTTGGCCAGGCCAGAGGGCGACCAAGACCTGTGACCCGGCACGCTGAAGCCGGCGGAGCAGCCGGTGAGCCGGCTGGATGCGAGCCTGGATCGCCAGGAGCTGTTCCTCCAGCGAGCGGCCGGCGGTTGGCGAGATCTCAAAGCCGGCTTGCCTCTTCGCTTGGCGACGGGCCTCGATGGCCTGGTTGGCGGCAGTTGAATAGCCAGGGAAATACTCTGCGCGAAGAAGAAAGGAAGAGAAGAACACCAAAATCAGAAAGCAAGCCAAAGTGGCAGACGGCAAGAAAGGACGGAAAGGTAGACGGCTTACCGTCAACCAGATCCTCGATCTGGCCATAACCGGAGACCAGAGTCTGCCTGGCCTCTGCCCAGCCGGCCGCCTCCGTCTCGAACTCGGCCTGGAGAGCGGCTTCGCGATCCTGCGCAGCCTTCAGCGCCGCCTTGTGGCCTTCCTCCTGGTCGGCCAGCTTCTTGACCAGGCGGTCGTGCTCCTGCACCAAGGCGGCGAGCTCGGCATCCTTGGCACGAAGAGCAGTCTGGGACTCCCCCAGCTGTGCCCTCAGACTGGCGTTGGCCGCTGCAGAAACAGAAGAAGAAGAAGAACAATAAGAAATCGTCAAGGAAGATCCGACCCGACTGCTCAGCAGTCGGCCCGAATCTCGGGGACTACACCCAGTGGGTGCGCTGACGCGCCCCCACATGAGAGAAAGATCAAGTCACATACCTCGGCTCTCAGTAAGGTCGGCGGTCTTCTGAGTCAGCTCCCGAGCCTGGGAGTTGAAGGCGGCCGCTCGAAGGTTGTGATAGTCCTGCAAGACGGACAGAAGACCGAAGTGAGAACAAAAACAGCAAAGACAAAAACCTCCAAGAAGTTCCAAGCCGCCTGCTCAGCAGCCGACTCGGAACTCGGGGACTACACCCTATGGGTGCGCTGACGCGCCCCCACGAAAGAAATCAAGATCAAGACGGGAATACTAACCCGGATGGCTGCCCGCGTTGCGAGGAATTCGTCGGTGAACTGCCTCAGCGCCGCGGCTTGGCTTTGGAGCCGGGTCCGGACGTCTTGTGCAGCCACGTTCACTACGGCTGTCCCTCCGCCTGGCGTCCACCCCGAGGTAGCGCTGGCCGCCTCCGCGTCTCGGGCCGACGAGCTGGAGCCCACGGCCGGCTGTGGCTCCGACGCGGCCTTCTGCGGCTCCGACGTGGCCTTCCCCGCACGCCGGCTCGGCGGAACCCGGACCGCCACCTCAACCCCGCGGCCGGCTCGCCCTCCGCCGACTGTGCAGGCGGCGGATCAGGCTGGCCGCCTTGGGCCGTCCCAGTTGGCAGGGTCGGCTCTGGCCCCTTCTCCAAAATGATGACGTCGTCGCCGCTTCCTCCCAGCCCCGGCTGGGAGCCGCTGGCTCCCCCTGGCGAGGGCTCCACGTCCCCAGGCGCCATGACGCGCAGGGGGGTGACCACCAAAGCCTCCCCTGCCGCCGCCGCTGCCTCAGCCTCTGCCTGGGCCCTGGCTGCGGCCTCGGTGAGTGCCTTCGCCGCCTCCGACTCCCGAGCCGCCTGGGCGGCGGCTGCCTTCCGTGCCTCCGCCTCCCATGCCTCCTGCTCCTCCCGCACCTCCCGCGCGTTCCTTTCCGTCGCCTCCTGGAGGTCGACGCGGGGGTCCACGCGGCGGGTGGTGCTCCCCGAGCCCCTTGGCGACTCGACGACGGAGCCGGCAGCCGCCCGCTCAAGTGACAACGGAGCCCTGATCGTTGAAGAAAAAGACGAGAGTTCAAGAACCACCAAAGAAAAGAAAGAAAGAGAGTACATAGAGAAAGAGAACTTACGCCGACACGGTCTGCGGTTGCTTCACCACTTTGCGGAAACGAGCCGCCTTCGCGGCCGCCTCCTCCCGCCTGGTGGCCGCCGCCCCGCCCCTGGGTTTCTTCGTTCGGCTACCGAACAGACCCTGGGCGGCGCGACGCTTCTGCCCTCCGCCCCGAGCAGGCTGCGCGGCGGAGGAGCCCGCGCCGCGTCCAGATGCCGGCTGGCGGCGCAGGACGGCTTCGGCTTCATCTTCGTCCGGCCAGTCGTCGAAGGTAGCAGTGAACTCGGAGCCGCCGGCTTGGCCACCGCCCGGCTCGACGGCGTCGTCCATATGGACCGCCCCCAGGTCGGGGTCCTCCAGGTCGTGTTCGGTCCGGTCAAGGACGAAGCGGCGCTCCGTGTCTGACCCGCCGGCCGGCCGAAGCAGAGGGCTCTGTCGAAGAACAAGCCGACTAAGTCAGAGTCGGCCAAGAGATGCTCGGTAACAAGGCTGAGAGAGAGAGAGAAAAAGATACAAGGGGAACATACCGTAGGCGGAGGATTGGCTCGGCTGTATGGCTCCTTGCCGAACTGCCACTCTTCAATGAGTTGGCAGTTTGCAAGGTAGTTCACCATGTAGGCGACCTCATGGCGCGACATCTCCTTGGTGCACATTCGGCTCGGATCGAGCTGGCCGCTCATCTGACAGATCAGATGAGGCCGGCTCTGGAGCGGAAGAACCCGGCGCGTGACGAACGCGGCCAGGAGGTCGGGCCCCGTCAGGCCCTCCGACTGGACCATCACCCGCAGTCGGGCGATGGCGGCGTTTCAGGCCTGCGACAACGTCACCGCCCGGAAGGACCACTGGGGCAGCCTGCCCGCCGGTGGGCCGGCTACGTAAGCCGGCAGGTTGATGTAGTCGCCCCGTGGAGCGATGTTCCGCACGTAGAAGTACGACTTCTGCCACTTCTTCACCGATTGGATCAGCGTGATGACGGGGAAGGGGTTGTCGGCGCCCGATCTCCGCGACGCGATGAAGGCGCCAGTATGAGCTGGCACGCCCTTGCTGCGCGTGCCCAGCTTCGACTGGAAGAGCTCCCCCCAGAGCTCAAGGGTGGGGAGGACGTCGAGATAGCCCTCGCACAGGGTGACGATGGCAGACAGCAGCACCACCGCGTTGGGGGTGAGATGGTGCGGCTGGAGCTGATAGAATTCGAGCCAGGAGCGGAAGAAGGCACTCACTGGCAGGCCGAAGCCGCGCAAGAAGTGCGAGCGGAAGACCACCCGCTCGCCCTCCTGCGGCCTCGGTGAGATTTCCTTCACCGGCGCGAGGCGGACCTCCACTTTGTCCGCGCTGGGCAGCCGCCGCGTGTCGCGAAGGAAGTCGACGTGGTCGCCATGGACGATGGAGCCGTCCCAATCCCCGCCAAGCTGCTCTACGGTGGGAGGCATGGCGAGAGCTAGCACGGCAGCGAAGGAGCGTGCGGTGGAAGAGCGCGGCGGCGAGGCGCTGTCGCGAGAACGAGCGAGGGAAGAAGACGGTGGAAGTAGGAGGAGCGTGCGAGGGCCTGCCGCCCTCCACCTCCCCCTACTTATAGCCTCACGAGGCCGAAGAGGCCGGACGTGGGGGAGACATGGGATTAACTGCGCCCACTCCCCCCACGTCTCGCGATTATTGCGCATAAATGCGAGCCGAAACTGCCGCACGGAACGTGCGGGCGGTTTCGGGATACAAAAGATCCGCGCCTGGGCCGGGGCGCGGACGTGGCGGGCCCCCTCCCTGCGGCGAAGTCCCGTCGCACGCGTGGGTTGGCAGGCTTTCCGGCCACGTGGTTCGCAGACGGCCAGTGGCGCACCTGACTAAGGCCGGCTCCCAGCTGCCGGCTTATCAAGATAGGAAGCTGATCGAGCTTCTCAACCCCTACTCCACCTCGAAGCCCAATCAGCTTCGGGGACTACTGTCGGAGTAAATGGCCACGGGTAGCCTAACCGACTGCCCCTGGTTCTTCTGAAAAAATTATCAGGCCTTCGGGCCTCCAAGCACTCCGAGCATTGGGCCGCCTTCCCTGGCCGGCTACCTCTGAAGCCGACTCCCGGAAGGCGACCCAGCCTCACCAACTCCTCCCCAGGACGACTACGGGGTGGCCGGCTCCTAGGAGCCGGCCGAGACCACAACCACCAAAGCTGTTCCCACATAACGGCGACACGACGGGGTGTGGCCACAGTGCGGCCCACTACCCCCAAAGCCCGAGGCGGGCATGGCTACAGGAGGCCGTACGGGACAGCCGTCTCCCGTGCGGCTCGGCACTGTAGCCATGCTGGCCTCAACGTCACCCACGACCGACTCCCGTACGGCCTGCGGGTGGCGGGCCCCTTCAGCCAGAGAGAGGCGTGAAGGCGGCCCGGCCTTTCCCAGTCGGCCAAGAGCGTAGCCGGCCTCCAGAAGCCGGCTACTCCCTTCCTCGAAGCAGGAGCCCCATTAAGGAGACAAGACGAGGTAAGGCTACAGTGAGAGCCCCCGAGACGGCCCACTGTAGCCACACTTACCTCAACAAAGCCCTCGTCATCAGAGGCACGGCTACAGTAAGCAGCCGCCGACAAGACCCTAGGCGGTGGGGCCGACCTGTCGACCAAGTAGCCGGCAGCCGGCGGGACCCACCAGCCGGCGGGACCCAGCAGCCGGCGGAGAAGCCGGCGAGCGTAGACACTGACGGCTGGGACCAGCTCCCAGTCGGATTACCGTTGTACCCCGGGGGGTAGGCCTATATAAACCCCCCGGAGCACCCATGCAAAGGGTTCGCACCTAAGCATAGTTGGCCTCTGAGCATAGAGTTGCCTTCTAAGCATAGCACACACACCATAGATAGAGAGAAGCAAGAGCTAGCCCTGTTCTTCTTCTCCCTTGATCTTAACAGCTCTAGGAGCGATTGTAGCTACCTTTTATCGATCTAGTGATCATGCGGAGACCCCGCAGAGCAGGACTAGGGGTGTTATCTCCTCGGAGAGCCCCGAACCTGGGTAAGATTCGCTGGCGTGCATGTCTTCGCCTCATCCCGTTTCCGGGCACCGGCGACGTTTTATTGGCTCCCACAATGATAAGCCATCCCTTGGCATATGTCGCACCAACCACCCGACACCACCCCTTCGTCCGAGGGTTGATGTACTTTTATGGGCTAGACTTTCACGATCTAGCCCCGACCTCCATCCTCCACCTTTCATCCTTCATCATCATTTGTGAGGCTTTCCTCCGCATCCATCCGCACTTCGGCTTATGGCTGAAGGTATTCAATGTGAAGTCGAAGATTGTGGACGGCCAACAAGTGGACTGCGGGGGAGCAATGGTTAGCAAGCTGACCCGTGTAGAGTGGCCAGTGGGCACGTTCATAGACACATTCAAGGTTTGGCAGAGAGAGTGGTTTTATATCATAGAACCACGATGCGGCCTGGGCGGCGGCCCCGGAGTTCAGATCTGGACCACCCATGAGGCTGACCTCGTGGACCAAGAAGAGCCCCGACTGGGGGTCTCCCGAAGAAGTGGAACTAGTGCAAAAGCACGTCCTCAGCGTGAAGAAGGCTGGCGTCAAGCTAACCAGTGTGATCCAGGTGATGCTCAATTGGCGCTCCTCCCTTGCCAGCAGCGGGACACCCCAATGTGGGCGTACAAGTCCGAAGACCCTACCACCGTGCGCCACTTCCTCGAAGCCACCTATGACAAGCTGTGGAGGGCGCTATTCAAACCCAAGAAAGAGGATTGGCCGGCGGAAGATGAGGAGGACACTGGCCTCGACGCCGAACACCCTCCCAAGAAGGTAACAAGACTTGTATCCGTTCTAAAGTCGGACATTCATATTACAGTAGATTGATTTTTCGCTCTCCTATTCCCGCGGGGTTGGCTCGAGAAGGCCGAGAAGATGAACAACCCGACCCCACTGCCTGAAGACCCCCAGTTGGCTCAGCTGGAAGAAATGCTGGCCACGGTGTCGTCTAAGGCGCTAGAGAAAAAGGAACACAAGAAAAAGAAGAACCCTGCGAGGGAGGCCCGGGAGGGTCTCCTCCCGTGGATCCCTTCGGACACCAAGTCTAGGGACATCCATGTCCCCTCCACATACGAGGGGGAGCAGGACGAAGAGGGGGAAGAGGAGAGTGACTCTCCCCGTACCAGAAAAAGAGCGGCCTCCGCCGAGGCCGAAGAGGGGCATCCTCCCCCGCCTCCGAAGAGGAGCAGGGGATGTTGGTCATGCCCAACGATAGTTTGGACTCTGATAAGGAGTCTGTAGCCTCCGAGAAGGTCTCAGAGAAGGTGCGCAGGGTCAAGCCCCGTGCGAAAAGGTGGGAATCCGAACATTGTTTGGGCATTGGTTTTACTAACCCACCATTAACTACATGTGCCTACTTATGTTGCAGCCTGCCGCGCGACCTCCCTACCCACCAGATATCGGAGGGTACCTCTCTGCCAACCGAACTGGCGGAAAGCAGGGGCAACTCGCCTTTTGCGCCTCCTCCGGTCATCGGCGAGACCGAGGAGGTGCTATCCCAGAGGACCCCTCCCGTAACGAACACGGGGGGTGACGTCGATGTTGACATGGCCGAGGTTGACACTTCATCGCCAAAGACCAGGAGAAGGGGCTTGGGTAAACCGAGCCCTCTCAGCAGATGATTTCGGAGCCTTCACAGCCTTTCGAAGCGTCATAGCCACCCCTCAACAAAGGGGGAGTTGAGGCCCCACCGATGGTGCCGAGCACCGGGGTTCGGGTTGCGGTAGAGTGGGTGGACCTGATGGAGGAGGCCGTGAATGACTCATCCATAGAAGTCGAACATCGTGCCCTGATGGGCACGGTTTTACAAAAGCGTTCGGTGTCGGTGTCAAAACCGGCGGATCTCGGGTAGGGGGTCCCGAACTGTGCGTCCAGGATCGATGGTAACAGGAGACAGGGGACACGAGGTTTACCCAGGTTCGGGCCCTCTCTATGGAGGTAATACCCTACTTCCTGCTTGATTGATATTGGTGAATATGAGTGTTACAAGAGTTGATCTACCACGAGATCATAGTGGCTAAACCCTAGAAGTCTAGCCTGTATGACTATGGTAATGTGTATATCTCTATGCGGACTACGCTCTCCGGTTTATATAGACACCGGAGAGATCTAGGGTTACATGGAGTTGGTTACATAAGAAGGAATCTACATAGTCGGTTGCCAAGCTTGCCTTCCACGCCAAGTAGAGTCCAATCCGGACACGGGTACAGTATTCGGTCTTCATGTCTTCACAGCCCATCAGTCCGGCCCAAAGGATAACAGGCCGGACCCCCGAGGACCCCTTAGTCCAGGACTCCCTCAGTAGCCCCTGAACCTGGCTTCAATGACGAGGAGTCCGGCGCGCTGATTTGTCTTCGGCATTGCAAGGCGGGTTCCCTCCTTTTGAACTCCAGAATAGTCTTCGGATGTAGTAAGTATATCTGGACCCGTGCATATAATTGCAGAGAATACAATATTCCACGAGTCCAATTTGTTGATAACTGTTTATGACACCATATCACGCCTGCCCGGTTACTATTTCCAACCGTTGGCCAGCACGTCGCCCCACGTCTCGGGGCGCGGTTTTACTGGCACGTCTTGTCAAGGCAGAGGTCGTGTCCCCTTTATTCATGGGATTTTCATTAATGCAGGCGTGGGTAACCCAACCGTCCCCTGGGTACAACTCTTTGGGGATAGGTAAGTTTCGAGTCCCAGGTAGAGACGCTTAGTATTTGGGGTCTTTATATAGGGACCCAGTCTCGTCTTTTTCCTTTGCGCTTGTTTCTTTCTCAACCCCTGGCGCCTCGAGTTCTAACCCTCAGGTTCCAATCTCCACCAGCCCCAATCATGTCCGGATCCAGCCGTCCAGGCCGGTGGGTGGCTTCTTCTGTCATGGAGGAGGATATTGCAAAGCTCCGTGCGGCGAGGTATCTGACCCCAGAAATCCTTCATCGGCTTCCTGCAAAGGGGCAGGTTATTCCTACCCCCAAACCCGGCGAGAGGGTAATATTTGTGTCCCACATCCTCCACGGGTTAGGGTTCGCGCTTAACCCCTTCGTCCGGGGGCTCATGTTCTACTATGGGCTAGATTTTCATGGTCTGGCCCCGGACTCTATTCTCCTCATCTCGACATTTATCGTCACGTGTGAGGCCTTCCTCCGGACTCCTCCGCACTTTGGTTTGTGGCTCAAGACCTTTGACATGAGGCCGCGAGTGACAGAGAAGGAGCAGGCAGAGTGCGGCAGCGTCATAATAGGCAAGCTTGCCAGCGCGGTTTGGTTTGAAGGATCTTTTGCCAAGTCTTCCGACCTATGGCAGCAGGGGTGGTTTCATATCAACGAGCCGCGAGGCTCCAAGTGGGCGGCTACGCCTACGTTCCGACCCGGCCCTCCAATTCAGCTTGCTTCATGGATCAATAAGGGATTGGACTGGGGATCCGTCAATGAAGTGCAGACTCTGCAAAGTCGCATCCGAAGCCTTACCGAGAAGGGCATCGATCTTGTCAACATCGTTCAAGTAATGCTAGTCCGCCGGACCCTGCCATGTCAGCGGTGGCCTCTCTGTATGTGGGAGTTTAATCTAGAAGGGCGGCGGACTCTTCAGCACTTCTTCGGCACCACGCACGAAGGAATGTGGAAATTGTATTTCGGGGAACGAGAGCAATGGCCGGACACCACCGAAGATGTTGGCCTTGACTGCAATCATCCGGACACTGCGGTAAGTACTCAATCTCCGAACACCTTCCATTCAAGCATCTCTTGACAAGATACTGAACAATCCGTCCCTATACAGGACTGGATAAAGAAAGCGGTGTTAATCTGGTGTCCGGCGCCCCTTCCCGAAGACTCTGCAACCGCCCTGCTAGCGAGAATGCCGATTCCGACACCGTACCAGGTGTCCGCAGAGGGGGGCGAGAGCAGGGAGCACAGAGGTGATACCCGGCCTGAGGATGAATTAGACGCTGTGTTCGGGGAAACCGAAACCCCTTTGTCCAAGGGCAAAGGTGCAGAGGAAACCCTCCATGGCAAAAAGAGGGCCGCTTTCGAAGATCAGGAGGGGAAGCCTTCCAAGAGAGGAAGAATTCCATCATCGGGGGGCTTGGGCCAGGCGAGCGATGCTGCCGTATGGCTTTATGACGAGGACGAACCTCTGGCCAAACCGTAAGTGAAGCTGGGGCACTTTTAAACGTACATCATTCTTTTCCTATTAGTGAAGTAATCATCCGACATATGTACATCCACGCAGGTTAACGCCTGGTGTTTCTCAATCGCCCTCCTCCTCGGGAGACCTTCTTCCGGAGATGATGGAGAGTGACACGTCTTCTCCGGCCTCCTCGCCCAACAGGGGGGATGATACCGAGGTGTTGTCATGAAGGGCTCCTCCCGATCGTCAAGTAGTGCAGGAAACGAAGAAGGCATTACCCGAAGGTGGTGCCTCTGTCACTCAGGGTTCGGGAATCAAGAATGACGGCCCCGAACCGTCCGGTTTACAGCTGGAGACGATTCTGGAGGCGAGTAAGCGGATTCCTTCAAAGGAATGTCGTACTTCGGCGGCGGTTTCCGAAGACCCCGGAGCGCCGGAAATGCTGACGGACATGCTGCGACAAGCGTCCATTTCAGAGGAGCACCGTGCCTTGATGGTTACGGTGGTCGAAAGGGTTCTATCCGCGAAGAGCGGATTGAACGAAGCCTTCTCGAGCCTTCTAAGAGGTTTTGAGGTTTGTGATGTAGTTTTGCCAATTGAATAATATTGATAGAATGCACCTGTTGTATATGCAGTAGCCCCTGAGACTCGGGTTGCCTTCCGAAGGAAGTGATCGGAGGATAAAAAAAAGATATGCTCAGGTACTAACCTTGATTTAACTTGGAATACAGGTTGTCTCTCCCCTTGCGGCTACCCGAAATACGGAAGTGGCCGAATTGCAGCGAAAGCTGGATATTGCGGAAGATGACATTGCCTTGATCAACAGGCGTCTTGATGACTCGCAAGGTATATATTTTGAGCATTCCTTACACCAATGTGTTTGTTATGTAGGCCTGACGCCGAAAAGAGTTTTATATGAAATGTGCATGAGTGCAGATGGTGCTGCCGCCGTTGAAGCTCTTCGGCGGAGCTAGCCCGGGCCAAGGAGCAGGCCCGGTGTAGTGATGCGGCTGCCGAGAAGGCATCGGCTGGGCTAAGAGCCGAACAAGCAGCTCGGCGCCAAAATGAGGAGAAAATATCCGCACTAGCGCTTGAATTGAAGAATACTGCCAGCCGCTGTGAATACCTTGAGAAGGAGAATAAAGCCAAAATGGCTGAACTTGATAAGGCCGTATGAGAGGCGAGTGAAGCTCGGTCTGAATCTAGGGCAGCTCGTGAAGAGATTCGGCAGGCTAAGGATATAGCGACCGGTAAGCCATTTTTGCTTCAGACTAAGTTTGGCGATCCGGACTATGCTCAGCTGAACCAGGTCTGGAGTTCTCCGGCTGAATTTTTGGACTTGCCGAAGAGTTCTTTCGATGCGGCGCAATTTTACCAAGCATAAGAGGGGTATGCAATGGAGAAGCTTTTCTGGTCACAATTTGGCGCATCAAAGCGCCCTCTGTTACTGAATGAACAGATGTCCCGATGGGCCGAGCTTCATAGGATATCCGGCGACGCCATGAAGAACGTCATAATCCGGTTGTGGCCGAATGAGCCTGTTCCAAAGAGCTACTTTGGCCTGGTGCGGCGTCTTGTTGATGCGGTGCCGCGTATGGATGCTGCAAAGCGGTCGTCGTGCATTGAACGTGCACGGATGGCCTTTGCTCGAGTCAAGACGTTCTGGGGGAAGATGAAGGTTGTCGATGTTGCGGCGAAGAGTCCGCCCAAGGGCAAGGACCGTAGTGAGCCGGAGCATTATTTTGAAGACGTCCTGGAAGCCGCCCGCCTGATAGAGGGTCAATGCTCGAAGAGCATAATGTTCGAGTGAGGTGTATTAGAATTGTAAAAGACAATTTTATAATTGATCTATTTTTATATTTTTGCTCAAAAGCTTGAATTCCTCCTGTGCGGCCGTTTTAATATAATCTGAAAGTTTTCCAGTCGTCGGCTTCAGCCCCCTCGTAGGAAGTACGGGGGTGTTCAGAAAAGCATTTAATCACTCTTTATCCAATGTCTTGGTCCGTGAAGGAGGTGATAATGCAGCGAACCGGGCAATCGGACTATAAGGCGTTAACACTTTCACTTAGCCACAGGAGTTTTATGGTGGGACTACGACATAGCCCCTAGTATGTATGCGGCGTATAGTGCCTTACATATTTGATCTGAAAAAGATCCCTCGCGTGACACAGAGAATCGCTAAGGATTCCAAGAAGTCGTCAAGTGGTTGACCAGCTCTCACCGCATCATGATAGTCAGTTTTCGGCTTTCTCTACTGAGGTGCTCATCCGGTTTAGACCAGGGCACAATCGCAGTAGTTCTCCCTTTACTACCCTAGCTGATAGAACAGAACGTAGGGTAGCAAGCACAGGAGCCGGGCAACCCAACTATTGACCCAAGACAATGATTCGGAGCTGATGCATATAAGGCCAAACTTGCGACGCCAAAGTACGATATAGAGCTGTTCGGACTTTTACTGGCAACTCATTCGTTCCCATACCAAGCCCCTGGCAGGGTATGCCGAGGTGCATCTGTAAAGCAGCCGTTGAGGCCGTACTCATTCTGGAAAGAGTATGAAAGATTAGTTTGGATGAGGTTTACTGGGAGCGGAGCAATATGCCAATGATAAATTTATGTATATATAAAAAAGGAAACCACAAACCCGGCTATTTGACATGCTCGGGGTCGGGAACAGAGGAAAAAGGGCATAGTACATGCTCGGAATAAAGAGTGCGGTCTACAAAAAGTTATTTTGGACCTCCTGTCGCACGTCTGTGCCGCCCGTCCTCGGGGAGGGGAATCCTTAATGGAAGTAGCCCCTTAGGTGAGTGTATGGATCCGAACTCCGATAGAGTCCGTTGTAGATGCTGTCCTGTTGGTCACCTGTTCTTAAGAGATGATACAGAAAATAAGGAAAACAGATAAAAACGTTATGGGAATGCTTGCAGGGTTGTCCGTATTGTGCTTCCGCCGATTCCCATGGTATCTTGAGTGCATAGTGATGTACGCGTGGTGTAAATCTTGCTGGTATAGTAGGTGGGTGGCGGAAACCGAACTGCTATTTCCGTTCCGGGAGCGATCGAACTTCAGAGGGAAACTGTTTCTGGCCCCTGGTGTTCGGCTGGCGAGCCGCTCTGTCGTCTTTATCTCCTGGTGGCCTCCTCCCTTTGTGATCGGCGTTAAGCTTGCCTGCCTGCTTGAGGACCCAACCGTCTCTGTTGGTATGATTAGCTGGCTTATCAGGGTGATCGTGAATCTGACAAGGTCGGTCCAATATCCTGTCAAGGGTGGATGGTCCATCCTTGTTTGCCTTTAATGGCTTCTTCCGTTGACCGGGCTTTGGATTGTGAAATCCGGCGTTGAATGCTGTGTCGCGTAATCTTTCAGTATCATTGCGACTGTTGTGTTTGGTTCGTCGTGGCTTACCATTGTCGTCTCGGATTTCGGAAGTGCCCGGGTCGCTGGCGTTGTTGCTTTTACGAGCGAACCAGTTGTCTTCTCCCGCACAGAAGTGAGTCATTAGAGCAGTAAGGGCTGTCATGGATTTGGGTCCTTCCTGGCCGAGGTGACGCGCTAGCCATTCATCCCGGACGCTATGTTTGAAGGCCGCGAGGGCTTCTGCGTCCGGACAGTCGACAATTTGGTTCTTTTTGACTAGGAACCTAGTCCAGAGCTCCCTGGCTGACTCGCCGGGCTCCTGGACAATATGAATCAAGTCATCGGCATCTAGTGGCTGGACATATGTTCCTTGGAAGTTGTCTCGAAAGGCGTCTTCCAAATCTTCCCAGTTGCTAATAGAATTTTCTGGCAAACTGTTTAGCTAGTACCGAGCTGGCCCTTTGAGCTTGAGAGGTAGGTATTTAATGGCATGAAGGTCGTCCCCGCGAGCCATGTGAATATGGAGGAGGTAATCCTCAATCCATACCGCGGGATTTGTTGTTCCATCGTATGACTCGATGTTAATGGGTTTAAACCCGTCTGGAAATTCATGCTCCATTACCTCGTCAATGAAGCAGAGAGGGTGTGCGGCTCCTCTATGTTGGGCCACACTATGAAGCACCTCCGGCGGACTCCGTTTACGGTGTTCGAACCGGGCGTGGTCGGCTCTGTTGTGTCCGAATAGGTAACCACCATCACCGGTCGGGGCATATCCCCGCGATCTGTATATCGATTTTGTGTGTCCTGTTCTACCCTCTAGGTCTTGTTGGATGTCGCGAGTATTCCCCCGAGCTGTTTTGTTCTTGTTTTGACGGTCAGATGGGTTGGTATGGTACTCTGCTTGGGCTGCTGCTTTATCTGGACCGAACTGTGGTCGGCCTACCGCATTATTCGATGGTGGTGTGGGCTCCAACGCCCTGCCATCGTATTGAGGGAGCCACCTACTCTTGGGGTGGCTTTTGTCTGGGCCGCTAAGGCCGTATTCTTCGGCGGCCAAGACCTCGGTCCATCTATCATTGAGCATTTCTGGCTCGCTTGAAGCTGCAACTGCTTCTTCCTTAGGCTCCTTGCAATGGATATGAGCCGGCGTTTAAAGCGCTCCTGCTCGAGAGGTTCCTTAGGCACAATAAAATCCTCGTTGCCAAGGATCTCCTCTTCCTCGAAGAGTGGGAGATAATTGCTATCCTCCGAGTCTCCATATGCGGCCTGTTCCTCCTGTTCGGATCCTACCCCAACAGGGTCTTCATTGTCCGGAGTGTTATCTTCTCCGGTGCTAGTATTGTTTTCTCTTGAGCGACGTGACTCAGAGCGGCGCAGGGCGCGCCGGTGTTCGGACTGTGTACCAGGAGGTTTATCCTCAACTGGGTCCTCCTTGTCATCGTCGAGAGCATCGTTGGGTGTGTCTACCATACACACGTCGTACCATGAAGTGGCCATCCCGCGTCTAGCGGGTTGCGAGTTCTGGCCTTGCCCCTCATCGCCGTCCATACCGTCGATGTCTTCGGAGCCAGGGTCAGGCGTGTTGGTTGGGTCTTTGACAGTGGCTATGAAGTGGGTGGCGGGTTGGAAGCAAAATTCTCCGTCATCCGCCGCAAGTTCGAACCGAACATAGTTCGGCGGCGAGTCGCCTGCCAGGGATAGGTTTTTTAGTGAGTTTAGTACATCGCCCATGGGCGAGTGTTGGAAGACGTTTGCGGCGCTAAACTTGAAGGTCGATAACCAATCGAGTTTGGTATCCGCGGTCTCGCAGGGTTCGGAACTTGTCGTCGGAGATGAGTCCGGGGTTCCGTTGATGCAGATATCATATGAAGTAAAATCTGTGTGCGGCTCCAACGCCGTGGGATCAGCAGCCTCCGTGATGGGGTTGAGCTTCCCATCTTCGGATGACTCGATCTGCTCCAGGTCTAAGGCCATAGTTGTTACAGGAGCTATCTCCTAGATGGGGCCCGACGACAGGTTTAGGCCATGCTCATCGGGACGAAGGGGAGCGGTGGCCGTGGTCTCGAATCCGTTGAAGACGAAGTCTCCACGGATGTCCGCGACGTAGTTCAAGCTTTCGAATCTGACCTGATGGCCAGGGGCGTAGCTATCGATCTGCTCCAGATGGCCGAGTGAGTTGGCCCGCAGTACGAAGCCGCCGAATACGAAGATCTGTCCGGGGAGGAAGGTTTCCCCTGGACAACATCATTACTGACGATCGAAGGGGCCATCGAGCCTTTCGTCGACGGCACAGTGGAACTCTCAATGAAAGCACCAATGTCGGTGTCAAAACTGGCGGATCTCGGGTAGGGGGTCCCGAACTATGCGTCCAGGATCGATGGTAACAGGAGACAGGGGACACGAGGTTTACCCAGGTTTGGGCCCTCTCTATGGAGATAATACCCTACTTCATGCTTGATTGATCTTGATGAATATGAGTGTTACAAGAGTTGATCTACCACGAGATCGTAATGGCTAAACCCTAGAAGTCTAGCCTGTATGACTATGGTAATGTGTATATCTCTATGCGGACCATGCTCTCCGGTTTATATAGACACCGGAGAGATCTAGGGTTACATGGAGTCGGTTACATAAGAAGGAATCTACATAGTCGGTTGCCAAGCTTGCCTTCCATGCCAAGTAGAGTCCAATCCGGACACGGGTACAGTATTCGGTCTTCATGTCTTCACAGCCCATCAGTCCGGCCCAAAGGATAATAGGCCGGACGCTCGAGGACCCCTTAGTCCAGGACTCCCTCATTCGGTCCATGAACAATGAATTGAAACAAGCTTTTGACGGCCTCCTGACAGGCTTTGAGGTAAGCAAAGTAATGTTCCCTCCTTCATAAAAGTATATTCTATAGTCAGGACATTAGCGATCCTTATACATAGCATCCCCCGAGACTCTGGCAGGTTTGGAAAAGAAACCTGACTAAGTATCCATATCATCTAAATAATGGGCTACCCGAGGTGCTTGTTGCCTAAATGTAGGCCTCAGCGTTAGCGGCGGCAGCCAACGCCGCCGAACTTGTCGAGATGAATCGGAAGCTGGAGCGTTTTGATGAAGAGCTCGACCTTGTCCACAAGCGGTTCAATGAGGCATAAGGTTAGTATTAGTGAATTGTTGTTCCTTGGGATTCTGTGTCGAACAAAGCATTCAGAATTATCCCTAAGTAGGAGGTTGTTTTGCAGCTGCCGCCGCGGAGGTCGAGAGTCTCAAGGCCGAACTATTGCGGGTCAGGAAGGAAGCGGCAGAACAAAAGGTGGCGACCGAACAGGCGGCTGCCGATCTCGCGTTGGTGAAAACCGAACGCGAGAAGCATGAGGCCAGGGTGGCCGAAGTACAACAAGAGGTCAAGGATGCCATCACAAAATGTGAGGATTTTGAGCAAAAGAACAAGGAGCATGCCACTGCGTTGGCGAACCTGAAGATGGAGATCCAAGAGGCACGGTCGGAGACACGTAGCGCCCGGGAGGAGCTCCAGAAAGTGAAGCAAATTTCTAATTGTAAGCAATACTTATTGTAGAGTGTATTTGGTGGCCAAAGATTCAAGTTGCTCACCCGGGTCTGGCGTTCTGTAGGCGCCATTGCGGATCTCCCGAAGAGTGTGGCTGATGCTACAAGGCACTACGCTGCCCGGTAGGGTGCCTGAGCACCCTCCCCTCCTCATGAATCAAATGAAGCAGTTGATGGAGATGCACCGAATGACGAAACCGGCCATGAAGGAGCTCTGTGTCTGGCTATGGCCCTCCGAGCCCGTATCAAGCAGCTACTTCGGTATAGTGGCAAAGCTGTGTGACGCGTCCGCTCGGATTGATGTTGTCAAGCGTTTGGTGTGCATCGAGGGGGCTCGGATGGCGTTTGCGAAGACCATGGTGCATTGTCCGAAGATCAAGCCTGTCGAAATGGCGACCGGTCCTCCGCCTACTAGGAAGGAGCATAGGCGCCCAGAGCAATACTTCGCCGCTCTGATGGACGGAGCTCGGGCCGTGGAGGCGCAGTGTTCCAAGGATATATTCCTTGAGTAACTACGTTGTAATGTATGAACTTGTGATGAAACCTTTATGCTTTATGAGCCAATGGTATTTTGTATGGTTTATCATGTTTGTGTTTAATTGTGACTCCTCTGCGGCCATTTTTATTCTGAAAGTTACCAGTCGTTGGCTTTAGCCCCCAAGTAGATGCCACGAGGGGTGTTCTATTCTCCGCACTGTAACCCTTAGTCGACGTCTCGGTGCCTAGAGGCGGTAGTTGATAACCCATAAGTATAGGGGATCAATTGTAGCCTCTTTTGATAAGTAAGAGTGTCAAACCCAACGAGGAGCTAAAGGTAGAACAAATATTCCCTCAAGTTCTATCGACCACCGATACAACTCTACACACGCTTGACGTTCGCTTTACCTAGAACAAGTATGAAACTAGAAGTACTTTGTAGGTGTTGTTGGATAGGTTTGCAAGATAATAAAGAGCACGTAAATAAAAAGTAGGGGCTGTTTAGATAAAGAAGCAATAAAGTTAGTATAGCGAGTGTGGAAAAGTGGTGGTAGGAGTTGCGAAATTGTCCCTAAGCAATTGACTACTTTACTAGACCGATAGCAAATTTTATGTGGGAGAGGCCACTGCTAGCATGTCATCCCTGACTTGGAATTCTCTGCACTTATGATCGAAACTATTAGCAAGCATCCGGAACTACTAACGTTCATTAAGGTAAAACCCAACCATAGCATTAAGTTATATTGGTCCCCCTTCAATCCCGTATGCATCAATTTCTATGCTAGGTTGAAGCTTCTGTCACTCTTGCCCTCCAATACTTAGTCCTATCAACATACAACTAACCCTATGGTGTGATCCATGCGCGCGCTCATATGATGGGCACCAAAGGACATCAACGTAACCACAAGCAAATTAAATCAATCATAGCAATTCATCAACCACCGATAGGACAACGAAAATCTACTCAGACATCATAGGATGGCAACACATCATTGGATAATAATATGAAGCATAAAGCACCATGTTCAAGTAGAGGGTACAGCGGGTTGTGGGAGAGTGGACCGCTATAGATAGAGGGGGGAAGGTGATGGAGATGTTGGTGAAGATGGCGGAGGTGTTGGTGAAGATCGCGGTGATGATGATGGTGGCCACGGCAGCGTTCCGGCGCCACCAGAAGAGAGGGGGAGAGGGACCCCCTTCTTCTTCTTCTTCCTTGACCTCCTCCCTAGATGGGAGAAGGGTTTCCCCTCTGGTCCTTGGCCTCTATGGCATGGGAGGGGTGAGAGCCCCTCCGAGATTGGATATGTCTCTCTGTCTCTCTCTGTTTCTGCGTTCCCAGATCTGACCTTTCACCGTTTCTTTTATAACCGGAGATCCGTAACTCCGATTGGGCTGAATTTTGGACACGATCTCTATCCGGAAATTAGCTTTCTTGCGGAGAAAGAAGGGCTCCAACCGCCTTACGGGGTGTCCACGAGGGTCTAGGGCGCGCCTGACCCCTAGGGCGCGCCCCCTGCCTCGTGGCCCCCTCGGGCATCGTATTGCGTTGATTCTTCTTCCCAAAAATCATAAATATTCCAAAAAAAATCCGTCAGTTTTTATCCCGTTTGGACTCCGTTTGATATGGATTTTCTGTGAAACAAAAAACATGCAACAGACAGGAACTGGCACTAGGCACTGGATCAATATGTTAGTCCCAAAAATAGTATAAAAAGTTGCCAAAAGTATATGAAAGTTGTAGAATATTGGCATGGAACAATAAAAAATTATAGATACGACGGAGACGTATCAGCATCCCCAAGCTTAATTCTTGCTCGTCCTCGAGTAGGTAAATCATAAAAAAGATAATTTTTGATGTGGAATGCTACCTAGCATAATCTTGATCATGTAATCTAATCATGGCATGAATATTAAGACACGAGTGATTCAAAGCAATAGTCTATCATTTGACATTAAGACAATAATACTTCAAGCATACTAATAAAGCAATCATGTCTTTTCAAAGTAACATGGCCAAAGAAAGTTATCCCTACAAAATCATATAGTCTGGCTATGCTCCATCTTCACCACACAAAAATATTCACATCATGCACAACCCCGATGACAAGCCGAGCAATTGGTTCCTACTTTTTAACGCGCTTCAGCCTTTTCAACCCTCACGCAAAACATGAGCGCAAGCCATGGATATAGCACTATGGGTGGAATAGAATATGATGGTGGTGGTTGTGTGGAGAAGACAAAAAGGAGAAAGTCGCACATCGATGCATCTAATCAACGGGCTATGGAGATGCCCATCAATTGATGTCAATGTGAGGAGTAGGGATTGCCATGCAACGGATGCACTAGAGCTATAAGTATATGAAAGTTCAGACTGAAACTAAGTGGGTGTGCATCCAACTTGCTTGCTCATGAAGACCTAGGGCATTTGAGGAAGCCCATTGTTGGAATATACAAGCCAAGTTCTATAATGAAAATTCCCACTAGTATATGAAAGTGATAACTCAAGAGACTCTCTATATGAAGAACATGGTGCTACTTTGAAGCACAAGTGTGGTAAAAGGATAGTAACATTGCCCCTTTTTCTCTTCTTTTTTTGCGGGCTTCTTTGGCCCCATTTTTTTATTTAGGCTTCTTTGGCCTCTCTTTTTTGGGGGGGGGCAATGCTCTAATAATGATGATCATCACACTTTTATTTACTTACAACTCAACATTACAACTCGATACTAGAACAAAGATATGACTCTATATGAATGCCGCCGGCGGTGTACCGGGATGTGCAATGATCTAGCGTAGAAATGACATCAAAAAACGGACAACCCATGAAAACATCATGCTAGCTATCTTACGATCATGCAAAGCAATATGACAATAAATGCTCAAGTCATGTATATGATGATGATGGAAGTTGCATGGCAATATATCTCGAAATGGCTATGGAAATGCCATAATAGGCAGGTATGGTGGCTATTTTGAGGAAGATATAATGAGGCTTATGTGTGATAGAGCACATCGTATCACGGGGTTTGGATGTACCATCGAAGTTTGCACCAACTCTCGAGGTGAGAAAGGGCAATGCACGGTACCGAAGAGGCTAGCAATGATGGAAGGGTGAGAGTGCGTATAATCCATGGACTCACATTAGTCATAAAGAACTCATATACTTATTGCAAAAGTTTATTAGCCCTCGAAGCAAAGTACTACTACGCATGCCCCTAGGGGGATAGATTGGTAGGAAAAGACCATCGCTCGTCCCCGACCGCCACTCATAAGGAAGACAATCAATAAATACCTCATTCTCCAACTTTGTTACATAACGGTTCACCATACGTGCATGCTACGGGAATCACAAACCTCAACACAAGTATTTCAGTAATCCACAACTACCCACTAGCATGACTCTAATATCACCATCTTTATATCGCAAAACTATTGCAAGGAATCAAACATATCATATTCAGTGATCTACAAGTTTTATGTAGGATTTTATGACTAACCATGTGAATGACCAGTTCCTGTCATCTCTCTAAATAGATATAAGTGAAGCAAAAGAGCATTCTACAAATGGCGGTTTTCTATGTGAAGAGAAAACCCTATGGTGTGATCCACGGGCGCGCTCATATGATGGGCACCAAAGGACAGCAACATAACCACAAGCAAATTAAATCAATCATAGCAATTCATCAACCACCGATAGGACAACGAAAATCTACTCAGACATCATAGGATGGCAACACATCATTGGATAATAATATGAAGCATAAAGCACCATGTTCAAGTAGAGGGTACAACAGGTTGCGGGAGAGTGGACCGCTGTAGATAGAGGGGGGAAGGTGATGGAGATGTTGGTGAAGATGGCGGAGGTGTTGGTGAAGATCGCGGTGATGATGATGGTGGCCACGGCAGCGTTCTGGCGCCACCGGGAGAGAGGGGGAGAGGGGCCCCCTTCTTCTTCTTCTTCCTTGACCTCCTCCCTAGATGGGAGAAGGGTTTCCCCTCTGGTCCTTGGCCTCCATGGCATGGGAGGGGCGAGAGCCCCTCCGAGATTGGATCTGTCTCTCTGTCTCTCTCTGTTTCTGCGTTCCCAGATCTGGCCTTTCACCGTTTCTTTTATAACCGGAGATCCGTAACTCCGATTTGGCTGAATTTTGGACACGATATCTATCCGAAAATTAGTTTTATTGCGGCGAAAGAAGGGCTCCAACCGCCTTACGGGGTGGCCAGGAGGGTCCAGGGCGCGTCTGACCCCCTGGTGCGCGCCCCCTGCCTCGTGGCCCCCTCGGGCATCGTATCGCGTTGATTCTTCTTCCCAAAAATCATAAATATTCCAAAAAAATCTCCATCAGTTTTTATCCCGTTTGGACTCCGTTTGATATGGATTTTCTGCGAAACAAAAAACATGCAACAGACAGGAACTGGCACTGGGCACTAGATCAATATGTTAGTCCCAAAAATAGTATAAAAAGTTGCCAAAAGTATATGAAAGTTGTAGAATATTGGCATGGAACAATAAAAAATTATAGATACGACAGAGACGTATCAGTAGTGTAGGAGAAGAATAAGGCAATCGTACTATGCAGCTTTATGACTTTCACTCAGCCATAGGAGCTTGAATGTGGGGGTTGGTGACCAGCCCCCAGTATGGTGAGATGTTAGGCGAACCCTAGGGCCAAGCATCGATCACTTGATTTGTTCAAATACAAATCCTTCGTAGTACACGGGATAATCTCTAACGATTGTTTGGTCTGAGGACCAATCATCGGATCACCGACCAGTTCTCGCGTATTATGATAGTCAGTTTTCGGCTTTCTCCACTGAGGTACTTGACCGAACGAGGCGGAAGTACAATCGCAGCGGTTCTCCCTTTACCTTCGTAGCCGAACGTGCTGAACGTAAGGAGGTAAACACATGAGCGGGGCAACCCAACTATTGACCCAAGACATAATACGGAAATAGTGCATATAATGCAATATCTGAGACGCCGAACACAGTGGAAAAAGGTGTCCGTCTTTTAGTGTATGGGGCGAGCGTCTAGGCCAAGCCCCTGCTCTAATGACCGGTATATGTACGAAATCCGAAGTGTATGACACTTGGTTGAGGTAGATTCCAGGAGCAGAGAGGAACAAACAGGGAAATATATAGCGTAAACAACTGTAGAAGAACCGTAAAAGGGTTTGTTTTATTTCCAATAAGCTCATGACGTCTAGCCGTACAAATCGAACTACCGAACACAACACCGGAAAGGACAAGTTCCTTTGAAAGATGAAAAAAAATTATAGATGAAAGGTTTACGTAGGACCTTGATGCTTGGGTTCACTCCCGAACTGTGCCCTACTGCACATCTGCGCCTTTGCTACTATTGGAGAGAGCTACTCCATGGGTTGATTGTCCACCGGCGGGTCCTTGAGAGGGAGACTTCAACGGGTCACTATATTGGTGGGGCTTGATGCCAGAGAGGTCCTAGATGGTACATGTTTGTCGTCCGAAGACGCACTATTCCAAGGGCGGTCGAGTCGGACTCTTGGTGATAGACCCCATAGCTGCCATGGTACCTTGAGTGTGGGGTTGTGGTGTCGAGGCACATGGTGAGCTTCTGTAGTGGGTGGGCCATGGGGGCGTATTCCTATGTACGTGGAACATAAGGAGGCCCCTTTGCTGGAGATAGGGCCCGTGCTTGCTTGTTTACCTCTCGTGCCTTGATGACCGGTTGGCACTTCGCCCTTCATATTCGGCCGCCAAGGCCATGGTGTGTTCCTTCATCCAAAGAGAGCGCTCCGTATTGCCATTGGCTGTGATGACGCCTTGTGGTCTGAGCATCTTCAGTTTGAGGTAGGCATAGTGGGGGACAACGTTAAAACGGGCGAAGGCCGTTCGGCCTAGCAGGGCGTGATAGCCAATGCGGAAAGGTGCAATATCAAAGATCAAGTCTTCGCTCCGGAAATTGTCCGGGGAGTTGAACACTACTTCCAAAGTGAGCGTTGATACGTCTCCATCGTATCTAATTTTCCAAACTCTTTTGCCCTTGTTTTGGACTCTAATTGGCATGATTTGAATGAAACTAACTCGGACTGACGTTGTTTCAGTAGAATTGCCATGGTGTTATTTTTGTGCAGAAATCAAAGTTCTTGGATTGACCTGAACATTTACGGAGAATTTTATGCACACTCACTTAGTTTTAAGTTTGAGCTTTCATACACTTACAGCTCTTAGTGCATCTGTTGCATGGCAATCCCTACTCCTCACATTGACATCAATTGATGGGCATCTCCATAGCCCGTTGATTAGCTGCGTCGATGTGAGACTATCTTCATTTTTTGACTTCCCCATATTAATCTCTATCACCGCATTCTATTCCACCCGTAGTGCTATGTCCATGGCTTATGCTCATGTATTGCGTGGGGGTTGAAAAAGCTGAAGCGCGCTAACAAAGTATGAACCAATTGCTTGGCTTGTCATCAGGGTTGTACATGATTTATATTTTGTGTTAAGAAGATGGAGCATGACAAGACTATATGATCTTGTAGGGATAGCATTTTTTAGCATTTTTATTTTGAAAGGCATGATTGTCTATTGGTATGCCCGAGTATTGATGTCTTTATATCAAATTATAGACTATTGCTTTGAATCATTCAGATCTTAATATTCATACCATAAAAGAAAGATTACATGATGAACATGTTAGGTAGCATTCCACATCAAATATTCTATTTTTGTCATTTACCTACTCGAGGACGAGCAGGAATTAAGCTTGGGGATGCTTGATACATCTCCAACGTATCTATAATTTTTTATTGTTCCATGATACTACAGTATCAATCTTGGATGTTTTATATGCATTTATATGTTATTTTATATCATTTTTTGGGACTAACCTATTAACCCAGCACCCAGTGCCAGTTGTTGTTTTTTGCTTGTTTTTGGCTTTTCAGAAAATCAATATCAAATGAAGTCCAAACGTGATGAAACTTTATGGTGATTTTTTTCTGGACCAGAAGGGACCCTTTAAGTTTGGGAGAAGACCAGAAGAGTCACGAGGGAGCGACAAGTTCACTAGGCATGCCCCCTGAGCTTGTGGGCCCCTCGTGGCACCTCTTGACCTAATTCCACCTCTATAAATTTCCAAATAGTTCCAATATACCAGAGAGCCACCTGAAACACTTTTTCTGCTGCCATAAGCTTCTATTCTTCCATGATCCCATCTTGAGGACTTTTTGGTACTCTGCCAGAGGGGCAATCGATCAAGGAGGGCTTCTACGTCATCCTTGTTGCCTTCCGATGATGTGTGAGCATCTCACCACAGACCTACGGGTCCATAGCTAGTAGCTAGATGGCTTCTTCTCTCTCTTTGATCTTCAATACAATGTTCTCCTCGATGTTCTTGGAGCTCTATCTGATGTAATCTTCTTTTGAAGTGTGTTTGTTGGGATCCGATGAATTGTGGGTTTATGATCTGAATATTTATGAATATTAATGGAGTCTTTTCTGAACTTTATTATGCATGATTGTTATAGCTTTGTATTTCTCTCCGATCTATCCGCTTGGTTTGGCCAACTAGATTGATTTATCTTCAGTGGGAGAGGTGCTTTGTGATGGGTTCAATCTTGCGATGCTCTGTATCCCAGTGACAAAGTAGGGGCAAGACACGTATTTGTATTGTTGCCATTAAGGGTAAAACAACGGGGTTTATTCATATTGATTGGGTTTACTTTGTCTACATCATGTCATCTTGCTTTTATACTTGATACCCTAGATGCATGCTGGATAGCGGTCGGTGGGTGGAGTAATAGTAGTAGATGCAGGCAGGAGTCGGTCTACTTGTCTCAGATGTGATGCCTATATAGATGATCATTGCCTTGATTATCGTCATAACTATGTGCTTTTCTATCAATTGTCCCAATAGTAATTTGTTCACCCACCATATGCTATGTGCTCGAGAGAGAACCCTCTAGTGAAAACTATGGCCCCCGGGTCTAATTTTATCATATACAAAAACACAAAAATACCTCGCTGAAATTTTCTATTTTCTTTTATGTTATCTTTGCAATTTATCTATCTACCACTACAAGATTTAGTCCTTGCAAGTAACTGCCAAGAGGATTGACAACCCTCTTGTTTGCGTTGGGTGCAAGTATTTGCTTTTGCATGTGCAGGTGTGTTCACGAGGCTTTGTGTGATCTAAGGGAAATACTTATCTCTATTGTACTGCATCTCCTCTCCTCTTCGGGGAAATCCCAATGCAGCTCACAAGTAGCAGTTGTCAAGTGCTCTTCGGTGAGACCGATGGGTCATCTCGGTGAGAGCGATGCAGATAGGGTTTAGGACAATGACTATATCAGAATGGCTTGGTGACTCCGAGGTGTATTGTTTTGGTGAGTCCAAGATAACATTAGGGTTTGATATAGTGGGAGCTTAAACTGTCTGAGGCTTTTGGAGTTTGATCTTTAAGCACTTGAGCGAAGAACTCATCTTCTGAACCTCATCCCCTTTTGATAGTATTGTCATACATATGGACTCAATGTGATCTTTGATCACTTAAATAAAAAAAGAAAAAGGCTTGAGGCTTGATCCAACAGTTGTCCTTAGCACTTTGAGGGGTGCATTTCCACTTCCCTTGTTATACCTATATTGAAATTTTCCTGAAATATACTCAAGAAGATCATTAGTTCAATGATATGTATGTTGACATAAATTACCAAAACCACCAAGGTATTTGATGAGCTTTGAAGGTGCACTATGAGTATCCCCTTACCAACATTTCAGTGTTTACACTTCCATTTTTCCTTGTGGCTATGTTGACATGAGTCCACTCACAATTTTTCATGATTGGATTAGGGTAGAATTTTCATAGTAACACCAATGAAGCAAGATATCACATTTTTGTTGTCGGCTTGGTGAAAGTTGGACTTTTGATGTTGGTGTAGCTAACCAAACCTAACTATCCACACATAAATCCATGTATTTGCTTGATGAAGAGATGCTTCTTCCATCTAGCAAGGTATTCATTTAGTGTCTATCAAGATTTCGTAGGAAACAAGGCTAAGTGAACACACTAGGCGCGACAGACAAGATAGAGGGATAACGTAATAACTTCAATGTTGTAGAAGGGTTGCTTGTTTGTTGCAGCCATGTGACCATATTTCTTGTTTTGTTCCATCACATTTACATATAACATTCTCTTTCCAATCTTAATACAAAGATGCGCAAATCTTTTGCAGATTTTGCGAAATAATATTTGATGCTTGTAGTGGTCAAGTGAGTCAGGTTACTAAGAATTAGAAAAATGAGCATTGCTTCCTCATGGGATGCCTCCTCCCTCTCAAACATCTAAAATTTACACCTCTATTGAGCCCTTTAAGAATAGTGCTACATCTAAAAAGGGGAACAAATTCCAGTTCTCCATTTCACCCTTGTTTGTGAGATATATGTATCCTTACAAGTAATAGACATATTCATGCTTGTCGAGAGAAATTGTTGCATGTGTATTCCATTCCATCATCTGCATTTTATCTTGTTACCAAAGGTTAACTCACGATGATGATGATCATGCTTTCCTACTACATGTCTACAATTTAAAATCAAGATTGATAAAATGTTATGCTACTTAAACTCATGATCTTCATCTTGCTACTCTTAACTGAATATTCATTGCTACTACTTCCAGTCAAGTAACAAAGTTGTTTGTGGTTTGATGCTTTGAGCTATAAGTGCAGATCAACATATTGCAAGCTCCCAGCTCCACATGGAGTGGCAAACCAGGTCAAAGAAGAGGCAAGAGGCCACATTGATGCAAGTCTTCAAGTTATCAATCACAGTATTTGCATATGGGAATAACGAAGTTGTAGCAGGTTAGCTACAAGTGCTAGCATGGGACTGAGGTCTCTCCTTCGATCCTTCCTTACATTACATGTAGTAATTCTAAACAATGTTCATGCACATCCTTTCTAATTGTGTTTATAGGCTCAATCCTTGTATTTTAACATGTTTATATTATCAATGTGCCACTATGGTAATTTTGTAGAACTAGATGATTGATGTCTACTACGCAACCTTCTCCTTGTAGACTCGTGTTGGGCCTCCAAGCGCAGAGTTTTGTAGGACAGTAGCAAATTTCCCTCAAATGGATGACCTAAGGTTTATGAATCCATGGGAGGTGTAGGATGAAGATGGTCTCTCTCAAACAACCCTGCAACCAAATAACAAAGAGTCTCTTGTGTCCCCAACACACCCAATACAATGGTATATTGTATAGGTGCACTAGTTCGGCGAAGAGATGGTGATACAAGTGCAATATGGATGGTAGATATAGGTTTTTGTAATCTGAAAATATGAAAACAGCAAGGTAGCAAGTGGTAAAAGTGAGCGAAAACAGTATTGCAATGCTTGGAAACAAGGCATAGGGTTCATACATTCACTAGTGCAAGTTCTCTCAACAATGATAACATACTTAGATCATATAAAAATCCCTCAACGTGCAACAAAGATTCGCTCCAAAGTCACTAATAGCGGAGAACAAACGAAGAGATTATTGTAGGGTACGAAACCACCTCAAAGTTATTCTTTTTGATCAATCTATTGGGCTATTCCTTTAAGTGTCACAAACAACCCTAGAGTTCGTACTAAAATAACACCTTAAGACACACATCAAACAAAACCCTAATGTCACCTAGATACTCCAATGTCACCACAAGTATCCGCGGGTTTGATTATACGATATGTATTACACAATCTCAGATTCATCTATTCAAACCAACACAAAGAACTTCAAAGAGTGGCCCAAAGTTTCTACCGGAGAGTCAAGACGAGAACGTGTGCCAATCCCTATGCATAAGTTCACAAGGTCACAGAACCCGCAAGTTGATCACCAAAACATACATCAAGTAGATCACGTGAATATCCCATTGTCACCACACATAAGCACATGCAAGACATACATCAAGTGTTCTCAAATCCTTAAAGACTCAATCCGATAAGATAACTTCAAAGGGAAAACTCAATCCATTACAAGAAGGTAGAGGGGGAGAAACATCATAAGATCTAACTATAATAGCAAAGCTCGTGGTACATCAAGATCGTGCCAAATCAAGAACACGAGAGAGAGAGATCAAACACATATCTACTGGTACATACCCTCAGCCCCGAGGGTGAACTACTCCCTCCTCGTCATGGAGAGCGCCGGGATGATGAAGATGGCCACCGGTGATGATTTCCCCCTCCGGCAGGGTGCCGGAAGGGGCTCCCGATTGGTTTTTCGTGGCTACAGGGGCTTGCAGCGGCGGAACTCCTGATCTAGGTTTATTTCTGGGGGTTTCTATATTTAAAGGAATTTTTGGCATCGAGAAAAGTCAGGGGGGCCCACAAGGCGACGACAAGGGGGGCGCCCCCGGGAGGTAGGGGGCTCCCTCCACCCTTGTGGAGGCCCCATGGCTCTTCTAGCCCAACTCTTTTGCTTCGGGGGCTTCTTCTGGTCCATAAAAAATCACTGTAAATTTTCAGGTCATTTGGACTCCGTTTGATATTCCTTTTCTTTAAAACTAAAAATTAAGGAAAAACATAAACCGGCACTGGGCTCTAGGTTAATAGGTTGGTCCCAAAAATCATATAAAATAGCATATAAATGCATATAAAATATCCAAGATAGATAATATAATAGCATGGAACAATCAAAAAATTTAGATACGTTGGAGACGTATCAAGCATCCCCAAGCTTAATTCCTGCTCGTCCTCGAGTAGGTAAATGATAAAAAAAAATTTATGTGGAATGCTACCTAACATATTTATCCATGTAATTTTATTTATTGTGGCATGAATGTTCAGATCCATAAGATTCAAAACAAAAGTTTAATATTGACATAAAAACAATAATACTTCAAGCATACTAACAAGGCAATTATGTCTTCTCAAAATAACATGGACAAAGAAAGTTATGCCTACAAAATCATATAGTCTGGCTATCCTCCATCTTCATCACATAAAATATTCAAATCATGCGCAACCCCGATGACAAGCCAAGCAATTGTTTCATAATTTTGATGTTCTCAAACTTTTTCAACTTTCACGCAATACATGAGCGTGAGCCATGGAGATAGCACTATAGGTGGAATAGAAGGTGGTTGTGGAGAAGACAAAAAGAAGGAGATAGTCTCACATCAACTAGGCGTATCAACGGGCTATGAAGATGCCCATCAATAGATATGAATGCGAGTGAGTAGGGATTGCCATGCAACGGATGCAATAGAGCTATAAGTTTATGAAAGCTCAAAAAGAAACTGAGTGGGTGTGCATCCAAGTCGCTTGCTCACGAAGACCTATGGCAATTTGAAGAAGCCCATCATTGGAATATACAAGCCAAGTTCTATAATGAAAAATTCCCACTAGTATATGAAAGTGACAACATAGGAGATTCTCTATCATGAAGATCATGGTGCTACTTTGAAGCACAAGTGTGGTAAAAGGATAGTAACATTGCCCCTTGATGTCGCTTGAAGCTACATCGGTTTTTCCTCAAAGAGGAAGGGATGATGCAGCACAACGGCGGTAGGTATTTCCCTCAGATATTAAACCAAGGTTATCGAACCAGTAGGAGAACCAAGCAACACAACGTAAACAGCCCCTGCACACAGATAACAAATCCTCGCAATCCGACGTGTTAAAGGGGTTGTCAATCCCTTCCGGGGTACGGTGCCTCAAGTAGGCAACCGGATGTGAGATAAATTTGTAGTAAATTGATAGATCGAACGCCAAATAAAATAAATAAGGAAAATTGCAGCAAGGTATTTTTGGTTTAATAGATCTGAAAATAAATGCAAGGAAAAAGTAGATCGCAAAGGCAAATAAATGAGAAAGAGACCCGGGGGACGTAGGTTTCACTAGTGGCTTCTCTCGGAAAAATAGCAAACGCTGGGTGAACAAATTACTGTTGGGCAATTGACAAAACTTCAAATACTCATGACGATATCCAGGCAGTGATCATTATATAGGCATCACGTCCAAGATTAGTAGACCGAGTCCTGCCTGCATCTACTACTATTACTCCACACATCGACCGCTATCCAGCATGCATCTAGTGTATTAATTTCATGGGAAAACGGAGTAATGCAATAAGAACGATGACATGATGTACACAAGATCTATCTATGTAGAGATAGACCCCATCATTTTATCCTTAGTAGCAACGATACATACGTGTCGGTTCCCTTTCTATCACTGGGATCAAGCATCATAAGATCGAACCCACTACAAAGCACCTCTTCCCATTGCAAGATAAATAGATCAAGTTGGCCAAACAAAACCCAAATATTGGAGAAGAAATATGAGGCTATAAGAGATCATGCATAAAAGAGATTAAAGAAACTCAAATACTTTCATGGATATAAAAAGATAGATCTAATCATAAACTCAAAGTTCATCGATCCCAACAAACACACCGCAAAAGAGTTGCATCTTATGGATCTCCAAGAGACCATTGTATTAAGAATTCAGAGAGAGATGAAGCCATCTAGCTACTAACTACGGACCCGAAGGTCTACAAAGAACTACTCACGCATCATCGGAGAGGCACCAATGGAGGTGGTGAACCCCATCCGAGATGGTGTCTAGATTGGATCTGGTGGTTCTGGACTCTGCGGTGGCTGGATGAATATTTCATGGACTCCCCCAGGATTCTGGAAAATATTGGGGTATTTATAGAGCAAAGAGGCGGTCCGGGGGCACCCGAGGTGGGCACAACCCACCAGGGCGCGCCTGGGCCTCCTGGCGCACCCTGGTGGATTGTGCCTCCCTCGGGGCACCCCCCAGGCACAGCGAGGGCCCATTATGTTCCTTCTGGTCCAAAAAAATCTCTGTAAAGTTTCGTTGCGTTTGGACTCCGTCTGATATTGATTTCCTGTGATGTAAAAAACATGCAGAAAACAGCAACTGGCACTTGGCACTATGTCAATAGGTTAGTAACAAAAAATGATATAGAATGACTATAAAATAATTATAAAACATCCAAGATTGATAATATAACAACATGGAACAATCAAAAATTATAGATACGTTGGAGACGTATCAGCATCCCCAAGCTTAAATCCTACTCGTCCTCGAGTAGGGAAGTGATAAAAACAGAATTTTTGATGTGGAATGCTGCCTAACATGTCATATCATATTTATTTTCTTTATAGCATGGACATTTGGACTTTTATATTGTTCAAAGCAATAGTCTAGTTTTGACATGATAATTTAAATACTCAAGCGTATCAACAATCAACCATGTCTTTCAAAATATCAACGCTAAAATAAGTTATCCGTAGCCCATCATGCTCAACCATTGATCCATTCTCGCATATTAGTTACACCCAATACTTAAGTACGATCATATTGCCTCCTAGTTGGTGCTTTTATAAGAGAAGATGGAGACTCAAATAAAAATTGCATAAAGTAAAAGAAATGCCCTTCGCGGAGGGAAGTAGGGATTTGTAGAGGTGCCAGAGCTCAAAGCGAAAAACTTAGAGATAAAAACATTTTGGGAGGTGTATCCATCCCACCAACGAAAATGACTTAGAGTTCCCAACACTTTCCATGCTAGATATATCATAGGCGGTTCCCAAACAGAAAATAAAGTTTATTCCTTTTTCAACCATACTTTCACTTTCCATGGCTAGCCGTATCCACGGTTGCCCTCCATACCAACACTTTCCAAGGAATTTATTATTTGACAACATAAAGTAAATTCATGTTTCATTTCGGGACTGGGCATACCTAATACCTTTGCCTTACTCTCGTGCAATGACAAGTGAATAAACACTAATCTTGAGAATAACACATCTAGCATGGAAAATATTAGCCACCCCTCACCGCTCCGCGAGCGAAACAAACACACAAAAGAGAAGTTTATTTTGAAAATTAGAAATAGCACATGCAAATTTGCTTAGAACGACAAAAGAATACCGCATATAGGTAGATATAGTGGACTCATGTGGCAAAACTGGTTTATAGGTTTTTGGCAAGTAGAGATCATACTTAGTGCAAAATGAAGGCTAGCAAAAAGATTGAGAAGCGACTAACCAAGAAATGAATAATCTCATAAGCAAGCATTAAGCATAAATAACACTGAATAATGCACCACAAGTAGGATATAATTTCATTGCATGACTATTGACTTTCGTACTTACATAGGGAATCACAAACCTTAACACCAATATTCTTACTAAAGCCTAATTACTCATCAACATAACTCACATATCACATCATCATATCTCAAAACTATTACTAAGAATCAAGTTTATTTTGTCCAATGATCTTCATGAAAGTTTTTATTATATCCTTCTTGGATATCTATCACTTTGGGACTAATTCATGTGTTGCTTTTCATAAGCTCAAACAAATATAAGTGAAGATCATGAGCATACTTTTTCTTTCTTTCTCCCAAATAAATTTAAGTGAAGCAAGAGAGAATTTCTTGAAATTACTAACTCTCAAATAGATCTAAGTGAAGCAAGAGAGCATTTCTTCAAAAATACTAAGCACACCGTGCTCAAAAAGATATAAGTGAAGCACTAGAGAAAGTCCATTGCTCATAAAAATTTAAGTGAAGCATAGAGAGCAATTCTAACAAGTCATGACATAATTTTGGCTCTCCCAAATAGGTGTGTCTAGGAAGGGATCAATATTTAAAACACAAAATAAAACAAGCAAAGACTCAAATCATACAAGACGCTCCAAGCAAAACACATATCATGTGACGAATAAAAATATAGCTTCGAGTAAAATACCGATGGTCGTTAGAAGAAAGAGGGGATGCCACTCGGGGGCATCCCCAAGCTTAGTTGGTTGCTCATTTCTGGATAATAGCTTGGGATGCCGGGGCATCCCCAAGCTTAGGCTCTTCTATCCTTTATTCCTTCATCCATCGTAAGATAACCCAAAACTTGAAAACTTCAATCACACAAAACTCAACAAAACCTTCATGAGATCTGTTAGTAAAAGAAAGCAAATCACTACTATAAGTATTGTACCAAACCAATTCGTATTTTTTTTTGCATTATATATACTGTATTCCAACTTTTCTATGGCAAAAACTCATCAAAGAAAACCATAGAGCCATCAAAATAAGCACACAACACAAAGAAAACAGAATCTGTCAATACAGAACAGTCCGTAGCAATCTGACTATTTCAAAAACTTCTGGGACTCCAATTTTTTTGAAAAATTAGGACGACCTGAGAAATTTGTATATTAATCTTCTGCAAAAAGAGTTGGCATTTTATCACGCTCTGGTAAAAAATAAGAATTGTTTTCGTGAGTGCAAAAGTTTCTGTTTTTTAGCAAGATCAAACAACTATCACCCAAGAAGATCCTAAAGGCTTTACTTGGCACAATCACTAATTAAAACACGAAAAACACAATCATCAGTAGCATAATTGTTTTAACACTCAAGAACAGAAAGCAAAGAGCAAAAATAAATTTTATTCATTGGGCTGCCTCCCAACAAGCGCTATAGTTTTACGCCCTTAGCTAGGCATAAAGCAAGGATCTAAGTTTTGTCGTCTTTAGTTAGAGATCCATAAGATGCTCTCATGATTGATTCATAAGGTGGCCTAATTCTTGTTCTAGGGAAGTGTTCCATACCCTTCCTCAAAGTAAATTGGAACTTAATATTGCCTTCTTTCATATCAATCACGGCACCGATAGTGCGTAAAAACTGTCTACCAAGAATAATTGGACAAGACGGATTGCAATCAATATTAAGAACAATAAAATCTATGGGCACAGAATTCCTATTTGCAAGAATAAGAACATCATTAATTCTTCCCATAGGCTTTTTAATGGTAGAATCCGCCAAGTGCAAATTGAAAGAACATTCTTCAAGATCGGTAAGACCAAGTGTAGGGGAACACAGCAGAAAACAAAAAATTTCTGACCTACGCACCAGCCGAGGACCACTATGGAGACTGCATACATGGTTTGATCTTTTTCGTTACCGACTCGTAGCGCAGCGGGAAGTAGAGTCGATGACGATCGGCGGTGCAGATCCCCGCAGCTAGGATTTACAACCTCCCAACCGCGAGGATGTATACCCTCATCTGCTCCTCAGACAGCCCTCCGGGAGGCGGTCGAACAGCCCCCCGGACGGTGTCGCGGACAGCCCTTCGGGAGGACCTTCGAAACTTGAACGGTCACTCGGACAGCCCTTCGGGAGGACCTTCGAAACTCGGACGGTCACACGGACAGCCCTTCGGGAGGCACTCACGAACTAAGACCGAAACTACGATCTCTCTACAGAGTTGCACACATACGGTGTCATCTATCCGGCAGGGCTTCACCGTCCAGAACTAGTTCCTGCCGGAACCCAGACAGCCTTACGGCTCTACGAAACTCTTTTCGTGGGAGGGAGAGAAGAAGCCAGATAATGCATGGCATGTGTATGAGAGCAAGGGATGAGTGTGGAGGGCTGCCCCTCCACCTCTATTTATAGGAAATCCCAAGGGGGTAGGGTAGTTTCACAAAAAACCCAAAATGCACATGAATGAAGTCCTTCCACAAGGACCTAGGAGTGAAACCAAGGAACAAGAGGGTCCCCAAGGGGGGATACCCCATGTGGCCGGCCACACCCCCATGAGGGGCCCAAAAAATGGCTCCTATCCATCCATGTCATCCCCAAGATCTTTTGGAGCAAAGCCCCAAAAGGTGGCTTTCCATAAAGTAACCATAAAGCTGATTTTCACTATTCACGACGACATTTTTCAGCGTCTGATCGAACTGAAAATATTTATGTGGGCTAAGAACATTTCCAGTACCCACTAAAATGATTTTCAACGCGTTCCGAAACAATTCCGGTTTTAGTGATTTTCATCTGCGAAACGCATCTGAAGTGGCTCCGGCAGCTCCGGAACATTTCCGGTTTTTATCTCAGAAAATTCCAAAAAGCTTCCAGAATGATTCTGGCATCCTCCAAGAATTATCAGGCATGTGCCGAAACCAATTTTACTTAATGGTGTATCCCGAAACAACTTTTCGGTATCATCGAAACTTATCCGATGACCTCTCTCTGCGGTACGATTCCGCTGTCCGAAACTTTTCGGTGTCCGAAACTTTTTCGGTGATTTTCTCTCAGACTCCCTGTCTAGTATTCAGCAGATAGATGACCCTTAAGCGTGTGACCCTATAGGTTCGGTGAAGTATAGACATGACCCGGAACCCCTTCCGATCAATGATCAACATCGGAGCCGTGGACACCCATATTGACCCCTATACCCACACGAATAAATATTCGAGTGAACCTCCAGTTGCCGTGTGCTATTCCTGTTGCTTCGCGATATGTTACAAATACCCGAGGTGAGACATGTTGGCATTCCCGTGGATCAACAACTTGTCCACTATGCTAGTTACCTCGTTACCGATATTGTTCTCTTTTCTCGTTATCGTGTTCCGGCATCCCCGTGATCAAATCACAAAGTGTCTGGCCAGACGATGATGGATACCGTAACACCGAGAGGGCCCAGAGATATCTCTCCATCGTCGGAGGAGCAAATCCCAATCTTGAGCTATCAAGTTACTTGACACACTTTTCCATGAACCCGTAAGCCGCCGTAATAGCCACCCATTTACGGATGACGTTTAACAAACCCCAAAGTTCATGAAGCAAGCATGAAGAAACTCGATACTCTCATGGTCTAAGGAATCATGCAAACGTTAACCATCTCTGTGTTATGTACCAATAAACTTGTGACGAATGAATCTCATAGCATAACATCATGCCGGGTCGATTCAACACAAATGTTCTCTTAACATTATGCCCTCAAGGTTGCTGACATAGACATGCCCATGATCAGGAAAACATAACCATCATGCAACACTTGAGCTAGTCTTAGAGGCCAGACTAGGAATACATTTTACCGTTTATTATTCCACACGTGCATATGAGTCTTCCTCCGAGCCTCGTGGTTATTGCAGACTCGAGAACCATAGCAGTTATAGCATGGAACATAAACATAATTATGAACTCGGAGATAAACAATATCATTTATTATTGCCTCTAGGGCATATCTCCTACACCAAGCACATCACATAAAGATTTTGGAATTGTAGAAACACTAGCACCCAAGTCACACAAAGCAAAACACTCATAATTTTCAATCTTGACTTTGATAGTAGGTTCCCATTCATCATGCAATTTTCTAGGAATTGAAACTTCTAATTTCAATTTTCTTCAAAAGCTTTCATCATAGCATCAACAATATGTTTAGTAAAAGCTTTATTTTGTTCATAAGCATGGGGTGAATTTATCATGGATTACAACAAAGAAATACAATCAATAAAAGAGCAACTATCATAATTAAAGTCTTTGTAATCCGAAAGAGTGGGCACATCACTAGCTAAAGTTTTGACCTCTTCAAACCCACTTCCATCAGTTTACTCAACAAGATTTCCACCCTCCGAAATATTGGGACGCCTTCTACCTAAAGTTGACTCTTCTCCAGTCCCTTTTTTCATCAATCTTAACTTTACTTAACAAGGAATCAATAGAAGAAACACCAATCATTTTAAGATCTTCATCACTTTTATCCTCTAACGAGATTGGTTTGGCGGCCATTTGATTTACTAAGGTAGCTTGTGCATCGGATATTTTTCCTAGCAAACTTTCGGCAAAAGCATACTTAGATTGGAGATTGCAAACTTCTCTACTAATATCATCAAGTTGTTTTGTAATAGCATCTAGCACAACGGAGTGCTCCTTAAGTTCTTCAGTAAAATATTTATTACGCTCAAATTGTGTAGTCATATATTCCTTAGTACTTTTCTCAATTTCAAGCAAAATATTTGGGTAAGGAACATCATAATATTTTCTTTGAGGCATCATGGCTACGCAAACAAGAATGCACACAAAAACAGATCCGGCAAGAAAACGGCGAACGAAAAAGAGGGGCGAATAAAACGGTAAATTTTTGTGAACCGGGGGAGAGGAAAATGGCAAATAATGTAAATTGCAAGGAGATGAGATTTGTGATTAGGAACCTGGTATATGTTGAAGATCCTCCTCGGCAACGACGCGAGAAATTCCTTTTGATGTTGCTTGAAGCTACGTCAGTTTTTCCCCAAAGAGGAAGGGATGATGCGGCACAGCGGCGGTAGGTATTTCCCTCAGATATGAAAACGAGGTTATCGAACCAGTAGGGGAACCAAGAAACACAACGTAAACAACCCCTGCACACAGATAACAAATCCTCGCAACCTGACGTGTTAAAGGGGTTGTCAATCCCTTCCGGGGTATGGCGCCTCAAGTAGGCAAACAGACGTGAGATAAATTTGTAGTAAGTTGATAGATCAAACGCGAAATAAAATAAATAAGGAAAAATTGCAGCAAGGTATTTTTGTATTTTTTGTTTAATAGATCTGAAAATAAATGCAAGGAAAAAGTAGATCGCAAAGGCAAATAAATGAGAAAGAGACCCCGGGGCCGTAGGTTTCACTAGTGGCTTCTCTCGAGAAAAATAGCAAACGGTGGGTGAACAAATTACTGTTGGGAAATTGACAAAACTTCAAATACTCATGACGATATCCAGGCAATGATCATTACATAGGCATCACGTCCAAGATTAGTAGATCGACTCCTGCCTGCATCTACTACTATTACTCCACACATCGACCGCTATCCAGCATGCATCTAGTGTATTAAGTTCGTGGAAAAATGGAGTAATGCAATAAGAATGATGACATGATGTAGAAAAGATCTATCTATGTAGAGATAGACCCCATCGTTTTATCCTTAGCAGCAACGATACATACGTGTCCGTTCCCTTTCTGTCACTGGGATCAAGCACCGTAAGATCGAACCCACTACAAAGCACTTCTTCCCATTGCAAGATAAATAGATCAAGTTGGCCAAACAAAACCCAAATATCGGAGAAGAAATACGAGGCTATAAGAGATCATGCATAAAAGAGATTAAAGAAACTCAAATACTTTCATTGATATAAAAATATAGATCTGATCATAAACTCAAAGTTCATCGATCCCAACAAACACAACGCAAAAGAGTTACATCATATGGATCTCCTAGAGACCATTGTATTAAGAATTCAGAGAGAGAGAGAGAGAGATGAAGCCATCTAGCTACTAACTACGGACCCGAAGGTCTACAAATAACTACTCACGCATCATCGGAGAGGCACCAATGGAGGTGGTGAATCCCATCCGAGATGGTGTCTAGATTGGATCTGGTGGTTCTGGACTCTGCAGCGGCTGGATGAATATTTCGTGGACTCCCCCAGGGTTATGGAAATATTGGGGTATTTATAGAGCAAAAAGGCGGTCCGGGGGGCACCCTAGGTGGGCACAACCCACTAGGGCGCGCCTGGGCCTCCTGGCGCGCCCTGGTGGGTTGTGCCTCCCTCGGGGCACCCCCTAGGCGCAGCTAGGGCTCATTACGTTCCTTCTGGTCTAAAAAAATGTCCGTAAAGTTTTGTTGCATTTGGACTCCGTCTGATATTGATTTCCCGCGATGTAAAAAACATGCAGAAAACAGCAACTTGCACTTGGCACTATGTCAATAGGTTAGTACCAAAAAATGATATGAAATGACTATAAAATCGTTATAAAACATCCAAGATTGATAATATAACAGCATGGAACAATCAAAAATTATAGATACGTTGGAGACGTATCACCCTTCTCTCTTTTCTCTCATTTTTTTATTTGGGCCTTCTCTCATTTTTTTGGCCTCTTTTTATTCGTCCGGAGTCTCATCCCGACTTGTGGGGAATCATAGTCTCCATCATCCTTTCCTCACATGGGACAATGCTCTAATAATGAAGATCATCACACTTTTATTTACTTACAACTTAAGAATTACAACTCGATACTTAGAACAACATATGACTCTATATGAATGCCTCCGGCGGTGTACCGGGATGTGCAATGAATCAAGAGTGACAGGTATGAAAGAATTATGAATGGTGGCTTTGTCACAAATACGCTGTCAACTACATGATCATGCAAAGCAATATGACAATGATGAAGCATGTCATAATAAATGGAACGATGGAAAGTTGCATGGCAATATATCTCGGAATGGCTATGGAAATGCCATAATAGGTAGGTATGGTGACTGTTTTGAGGAAGGTATATGGTGGGTGTATGGTACCGACGAAAGTTGTGTGGTACTAGAGAGGTTAGCAATGGTGGAAGGGTGAGAGTGCGTATAATCTATGGACTCAACATTAGTCATAAAGAAATCACATACTTATTGCAAAAATCTATTAGTTATCGAAACGAAGTACTACGCGCATGCTCCTAGGGGGATAGATTGGTAGGAAAAGACCATCGCTCGTCCCTGACCGCCACTCATAAGGAAGACAATCAATAAATAAATCATGCTCCGACTTCATCACATAACAGTTCACCATATGTGCATGCTACGGGAATCACAAACTTTAACACAAGTAGTTCTACAATCCACAATTACTCACTAGCATGACTCTAATATCACCATCTTTATATCTCAAAACAATCATAAGGAATCAAACTTCTCATAGTATTCAATGCACTTAATTAATATGAAAGTTTTTATTATATCCCTCTTGAAGGCCCATCATATTAGGACTAAATTCATAACCTAATCAAATTACCATGTTGTTTAGAGACTCTCAAAATAATATAAGTGAAGCATGAGAGTTCATCAATTTCTTCAAAACAAAACCACCACCGTGCTCTAAAAAGATATAAGTGAAGCACTAGAGCAAATGACAAACTACTCCAAAAGATATAAGTGAAGATTAATGAGTAGTCGAATAATTATGTAACTGTGTGAAGACTCCTTCTCATAAATACAATTTCAGATCTTAAGTACTTTATTCAAACAACAAGCAAAACAAAATAAAATGACATTGCAAGGATAGCACATATCATGTGAAGAAGCAAAAACTTAGGCTCAACCAAAACTGACCGATAGTTGTTGAAGAAGAAAGGTGGGATACTGATACGTCTCCAACGTATCTATAATTTTTGATTGTTCCATGCTATATTATATTCTGTTTTGGACATTAATGGGCTTTATTATACACTTTTATATTATTTTTGGGACTAACCTATTAACCGGAGGCCCAGCCCAGAATTGCTGCTTTTTTGCCTATTTTAGAGTTTCGCAGAAAAAGAATATCAAACGGAGTCCAAACGGAATGAAACCTTCAGGAACGTGATTTTCGGAACGAACGTGATCCAAAGGACTTGGACCCTACGTCAAGACATCAACCAGGAAGGCACGAGGTTGGGGGGCGCGCCTACCCCCTGGGCGCGCCCTCCACCCTCGTGGGGCCCACGTTGCTCCACCGACGTACTTCTTCCTCCTATATATACCTACGTACCCCCAAACTACCAGATACGGAGCCAAAAACCTAATTCCACCGCCGCAACCTTCTGTACCCGTGAGATCCCATCTTGGGGCCTTTTCAGGAGCTCCACCAGAGGGGGCATCGATCACGGAGGGCTTCTACATCAACACCATAGCCTCTCCGATGATGTGTGAGTAGTTTACCTCAGACCTTCGGGTCCATAGTTATTAGCTAGATGGCTTCTTCTCTCTCTTTGGATCTCAATACAAAGTTCTCCATGATTATCATGGAGATCTATTCGATGTAATCTTCTTTTGCGTTGTGTTTGTTGAGACCGATGAATTGTGGGTTTATGATCAAGTTTATCTATGAACAATATTTGAATCTTCTCTGAATTCTTTTATGTATGATTGGTTATCTTTGCAAGTCTCTTCGAATTATCAATTTGGTTTGGCCTACTAGATTGATCTTTCTTGCAATGGGAGAAGTGCTTAGCTTTGGGTTCAATCTTGTGGTGTCCTTTCCCAGTGACAGTAGGGGAAGCAAGGCACGTATTGTATTGTTGCCATCAAGGATAACAAGATGGGGTTTATATCATATTGCATGAGTTTATCCCTCTACATCATGTCATCTTACTTAAAGCGTTACTCTGTTCTTATGAACTTAATACTCTAGATGCATGCTGGATAGCGGTCAATGTGTGGAGTAATAGTAGTAGATGCAGGCAGGAGTCGGTCTACTTGTCGCGGACGTGATGCCTATATACATGATCATACCTAGATATTCTCATAACTATGCTCAATTCTGTCAATTGCTCAACAGTAATTTGTTCACCCACCGTAATGCTTATGCTCTCGAGAGAAGCCACTAGTGAAACCTATGGCCCCCGGGTCTATCTTCCATCATATTATTCTTCCAACACTTAGCTATTTTTATTGCCTTTTATTTTACTTTGCATCTTTATCATAAAAATACCAAAAATATTATCTTATCATATCTATCAGATCTCACTCTCGTAAGTGACTGTGAAGGGATTGACAACCCCTTTATTGCGTTGGTTGCGAGGATTATTTGTTTGTGTAGGTGCGAGGGACTCGTGCGTGGCCTCCTACTGGATTGATACCTTGGTTCTCAAAAACTGAGGGAAATACTTACGCTGCTTTACTGCATCACCCTCTCCTCTTCAAGGGAAAACCAATGCAGTGCTCAAGAGGTAGCAAGAAGGATTTTTGACGCCGTTGCCGGGGAGTCTACGCAAAAGTCAACATACCAAGTACCCATCACAAACCCTTATCTCCCGCATTACATTATTTGCCATTTGCCTCTCGTTTTCCTCTCCCCCACTTCACCCTTGCCGTTTTATTCGCCCTCTCTTTTTCGTTCGCCTCTTTTTCGCTTGCTTCTTGTTTGCTCGTGTGTTGGATTGCTTGCTTGTCACGATGGCTCAAGATAATACTAAATTGTGTGACTTTACCAATACCAACAACAATGATTTTCTTAGCACTCCGATTGCTCCTCTTACCGATATTGAATCTTGTGAAATCAATACTGCTTTACTTAATCTTGTCATAAAGATCAATTCGCCGACCTTCCTAGTGAAGATGCCGCTACCCATCTAAATAGCTTTGTTGATTTGTGTGATATGCAAAAGAAGAAAGATGTGGATAATGATATTGTTAAAATGAAGCTATTTCCTTTTTCGCTTAGAGATCGTGCTAAAGCTTGGTTTTCGTCTTTGCCTAAAAATAGTATTGATTCTTGGAATAAGTGCAAAGATGCTTTTATCTCTAAGTATTTTCCTCCCGCTATGATCATCTCTCTTAGAAACGATATTATGAATTTTAAGCAACTTGATCATGAACATGTTGCACAAGCTTGGGAGAGGATGAAATTAATGATACGTAATTGCCCTACTCATGGTTTGAATTTGTGGATGATTATACAAAAATTTTATGTCGGATTGAATTTTGCTTCTAGAAATCTTTTAGATTCGGCCGCGGGAGGCACTTTTATGGAAATCACTTTAGGAGAAGCTACTAAACTTTTATATAATATTATGGTTAATTATTCTCAATGGCACACTGAAAGATCTACTAATAAAAAGGTGCATGCGATAGAAGAAATTAATGTTTTGAATGGAAAGATGGCTGAACTTATGAAATTATTTGCTACTAAAAGTGTTTCTTCTGATCCTAATGATATGCCTTTGTCTACTTTGATTGAGAATAATAATGAATCTATGGATGTGAATTTTGTTGGTAGGAATAATTTTGGTAACAACGCGTATAGAGGAAACTTTAATCCTAGGCCGTATCCTAGTAATTCCTCTAATAATTATGGTAATTCCTACAACAATTCTTATGGAAACTTTAATAAGATGCCTTCTGAATTTGAGACTAGTGTTAAGGAGTTTATGAATTCGCTAAAGAATTTCAATGCTTTGCTTGAAAAAAAAATTGCTTAAAGTTGATGAATTGGCTAGGAACGTTGATAGAATTTCTCTTGATGTTGATTCCTTGAAACATAGATCTATTCCACCTAAGCATGATATCAATGAGTCTCTCAAAGCCATGAGAATTTTCATTGATGAGTGCAAAGAAAGAACCGCTAGGATGCGTGCTAAGAAAGATTGCTTTGTGAAGGCGTGTTCTTCTAGTTTCTATGAAAATAAAGATGAAGATCTAAAAGTTTGTTGGAAATATGCCCTAGAGGCAATAATAAATGGTTATTATTATATTTCTTTGTTCATGATAATTGTCTATTGTTCATGCTATAATTGTGTTATCCGGAAATCGTAATACATGTGTGAATACATAGACCACAACGTGTCCCTAGTAAGCCTCTAGTTGACTAGCTCGTTGATCAACAGATAATCATGGTTTCCTGACTATGGACATTGGATGTCGTTGATAACGGGATCCATCATTAGGAGAATGATGTGATGGACAAGACCCAATCCTAAGCATAGCATAAAAGATCGTGTAGTTTCGTTTGCTAGAGCTTTTCCAATGTCAAGTATCTTTTCCTTAGACCATGAGATCGTGCAACTCCCGGATACCGTAGGAGTGCTTTGGGTGTGCCAAACGTCACAACGTAACTGGGTGACTATAAAGGTGCACTACGGGTATCTCCGAAAGTGTCTGTTGGGTTGGCACGGATCGAGACTGGGATTTGTCACTCCGTGTGACGGAGAGGTATCTCTGGGCCCACTCGGTAATGCATCATCATAATGAGTTCAATGTGACTAAGGCGTTAGTCACAGGATCATGCATTACGGTACGAGTAAAGAGACTTGCCGGTAACGAGATTGAACAAGGTATTGGGATACCGACGATCGAATCTCGGGCAAGTAACATACCGATTGACAAAGGGAATTGTATACGGGATTGATTGAATCCTCGACATCGTGGTTCATCCGATGAGATCATCGTGGAACATGTGGGAGCCAACATGGGTATCTAGATCCCGCTGTTGGTTATTGACCGGAGAGGCGTCTCGGTCATGTTTGCATGTCTCCCGAACCCGTAGGGTCTACACACTTAAGGTTCGGTGACGCTAGGGTTGTAGAGATATGAGTATGCGGAAACCCGAAAGTTGTTCGGAGTCCCGGATGAGATCCCGTACGTCATGAGGAGTTCCGGAATGGTCCGGAGGTGAAGAAAATTATATAGGAAGTCAAGTTTCGGCCACCGGGAAAGTTTCGGGGGTTATCGGTATTGTACCGGGACCACCGGAAGGGTCCCGGGGGTCCACCGGGTGGGGCCACCTATCCCGGAGGGCCCCATGGGCTGAAGTGGGAAGGGAACCAGCCCCTAGTGGGCTGGGGCGCCCCCCATGGGCCTTCCCCCTGCGCCTAGGGTTGGAAACCCTAGGGTGGGCGGCGGGCGCCCCACTTGCCTTGGGGGGCAAGTCTCCCCCCTGGCCGTCGCCCCCCCCATCCAGATGGGTTCTGGCCGGCGCCCCCCCTCCCAGGGGGCCTATATAAAGGGGGGAGGGAGGGCAGTATTATTACAGCCTTGGGCGCCTCCCTCCTCCCCTCCTACACCTCTCCCTCTCGCAGAAGCTCGGCGAAGCCCTGCCGAGACCCGCTACATCCACCACCACGCCGTCGTGCTACTGGATCTCCATCAACCTCTCCTTCCCCTTGCAGGATCAAGAAGGAGGAGACGTCGCTGCACCGTACGTGTGTTGAACGCGGAGGTGCCGTCCGTTCGGTACTCGGTCATCGGTGATTTGAATCACGGCGAGTACGACTCCGTCAACAACGTTCATTGGAACGCTTCCGCTCGCAATCTACAAGGGTATGTAGATGCACTCCTTTCCCCTCGTTGCTAGTATACTCCATAGATGGATCTTGGTGAGCGTAGGAAAATTTTAAAATTATGCTACGAACCCCTACAGTGGCATCATGAGCCAGGCCTATGCGTAGTTACTATGCACGAATAGAACACAAAGCAGTTGTGGGCGTTGATGTTGCCAATTCTTCTTGCCGCTACTAGTCGTATCTTGTTTCGGCGGTATTGTGGGATGAAGCGGCCCGGACCGACCTTACACGTACGCTTACGTGAGACAGGTTCCACCGACTGACATGCACTAGTTGCATAAGGTGGCTAGCGGGTGTCTGTCTCTCCTACTTTAGTCGGAACGGATTCTATGAAAAGGGTCCTTATGAAGGGTAAATAGAAATTGGCAAATCACGTTGTGGTCATACGTAGGTAAGAAACGTTCTTGCTAGAAACCTACAAACCACGTAAAAACTTGCAACAACAATTAGAGGACGTCTAACTTGTTTTTGCAGCAAGTGCTATGTGATGTGATATGGCCAGAAGATGTGATGAATGATATATGTGATGTATGAGATTGATCATATTCTTGTAATAGGAATCACGACTTGCATGTCGATGAGTATGACAACCGGCAGGAGCCATAGGAGTTGTCTTTATTATTTTGTATAACCTGCGTGTCATTGAATAACGCCATGTAAATTACTTTACTTTGTTGCTAAACGCGTTAGCCATAGAAGTAGAAGTAATCGTTGGCGTGACGACTTCATGAAGACACAATGATGGAGATCATGGTGTCATGCCGGTGACGAAGATGATCATGGTGCCCCGAAGATGGAGATCAAAGGAGCAAATTGATATTGGCCATATCATGTCACTATTTGATTGCATGTGATATTTATCATGTTATGCATCTTATTTGCTTAGAACGACGGTAGTAAGTAAGATGATCCCTTATAATAATTTCAAGAAAGTGTTCCCCCTAACTGTGCACCGTTGCGAAGGTTCGTTGTTTTGAAGCACCACATGATGATCGGGTGTGATAGATTCTAACGTTCGAATACAACGGGTGTTGACGAGCCTAGCATGTACAGACATGGCCTCGGAACACACGCAATACACTTAGGTTGACTTGACGAGCCTAGCATGTACAGACATGGCCTCGGAACACGGAGGACCGAAAGGTCGAGCATGAGTCGTATAGAAGATACGATCAACATGGAGATGTTCACCGATCTTGACTAGTCCGTCTCACGTGATGATCGGACACGGCCTAGTTAAACTCGGATCATGTTTCACTTAGATGGCTAGAGGGATGTCTATCTGAGTGGGAGTTCATTGAGTAATTTGATTAGATGAACTTAATTATCATGAACTTAGTCTAAAATCTTTACACTATGTCTTGTAGATCAAATGGCCCACGTTGTCCTCAGTTTCAACGCGTTCCTAGAGAAAACCAAGCTGAAAGATGATGGCAGCAACTATACGGACTGGGTCCGGAACCTGAGGATCATCCTCATAGCAGCCAAGAAAGATTATGTCTTAGAAGCACCGCTAGGTGAAGCACCAATCCCAGAGAACCAAGACGTTATGAACGCTTGGCAGCAGCGTGCTGATGATTACTCCCTCGTTCAGTGCGGCATGCTTTACAGCTTAGAACCGGGTCTCCAAAAGCGTTTTGAGAAACATGGAGCATATGAGATGTTCGAGGAGCTGAAAATGGTTTTCCAAGCTCATGCCCGGGTCGAGAGATATGAAGTCTCCAACAAGTTCTTCAGCTGTAAAATGGAGGAGAATAGTTCTATTAGTGAGCACATACTCAGAATGTCTGGGTTGCACAACCGCTTGTCTCAGCTGGGAGTTAATCTCCCGGATGATGCGGTCATTGACAGAATCCTTCAGTCGCTTCCACCAAGCTACAAGAGCTTTGTGATGAACTTCAATATGCAGGGGATGGAAAAGACCATTCCCGAGGTATATTCAATGCTGAAATCAGCGGAGGTGGAGATCAGAAAAGAACATCAAGTGTTGATGGTGAATAAAACCACTAAGTTCAAGAAGGGCAAGGGTAAGAAGAACTTCAAGAAGGACGGCAAGGGAGTTGCCGCGCCCGGTAAGCCAGTTACTGGGAAGAAGTCAAAGAATGGACCCAAGCCTGAAACTGAGTGCTTTTATTGCAAGGGAAGTGGTCACTGGAAGCGGATCTGCCCCAAATACTTAGCGGACAAGAAGGCCGGCAACGCCAAAGGTATATGTGATATACATGTAATTGATGTGTACCTTACCAGTACTCGCAGTAGCTCCTGGGTATTTGATACCGGTGCGGTTGCTCATATTTGTAACTCAAAACAGGAACTACGGTATAAACGGAGACTGGCAAAGGACGAGGTGACGATGCGCGTCGGGAATGGTTCCAAGGTTGATGTGATCGCCGTCGGCACGCTACCTCTGCATCTACCTACGGGATTAGTTTTAAACCTCAATAATTGTTATTTAGTGCCAGCTTTGAGCATGAACATTGTATCTGGATCTCGTTTAATTCGAGATGGCTACTCATTTAAATCCGAGAATAATGGTTGTTCTATTTATTTGAGAGATATGTTTTATGCTCATGCCCCGCTGGTCAATGGTTTATTTTTGATGAATCTCGAACGTGATGTTACACATGTTCATAGTGTGAATACCAAAAGATGTAAAGTTGATAACGATAGTCCCACATACTTGTGGCACTGCCGCCTTGGTCACATTGGTGTCAAGCGCATGCAGAAGCTCCATGCAGATGGACTTTTGGAGTCTCTTGATTACGAATCATTTGACACGTGCGAACCATGCCTCATGGGTAAGATGACCAAGACTCCGTTCTCCGGAACAATGGAGCGAGCAACCAACTTATTGGAAATCATACATACCGATGTGTGCGGTCCAATGAGTGTTGAGGCTCGCGGAGGATATCGTTATGTTCTCACTCTCACTGATAATTTAAGTAGATATGGGTATGTCTACCTAATGAAACACAAGTCTAAAACCTTTGAAAAGTTCAAGGAATTTCAGAGTGAAGTTGAGAATCAACGTGACAGGAAAATAAAATTCTTACGATCAGATCGTGGTGGAGAATATTTAAGTCACGAGTTTGGTGCACACTTAAGGAAATGTGGAATAGTTTCACAACTCACGCCGCCTGGAACACCTCAAAGAAATGGTGTGTCCGAACGTCGTAATCGCACTCTATTGGATATGGTGCGATCTATGATGTCTCTTACCGATTTACCGCTCTCATTTTGGGGCTATGCTTTAGAGACTGCCGCATTCACTTTAAATAGGGCTCTGTCGAAATCCGTTGAGACGACACCGTATGAATTATGGTTTGGGAAGAAACCTAAGCTGTCGTTTCTAAAAGTTTGGGGATGCGATGCTTATGTCAAGAAACTTCAACCTGAAAAGCTCGAACCCAAGTCGGAAAAATGCGTCTTCATAGGGTACCCTAAGGAAACGATTGGGTATACCTTCTACCTCAGATCCGAAGGCAAGATCTTCGTTGCCAAGAACGGGTCCTTTCTGGAGAAGGAGTTTCTCTCGAAAGAATTGAGTGGGAGGAAAGTGGAACTTAATGAGGTGATAGTCACCCCTTCCGTGCCGGAAAGTAGCGCAGCGCGGGAAGATGTTCCTGTGGTGCCTACATCGACTGGGGAGGAAGTTAATGATGATGATCATGAAGCTTCGGATCAAGTTGCCACTGAACTTCATAGGTCCACAAGGACACGTTCCGCACCAGAGTGGTACGGCAACCCTGTCCTGGAAATCATGTTGTTAGACAATGGTGAACCTTCGAACTATGAAGAAGCGATGGTGGGCCCGGATTCCGAGAAATGGCTAGAAGCCATGAAATCCGAGATAGGATCCATGTATGAAAATGGAGTATGGACTTTGACTGACTTGCCCGATGATCGGCGAGCCATAGAAAATAAATGGATCTTTAAGAAGAAGACGGACGCGGATGGTAATGTGACCATCTACAAAGCTCGACTTGTCGCTAAGGGTTATCGACAAGTTCAAGGGGTTGACTACGATGAGACTTTCTCACTCGTAGCGAAGCTGAAGTCCGTCCGAATCATGTTAGCAATTGCCACATACTATGATTATGAGATATGGCAGATGGACGTCAAAACGGCATTCCTTAATGGCTTCCTTAAGGAAGAGTTGTATATGATGCAGCCGGAAGGTTTTGTCGATCCTAAGAATGCTAACAAAGTATGCAAGCTCCATCGCTCAATCTATGGGCTGGTGCAAGCATCTCGGAGTTGGAACATTCGCTTTGATGAGATGATCAAAGCGTTTGGGTTTACACAGACTTATGGAGAAGCCTGTGTTTACAAGAAAGTGAGTGGGAGCTCTGTAGCATTTCTCATATTATATGTGGATGACATATTATTGATGGGAAATGGTATAGAATTCTTGGAAAGTATAAAGGCCTATTTGAATAAGTGTTTTTCAATGAAGGACCTTGGAGAAGCTGCTTATATATTAGGCATCAAGATCTATAGAGATAGATCAAGACGCCTCATTGGTCTTTCATAGAGTACATACCTTGACAAGATATTGAAGAAGTTCAATATGGATCAGTCCAAGAAGGGGTTCTTGCCTGTATTGCAAGGTGTGCAATTGAGCACGGCTGAATGCCCGACCACGGCAGAAGATATGGAAAAGATGAGTGTCATCCCCTATGCCTTGGCCATAGGGTCTATTATGTATGCCATGCTGTGTACCAGACCTGATGTAAACCTTGCCGTAAGTTTGGTAGGAAGGTACCAAAGTAATCCCGGCATGGAACACTGGACAGCGGTCAAGAATATCCTGAAGTACCTGAAGAGGACTAAGGATATGTTTCTCGTTTATGGAGGTGACGAAGAGCTCATCGTAAAGGGTTACGTCGACGCTAGCTTCGACACAGATCTGGATGACTCGAAGTCACAAACCGGATACGTGTATATTTTGAATGGAGGAGCAGTAAGCTGGTGCAGTCGCAAGCAAAGCGTCGTGGCGGGATCTACATGTGAAGCGGAGTACATGGCGGCCTCGGAGGCAGCACTGGAAGCAGTCTGGATGAAGGAGTTCATTACCGACCTAGGGGTGATTCCCAATGCGTCGGGCCCGATGACTCTCTTCTGTGACAACACTGGAGCTATTGCCCTTGCGAAGGAGCCCAGGTTTCACAGGAAGACCAGGCATATCAAGCGTCTCTTCAACTCCATTCGTGAAAGTGTTCAAATGGAGACATAGATATTTGTAAAGTACATACGGACCTGAATGTAGCAGATCCGTTGACTAAACCTCTCCCTAGGGCAAAACATGATCAACACCAGGACGCAATGGGTGTTCGATTCATCACAATGTAACTAGATTATTGACTCTAGTGCAAGTGGGAGACTGTTGGAAATATGCCCTAGAGGCAATAATAAATGGTTATTATTATATTTCTTTGTTCATGATAATTGTCTATTGTTCATGCTATAATTGTGTTATCCGGAAATCGTAATACATGTGTGAATACATAGACCACAACGTGTCCCTAGTAAGCCTCTAGTTGACTAGCTCGTTGATCAACAGATAGTCATGGTTTCCTGACTATGGACATTGGATGTCGTTGATAACGGGATCACATCATTAGGAGAATGATGTGATGGACAAGACCCAATCCTAAGCATAGCATAAAAGATCGTGTAGTTTCGTTTGCTAGAGCTTTTCCAATGTCAAGTATCTTTTCCTTAGACCATGAGATCGTGCAACTCCCGGATACCGTAGGAGTGCTTTGGGTGTGCCAAACGTCACAACGTAACTGGGTGACTATAAAGGTGCACTACGGGTATCTCCGAAAGTGTCTGTTGGGTTGGCACGGATCGAGACTGGGATTTGTCACTCCGTGTGACGGAGAGGTATCTCTGGGCCCACTCGGTAATGCATCATCATAATGAGCTCAATGTGACTAAGGCGTTAGTCACGGGATCATGCATTACGGTACGAGTAAAGAGACTTGCCGGTAACGAGATTGAACAAGGTATTGGGATACCGACGATCGAATCTCGGGCAAGTAACATACCGATTGACAAAGGGAATTGTATACGGGATTGATTGAATCCTCGACATCGTGGTTCATCCGATGAGATCATCGTGGAACATGTGGGAGCCAACATGGGTATCTAGATCCCGCTGTTGGTTATTGACCGGAGAGGCGTCTCGGTCATGTTTGCATGTCTCCCGAACCCGTAGGGTCTACACACTTAAGGTTCGGTGGCGCTAGGGTTGTAGAGATATGAGTATGCGGAAACCCGAAAGTTGTTCGGAGTCCCAGATGAGATCCCGTACGTCATGAGGAGTTCCGGAATGGTCCGGAGGTGAAGAAAATTATATAGGAAGTCAAGTTTCGGCCACCGGGAAAGTTTCGGGGGTTATCGGTATTGTACCGGGACCACCGGAAGGGTCCCGGGGGTCCACCGGGTGGGGCCACCTATCCCGGAGGGCCCCATGGGCTGAAGTGGGAAGGGAACCAGCCCCTAGTGGGCTGGGGCGCCCCCCATGGGCCTCCCCCCTACGCCTAGGGTTGGAAACCCTAGGGTGGGGGGCGCCCCACTTGCCTTGGGGGGCAAGTCTCCCCCCTGGCCGCCGCCCCCCCCATCCAGATGGGTTCTGGCCGGCGCCCCCACTCCCAGGGGGCCTATATAAAGGGGGGAGGGAGGGCTGTATTATTACAGCCTTGGGCACCTCCCTCCTCCCCTGCTACACCTCTCCCTCTCGCAGAAGCTCGGCGAAGCCCTGCCGAGACCCGCTACATCCACCACCACGCCGTCGTGCTGCTGGATCTCCATCAACCTCTCCTTCCCCTTGCAGGATCAAGAAGGAGGAGACGTCGCTGCACCGTACGTGTGTTGAACGCGGAGGTGCCGTCCGTTCGGTACTCGGTCATCGGTGATTTGAATCACGGCGAGTACGACTCCGTCAACAACGTTCATTGGAACGCTTCCGCTCGCGATCTACAAGGGTATGTAGATGCACTCCTTTCCCCTCGTTGCTAGTATACTCCATAGATGGATCTTGGTGAGCGTAGGAAAATTTTAAAATTATGCTACGAACCCCAACAAAGTTATCGATGTGTCCCCTATTAAATCTTTGTTTTGCAATATGAATCTTGATAATGATGGGACTGAATATGAGCCACCTTTACCTAGAAGGCGTTCCAAAAATTCGGAGTTTTTAGATCTTGATGCAAAAATTGGTAAAAGTGGGATTGAAGAGATCAAAACTCTAGATATTAATAAACCCACTATCTTGGATTTCAAGGAATTTAATTATGATAATTGCTCTTTGATAGATTGTATTTCCTTGTTGCAATCCGTGCTAAATTATCCTCATGCTTATAGACAAAATAAAGCTTTTACTAAACATATCGTTGATGCTTTGATGCAATCTTATGAAGAAAAACTTGAGTTGGAAGTTTCTATCCCTAGAAAACTTTATGATGAGTGGGAACCTACTATTAAAATTAAAATTAAAGATCATTAATGCTATGCTTTGTGTGACTTGGGTGCTAGTGTTTCCACGATTCCAAAAACTTTGTGTGATTTGCTAGGTTTCCGTGATTTTGATGATTGCTCTCTAAACTTGCACCTTGCGGATTCCACCATTAAGAAACCTATGGGATGAATTAATGATGTTCTTATTGTTGCAAATAGGAACTATGTGTCCGTAGATTTTATTGTTCTTGATATAGATTGCAATCCTTCATGTCCTATTATTCTTGGTAGACCTTTCCTTAGAACGATTGGTGCAATTATTGATATGAAGGAAGGGAATATTAGATTCCAATTTCCGTTAAGGAAAGGCATGGAACACTTCCCTAGAAAGAAAGTAAAATTACCTTATGAATCTATTATGAGAGCCACTTATGGATTGCCTACCAAAGATGGCAATACCTAGATCTATCCTTGCTATTATGCCTAGCTAGGGGCGTTAAACGATAGCGCTTGTTGGGAGGCAACCCAATTTTATTTTTAGTTTTTTTTGCTTTTTGCTTCTGTTTAGGAATAAATATTTGATCTAGCCTCTGGTTATATGTGTTTTTATGTTTTAGTTAGTGTTTGTGCCAAGTTAAACCTATAGGATCTTCTTGGATGATAGTTATTTGATCTTGCTGAAAATTCCAGAAACTTTCTGTTCACGAAAATAATTGTTAAAAATCACAAGAACGTGATAGAATATTGATTCCAATTGCTTCTGATTAATAAACAAATTTTCTAGGTCTTCCTATTTTTGCTGAATTTTTGGAGTTCCAAAAGTTTGTGTTAGTTACAGATTACTACAGACTGTTCTGTTTTTGACAGATTCTGTTTTTCGTGTGTTGTTTGCTTATTTTGATGAATCTATGGCTAGTAAAATAGTTTATAAACCATATAGAAGTTGGAATACAGTAGGTTTAACACAAATATAAATAAAGAATGAGTTCATTACAGTACCTTGAAGTGGTGTTTTGTTTTCTTTCGCTAACGGAGCTCACGAGATTTTCTGTTAAGTTTTGTGTTGTGAAGTTTTCAAGTTTTGGGTAAAAGATTTGATGGATTATGGAACAAGGAGTGGCAAGATCCTAAGCTTGGGGATGCCCATGGCACCCCAAGATAATCTAAGTACACCAAAAGGCCAAAGCTTGGGGATGCCCCGGAAGGCATCCCCTCTTTCGTCTACTTCCATCGGTAACTTTACTTGGAGCTATATTTTTATTCACCACATGATATGTGTTTTGCTTGGAGCATATTGTATGATTTGAGTCTTTTCTTTTTAGTTTACCACAATCATCTTTGCTGTACACACCTTTTGAGAGAGATACACATGATTCGGAATTTATTAGAATACTCTATGCGCTTCACCTATATCTTTTGAGCTATATAGTTTTTGCTCTAGTGCTTCACTTATATCTTTTAGAGCACGGCGGTGGTTTTGTTTTATAGAAACTATTATTCTCTCATGCTTCACTTATATTATTTTGAGAGTCTTAAACAGCATGGTAATTTTCTTAAATTGCGAAATTAATCCTAATATGTTAGGTATTCAAGACTAGTAAAAAACTTTCTTATGAGTGTGCTGAATGCTAAGAGAAGTTTGATGCTTGATGATTGTTTTGAGATATGGAAGTAGTGATATTAAAGTTGTGCTAGTTGAGTAGTTGTGAATTTGAGAAATACTTGTGTTGAAGTTTGCAAGTCCTGTAGCATGCACGCATGGTAAACGTTATGTAACAAATTTGAAACATGAGGTGTTCTTTGATTGTCCTCCTTATGAGTGGCGGTCGAGGACGAGCGATGGTCTTTTCCTACCAATCTATACCCCTAGGAGCATGCGCGTAGTCCTTGGTTTTTGATGACTTGTATGTGAGTCCTTTATGACTAATGTTGAGTCCATGGATTATAGGCACTCTTACCCTTCCATCATTGCTAGCCTCTTCGGTACCGTGCATTGCCCTTTCTCACATTGAGAGTTGGTGCAAACTTCGCCGGTGCATCCAAACCCCGTGATATGATACGCTCTTTCACACATAAACCTCCTTATATCCTCCTCAAAAAAGCCACCATACCTACCTATTATGGCATTTCCATAGCCATTCCGAGATATATTGCCATGCAACTTTCCACCGTTCCGTTTATCATGACACATTCATCATTGTCATATTGCTTTGCATGATCATGTAGTTGACATCGTATTTGTGGCAAAGCCACCGTTCATAATTTTTTTCATACATGTCACTCTTGATTCATTGCTATCTCGGTATACCGCCGGAGGCACTCATATAGAGTCATACTTTGTTCTAGTATCGAGTTGTAATCATTGAGTTGTAAATAAATAGAAGTGTGATGATCATCATTCATAGAGCATTGTCCCAATAAAAAAAGAGAGAAAGGCCAAAAAAAAGAAGGCCCAAAAAAGGGGGGGCAATGCTACTATCCTTTTTCCACACTTGTGCTTCAAAGTAGCACCATGATCTTCATTATAGAGAGTCTCTTGTTTTGTCACTTTCATATACTAGTGGGAATTTTTCATTATAGAACTTGGCTTGTATGTTCCAACAATGGGCTTCCTCAAATGCCCTAGGTCTTCGTGAGCAAGCAAGTTGGATGCACACCCACTTAGTTTCTTTTGTTGATCTTTCATGCATTTATAGCTCTAGTGCATCCGTTGCATGGCAATCCCTACTCCTTGCATTAACATCAATCGATGGGCATCTCCATAGCCCGTTGATTAGCCGCGTTGATGTGAGACTTTCTCCTTTTTTTATCTTCTCCACATAACCCCCATCATTATATTCTATTCCACCCATAGTGCTATATCCATGGCTCACGCTCATGTATTGCGTGAAGGTTGAAAAAGTTTGAGATTACTAAAGTATGAAACAATTGCTTGGCTTGTCATCGGGCTTGTGCATGATGAGAGCATTCTTGTGTGACGAAAATGGAGCATGACTAAACTATATGATTTTGTAGGGATGAACTTTCTTTGGCCATGTTATTTTGAGAGGACATAATTGCTCAGTTAGTATGCTTGAAGTATTACTATTTTTATGTCAATATTAAACTTTTGTCTTAAATCTTTCGGATCTGAATATTCATACCACAATTAAGAGAATTACATTGAAATTATGCCAAGTAGCATTCCACATAAAAAATTCTGTTTTTATCATTTACCTACTCGAGGACGAGCATGAATTAAGCTTGGGGATGCTTGATATGTCTCCAACGTATCTATAATTTTTGATTGCTCCATGCTATATTATATTCTGTTTTGGACATTAATGGGCTTTATTATACACTTATATATATTATTTTTGGGACTAACCTATTAACCGGAGGCCCAACCCAGAATTGTTGTTTTTTACCTATTTCAGAGTTTCGCAGAAAAAGAATATCAAACGGAGTCCAAACGGAATGAAACCTTCGGGAACGTGATTTTCGGAACGAACGTGATCCAGAGGACTTGGACCCTACGTCAAGACATCAACCACGAAGGCACGAGGTAGGGGGAGCGCCTACCCCCTTGGGCGCGCCCTCCACCCTCGTGGGGCCCACGTTGCTCCACCAACGTACTTCTTCCTCCTATATATACCTACGTACCCCCAAACTACCAGATACGGAGCCAAAAACCTAATTCCACCGCCGCAACCTTCTGTACCCGTGAGATCCCATCTTGGGGCCTTTTCCAGAGCTCCGCCGGAGGGGGCATCGATCACGGAGGGCTTCTACATCAACACCATAGCCTCTCCGATGATGTGTGAGTAGTTTACCTCAGACCTTCGGGTCCATAGTTATTAGCTAGATGGCTTCTTCTCTCTCTTTGGATCTCAATACAAAGTTCTCCACGATTCTCGTGGAGATCTATTCGATGTAATCTTCTTTTGCGGTGTGTTTGTTGAGACCGATGAATTGTGGGTTTATGATCAAGTTTATCTATGAACAATATTTGAATCTTCTCTGAATTCTTTTATGTATGATTGGTTATCTTTGCAAGCCTCTTTGAATTATCAGTTTGGTTTGGCCTACTAGATTGATCTTTCTTGCAATGGGAGAAGTGCTTAGCTTTGGGTTCAATATTGCGGTGTCCTTTCCCAGTGATAGTAGTGGCAGCAAGGCACGTATTGTATTGTTGCCATCGAGGATAACAAGATGGGGTTTATATCATATTGCATGAGTTTATCCCTCTACATCATGTCATCTTACTTAAAGCGTTACTCTGTTCTTATGAACTTAATACTCTAGATGCATGCTGGATAGCGGTTGATGTGTGGAGTAATAGTAGTAGATGCAGACAAGAGTCGGTCTACTTGTCGCGGACGTGATGCCTATATACATGATCATACCTAGATATTCTCATAACTATGCTCAATTCTGTCAATTGCTCAACAGTAATTTGTTCACCCACTGTAATACTTATGCTCTCGAGAGAAGCCACTAGTGAAACCTATGGCCCCCGGGTCTACCTTCCATCATATTAATCTTCCAACACTTAGCTATTTTTATTGCTTTTTATTTTACTTTGCATCTTTATCATAAAAATACCAAAAATATTATCTTATCATATCTATCAAATCCCACTCTCGTAAGTGACCGTGAAGGGATTGACAACCCCTTTATTGCGTTGGTTGCGAGGATTTATTTGTTTGTGTAGGTGTGAGGGACTCATGCGTGGCCTCCTACTGGATTGATACCTTGGTTCTCAAAAATTGAGGGAAATACTTACGTTGCTTTACTGCATCACCCTTTCCTCTTCAAGGGAAAACCAACGCAGTGGTCAAGAGGTAGCAGATACCAACCGGGGCATCCCCAAGCTTTGATGCTTGAGACTTCTTGAAATATTGACTAGGGATGCCTTGGGCATCCCCAAGCTTGAGCTTTTGTGTCTCCTTAATTCCTTTCATATCGCGGTTTCCCTAAATCTTAAAATTTTCATCCACACAAAACTCAACAAAAACTCGTGAGATAAGTTAGTATAAATCAACGCAAAACCTTATCATTCTCTACTGTAGAAAATCACTAAAATTATAATTTGGCATTGCATACTAAATGCCTCTACATATTTAAGATTCATATTCTCAAATAGAATCATTAAACAAGCAAACATATGCAAACAATGCAAACATAACAACAATCTGCCTAAACAGAACAGTCTGTAAAGAATGCAAGAGGAATCATATTTCCCTAACTCAAAAATTCTGAAAAATTAACACATTGTAGATAATTTGTTGTTACTCATTATGTAAAAATTTCAAGATTTTATCACATTCTGACTTTCCAGAAGAATCTACAATATATAAAAAGTACTTGACGGGCTAACCAGTAAAAAGATATATACTAGAAATTCTCACAAAAATTAGAAACATCTGTCCATCTATTTAGTAAATCAATAAACCACAACCATTAGATCAAATTAAATTAGAAATTATCACAAAAATTAGAAACATCTTTCCAGAAGAATTCATACAATGATAGAAAACTTTCTGTTTTCAAAACGGCAACGTATAGACTTGCAAAATAAGCTTGGTAAAGGCTATACTTGACATTTTTTATTGAAATAAAAGATGAAAAACATTACTCTAAATAACAGCAAGCAAATACTAATAAAAGAAAATGACTCTCCAAGCAAAACACATATCATGTGATGAATAAAAATATAGCTCCAAGTAAAGTTACTGATGAACGAAGACGAAAAAGGGGATGCCATCCGGGGCATCCCCAAGCTGAGATGATTGGTTGTCCTTGAATATTACCTTGGGGTGCCTTGGGCATCCCCAAGCTTAGGCTCTTTCCACTCCTTATTCCGTAGTCCATCAAAACTTTACCCAAAACTTGAAAACTTCACAACACAAAACTCAATAGAAAACTCGTAAGCTCCATTAGTATAATAAAGCAAATCACCACTTAGGTACTGTTGTGAACTCATTCTAAATTTATATTGGTGTTATATCTACTGTATTACAACTCCTTCATGGTTCATACCCTCCGATACTACCCATAAATTTATCAAAATAAGCAAACAACACAATGAAAACAGAATCTGTCAAAAACGATATAGTCCATAGTAATCTGGAAACTATCCATACATCTGTAACTCCAAAAATTCTGAAAAATTAGGAAAACCTGGGCAATTTTTATATCAATATACTGTAAAAAATTCAGAATTTTTCGATGCTCTAGTGATTTTTAACAATTCTGTGACTGGGAGCAAAAGTTTCTGTTTTTGGACAGAATTGAATCAACTATCATCCACACTATCCCAAAGGTCTTACTTGGCACTTTATTGAAACAAAAGCTATAAAACATGATTACTATAGTAGCTTAATCATGTGAACATGCAAAAACAGTAGGTAATGGTGTTGGGTTGTCTCCCACAAGCGCTTTTCTTTAATGCCTTTCTAGCTAGGTGTGACGCCCGGATACTTAAGCTACAGTGAATCTCTGCTAATGATGCCACGCCACCTCAATTACTGTTGCTAATCTTGCGTTAGTTGAGAACCAATCCAAATTCAAATTTGAAGTAAAGGCAAATGACAAACGTTTTCAAACCTTGAAACTAAAATGTTCTAAAGGTGTCGGATAAATCATAGGTAATTATAGAGAAGAAAACACATGTTTAGAAAATGCTACAATGCTTTAAAATAAATAAAACAAAAAAAGGGAAAATAAATAAAAGAAAAATAAAATACAAAACATAACACAAAATAAAACAAACAAAAGGAAAACTATTGAAAACAAAAGCCCCCCCAGCTGGGTCGTGGCCTAGCGGCCACTGCCAGCCAGGCCGGCCCAAAACCCCCTGTTGGGTTATGACCCTCCTTCCCACTCCCTGAAACCCTAGCCCACGTCCCCACTCCCCCCACTGCTCGCTCTCCCTCCCCGATCCAGATCCGGATCGGGGGCGCTCGACCTCGCGCCTCGCCGGCTCGCCGGAGACACCCCGTCACCCCTCCTGCCGCCTCGACCCGTCGCACGCCTCCCCAACCTTCCCCCCTACCGGTCTCCGACGAGCCTCGCCGCTCCCTGGACGTCGACGTCGCCGCCACCGGAGCCCCGCCGTTCGCTGGACCTCCCCGCCGGACTGCACGCCGCCCTCTCCGTCGTAGACTCGTCCCCGTCATCGCTCGCCGTCGTCCCCGTCCACCTCCTCGAGCTCGCTGCCATTTTCCCTGCAACGTTGGTGAGGCCGGGCCTCCCCCTCTGCCCTCCGCCCTCATGCGCCGTTAGCTGCGACCACGACGCACGACCCGACCTCCGCCTTCCCTCGCGACACCGCACCTCGACCCTGCACGCCGCGTCCGTTCGCCCGCTGCCTCCCGCTCACTGCTGCTGCCGTCCGAGCTCCGCGCCGTCCGTCGCCCGCCTTGCCGCAACACGAACGTGCGCCGCCCTGCCCCCCTCACTGCCACGACCGCGCATGCCTCGCCGCGGCTCCGCTGCCCGCCCAAGCCCATGGCCTCGTCCTGCCGCTGCCCCGCTCCCCTGCGGCTGCGGCCGCTTGTCGACGTGGCCGCCGATGCCCCGCTGCCGCCCTGTTTGCCTCGCCACATCGCGCCCGGGTCCAGTCACCCAACGCCCGTCCCAGCCCGCTTTCGGCCGACTGCGGCCACCCCGCCGTGGCCATCGGCGCGCGAAGCGCCCAACCGGGTGCGCCCCCGTGGCCAGCGCCCGTTCGGGCTTCACCCGCTAACGGCCCGCCCAGCTATGGCCTCTATGCCACTGGACAACGGGGCCCACGCCCCTTAGAAAAAAGGAATTAAAAATTATCAATTAATTGATTAAAGAATTGATTAACTTAATTAATAATGTTTAGATTAACCTAATCTTTAGGTAAACTAATTAACTCTGTTTAATTAACCTACTAATTAAACACCCTATGACATGCGGACCCCACACGTCAGTTTGACCTAGTCAACACCCCTGTTGACTGCTGACGTCATGCTGATGCAATAATGTTATTTTCGAATTAATTTAATAATAATAATTTAGAAATTAATTAAATCTTAAAAAATTAATATAAAATAAACCGTAGCTCGGATGAAAATATTTTGTACATGAAAGTTGCTCAAAACGACGAGACGAATCTGAATACGCTGTCCGTTTGTCAGCCACACATCCCTAGCATAGCGAACATGGAACTTTCCCCCTCCGTTCCGTTTGTCCGAAAACGCGGAACACCGGGAATAATTTCCCAGATGTTTTCCCCCTTCGCCGGTATCACCTATCCCTGCGTTAGATCACCCCTGGCACCGTCTATTGCCTTGTTATATTTTGTGATACTTTGTTTGCTCAGTATTTACTGTTTCTCCCCTCCTCTTCTTCTCCAGTAGACCCCGAGACCGGCGTTGATGTGTCTGAGTACGACTACGTCACCGACGACCCTTCTTCTTGTGCAACAGAGCTTCCAGGCAAGCCCCCCCTTGATCAACCCGACATCGCCTATTCCTTCTCTCTACTGCTTGCATTAGAGTAGTGTAGCATGTTACTACTTTCGATTAATCCTATTCTGCTGCATAGCCTGTCATTGTTGCTACAGTTGTTACCCTTACCTGCAATCCTAAATGCTTAGTATAGGATGCTAGTTTTCCATCAGTGACCCTACATTCTTGTCCGTCTGCCATGCTATACTATTGGGCTGTGATCACTCGGGAGGTGATCACGGGTTTATACATACACACATATCATACAGATTACATGATGTGACTAAAGTCTGGTCGGCTCGTAGAGTACCCGCAAGTGATTTTGATGTGGGGCTGAAAGGACAGGTGGCTCCATCCCGGTAGTGGTGGGCTTGGGTTCCTGACGGCCCCCGACTGTTACTTTATGGCGGAGCGACAGGGCAGGTTGAGACCACCTAGGTGAGAGGTGGGCCTGGCCCTGGTCGGCACCCGCGGTTACTTCATAATAACACGCTTAACGAGATCTTGGTATTTGATCTGAGTTGGGTCATTGACCTTATACGCACTAACCGCCACGTGGGACAAGATATGGGCAACCGGCGTCGTGGTATCAGCAAAAGCTCTTTTTGACGTCAGCGACTGAGCAGCGCGTGCCGGATTGGACCGTAAGCCCGCGCTTGTATTAAGGGGGCTAGGTCTGCTTCTGGCCACGTACGCAACGTGTAGGTGTGCAATGGGCGATGGGCCCAGACCCCTGCGCGCATAGGATTTAGACCGGCGTGCTGACCTCTCTATTGAGTCTAGGCGGGGCTGCGACGTGTTGATCTCCCGAGGCCGGACATGACCCAGGAAAGTGTGCCCGGCCAGAGGGATCGAGCGTCTCGGGTAATGTGGTGCACCCCTGCAGGGAAGTTGATCTATTCGAATAGCCGTGTCCACGGTAACAGGCGACCCGGAGTTGTACCTTGACCTTATGACAACTAGAACCAGATACTTAATAAAACACATCCTTCCAAGTGCCAGATATAACCTGGTGATCGCTCTCACATAGGGTGACGAGGGGAGGATCGCAGGGTAGGATTATGCTATGCGATGATACTTGGTGAACTTACCATCTACTCTCTTCTACATGCTGCAAGATGGAGGCTGCCAGAAGCGTAGTCTTCAACAGGACTAGCTATCCCCCTCTTATTCTGGCATTCTGCAGTTCAGTCCACCGATATTGCCCCTTTACACAGATACCCATGCATATGTAGTGTAGATCCTTGCTTGTGAGTACTTTGGATGAGTACTCACGGTTGCTTTGCTCCCCCTTTTCCCCCTTTCCTTCCTTCTCGGTTGTCGCAACCAGATGCTGGAGCCCAGGAGCCAGACGCCACCGTCGACGACGACTCCTAATACACCACGGGTGCCTACTACTACGTGCAGGCCGCCGCCAACGACAAGGAGTAGTTTAGGAGGATCCCAGGCAGGAGGCATGTGCCTCTTTCGATCTGTATCCCAGTTTGTGCTAGCCATCTTATGTCAACTTGTTTACTTATGTCTGTACTCAGATATTGTTGCTTCCGCTGACTCGTCTATGATCGAGCACTTGTATTCGAGCCCTCGAGGCCCCTGGCTTGTATTATGATGCTTCTATGACTTATTTGTGTTTTTAGAGTTGTGTTGTGATATATTCCCGTGAGTCCCTGATCTTGATCGTACACGTTTGCGTGCATGATTAGTGTACGATTGAATCGAGGGCGTCACACTAGGCATGATGATTTCAATGATGCTCGCATAAAAGTAAAGAATTGAAACACAAAGAGAGCGTCATGAAACATATGTGGCAAGCACATTTAAGTCTAACCCACTTCCTATGCATCGGGATTTTGTGAACAAACAACTTATGGGAACAAGAATCAATTAGCATAGGAGGGTAGAACAAGTGCAACTTCAAGATTTCAACATATAGAGAGGAAACTTGATATTATTGCAATATGTAGAAGCATATGTTCCTCTCTCATAGTAATTTTCAGTGGCATCATGAATGAATTCAACAATATAACCATCACATAAAGCATTATTTTCATGATGCATAAGCATAGGAATTTTACTACTCACCACATAAGCAAATTTATTCTCATCAATAGTAGTGGGAGCAAACTCAACAAAATAACTATCATGTGAGGCATAATCCAATTGAAATTAAAATCATGATGAAAAGTTTCATGGTTATCATTATTCTTTATAGCATACATGTCATCACAATAATCATCATAGATAGCAACTTTGTTCTCATAATCAATTGGAACCTCTTCCGAAATAGTGGATTCATCACTAAATAAAGTCATGACCTCTCCAAATCCACTTCCATAATTATCAAAATATGATTCAACACCCTCCAAAATAGTGGGATCATTACCTAGAGTTGACACTCTTCCAAACACACTTTCATCAATTTAATCATCATAAATAGGAGGCATGCTATCATCACAATAAATTTGCTCATCAAAACTTGGGGGACAAAAAATATCATCTTCATCAAACATAGCATCCCCAAGCTTATGGCTTTGCATATCATTAGCATCATGGATATTCAAAGACTTCATACTAACAACATTGCAATCATGCCCATCATTCAAAGATTTTATGCCAAGCATTTTATTTAATTCTTCTTCTAACACTTGAGCACAATTTTCCTTTCCATCAATTTCACGAAAGACATTAAAAAGATGAAGCATATGAGGCAACCTCAATTCCATATTTTTTGTAGTTTTCTTTTATAGATTAAACTAGTGATAAAACAAGAAACTAAAAGATTCGATTGCAAGATCTAAAGAGACACCTTCAAGCACTCACCTCCCCGGCAACGGCGCCAGAAAAGAGCTTGATGTCTACTATGCAACCTTCTTGTAGACTCGCGTTGGGCCTCCAAGCGTGGAGTTTTGTAGGACAGTAGCAAATTTCCCTCAAGTGGATGACCTAAGGTTTATCAATCGGTGGGAGGCGTAGGATGAATATGGTCTCTCTCAAACAACCCTGCAACCAAATAACAAAGAGTCTCTCTTGTGTCCCCAACACACCCAATACAATGGTATATTGTATAGGTGCACTAGTTCGGCGAAGAGATGGTGATACAAGTGCAATAAGGATGGTAGATATAGGTTTTTGTAATCTAAAAATATAAAAACAGCAAGGTAGCAAGTGGTAAAAGTGAGCGAAAACGGTATTGCAATGCTTGGAAACAAGGCCTAGGGTTCATACTTTCACTAGTGCAAGTTCTCTCAACAATGATAACATACTTAGATCATATAACAATCCCTCAATGTGGAACAAAGAGTCACTCTAAAGTCACTAATAGCGGAGAACAAAAGAAGAGATTATTGTAGGATATGAAACCACCTCAAAGTTATTCTTTCTGATTGATCTATTGGTGTAACATCCCAAATTTTCAATTTGGAATGTTATACATTAGGTCATCATTGCATATCATATTTTATTGCATTTTGGCTTGATCCTAGAAATTCTATGCAACTCAAGGACCCACCGAGAGAGTTGGGAATTTTGTTATTTTCATATTTGAGTTTTCTCGAATTTTGAAAAGAGGATCGTTTGATTTTAATTATTTTTTCTTCAAATATTTCCTTTATGAAAATAAAAGAGAGAGGATAAAATGACTTCCTAAAAATAAATAAATATTGGAGATTTAATATTAAAATCAAATAAGAATTTTATTTGGAGTTTTATCGCTATTTTATTTGAATTAGGAAAAATATGCGTTTTCAAAATTGCATTAGAGTCCCAAATAAATGTTCACCTTGTCCGGTAGATTTTTAGAGGACAGGGAAAATTTATTTTAGGATTTTTGGTGTCCGTTTAGTATTTCTTTTCTTCATTTTTCTGTGCGGAATTGTTTTTTTTAAGTGAACCGACTTAGCCAGGCCGTACCCGACACGGACTCGTCCGGCCGGCCTCTTATAAGGCCCGCCTGGGACCCCCCCAGCCCAGCCGAACCCTAGCCCCGCCTTCCAAGCCGCCGCCGCCGCCGAAACCCGTCGTCGGCGCCCCGCCCGACGCCCGCCGGAGTGCGCCACCGCCGCCCTTGCCGGATCTCGTCGAGGTAGCCGCCGCCGCGGTTTTCATTAGAAAACCGTCGGTTTTTTTAAAAAAAACCACGGTTGTTTTTTTATTTGGATCGGTTTTTTTGGTTTAGTTATTTAGCGAACGCCCGTTCGTACGTTCGTTTTAACGAACGGTTTTCGCCCGTTTAGCCGCAGACAGCGAATGTTCATTCGTTAGCCTGTTCGTCAGTTTTTCTTTTTCTCGGATTTTTCACAATTATTTTCGATCGCGATTTCTGATCCGATTTTTGTTTTAGTTTATCTTTTCGCTCGTTTATCGGAATCAGGCGATTCAAGCGCCTAGAGTTTCGTCCCGAAGCCCTCTTTCTGTTTAATCAACTTAAACAAGTTTTTTCCATTGTAAAATTTGACTTTAGTCCATATTAGTAATCGAAGCTTGTTTCTTTCGCAGTTTGAGTTTCCTTGCTTCATTTGATTTGATTCTTTTTGCAAACCGGAGTTCTTAAGTTGAACTTTCTGGTTAGATCTTCTTACTTGAGTTTTACCCGTGTATCTTTGCTTGATTGCTTATTGTATGCTTGTTTGTTTGCGATAGAGTACCCGGAGTGCGAAGCGTGCTACTACGAGTCTCTAAGTTTCACGGATCATCAGCAAGGCAAGTAACACTTTGATCATACCTCTTTACTATCCAGTTTTATTGCATTAGATCAATCCTCAAACAATTGCGTGGTTAGGATTTGATTAAATTGTGGGTTTGGGAAGTAGATGAGGTAGTACCTATTCACCTGTTTATTATCAAACCTATGGGAATTACTTCTACGTTGCTTATATTGCTATGCTATGCTCGTAGACGTGGTTTGGGTTTGAGTGAATTCATGACAGATGTGAGTATTGTTAATTAATGGTTAACTTAAGGTGGCAACTTTAATACACATCTGGGTGGATTGAGGCACCTGGGGAACTCAGTGTTGCCTGTATTTTTGGAAATCCCGGGGTACCGTGTGATTCTCCTATGGACTGCCACCCAAGCTCAAAGGGATCATAAGATTATTCATGCTAGAAACTTCCGTGTGCAGCCACATGCCATTATGGGCTCTGGCATAGTTGAGTAAGTTGTGGGAAACCTTTCCATGATGGGCTAGCAGATTTAGGGGATTGTAGGTGTACCGGCCTATCTATCGGTTAAGGGGACCTCTTCGGAAAGACTGTGTCTCGATCATCCGTTTCTCAAACATTATGTAGTGCGAGAAATCCAAGGGAGGAGATCGAGTCTTGTGGGGAAAAGTGCACAAACCTCTGCAGAGTGTACAAACTAATCATGGTTAGCCGTGTTCCCGGTTATGGACATCTTGAGTATCTAGTTCTTGAATTATCATGTGGATCTCATCACTCTTAATATAATTTGATTGGGTTTAATGATGATGATTAATTGGGATTGAGCTGGGTGAACCTTCTCAATGTTTAACAGTCACCATGATAGTTAAATAGAATTTATTCCTTTGTTGTAGGGAAAAATTGGCTTTCCACAAAACATATTAACCTATATGCATGTAGTGATAGCTTTATTCTGTTCATTACTCTTTTGTGTTGCCTTGCCAGCATATTCCATGTGCTGTCCCGTTTCGGGCTGCAACGTATCATGTTGCAGACCTTTCAGACGACGAGTAAGGAGCCATAGGTCGTTGTCTTTCACTCAATGATGCCGTTGGAGTTGATGGACTCACTTTATCTTCCAAGTCTTCCGCTGTTATCGTATTAGATGGCCTTTAGCCATATTTATTGTAATAGTTCTCTTTTGAGACATTCGATGTAATAAGTGTGTGATTGCTACTCTGTTATAAATCCTCAAGTACTGTGTGTGTCAGCATTACCGATCCAGGGATGACACTGATGCACAGAGATCAGACTGTTTGAGGTCTGGTTGCTACAAGATGGTATCAGAGCACACGCTGACTGTAGGACACGACCACTAAGCTAAAGCCCTAGATCACTACTCTCTTCTCATTTCTGACTCCTCTCCTTTTTTCTACTCTTTAGGATGGCGGACGCAAGGAACAAGTTTGCACAACCGGATGAAGACACCCCCTTTGGACGACACTTGAAGGAAGTCACTAGATACCTGAACATTGGAATACCAAGCTTCACTGGGACTTACAACGCCACTTTACCAGAAGAGGAGCGCTGGATGATTCAAGTTCAAGTTCCAGGAAGGACATTCACGCCAGTCATTGAGCCCATAGAGTTTTCCTTTGATGCACCAACCTAGAGTCTAGGAAAGAGTATGGCAGCCCACATCACCATGGGACGCATTGGAGAAGTTTGCCACAAGGATCTCAAGGATACTATCTACCAGATTTGTGGGCGCCGAGATGAGCAATGGGAGATGATCAGCACCAGGAAGGATAGATCGATTATAGCTTTCATCCAGGAGTTAAACCAGCACATTCGACGCCAGGAGAACCAGATGTGCGCAGGCATGACATATTTGAAGAAGGCGATGACAAGGATCACGGAGCTGGAGGAAGAACTCAAGTCTACACGCGATGGATATGAGGAGGAAATCGCAACACTATTGGAGAAGAATGACGACCTGATAAAGAAGAACGGAGTATTCATGAGAGATCCCGCGCCAGGAGGAGAAGACGACGTTTCCACTTGCCCGGAGAACTACATCATCATCGACGACACCGACTCGGACCCCGATGATAGCAATGATGACTATGTTGATGAAGCTGGAGCGGATATCATGGAGTCTTCGACCGATCAATTTTTCTAGCCGACCACCATATCGGTAGTAGTATTCCACCATGTATATAGTATAGTCCGAGCACTTTTGTAACGATAGTTCTAGACCGATTGTATCCCCTTGCTTGATTGATTGAGTGATATGATTGTGTTTGTCTCATGTGCATATGGGTAGTGTTTTTCCCCCTAGACCTCATTCTACTCTGTTTTCTCATCTTTTCTAAACCCAGCAGATGCCTCCGAAACACGACAATGGATTTGCTTTCCCATCGGAGCTCACCCAGTTGATCCAGCAGCAGAATGCATTGATGCAGATACTAGTCCAGAATCAGAATCAGGGGAAAAACAACAACAACAACCCACCATCACCACCACCACCTGTTGATCACTTAGCCCATTTTCTAAGGCTGAATCCGCCGGTGTTCTCCAGTAGTACCGAGCCGATAGTTGCAGATGATTGGCTCCGCAAGATTGAAAGGGAGTTGACCACTGCAGGATGCACGGATGCTTAGAGAGTGTGTTTTGCCGCACATCAGCTTGATGGACCCGCAGCATCATGGTGGGAGAATTTCATAACCACTTACCCCATCGACACTGTTACATGGGATCAGTTCCAGCAGGCTTTTCGCACTGCCCATGTATCAGCAGGAGCTATGGCCATGAAGAAGCGCGAGTTTCGCAACTTACGCCGAGGAGGACGCACAGTTGGCCAGTATGTGGATGACTTTAGTAAGCTAGCACGTTATGCCCCAGATGACGTCGCTACAGATGCAGCTAAGCAGGAGAAGTTTCTGAAGGGACTGAATGATGAGCTGAGCATGTAGTTGATGGTGGCAAATTTCAATAACTACCAGGAGTTGGTAGATAGAGCTCTCATGATTGAAGGGAAGCAGCAGTAGATTGACAACCGCAAGAGGAAGTATGGACAAGGGAAGTACAATTCTGGAGCTCAACAAAGACCCCGTTTTACCCCGAACTCGGGAGGACCCCTTCAGCATAACCATGGAGGTCACAATCACACTGGAGGAAGTTGCACAACCATAGTGGCTCCAAGAACGGGAATGGTAATGGAGGAAGCAACGGACAGAACCGTTCCAACCCAACAACGCCCGCCAAGAAAGATCTAAGCCATGTTACTTGCTACAAGTGCCAGAAGACTGGACATTACGCCAATGAATGTCCTGAAGCTAAGAATGGAAACGGCAATGGAAGCTCTGGGAAGAAGCCCAACCCTTTCAACAGGGGACAAGTGAACCACGTTAACGTGGAGGAGGTTGAAGCCCAGCCAGATGCAGTAATAGGTAAGTTTTTGGTTAAGTCATTTACTGCAGTCGTTCTTTTTGATACTGGTGCATCGCATTCATACATATCAAGGGGATTTGTGGATAAGTATAAACTGCCCACCAAAGTTCTTAGTACACCTATGTTAGTGAGCTCGCCAGGAGCAGAGTATATGGCAAGCCAAGGATGTTTTCAGATGCCATTGACCATAGGTAGGCATGTTTTCCCCTCAGATCTGATAATTTTGGAGTCGCAAGGTTTGGATGTGATTCTGGGTATGGATTGGCTATCGATGTATGGAGGAAACATCGATTGCGCCAGTAAGTCGATTTTGCTCACCACCCCAGAAGGAAGAAGGATCAAGTATGTATCCCGGCATGTGCCGAGTAGGACTCAAGTAAATTCCTTATCAGGAGTTGTACAGGAGGAAGTACCAGTGGTGAAGGATTTCCCGGATGTATTTCCAGAAGAGTTGCCAGGCATGCCACCGGATAGAGACATTGAGTTTTTGATTGAGCTTTTGCCAGGCACAGGGCCAATATCTAAGAGACCGTACAGAATGCCCGCAAAGGATTTGGAGGAAATTAAGAAGCAGATTAAGGAGTTACTGGATAAAGGTTATATTCGCCCAAGTTCGTCACCTTGGGGATCACCAGTGCTTCTAGTGGAGAAGAAGGATGGATCGTTAAGGATGGTTGTTGATTATCGAGGATTGAATGAGGTGACGATCAAGAACAAGTACCCACTGCCGATGATCAATGATTTGTTTGACCAGCTGCAAGGAGCTAAGGTGTTTTCCAAGATCGATCTGCGATCAGGGTACCACCAGCTGAAGATTCGAGAGCAGGATATACCTAAGACAGCTTTTACCACGAGGTACGGGCTATATGAGTATACCGTTATGTCATTTGGCCTGACTAACGCACCTACCTATTTTATGAACATGATGAACAAGGTGTTTATGGAGTTTTTGGGTAAGTTCGTTGTGGTGTTCATTGATGATATTCTGGTCTACCCGAAGAATGAAGAGGAACATAAAGAGCATTTGCGTTTAGTACTTGGGAAGCTCAGAGAACATCAGCTATACGCCAACTTCAGCAAGTGTGAGTTTTGGTTGAAGGAAGTTGGATTCCTTGGACATGTTATATCCGGAGAACGAATAGCGGTAGACCCCACCAAAGTTGTCACTGTGACAAATTGGGAGGCACCCACGTCAGATGGAGAGATCCGGAGTTTTCTTGGACTCACAGGATACTACCGGAGGTTCATTGAGAATTTCTCGAAGATTGCAAAGCCTATGACGGACTTGTTAAAGAAGGACACCAAGTTCAAATGGACTGAGGAATGTGAGGCTAGTTTTCAAGAGTTGAAGAAACGCTTGGTTACATCACCAGTGTTGATTCTGCCAGATCAACGCAAGGATTATGAAGTGTATTGCGACGCTTCTCGTCGAGGACTTAGAGTCGTACTTATGCAGGAGGGAAGAGTTGTTTCATATGCCTCCCGACAGCTTAAACCCCATGAGTTGAATTACGCTACCCATGATTTGGAGTTAGCAGCCGTAGTGCATGCGTTGAAGACTTGGAGACATTTTCTCATCGGAAACCATTGTGAGGTATACACGGATCACAAGAGTTTGAAGTATATCTTCACGCAGAAGGAGTTGAATCTCAGGCAGAGGAGATGGTTGGAACTCATTAAGGATTATGATATGAAGTTGCATTATCATCCCGGAAAGGCTAATGTAGTAGCCGATGCGTTGAGCCGCAAGAGTCATGTCAATACACTCATGACCGGAGAGTTAACCAAGGAGTTAGCAGAGGAACTTCGCGAGCTATGTTTGGAGATAGTTCCGAGAGGCTATGTAGCAGCATTGGAGATTTAATCTACTTTGATGGATAAGATCAGAGAAGCTCAGAAGACGGATAAGGAGATAGCCGAGATAAAGGAAAGGATGAGCAACGGAAAGGCTAAAGGATTTCGTGATGATGAGCATGATACATTATGGTTTGAGGACCGCGTATATGTGCCAAATGATCAGGAGATCAGGAAGCTGATTTTGCAGGAGGCCCATGATTCGCCATATTCGATTCACCCAGGAAATACCAAGATGTATCTGGATTTAAAAGATAGCTTCTGGTGGACCGGAATGAAGAAGGATATTGCGGAGTATGTAGCAGTTTGTGATGTATGTCAGAGAGTGAAGGCAGAGCATCAGAAGCCAGCAGGATTGCTACAACCATTGCTGATACCCGAATGGAAGTGGGACAAGCTAGGCATGGATTTTATCACGGGATTGCCCAGGACTCGTTCAGGCTATGACTCGATATGGGTTGTAGTCGATCGTTTGACGAAAGTAGCTCATTTCATCCCAGTGAAGACCACTTACACCAGTGCTAAGTTGGCAAAGATATACATGACCAGGATCGTACGTTTACATGGAGTTCCGAGGACCATTATATCAGATAGAGGAACCCAGTTTACCTCAAAGTTTTGGAATCAGTTGCATGAAACTTTAGGAACCAGGCTAGAGTTCAGTACAGCTTTTCACCCGCAGACAGATGGACAGACTGAGAGAGTCAATCAGATTCTGGAGGACATGTTGAGAGCTTGTGCACTAGACTATGGATCTAGTTGGGACAATAATTTGCCTTACGCAGAGTTCTCTTACAACAACAGCTATCAAGCCAGTTTGAAGATGGCCCCTTTCGAAGCATTGTCACCACAAATAAGCACATGCAAGACATACATCAAGTGTTCTCAAATCCTTAAAGACTCAATCCGATAAATAACTTCAAAGGGAAAACTCAATCCATTACAAGAAGGTAGAGAGGGAGAAATATCATAAGATCCATCTATAATAGCAAAGCTCATGGTACATCAAGATCGTGCCAAATCAAGAACACGAGAGAGAGAGAGAGAGAGAGAGAGAGAGAGAGAGAGAGAGATCAAACACATAGCTACTGGTACATACCCTCAGCCCCGAGGGTGAACTACTCCCACCTCATCATGGAGAGCGCTGGGATGATGAAGATGGCCACCGGTGATGATTTCCCCCTCCGGCAGGGTGCCGGAACGGGCTCCCAATTGGTTTTTCGTGGCTACAGAGGCTTGCGGCGGCGGAACTCCCAGTCTAGGTTTATTTCTGGGGGTTTCTATATTTATAGGAATTTTTGGCATCGAGGACAAGTCAGGGGGGCCCTTGTGGAGGCCTCGTGGCTCTTCTGGCCCAACTCTTTTGCTTCGGGGGCTTCTTCTGGTCCATAAAAAATCACCATAAATTTTCAGGTCATTTGGACTCCGTTTGTTATTCCTTTTCTGTAAAACTCAAAAACAAGAAAAAAAAACAAAAACTGGCACTGGGCTCTAGGTTAATAGGTTAGTCCCAAAAATCATATAAAATAACATATAAATGCATATAAAACATCCAAGATAGATAATATAATAGCATGGAACAATCAGAAATTATAGATACGTTGGAGACGTATCACTGACCCATTGCAACAATTGATGCAGAGGCCAATTGCAGGCCGGAAGTTAAACAAACTATTTCAAAGATTTTCCTCAACTGTATTCAAATGATTATGATCATATTTATTTGTTTTCAATGTTTGTTTTGCCAATTATGTTGGTGATTTTAATTACTTCCTTATCTCACCCCTGTCGGATTTCTTTTAACTTTTTAGAATTCAACCCTAGGGTTTCAACTACTTGTGTAGGGCTATTAACTAACCTAAATGATCTCATAAGGTCACTCGCAATCATGTGGTTCCACATTGGGTTTTATATTCACTCCGTTGCGCCAATTGGCGCAGAGACCAATTATAGCCCAACAATTAAGAGAACTATGTGAAACATAAAATGGAAGTCAAGTGAGCTATTTGTGGAGACCAACTGACCAAGTGCAACTCGGAAGTTAAGTGAACTATTTGACACATAAGATGGAAGTTAAGTGAACTATTTGGGCAGCCTAATAGACTGGTCAATAGAAAGGCCGACCACACCCCCATACGGTACATGACCGAAACGGTAGAAACCTCCTACTCAGAACAAAATAGACAACTCAAGACCATTCAGGCAGACCACAGAGTCCAAATATCGGGAAACAACCAAAATCACGCCTGACAGTTAAGTGAAGTATTGAAGGATTTTTTCCCCCTCAACTATGTGCAAATGTTTCTATTTGCCTTGACCATGATTATTGCCCATAGCTTTCTTTGGCAATTTGTTTTTTTATAACATGAGACTCAACTCGTGATGAATTTTCCCAACTGTCTACAACCGCGCAAAGACCAGAAGTGAAGAGAGTTATGGGCGACATGTATAGCAAATGATCCTTCAATAAATCATCCCGAAAATGTGATTGAGAAGGTGAACTGGCTGTACATTTTATTCTTTCATGCCCAGCTGAGTCAACAGAAAACCCGAATGCATATCCCACGACAAATGACCTAAAGCATTTGGAATGAGAACCCCACCCTGGATCACATGAGCAGAAGGAAACCAAGCGAGCCTGGCAGACGATGGGTAGGACAACTATGGTGGCACCGGCCTATACGACCGAAGCCATCGATTTTACATATACAACATATGTCCCATGATCGTGCCACTTAGTACAACAAATTGATATAACAAGCATACATTTATTACAACATGATTAAGTCTTACATAGGGGTCACCATCATGGTCAAGTCTTACACAGATAAGCCATAAAGGCAAACTCCAGATAAAACACTGCAGTGAAAACATGGACAATAACTTGAACCCACATAGCAAGCCATAACCTACAGGCAAGCTAACTGGGGAAGAAGCTTAGTTCGTAGTGGCATCATCGAAGAACTCATCTTCATAACATATGTCCTCCATTCCTGGCCAAGTTAATAGCCAGGGACAAACTAGGTGAGTACATTGAATATACTCACAAGCATCACAAAAGATGTAATAGCGGAATATTGATTCATGGCTCACTACAATGGTAAGCTTCTACACTATGTTTAGCAATTTGTGGAAAGCTATTTTTCAAATGCACATGACCTATGTTTTTTAAAACATGACCACGTGGTTCTCCTCAACCATTGTATCTCAAATTACAAACATCAACATAAACAGATTACATTGAACATCAACTTGTTCATCTCCTTGCATAATTCTCGGTACCGCGTACTGTCATACTCATCATCATCTCCTTCCTCATCTCAGCAAATTCTTATGGACATAGTCTAAGCGTGGTCATTCCAAATGTCCTTGATTGTGGACAACGGCTATTCGAATGAATTTACACTTTGGAGAGGTTGCGCACTTTACCCACAAAATAAGAATACTTTCCTTGTCTGCCACGACTCGCGATACATCAATTATCCGAGTAAAGTACTCGAACAAGACCATTACCAAGACTGGTACTTATGTAGATCCCCCACCCCTTGATCACCCATCCTTCATGTCACTCGGTCATCATCTCATGAGGGGGCCAACGTGTGTGGTTCTACCGTAGCACCAACCAAGGTTCAAGTCAAGCCATGTCCCATTCTAGGGTAATGTGGTTGTGTTATAGGTTGGGCTGACGGTCACATGCTTAAATCTAATCCTTTCTAAAAACATTGTTTTTCATACACCCACGGGCATCCGTATCACCCGACGGGGTTTTCATAAAACTTTTTGATAAGTTTGCGTTCTTCCAACCTACAATTTTGCTACCCATTTTGCATGGCTAAGCAACTACCATAGCAACAAGCTAAGCCCACCAAGTATTTCCCGGGTTGACAAGGACAAGTATATCAACATATAGGGTATCACTAGCCAATAGGATCAACTACAACTATCAATGCACACTGATAGCCATACCTTTGACGCACGAAAATAATTCTACTTAATGAATAAAATACAAGGGTGTTCAACATGGTCAAAAGGTTGCTTGCCTAGCTCGACAAAGTCTTCAAATGCTTCTGGTCCTTCTCCAAATACTTCGTCTACTTCATAATCTAATGCTGGGACAAACCATGATAAGCAAATGGAAAAAGACAGAAAAATAAGAGTGTTCCAAAATATTGGGATCGCTTTTCTTGGACTCCTATGGTTATATGAAAAATGACCATAGTGACCCACTGGACTTAGAGCTATGGATATTTTCTAGGCATTTCATCCAAGTTGATTTAATAGGAATAAATGGTTTGCTAAAGAATTGTACAGAAAAGCCTTCTGAAAAAATGAGCAGATATACCAATCAAATAGGTTGTGATTTTATAAACATTCAGAATTTGGATTCACTGGATTTGGAGTTCAAATGAATATTCTAGGGATTTCAAAAGTTACTTATATAGAGAAATAGCCTATATAATATGTGATGCGGAAACATTACATGAACAAAATGTTCAAGTTATCTTATTAAATAGAGAAAGATTTATGGTGCCACTAGGAATTTGAATAATAAAACTGGGAGTCCAAATGTGAGGAATTTATCAAAGTGCTACTGATAAAGAACAAGAAAAAGACTAGCTAGGCTTAACAGGCCGAAACGGCCAAATTCGGCCCAGCCAGCGAGATGGTCGCACACATTCAAACCTGGTAGGTTGGGCCCACCTTCCAACGGGAGAGAGGAGAGGAGGGGATTCATCACTAACCACGAGTCAGGGATGGCGTGAGCTCACCGGCAGCATAGGAGGCTACGACCAGCGAAATGGATGACACAAGGGGTTCATGAGGCTGCTGCATGTCGGTGGGTGGTCAGAAGTGCTACTCGTGATGAAGAAATTGATGACGGTGTTGAACCCGTATGGCAGCGAAGATGATAATGATGAACTTGAAGATTTGGCCATGGACTCCTGCAAAAAGAAGTTGCTTGAGCTCCACATCGACGAGAGGAAGCAAATGGGGGCAGAGGGAGGTTGAGGCATGGTCGGAATCATGAGTTCCACCGGCGACATGAGATGGTGATGCCCAGTGTGAATCTGAGCTTTCCGGCGTCAATCCAAAGGGTTTTTTGTGTAAGCGCATGATTGACTGAAGGTGGAATCGAGTGGGATGGATGAATGGGATCGAGGCTCGCCCGAGAGCGAGTTTAGACCTTATTGGTCAAAATGATGCTCTGGTGCACGCTTGTGCTCTCGGGCAAGTGTTTGTGATGGACTGAGCAAACAAGAGAGCGAGGTAGGTTGTCTGGTGAACTTAGGGGATTGTCAGGAGGTGCTGCGTGGCGAGAAGATAAGGAGGGGTCGACAGCTATGGACACACGTGGTGTGTGCCTTTCGCTTCAGCCACGGCTGTCCATCGAGCACAGGAGGGCAAGGGGGTGCTGGTGGCTATGTCCATCGGTTAACAGGTTCATGAGGGGGAGCTATGGACATGATCCGTCGGGCAGGTGAGCACTGGATATGCCAATTAGTGCACTATTTGGTGTTGACCTGGTCTGTCTAGTGTCCTAGGGAGAGAAAGAGAGTGTCTATGTTGTTGCCACGGTGTTGGATGTGATGTAGGTCGACCTGGTGGCGGCTTGGTGGCAATGCAATGTTGGGGACTAAGAGAAACAAAGAGAGAAGGCTCTGTCCAGAAAGTTTGGTAACAAGCTTTGGACCTTTTCTTAGTTGGAATTAAGTGTTGCCATTTGCAGTGGAGGGGGGAGAGATAGGGATGCTCTGGGAAAAGTTTGAGCTAAGTTCAAACAAGTTTCAGTTAGAAAGTTTTCAAAAGAAGATTTGGGCAGAAATGAAAAGATGGATGGTTTACTTAGCTGAAGATGGTCTGGTTCATTTACAAGGGGTGAGCGTGGTCCTAGAGGGGCTGGACACGGTGATGGAGTGCCATGTGCATCACATCAATTGAAGTGACGCCTCGCCCGATGAATAAACCCACCCTCTCCAGGAGCTTCGTCACTTCCTCCTCCGACCCCCAAGTAAGATTTTTGGGATTCCAGGAGTGGAGTCTCTCTAGAGGGGGTGCCAAGATGGCAGTTGCGATCCCTTCTCGGTTACCCAATGGCACGTCAGCCATATAGAATCATTCCTCATGTTGGTTCTTCACCGTCTTGATAAATTTCTCCTTCAGTCATCTAGCGCTTGGGATCTTGCTTATCGTGGCCACCCGACACTCCGTGGGCTTGTCGCTCATATGCATCTTGACGCAAAACAACTCCAGCCATAATCCAAAATGGGCCTCAGTGTAGAGGAATGACTCCAAAGACGATGTAGAAGGCAATATGAAGGATGGAGTTGGGGGCGAGGTGATGGAATTAAAGACCGTAGATATAGAGGAGTCCTCGAAGGAAGGGGTGGATAAGGAATCCCAAACCTCGGAGGAGGTGGGAGACAAAGATGACACGCTCGCCGATGCGGGGCTCAAGGACCCTGGCGGAAGATTGGCTCATCGGTCCCATGACCAGTGGGGAGTGGGCTTGGGCAACCTCGAACGATGGGAGGTACCCGGCGTCCCGAAGTGAGATGATGTCTTCACTAGTGACGACGGAGGGCCGCCATAGCCCCCTCATGATTGCGGCCTTTTGGCTTTCTCCGGTTTTCCTCTAGCCTCTCGTGGTGGCCTTTTGGCCGCCCTTTGAGGGCTTCGCCACCGTGGGATGAGCCCTATCATCGTCCATATCTCGAAGCTGGGGGAAGGGAAGGGAAGGGAAGTAGGAAGCTTTTTTGGGCTCTAGTTCTTCGGGCGCTAGAGCTCAAGGATGATGAATGCAAGAGCAAGATTGAGGGCATAAAGCTTAATTTCACTCACCTTAGGCCTTTTATGGGCAAGTGAAAATACAGAATGGGTGCACCGCATGGCAGTAATTTTGTGAGCTCCCCATGTGACATGTGTTATGCCTGCGCGAATCAAGGGGTTTGTTGATAATGCCGCTGCATCCAGAGCTCGGTCCCTTTATTGATTAGATGTGCTAATGGCAGTGGCCTTGAGCTGCGCTAGCACGCTATAATGACGTTTTAAAAGACTGCATGAACCTACAATGAGTGGTGATGGTTCGGATTGTTCAGGGTTGTTAGAGCATGACTGAGTCGTCACCATTATCCAGGAGCGAGAAAACTTTGTCGTGAAGGCAATTCTGCACGGGAAGGATCCTCGAATCCAAAAACAATAAAGAGGACCCTGGAAGTTCTATTGGGGCTCCTCGGATTCTGACGTATGATACGCCTCGGGCAAGACTTGGTCACTTCAGAAAGGCACATGAATAAATCGATGAACCAACTTGCAAGGCCGAAGACCAAAGGTGGAAAATTAGCTCAGAATGTCCGAGGAGCATCCTCAGCTTAAGACTGTTTCAGGGGCTATTGATGGTGTCCTGGATTAGGGGGTATTAGCCATGTCGGCTCCCACACATATGGGCTGGGTCGAGGACCCCCAAAACAGCCATCCAGCCACATTCGTCAGGCCCTAGGAGAATCAAGATGGAATCTTCCTAAGACTTGGTGCGTACTCCAAGACTTCAAGGGGATTTTCGGCACATTTATCTTAGATGTAACCGTCCTATGTGTAACCCTAGGCACCCCCGGTATCTACATAAACCGAGGGGTGAAGACCGTAGATGCCAACTCATACACACACGATCTTATGGTAGATCAACATGTACTTTGTAAACCCCCCCCCCCCCCTCAATCAATACAATCAAAGCAGGACATACAATGTTATCTCTATGAGAGAGCCCGAACCTGGGTAAAACATGTGTCTCTGTTACCATCGCACCAAGGCTACCAGCTCGGGATCCCCTACCCGAGATCTGCTGGATTTGACTCCCATCACCCGTCCCTGCCTTTCGCCTCTTTTGATCATGTATTTTTTTTGCGATGTACTACCTCCATAAACAAATATAAGATGTTCCAACTCTTTTTTGATTCAGATGTATACAGACGCATTTTAGTTTATTTGTTCACCAATTTTAGTCTGTATGTAGTCCATACCAAAATATCTAAAACATCTTATATTTGTTTATGGAGGGAGTACTAAGGAGACTTTTGTCCATCATTTCAAAATTGATCTTCTCCAAGAGATTTACTCTATCTGTAACAAATCTAGGATGGGGTGTCAGCAGTGGCATCCGCGGTCTAGAAGAGACTGGACCATCGTGGCCAATAAGCGTATACGAGCGCCCGACCCCAATCGGCATGCATCCGGGTCTCCCTCTTCACCTAAGGTCATGTCCTACCCTTCATGTTGGTTCAGATCACCGGGTTCCTCGACCCTGACCAAAACCACCTCCATGCCATGCATAACCTCCACCACCGGATCTGCCTCTACCCGTCGGGCATGCATTATTTTTGTTCCCGAAGTTCACAATCGGCCAGTCACTCCATTCACATTCCTCCGGTTTGTGCAAACCATCTCCACATTTGGTCACCACATGGAACCCAACAATTTTTCATACTCACGCGGATACTTATTTTCTCCTTCAAAGTTATCGGAACAAACCAAACAAAGGGAATATCCAACAAAAACACGAGCTCAAATATAATTTGATGGATTAATTTAGCCCTTGTTGAATATGACTTTGATCGGTGGCAGTCCCACCTTTCTTGTTATTTTTTAAGCCACTTCCTTCTTACTCATGAGATCATCAGGAACACCCATGATCCTTGCCCAAACTGGAATCCGATAAAGCTTATACTCTGGTACATTGGTAAGCCTGACGCATTCCTCGAGAACAGCTGTAGATCCCCTGAACACCCAAGGCTCTCCGCCCATAACTCTATTTCCATCTCCTATATAGAGAAACTGCACCAGGAACAAGTTGTATTCCATTGGCTTGAATGTCACACCCTGTGATGATGCCCACACATTGCGCATAGCCTTGAACAAAACTACATGGCTGAAAGGTTTACTGGTGTGAACTCTGAATATTCCAAGCCAAAACCTCCTTGGTCGGGCCTTCAAATTCCTCTGACGGATCAAGCTCATCCTCTTCTTCCGTATGGAATTCAATTCCCCATACCTATCCTCCAGATTTTCTCCCGAGAAGCGATTGTTATCTCCTCCACCACTCCCTAACACATCCTCCTCCGCCATCGCTTTCACACCTTGTTCCGCCATGCAGGATCACCACGAGAGTTGCCTGCGATCAGAGATCACACCCAGCCTTCACCCAACAAGATCGAACATGAGAATCGAGGGAACTAATCGGGTAGATGGGGAGTCAAGCGGGGCCACCACCAAAGGAACTTTTGACGTCATCCCCACCTTCCTCGAGTATCTCACTCGCAGTCACCTATGAGTGCGGCACGCACCTTTTTCTTTGTTCCAGAGTAAGGAACCCTAGATTAGACCTAGGGGGAGCCTGCTTCCCGTGTTGATTAATATCTTAACATCTACTTATGGCTACAAAAACTCTAGAAAACATTACTCCAAGGTTAACAAAACATACAACATATGGATTAATATCTTAACATCTACTCGTAACTATAAAACTCCAGAAAACATTACTCAAAGGTTAACAGAACATACAACATATCGTAAGGGCTACTTTTTTTATTGTCCCTCCTCCCGATCTATCCATCTTTGTATGAGGAAAGGATCCGCTTTGTGACAAGCACTTTGTGGCACGCGGGTGCGGGGGCACTGACTCCATTTTTCTTTGGGTTTCAATTTTAATTTTTTGTACTTTTGATCCAAAAGTTCAAATTATGTTTCGCTTGCATATTTATGTTCCTTGTGATGTGGGCTTTGAAATAAGGCCACTTTTGAATACGTTCTGACAATTTTTTATAACTTCACCAAGTTTCAACCACTGAAACTTTATACGAAGGAAAGAGAAAATTACAAGTTTCAGAAACTGAAACTTAAAACCGTGTCAGGAATCCAACGAGTTTGCGGACCGCGAAGCAATCATGCAGGCATGCACAGCTGGGCAGGTGCGCGCCCCCCACACCTGCATGCCCTTGCAAATTTCTACCGGCTTCGCCTTTCGTGGAAATCCTCGGCCTTTTTCCGACTATTGATTGGGACCAACCACTCGAGGAACTCAAATGCCATCATAGAGTAGATTGGCATTGCTGTGAAACAAAACTTCTACGCCATTTTGTCGACCACCGGCTGCAAATTCATTAGTTAGGATTTCCAGATACCTAGGTGTTTAGGTGAGGCGAGTCACCTAACAATACGGCGGCGGGCAGAGCACCATTATTAAAGCAACATTGCATTACTAGTTCATTTACAGCTGTCACGGACATGGACGCATCTCTACCTGGCACAGCAATCAGGATTCTTCGTAACACACCACAGTGCCTCCTCCCCAGCCCCTCCATTTAGCATGGAGAAGTTGGAAATAAGTTATTGCCGGCATATGAAGATTCAAATGCATGTTTGGTCTAACGGTGTGAAAATGTAACTTTATCTTTAGCAAATCATTCCAGATTATAGGTCCCTCTCCAGTCAATCCTCTGAATATGTTCTAATGTACCATCCAATAGGATGATGAATACCTCAGCTACAGACTAGACATGAGATAGTAAGCAAACTCCCCCTAGCTGACAGACTCGCAATGCTCTGTACATAAGCACAAAACCACCACACTAATTGGGTGTGCCAAATCTCCAAGGAGCCTCATGAACCCAAGGAGTGTCCTGCTAGCACGCGATATTTTCAAGATAGGTAGCCTCCTCCAGACATGTTGCCTGGGCCCTGTGGCGTGATCTTTCCTTGCATCATCTGCACCGCCCGACCATGCCCCTGCATGAATTGTTGCTGACCCATCCCTGTACCCACCATCTGCGGCTGCTGCTGGAGTTGTTGAGGCTGTTGCTGCTGCTGCTGCTGCTGCATTTGCTGCATCTGTTGTTGTTGCTGTTGCTGCTGCTGCTGCTGCATCTGTTGCTGCTGTTGAATCTGCTGCTGCTGCTGCTGTTGTTGGTGTTGCATTTGCTGCATCTGTTGTTGTTGCTGTTGCATTTGCTGCATCTGCTGCTGCTGCTGAAGTTGCTGGCCTTGAGGCTGCATTTGCATTTGGTGCTGTTGTAGTTGCTGCTGTTGCAGTTGCTGTAGTTGCTGCTGTTGCTGCTGTATTTGGTGCTGCTGCTGTTGTAGCTGCTGCTGCTGCTGCTGCTGCTGTGGCTGCATCTGTGGCTGCTGAGTTGAGACCTGTGGTTTGAATACCACCATATCCTGGGGAAAACTCGGCAGAGAAGTGTTGATTCAGATGAATACAAGAGACAAGTTGCGGTAATCAATCAATTAGTTATAAACATACCCCTGGGAACAGCATTCCTATGAGGCGCCCAGCTTTGTCAGACACTGACAACAGCAAAGTTTGTGAAGGTAGCTGAATCACTGCACACTGAAGCAATGAACCACTTGAACATTAAAAGAAGTAAATGTATGATACGATGCTTAATTAAGTGCAGTTCAAACTGAGATCATAAATATTCCACAAGGTTAAAACAAGCACTGAGCAACTCACCAGTTTCTTCTCTTGTAGTTGTCCGAGGAACCCATGCTGATTCAATGTCCGAAATACTAGAAAGTCCGCCTTGCCAACATACTGCCTGTACAATTACATGATCGAACAACCAAAGTTGAGCAGGAATGATATTAGGAAGAACACACAATAAGGCAGCGGTTTTAAGAAGGAAAAGCATGGGCTAGTTGAGCGACAAACTTGTTGTTCATATGCTCTTGGGCTATGAGGCGCACGATCTGCATCGTTTCTGGCCAGTCTGAAGCAAGTCTGAATATAAAAGTACAGCTTCAGTTTCTTTAGGGATGGTATGATTTGCAGATTGTATGAAAGCGCTGTTGTAAAACTTAAGGAGAAAAATAAGACACGATGATAGATTTTATTGAGTCAAGGCAAATGGCATTCAAAGTTGCCCAACAAAGTGCAGGAAAACAAGCTTCTTCACTGGGTGTATCATATTAGAACTCAGAAACATTGTCAGGTTTCCAACTGAAATTGCGCTTGAACAGCAGGTAAGATATTGCACTAAGAAAACATTCATGAATATATCTGGCAATCAGTACACTAGCAAAATTTGGCAGGTGCTGCCAAAGAAACAAAATATGACATACCAACCTACAACGACTGGTATTTAGTTGGTTTGCAACTAATCTTAGCATCCCATAATCCTATAGCTGATAGGTGTGTTCAGATAAGTTACGGGATGCACAGGATGTATTACAGATAGTATGATGAGAATGACTTCACAAACAAGGTGTAGGTGTCCACTAAAAATTCAATATTTCTGCTAAAACGATACATTTTCAAGAAAAAGAACAACAATAACAGCTAGCTGTAAAATTTCTTAATCTCAATGATCACAAAAATAGTATTGCAACAGTTTAAAGACTTACGTGTCAGACGCTGTTCCACTCCTATAACCCTGCAACACAGATGATAAGATGAGAAATACAACATTGAAATGCTTTGCAAAGATAGAATATGGTATGGTATATTTAAGAGGATAGCAAATTACAGTACACAATCCGAAAGTATAACAATTGGTTTCAGCTTTGAAGGTGTAGGCCGTGAAAACAATGAGCATTGGCAGCACAAACCGATATTCTGTTCCATGCTTCACAAAATTTTCAGTAGGTTCAGAAAAACAAAGTGTACTAGTATCTTGGTGCAGATTTTAATGCATGGTAAGTTTTTTTTTCAACAATACTTCATGGCAAAGTTAACACAAGGATTGGAGAGTAAGGCTTTTGACGTGGAGGAAGTTAAGTTGGTGCTCTTTGCATTAATCAGGTTTCAGAAGATTGGGCACTATCTCTATTTTGATTTAAACCTCTTGGAACAAATCCTTTATATATCTTGGATATGTTCGCCTCAGCTAGAAATCAGGCCGGTTCAGCCAAACCTATTCTTCAAGGAGCTAATAACAATGCTCTGGTTCATTCAGAATGTTGGATCCAGAGAAACAAAGTACACATTCATAAAATAAGCTTAGATGAAAGAGAATGTTGCTTCTGGATTTGAAATGATTGCAAATCAGGATCTCATCTAAGATGTCAGGGGGTCAAATGGTTGGACATTAATATGTCCATTGTGATCTACTACCTCCGTTCCAAAATATATGTCGTTCTGGTAGACTAGCCTACCAGAATGACATATATTTTGGAACGGAGGATGTATTTTATTGCTTTATCTTTTAGATTCTATCAATTGTTCCTTTGTAAATTCTTATTTTGGATCTTGATTACTAATACACATAATACTCAGTAGGATTGTCGCCTGTTGTTCAGATAAAAAAGGTATGTTCTTTCTAAGCACCGACTTTCCAACGGTCTCAAGAATAGAGGACACTTGAAAGAGCTATTTTTGTCATGAATGATTAATTAAATAGGCAGTAATGCATGGAATCATTGGGTAGTACAAACAGAAAATAAAGTAAAACAACATATGCCATGTTTAGACGAAACGGACTGAACTGCTTTCCCATAAAAGAAATGGTCTCTTTTCAGATCGCATACAGATCCACAGAGAGCATAAAAACTGTTACTGTATCAGAAAGTGTGAGAGTTCAGCCATACAAATAGGAACTTACTTCAAGTTTACAAATAAATACAGGTTGTCCTTGCCTTTGCCCAGACAAAGTTCCCTGAAATATGAACAGAAGAAAATCATGTCCTGAACTGTACCCCTAGGCAAAGACACAAGACAGCATGAGCAAGATTATCGTGAATTAAGTGCTACCACTATTAACAACATTTGTAATGTTTTTTAACTTTGGGCTCTTCGGTTAAAAGAACCGGCTGATAAGGTAGCCGCCTGTCTACCTCTCCTCACGGCAAGCCATGATCTTGTAACCCTGTACTTTTTGAGAAATATATATTTGAAAGTTCAAAATCATTACAAAGTATTTGTTCAGTTGTCTGCTTGCCACTCTAATTCATATTGCATAAATATGTATTACCTCCGCCCCGAATTACTTGTCTTAGATTTGTCTAGATACAGATGTAGCTAACACTAAAACATGTCTAGATACATCTGTATCTAGACAAATCTAAGACAACTAATTCGGGACAGAGGGGTACTTTTTACTGACGTAATTTCTATTAAGCTTCATGCACTGACCAGTAGAACAAAAAAATCCAAAATTTTGAGAAGGTTGGACAATCCGCATATACTTCAACACCCCCTCATGTGTGGCTTGATAAGGCCTAAACATGGACAGAAAGAGGGCAAGCAATTTTCTTTATTTAAATTGTGAAATCCGAGACTTGAACCCAAAAGCTCTTGGCTCTGATGCTATATTAAGTTTCATGCATACCGCTATTTAAAATGCTGCATTTAGCAACCTATATTGCAAAGCTACTATCGCAAGGAGCATGAAACACAAGCTGAAATCTTTACCTCCCAAATTTTGACATACTTCGATGGTTGCTGGCCATTAGGATGTTGTGCCAGAGGCATATTCATAGCAGAACTGTTGTTCGCACTAAGAGCGTTTACTCCTGTTTGCTGGACCATTCCTGGTGTTGGCATCATTGTAGGCGTAGAAGAGATAGCCGTAGTCCCAAGGTTATTTATCATGTTTTGGTTCGTACCAATTCCACCTTGTCCTGATTGTGGACCAGCCATCAGACCACCTTGTGCCATAGAAGGCACTGATTGTCCCATGGCCATGTTGCTTTGTATGTTAGCCAAAGAAGAAGATACGGCAATATTTGAATTACCAGATACAGTAGAAGTGTTTGACCCAAAAGAACCGAGAGCTGTGTTCTGTACCAACTGTTGAGCACCAATTGGCTGTACTGTTCCAGATATAGAAGATATGACAGCGGGAGTCGATGTCATGCCACTCGATATCATGTTTGACATGTGCACTTGTATAGGTGTTGCCCCCATGTTAGGTCCCATTGAGGTAGCTGCTGTTAAAGAGTGTCGATGTTGTGAAAGATTGTTTAGGATGCTAACATTTGCTGGGCCACCAGGCCGAACCTGTTGTTGGATAGGGTTTACTAAAGGCTTATGCTCTTGCAATATTTCATTTGCAACATTTGTTTCTTGTGAAATAATCGATGGTGAAGAAGTTTGCATTGCTGATACACCTTGAGAAGCAACATTTGAAATAGGTGTCATATGAGAGAATGCAGGTGCAGAAACCATTGGTGGTATAGTTGTCGGCTCCTGAAAATGCAAATCGTTAAGGTACGCTTATAATGGAAAAGGCATATAGAAATAGTAAAATAATAACATATTTTTGTAGCCTACCACTTTAACATTTGCAGTCGGTTGCCGTCCCATCATCGTTCCATTCACTGGAGATATAAGAACTTCTTTTAGTCATGACAATTTAGTAGGGTTATAACGAAATGATAAGAGTAAAAGCAGAAAAAAAAAACACATTGCAATATTATTCAGTGAGTTCTTAGTTAGAACGTGTAAACAAAATCAGAAATGTGCCACCCTAATTCAATAGATAGGCGAACTTAGTCACAATTATGATCCATAGCAACGTTGAATATATATATATAGGAGCTAAAAAACCAGCATTTCAGAATGTGCGATTGTGAAATGTACTTCATGAAACAAATGAGAAACAACATCAACACTCATATACATCGAAAAAAGCACCTGGTATCTGCATGGATACTTCTAATACCATGTGATGTCTGCATTGCATATGATAGGCATATACTCCCTCCGTTCCAAAATAGATGACCCAACTTTGTACTAACTTTACTAAAGTTAGTACAAAGTTGGGTCATCTATTTTGGAACGGAGGGAGTAGGTGCAATTTCAGACATGACTAAGTTAGTCTAATGACTGACCAACAACTCAAACAATTAGCTGCTGACATCTTAGCCAATGGTCAGATACACCATTATTTAGGATGATTCACTATCACAAGTCACAGAACATTCATCATACACATAGAAAAACAAATATGAAGCCAGTAGTACTACAAGCTGTTATGAAAGATAAGCATTTAAGTTCTAGGTTCAGTACATCATTTTCCTTCAGCTCTGGCTCAAAGCATTTCAACTAGACAAGTAAGTAGGGTATTTCAGTACATTACATCATGGCCACATGCGATTTGAAACATCAAATATTTCAAGTGCCTCTTTGGTATAAGTATTCAGGTGCACATTTACTTTACTGCTTTGAAATTTAGTATATGAGGGCTCTCACATGCTTTTCTGCTAAGATTTATTAGTATAGGCAGGTTTTATGCAAAGGGTCCCATAAGGGCATTCTCCAAGCCTTGTTTGCCTGCAATTACATAGTTAGCACTTCCAGCATATGCAGCAAGAAGTGTCTATCAGTGTTTTTTATTTGTGGTCCCAACCCAAAGGGCTGCCCAGATTGCATTTTTACTTTAATCTACCATTCTTTTTCTTTAATCAAATTGCAGCTGGGATTTGTTGCACCAACTCACACAAAATTAGGGGAAACTCCTATAATTCTTTTTTTAAGCTTTCTCTATATCCCGCCCATGCAGACATCATAACAACAGCACAACACAAGTTTTATGAAAACAGGAACAATCAAAGGCTAAACCTCACAGTGAAACTAGCCTAACATTAGCATTTGTTCAACCTGAGGGAGTGGCATTCGAAGGTGGTCCTGGCACAGTAGCTGCAGGTGCGGTATCCATTTTTGTAATGGTGTGGTTTGGGACAAGGTTCCCAGGTAAAGGATGGCTTAGAGCGGTTCGAGCCTCCATGAAACTCTCAGACAGCAAAACAAGAAAATGTGGATTTTTGGCATGATCAACTGATGGATCAGAAGCTTGAGGATTCCTCTTTCCCTGCAATAAATACGAGTAGTATCAGTATTCAGTGCCTATTCACACAACAAAGTTCTCAAGGATTTGCCTAAGGTCAGCTTCAAATCATGTAAGTTTACAACGCCCGTCATGACAGAAGTGGGGGAATGTGGAGATCAGGGAAAGGCATTATCTTGAAATTTCATCCATTGTGCTAAATACTATGATGATTTGACGTGGGTGGATTTTTTTCTAATCCACAACCAAGTTATGTGGTGTGACACTTGAATTTCTAAGACATTTATTTTACAAACTACTAGAAAAGAGGACAGTTCACATTTAGGACCATAAAGTAAGCAATTACAAGGACATCTAAACTTTTGGCAACAAGTGGAGTGGACTAGGCAATTAAGCAGGCTACTAGCAGAGTGGAGTGGACATTTAGGACCATTCAAGATTCCTTTTGGACAAACCAAAATAAAGAAGCAAGTACAAAATTGTAGGCTTTGAAACAGTTTATCAAGTTTGACACAACAAATATATTACCGCGTTGTATATTGCCTTCAGTGTTGGTAGCTGTTTAGGAGATACCACCGACAACGATACAGAGGACTGCATCCACAAAATTAATTAGATCCAACCAAGTACTGCTTAGCACTCCATTGAGATACGCAATGAATATAATGCAAGATAGTGGTATTTATTCAGCACCTGAGCAAATGAGACTGCAACAGTCTCAGCATCAGCAAGACATGATTCCTTTGTTGCTTCGTTGCTCTTTTTGTGATCACTACTTTGAACAGAAGGGCGGTAGACAGGTGTAGGCAGCGGGTAAGGATTACTTGCAGCAACAAGTAGGCAATGCTTTTGAAGTTCACGATTTTGATGATTCAGGCTGCTACCAGGACTGCCTTGGAGTATCTAGTTGCATAAATGAAATGAAATAAGCACCATGGCAATAACAAACTAATAACCAATACAATACATTCACAAAAGACCATTCACGTGTCAGTCTCATTGAGAGTAACTACTGATGTCTATTACATAATCCAACCACAACCATAGCCATAGCCATAGCCATAGCTGCAGTTCAGGTCAAACACTTCCATAGTTTCTCATTCAAACCATAGCTTGTGCAAGAAAAAAAAAATAGAAGAGATTCTGGACCATATTGGGAACACTAGCAACACAAATATACAAAATCACTTTCTAGAAAATATAACAAAGCAATTAATAAAGCTGGAGTTTAGACAGCATGAAATATGACGATAAAAGAAGTACAAATGCAAGAAACACATGTCCAGGTCCAGTAACTATTTCCAGTGCTTATGCCTTAATATGGAAGAAATACAAGAGCAGAATATAGAAAAAAATGAGACCTCACTTACCAATCTGTAGGAAATGTCCCAAGAAAATGGGCTCAACCCAGCAAAATTGTAGGTGAACTAAATGTATTGTGTTATGCTACTAGGCGCGGATTTTCATTATAACTACATTATTCAATAGAAAATTATCTGCACTACTCAGACTTAAGAACTATTTGAACATAAACAATAAAGCAACTTAGAGAGTTATGAGTGTGAACAATGTTAACACATCAATACCATCAGTGCTTCAGCAAGACCTTCACAAATAGCAGCTTCACTGAAGCCTCCACCACTAAATGATATTCCTGATAACCATGAAAGAAAAGCATCCATATCTTTTGTCCAACCGCTGCGTTGTACAATAAAGGCTGCATTGCAACAGGAGCACATTTTCATAAATTAGCTATTTTATACAGAACTAAACATGAAAGCATTGAGATAAATCATAATGTTAAATGATAAGGGCATGGAGGATTAATGGATATCAAATCGTACCACTGTAAGGTCCGTGGGTATGGAAGACAACTAATGCAAGCTCAGGTGGTACCCCTGCAAGCTTCTGCGAGGATCATCAGAAAATAAGTTAAACTTTGACAGAATTCAAGAAGAATGGATCAACTAAAAATTCTGATAAAGAACAATCAGGAGGGAGGGAGTTACCTGCCCTGATAGTTCAGTAGAACAAAAACTCCTGCACAAATTTTAAAATGCTTCATGAGTTAGTGATAATATTTTTTGGACAAAATCATGTGAGAGCATATTCAAGATAAAACAAAAAGAAAAGCTATTATAGAGCTATGGACATCGGAGAATACAGAGTGAACTAAAAATTGTCAACGACCTGACTCACCTCCATCTGAAACAGTAATAAAAATACTAAAAGAAAAGGAAAACCTTGCACCTACATCAAGTTCAACATGATTGACCACAACAAGAAGAAAAGATGACTAATATGACAAACAATCTGAAGAAAGACATACCACTAATGAAAACCTGAAGTTCAACCAAGCAGAAGCAACAACAGAAGTACAAAATAGACTTCACTTAACCAACAAAGGTAGCCAAACAGACATGGCCGTGGTAGTGGTTGTACAAAAGAATGGGGGCACAATCAGCAGCATACCAAAAGTTGAATCACGTTTTCCTTTCAAATACGATGAACTCAGGCACACGATGATTTTCATCTTCCGTATCAAGACACCACCTAATAAAGCTAATAAACTACTATCATGAAAACCCATATTAACCAACCCAGTTTTACATCAGAATCAAGTGAACTACACTCAAGGAGGCACGCTTTCAAATGGATCAAGGGAGAATCCAAGAAAGGCATGTCAACCGAAGTTATGGTGATCGAATTTGCTCGACCTGCCGAGCCACCGGGACTAGAATCGGAAGGTCGTTCTCCTCACAAACACCCCATCTCCACTTACTTGGCAGTTTGCGCACGGAAAACCTAACCGGGGGTCACGAAGAAGAGCTCGAATTCCCCTACCAGCCTGCTCACACCCCTACAACCACCCCTAAATTCCACGCCGGAACCCTAAAAGCAGAAGGCGTCGCAGGGCGTACCGAACGATCTTCTCGACGTACTCGGCCGCAATGGCGGGCCAGTACGGCCCCAGCGCCGCCGTGCCCTCGACGGCCACCACCAGCTGCCTCTCCGAACCCATCCCCTCCACCATCGCAGAACCTCCACGAATCCCCTTGGCCTCGCCCTCGCGAATCCGCTCCAATTTCTCTCCCCGACCGGCGGCCACCACCCACAACCCCCCTTTGCTGAACGTGGGTTCTCTGTTGTGTGCGGAGAAAGAGAGGACGACGGACACGGTCAAGAAAGTAAACGGGTCTGGGTTTTATAAGGCCCAGGGCCGAAAGCCCGTTCAGTCCCTACTCTTCTCTCTTTATGGCAACCCTGGGCCCTCCGGGGTTTCCACAGAGAGATTGGCATACATCGGTAATTTCTTGTAGTACTTATTTATTTTCTTCTAGAAAACCTTTTATTTATTTATTTATTGCAGAGAAGTATTTATTTATTTCTTAATAATTATGTTTAATTGGTGCGGTTTTATACGCTTTTAGAGGATGCTATTATTTCGAGAACAAGGTATTTACAGATTTCTAATTTATTAGTTCATTCAGTGGTTGTTATTTATTGAATTAGTTCGCCACTCATGAGATTTGTTACACAAGATTATTATGACTACTAAATATAACATGTTTCTCGTTCACTCTTCTACCTCCTCATTAGTCTAGCACTCACGTCCCTTTGGAGGCTATTGACCTTTTTATGGTGCGGCCTATGAACATGAAGTCTCGCACGGTTTATGAGTGTGCCTAGAATATGACGCCTTTGGGACAATTTATTTAATTGTAGGTTTTGTTCGGAAGCAAAGATGGCGCATGGCCGATGGACATGCAGATGCACGTAGCCAGCAAACATACAACTATATTTGTGTGTGAACGATAGACATGCATAAACATGCATGACACATTTAATTGTCTACATCACCCCAAAGAGGCCCACTAGGTGCAGGAAAAAACCGTTTGGTAACATACACGGAGTCCTGTCTCGCACTCGCACAAACCTTAAAGCAACGCATAGCCTGACTCGCTAGGAACGCCCAAGTCGGCCATTTCCAGCGACCATACTAGGGTCGGGCACAAAAGTGGGGCTTGGCATACGTGACGGTGTGCGGGAAATCGACTCGGAGATGGTGGAAGACGAAAATCAGTTGGCGTGGGATGGCGTGAAATCTAGCATCACCCCCCTCCCCCCGCCCCTCCTCCTCCTATTTACTTGCTCACCTCTAGCGCTAGGACAAACCCAAGCTTAGTTCTTGCCTTTTTTTGGTTGGCGACGGTGACTCATATCTGCAGAAGCAGCGGTGGCGACTTCAATCTAAGACAATAGGACATGCTTTTCTCCCCTTCATCTCCCGCTCCGTCTCATCCTCCTCGTCTGCGCCATATGCGGGTCATCGACTCCAAAGCGGGTAAGCAGCATGCAACCCCTCTCCTCTGTTAGGTCATTATTAGATACAGTGTAGGGTCGATTTCGCCATTGTTCACGGCACCATCGATGTCGCCTGTTAGGTTTATGGATGAAGGATGAAGCTACTTGTTCAGGCAACAACACTTATAGTTGTGACTTAAACTTGGGTCATGTTGGTCCATAAGATAGTTGTTCATCGGGGTGACAAGCCTATCCTCTGTTATGGTCCAATGTTAATCCGAGATAGAGATATGATAGCGAATTTGAACTGCATCTACAACTGCAATGACATAGAGGCTTTGTGGATGCTTTGAATGTGAAGAGCACCTTTTGCCAAGCGTGTGGAGACGTTTATGATCATGGGGCTTCTAGAAGACAACATCCACGCCTCTATGGAAGAGCAAATTGTCATGTCTCTTCAGGTTGTAGGTCATAATCAGATGTTCAGGGTTATTCACAACATGTTCACAAGATCAGTTGAGGCCATTTTCTGATATTTCAAACAAGTCTTGTATGCTATTCGGGAGCTCGGATGGGAGATGATCAAGGCATCAACCGGGCAAACTCCTGGCAAGATTTGCAACAACTCAAAATGGTATCTATATTTCAAGGTGAGCACTACTCATAGTTCATGCCTTGATATGCTTGTGTTGTGCTAATACAACCATAACACCATGTTTCCATGCCATCACAAGAGTGCATTGGTGCAATAAATGATACTCACGTGACTGTTAGAGTGCTGAAGTCACAGACTGCAACATACAAGGGTAGAAAGCACTACACAAGTTAGAATGTGCTTCATATTGTTGACTTTGATATGAAGTTTTTGTATGTGTTGGTTGGAAAGGATCAGACCATGATGCTGACATTCTTATTGACAACATAGCTTGACCTAATGAGGTCAATATCTCCGATGGCAAGTTCTACCTAGGAGATGATGGTTATGCATGTTGGCATGATGTTCTTCCACCCTTCAAGAAAACAGGTACCATTTGAACGAGTTCCCTTTTGTGAATTATCTTAGGACTGCACATGAACTCTTCAATCTTAGATACTATAGTCTTAGAGTTACGACTGAGAGGGCATATGGAGCTCTGAAGACAAATTTAAGATCTTGGATCAAAAGCCATTTCACCCTTTCACCACCTCGGCTAGGCTTGCTCTTGCATGCTACATCCTCCGTAAGTAGATCCTAAAATAGGGTTGTGGTGAACTTGTGCTGGGGAGGAAGATATGATGGCTGGTGATGTTGGTACCTCCGACTATGGTGTGGACGATTTGACAATGAAACTTGAAAGAGCAAAAAGTTGAAATGACTGAGGCAATGTGGAAAACAAATATTAGACAAGGATCCGAAGAAGAAGAGTAGAAGCAAAGGAAGCAACAGCAGCAGAGAAGCATCAACAACTGGAAAAAGAAGAGACTGGACTTTTCCTAGTTTGGCACCGAGAACTTTTTGAACCATATAAGTATTAATTTGTACTGAAATTTGTTAGTAGTTAGAATGAGCTATCGTATGTTTACTAGTTAGGATTAAAACAGTGTTTATTTCGAACTTTATATGTGAGGTAATGGCACCACAAGTCTTACAACTTGCACAAAGTGTGATGCTTTAGTCCAAAACTTGCAAAACCCCACTCCACTGTCCTACAACTTGCACCATATGTGACAATTTAGTCCTAGGCCAATGACAGAGCGACAAGTGGCCATCGCAGCACTTTTGCAAACCCCTCAACTGTTTTCGTTATTGAACCTGGAGGACATCCTGATCTGCACTCCCACAATTTTTTCAGGAACTTCATATTTTTGACCAAGACAACAACTAGCCAGCCTTTTTGCGGTCGTTTAGTTTTGCACATCAATGGATGGATTGCGCTCGTCAATATTCCTTCTCCCAATTGTGCAAAGCACATGCGCACAGTGGACTAGCGTTCAGCCTACACAAGTACATGACTAAAGTCTAAACACTCTGCCTGCATGCACATGTGTTTGTACTACGTCTTCCCATTCATATTCATATTTTCAAACTGACATACTCCCTTCGTTCGGTGAAAATGTATATATAAATTTTTTAGGACAAATTATGGAGTGAAGTAAAAAATGCAATGGAAAGGTGCAAGCCACCATCTCTCTCCTCTTTAATTATCCAACCCGTAATGAGTTAAGTGCATGTAAAAATTAAGAAGACCATATGTAGAATGTTATTGGTCTTGATTACTGTGTGATAAGAGATTTATTTTTTTCTACTTTAAAGTGCATTGGAAAGATAAAAATACATTTTTTTATGAACAAATTTTAAAACCAAATATACACTCTTCACCGAATGAAGCGAGTACAGTTAACCATCCATACAAAGTAGTTGTAAAAAGTCTCCGCACAATGATTTGAAAGAGTACCTTCTTTTGTATGTCAGTACATGGGGGTGCCGAGGGTACTTCTGGGGTAATCCTCTCCGAAGAGGCGCAGACCCCTCTCCTCCCTGTACGGGCCAATTTTTAATGGATTATTGGACCGTGCGCGATCTTGGGCACTCCCACCCCGCATCAATTCCTTTACCCAAATTTTAGTAACCGTCGTACTTCAACCGTCGCCCACACTCCTCCAGCACCGACCTTATAGTAAAATAGTTGTAGCCGAGGCATTTGAACCGTCGCCCTTCCTCGTCCACCAACATTTCCACCCACCATTACTAAAATTTTCAGTAGCCGCGGCGTATCCTCAAACGCCACCCCCCTCCCTCCACAGTCCCCCACCCGCTGATGTCTACTACGCAACCTTCTTCTTGTAGACGTTGTTGGGCCTCCAAGTGCAGAGGTTTGTAGGACAGTACCAAATTTCCCTCAAGTGGATGACCTAAGGTTTATCAATCCGTGGGAGGTGTAGAATGAAGATGTTCTCTCTCAAGCAACCCTACAACCAAATAACAAAGAGTCTCTTGTGTCCCCAACACACCCAATACAATGGTAAATTGTATAGGTGCTCTAGTTCGGCGAAGAGATGGTGATACAAGTGCAATATGGATGGTAGATAAAGGTTTTTGTAATCTGAGAATATAAAAATAGCAAGGTAACTAATGATAAAAGTGAGCGTAAACGGTATTGCAATGCTAGGAAACAAGGCCTAGGGTTCATACTTTCACTAGTGCAGGTTCTCTCAACAATAATAACATAATTGGATCATATAACTATCCCTCAACATGCAACAAAGAGTCACTTCAAAGACACTAATAGCGGAGAACAAACAAAGAGATTATGGTAGGGTACGAAACCACCTCAAAGTTATCCTTTCTAATCGATCTATTCAAGAGTCCGTAGTAAAATAACACGAAGCTATTCTTTCCGTTCGATCTATCATAGAGTTCGTACTAGAATAACACCTTAAGACACAAATCAACCAAAACCCTAATGTCACCTAGATACTCCAATGTCACCTCAAGTATCTGTGGGTGTGATTATACGATATGCATCACACAATCTCAGATTCATCTATTCAACCAACACAAAGAACTTCAAAGAGTGCCCCAAAGTTTCTACCGGAGAGTCAAGACGAAAACGTGTGCCAACCCCTATGCATAGGTTCATGGGCGGAACCCGCAAGTTGATCACCAAAACATACATCAAGTGGATCACATGATATCCCATTGTCACCACAGATAAGCACGGCAAAACATACATCAAGTGTTCTCAAATCCTTAAAGACTCAATCCGATAAGATAACTTCAAAGGGAAAACTCAATCCATTACAAGAGTAGAAGGGGAGAAACATCATCAGATCCAACTATAATAACAAAGCTCGCGATACATCAAGATCGTACCACCTCAAGAACACGAGAGAGAGAGAGATCAAACACATAGCTACTGGTACATACCCTTGTTGGGGAACGTAGCAGAAATTCAAAATTTTCTACGCATCACCAAGATCAATCTATGGAGTCATCTAGCAACGAGAGAGAGGACTGCATCTACATACCCTTGTAGATCGCAAGCGGAAGCGTTCAAGAGAACGGGGTTGATGGAGTCGTACTCGTCGTGATCCAAATCACCGATGATCCTAGCGCCGAACGGACGGCACCTCCGCGTTCAACACACGTACGGAGCAGCGACGTCTCCTCCTTCTTGATCCAGCAAGGGGGAGGAGAGGTTGATGGAGATCCAGCAGCACGACGGCGTGGTGGTGGAAGTAGCGGGGATCCTGGTAGGGCTTCGCCAAGCACTAACGGGAGGGAGAGGTGTCACGGGAGGGAGAGGGAGGCGCCAGGGGCTAGGATTGCTGCTGCCCTCCCTCCCCCCCACTATATATAGTGCCAAGGGAGAGGGGGGCGCAGCCTTGGCCCTTCCTCCAAGGAAGGGTGCGGCCAGGGAGGAGTCCTTCCTCCCCAAGGCACCTCGGAGGTGCCTTCCCCCTTTAGGACTCTCCGTTTATCTTATCTCTTGGCGCATGGGCCTCTTGGGGCTGGTGCCCTTGGCCCATATAGGCCAAGGCGCACCCCCTACAGCCCATGTGGCCCCCCGGGGCTGGTGGACCCCCGGACCCCTTTCGGCACTCCCGGTACAATACCGATAAAGTGCGAAACTTTTCCGGCGACCAAAATAAGACTTCCCATATATAAATCTTTACCTCCGGACCATTCCGGAACTCCTCGTGACGTCCGGGATCTCATCCGGGACTCCGAACAACTTTCGGGTTACCGCATACTAGTATCTCTACAACCCTAGCGTCACCGAACCTTAAGTGTGTAGACCCTACGGGTTCGGGAGACACGCAGAGATGACCGAGATGACTCTCCGGTCAATAACCAACAGCGGGATCTGGATACCCATGTTGGCTCCCACATGCTCCTCGATGATCTCATCGGATGAACCACGATGTCGAGGATTCAATCAATCCCGTATACAATTCCCTTTGTCTATCGGCATGTTACTTGCCCGAGATTCGATCGTCGGTATCCTATACCTTGTTCAATCTCGTTACCGGCAAGTCTCTTTACTCGTTCCGTAACTCACATCATCCCGTGATCAACTCCTTGGTCACATTGTGCACATTATGATGATGTCCTACCGAGTGGGCCCAGAGATACCTCTCCATTTACACGGAGTGACAAATCCCAGTCTCGATTCATGCCAACCCAACAGACACTTTCGGAGATACCTGTAGTGCACCTTTATAGCCACCCAGTTACGTTGTGACGTTTGGTACACCCAAAGCATTCCTACGGTATCCGGGAGTTGCACAATCTCATGGTCTAAGTAAATGATACTTGACATTAGAAAAGCTCTTAGCAAACGAACTACACGATCTTGTGTTAGGCTTAGGATTGGGTCTTGTCCATCACATCATTCTCCTAATGATGTGATCCCATTATCAACGACATCCAATGTCCATGGTCAGGAAACCGTAACCATCTATTGATCAACGAGCTAGTCTCCTAGAGGCTTACTAGGGACATGGTGTTGTCTATGTATCCACACATGTATCTGAGTTTCCTATCAATACAATTCTAGCATGGATAATAAACGATTATCATAAACAAGGAAATATAATAATAACCAATTTATTATTGCCTCTAGGGCATATTTCCAACAGTCTCCCACTTGCACTAGAGTCAATAATCTAGTTCACATCACCATGTGATTAACACTCACAGGTCACATCACCATGTGACCAACATCTAAAGAGTTTACTAGAGTCAACAATCTAGTTCACATCACTATGTGATTAACACTCAATGAGTTCTGGTTTGATCATGTTATGCTTGTGAGAGAGGTTATTAATCAACGGGTCTGAACCTTTCAGATCCATGTGTGCTTTACGAATATCTATGTCATCTTGTGGATGCTACCACGCGCTATTTGGAGCCATTTCAAATAATTGCTCTACTATACGAATCCGGTTTACTACTCAGAGTCATCCGGATTAGTGTCGAAGTTCGCATCAAAGTAACCCTTTACGACGAACTCCTTTTCACCTCCATAATCGAGAAAATTCCTTAGTCCACTAGATACTAAGGATAAGTTCGACCGCTGTCATGTGATCCATTCCCGGATCACTATTGTACCCCTTGACCAACTCATGGCGAGGCACACTTCATGTGTGGTACACAGCATAGCATACTGTAGAGCCTACGTCTAAAGCATAGGGGACGACCTTCGTCCTTTCTCTCTCTTCTCCTGTGGTCAGGTCTTGAGTCTTACTCAATACACACACCTTGTAACACAGCCAAGAACTCCTTCTTTGCTGATCTATTTTGAACTCTTTCAAAATCATGCCAAGTGTGCGTTCTTTGAAAGTATCATCAGGCATCTTGATCTATCTCTATAGATCTTGATGCCCAATATGTAAGCAGCTTTATCCAGGTCTTCCTTTGAAAAACTCCTTTCAAACAACCCTTTATGCTTTCCAGAAATTTTTACATCATTTCGGATCAACAATATGTCATTCACATATACTTATCAGAAATGTTGTAGCGCTCCCACTCACTTTATTGTAAATACAAGTTTCTAATAAACTTTGTATAAACCCAAAAACCTTGATCACTCCATCAAAGCGTATATTCTGACTCCGAGATGCTTGCTCTAGTCCATGGAAGGATCGCTGGAGCTAGCATACCTTTTAGCATCCTTAGGATCGACAAAACCTTTCTGATTGTATCACATACAACCTTTCCTTACGAAAACTGGTAAGGAAACTTGTTTTGACATCCATCTGCCAGATTTCATAAATGTAGCTAATGCTAACATGATTCCGACGGACTTAAGCATCGCTACGGATGAGAAAATCTCATCGCAGTCAACTCCTTGAACTTGTGGAAATACTCTTTGCCACAAGTCGAGCTTCATAGACGGTAACATTACCGTCCACGTCCGTCTTCTTCTCAAAGATCCATTTATCTCGGATTTCATGGCTTTTTACCATTTGTCGGAATATGGGCCCACCATCGCTTCTCCATAGCTCGTAGGTTCATTGTTGTCTAGCAACATGACTTCCAAGACAGGATCACACATTACTCTGAAGTAGTACGCATCCTCGTCGTCCTACGAGGTTTGGTAGTGACTTGATCCAAAGTTTCATGATCACTATCATAAGCTTCCAGTTCAATTGGTGTAGGTGCCACAGGAACAACTTCCTGTGCCCTGCTACACACTAGTTGAAGTGACGGTTCAATAACCTTATCAAGTCTCCACCATCCTCCCACTCAATTCTTTCGAGAGAAACTTTTCCTCGAGAAAGGACTCATTTCTAGAAGCAATTACTTTTGCTTCCAGATCTGAAATAGGAGGTACACCCAACTGTTTTGGGTATTCTATGAAGATGCATTTATCCGCTTTGGGTTCGAGCTTATCAGCCTGAAACTTTTCCACATAAGCGTCGCAGCCCCAAACTTTTAAGAAACGACAACTTAGGTTTCTCTAGACGGTGTCGTCTCAACGGAATTGCGTGGTGCCCCTTTTAAAGTGAATGCGGTTGTATCTAATGCCTAACCCATAAACGATAGTGGTAATTCGATAAGAAACATCATGGTATGCACCATATCCAATAGGGTGCAGCTATGATGTCCGGACACACCATCACACTATGGTGTTCCAGGCGGTATTAATTGTGAAACACTTTCCACAATGTCTCAATTGTGTGCCAAACTCGTAACTCAGATACTCATCTCTATGATCATATCACAGACATTTTATCCTCTTGTCACGACGATCTTCAACTTCACTCTGAAATTACTTGAACCTTTCAATAATTCAGACTTGTGTTTCATCAAGTAAATACACTCAGCATCTACTCAAATCATCTGTGAAATAAGAACATAACGATATCCACTGCATGCCTCAGCATTCATTGGACTGCATACATCAAAATGTACTACTTCCAATAAGTTGCTCTCTTGTTCCATCTTACTGAAAACGAGGCCTTTCAGTCATCTTGCCCATGTGGTATGATTTGCATGTCTCAAGTGATTCAAAATCAAGTGAGTCCAAACGATCCATCTGCATGGAGTTTCTTCATGCATATATACCAATAGACATGGTTCGCATGTCTCAATCTTTTCAAAAAACGAGTGAGTCCAAAGATCCATCTACATGGAGCTTCTTCATGCGTTCTATACCAATATGACTCAAATGACAGTGCCACAAGTATGTGGAACTATCATTACTATTTTATATCTTTTGGCACGAACATGTGTATCACTACGATCGAGATTCATTTTAGGTGCAAGACCATTGAAGGTATTATTCAAATAAACAGAGTAACCATTATTCTCCTTAAATGAATAACCGTATTGCGATAAACATAATCCAATCATGCTCAACGCAAACACCAAATCTCGATGGTAGAGGGAGCATGCGATGCTTGATCACATCAACCTTGGAAACACTTCCAACACATATCGTCATCTCACCTTTAGCTAGTCTCCGTTTATTCCGCAGCTTTTATTTCGAGTTACTAACACTTAGCAACCGAACCGGTATCTAATACCCTGGTGCTGCTAGGAGTACTAGTAAAGTACACATTCATATAACGTATATCCAATATACTTCTGTCGACCTTGCCTGCCTTCTCATCTACCAAGTATCTAGGGTAGTACTGCTTCAGTGACCGTTCCTCTCATTACAGAAGCACTTAGTCTCGGGTTTGGGTTCAACCTTGGGATTCTTTACTAGAGCAGCAAATGATTTGCTATTTCATGAAGTATCCCTTTTGCCCTTGCCCTTCTTAAACTAGTGGTTTTACTAACCATCAACAATTGATGCTCCTTCTTGATTTCTACTTTCGCGGTGTCAAACATCGCGAGTTGCTCAAGGATCATCATGTCCATCCCTGATATGTTATAGTTCATCACGAAGCTCTACTAGCTTGGTGGCAGTGACTATATAGAACCATCACTATCTCATCTGGGAGATTAACTCCCACTCGATTCAAGTGATTGTAGTACTCAGACAATCTGAGCACATGCTCAACGATTGAGCTTTTCTCCCTTAGTTTGCAGGCTTAAGAAACTTGTTAGAGGTCTCATACCTCTTGACGTGGGCACTAGTCTGAAATCCCAATTTCAGTCTTCGAAACATCTCATATGTTCTGCGACGTTTCAAAAAAGTCTTTGGTGCCACAATTCTAAACCGTTAGCATTACGCACTGAACTATCACGTAGTCATCAAAACGTGTATGTTAGATGTTTCGCAACATCTACAGACGACGCTGAGGTTCAGCACACCGAGCGGTGCATTAAGGACATAAGCCTTCTGTGCAGCAATGAGGACAATCCTCAGTTTACGGACCCAGTCCGCATAATTGCTACTACCAACTTTCAACTAAATTTTCTCTAGGAACATATCTTAACCAGTAGAACTAAAGCGCAAGATATGACATAATTTGCAAAGACTTTTTGACTATGTTCATGATAATGAAGTTCATCTGATTATTGAACTCCCACTCAGATAGACATCCCTCTAGTCATCTAAGTGATACATGATCCAAGTCAAACTAGGCCGTGTCCGATCATCACGTGAGACGGACTAGTCATCATCGGTGAACATCTCCATGTTGATCACATCTACTATACGACTCATGTTCGACCTTTTGGTCTCTTGTGTTTCGAGGCCATGTCTGTACATGCTAGGATCGTCAAGTCAACCTAAGTGTTTCGCATGTGTTCCGAGGCCATGTCTGTACATGCTAGGCTCGTCAACACCCGTTGTATTCGAACATTAGAATCTATCACACCCGATCATCACGTGGTGCTTCGAAACAACGAACCTTCGCAACGGTGCACAGTTAGGGGGAACACGTCTCTTGAAATTTTAGTGAGGGATCATCTTACTTACTACCGTCGTTCTAAGCAAATAAGATGCATAACATGATAAACATCACATGCAATCAAATAGTGACATGATATGGCCAATATCATTTTGCTCCTTTGATCTCCATCTTCGGGGCACCATGATCATCTTTGTCACCGGCATGACACCATGATCTCCATCATCATGATCTCCATCATTGTGTCTTCATGAAGTTGTCACGCCAACGATTACTTCTACTTCTATGGCTAACGCGCTTAGCAATAAAGTAAAGTAATTTACATGGCGTTATTCAATGACACGCAGGTCATACAAAAAATAAAGACAACTCCTATGGCTCCTGCCGATTGTCATACTCATCGACATGCAAGTCGTGATTCCTCTTACAAGAATATGATCAATCTCATACATCACATATATCATTCATCACATCTTCTGGCCATATCACATCACATAGCACATGCTGCAAAAACAAGTTAGACGTCCTCTAATTGTTGTTGCAAGTTTTTACGTGGCTTGTATAGGTTTCTAGCAAGACCGTTTCTTACCTACGTAAAACCAGAACGTGATATGCCAATTTCTATTTACCCTTCATAAGGACCCTTTTCATCGAATCCGTTCCGACTAAAGTGGGAGAGACAGACACCCGCTAGCCACCTTATGCAACTAGTGCATGTCAGTCGGTGGAACCTGTCTCACGTAAGCGTACGTGTAAGGTCGGTCCGGGCCGCTTCATCCCACAATGCCGCCGAAACAAGATAAGACTAGTAGCGGCAAGAAGAATTGGCAACATCTACGCCCACAACTACTTTGTGTTCTACTCGTGCATAGAAACTATGCATAGACCTAGCTCATGATGCCACTATTGGGTAACGTAGCAGAAATTCAAAATTTTCTACGCATCACCAAGATCAATCTATGGAGTCATCTAGCAACGAGAGAGAGGATTGCATCTACATACCCTTGTAGATCGCGAGCGGAAGCGTTCAAGAGAACGGGGTTGATGGAGTCGTACTCGTCGTGATCCAAATCACCGATGATCCTAGCGCCGAACGGACGGCACCTCCGCGTTCAACACACATACGGAGCAGCGACGTCTCCTCCTTCTTGATCCAGCAAGGGGGGAGGAGAGGTTGATGGAGATCCAGCAGCACGACGGCGTGGTGGTGGAAGTAGCGGGGATCACGGTAGGGCTTCGCCAAGCACTAACGGGAGGGAGAGGTGTCACGGGAGGGAGAGGGAGGCGCCAGGGGCTAGGATTGCTGCTGCCCTCCCTCCCCCCCACTATATATAGGGCCAAGGGAGAGGGGGGCGCAGCCTTGGCCCTTCCTCCAAGGAAGGGTGCGGCCAGGGAGGAGTCCTTCCTCCCCAAGGCACCTCGGAGGTGCCTTCCCCCTTTAGGACTCTCCGTTTATCTTATCTCTTGGCGCATGGGCCTCTTGGGGCTGGTGTCCTTGGCCCATATAGGCCAAGGCGCACCCCCTACAGCCCATGTGGCCCCCCCGGGGCCGGTGGACCCCCTTGGTGGACCCCCGGACCCCTTTCGGCACTCCCGGTACAATACCGATAAAGTGCGAACCTTTTCCGGCGACCAAAATAAGACTTCCCATATATAAATCTTTACCTCCGGACCATTCCGGAACTCCTCGTGACGTCCGGGATCTCATCCGGGACTCCGAACAACTTTCGGGTTACCGCATACTAATATCTCTACAACCCTAGCGTCACCGGACCTTAAGTGTGTAGACCCTACGGGTTCGGGAGACACGCAGACATGACCGAGACGACTCTCCGGTCAATAACCAACAGCGGGATCTGGATACCCATGTTGGCTCCCACATGCTCCTCGATGATCTCATCGGATGAACCACGATGTCGAGGATTCAATCAATCCCGTATACAATTCCCTTTGTCTATCGGCATGTTACTTGCCCGAGATTCGATCGTCGGTATCCTATACCTTGTTCAATCTCGTTACCGGCAAGTCTCTTTACTCGTTCCGTAACTCACATCATCCCGTGATCAACTCCTTGGTCACATTGTGCACATTATGATGATGTCCTATCGAGTGGGCCTAGAGATACCTCTCCGTTTACACGGAGTGACAAATCCCAGTCTCGATTCATGCCAACCCAACAGACACTTTCAGAGATACCTGTAGTGCACCTTTATAGCCACCCAGTTACGTTGTGACGTTTGGTACACCCAAAGCATTCCTACGGTATCCGGGAGTTGCACAATCTCATGGTCTAAGGAAATGATACTTGACATTAGAAAAGCTCTTAGCAAACGAACTACACGATCTTGTGCTAGGCTTAGGATTGGGTCTTGTCCATCACATCATTCTCCTAATGATGTGATCCCGTTATCAACGACATCCAATGTCCATGGTCAGGAAACCGTAACCATCTATTGATCAACGAGCTAGTCTCCTAGAGGCTTACTAGGGACATGGTGTTGTCTATGTATCCACACATGTATCTGAGTTTCCTATCAATACAATTCTAGCATGGATAATAAACGATTATCATAAACAAGGAAATATAATAATAACCAATTTATTATTTCCTCTAGGGCATATTTCCAACAACCCTCAGCCCCGAGGGTGAACTACTCCCTCCTCGTCATGGAGAGGGCCGGCATGATGAAGATGGCCACCGGTGAGGGATCCCCCCTCCGGCAGGGTGCCAGAACAGGGTCCCGATTGGTTTTTGGCGGCTACAGAGGATTGCGACGGCGGAACTCCCGATCTATTCTGTTCCCCGATGTTTTAAGGTTATATGGATATATATAGGCGAAAGAAGTCGGTCAGGGGAGCCACGAGGTGCCCACGAGGGTGGGGGCGCGCCCAGGGGGGCAGGCGCGCCTCCCTGCCTCGTGGCCACCTCGTTGCTTCCCTGACGTACACTCTAAGTCTCCTGGATTGCTTCCGTTCCAAAAATAACTCTCCCGAAGGTTTCATTCCGTTTGGACTCCGTTTGATATTCCTTTTCTTCGAAACACTGAAATAGGCAAGAAAACAGCAATTTGGGCTGGGCCTCCGGTTAGTAGGTTAGTCCCAAAAATGATATAAAAGTGTAAAGTAAAGCCCATGAACATCCAAAACAGGTAATATAATAGCATGGAACAATCAAAAATTATAGATACGTTGGAGACGTATCAGCATCCCCAAGATTAATTCCTGCTCGTCCTCGAGTAGGTAAATGATAAAAACAGAATTTTTGATGTGGAATGCTACCTAACATATTTATCCATGTAATTCTCTTTATTGTGGCAAGAATATTCAGATCCATAAGATTCAAGACAAAAGTTTAATATTGACATAAAAATAATAATACTTCGAGCATACTAGCAAAGTAATCATGTCTTCTCAAAATAACATGGCCAAAGAAAGCTATCCCTACAAAATCATATAGTCTGGCTATGCTCTGTCTTCATCACACAAAATATTTAAATCATGCACAACCCCGATGACAAGCCAAGCAATTGTTTCATACTTTTGATGTTCTCAAACTTTTTCAATCTTCACGCAATACATGAGCGTGAGCCATGGACATAGTACTATAGGTGGAATAGAATGGTGGTTGTGGAGAAGACAAAAAGGAGAAGATAGTCTCACATCAACTAGGCGTATCAACGGGCTATGGAGATGCCCATCAATAGATATCAATGTGAGTGAGTAGGGATTGCCATGCAACGGATGCACTAGACCTATAAGTGTATGAAAGCTCAACAAAAGAAACTAAGTGGGTGTGCATCCAACTTGCTTGCTCACGAAGACCTAGGACAATTTGAGGAAGCCCATCATTGGAATATACAAGCCAAGTTCTATAATGTAAAATTCCCACTAGTATATGACAGTGACAACATAGGAGACTCTCTATCATGAAGATCATGGTGCTACTTTGAAGCACAAGTGTGGTAAAAGGATAGTAGCACTGCCCCTTCTCTCTTTTTCTCTCATTTTTTATTTTTTAATTTTTTTATTTGGGCCTTCTCTTTTTTATATGGCCTCTTTTTTTTATTTGGGCTTCTTTGGCCTCTTTTTTTTTTGTCCGGAGTCTCATCCCGACTTGTGGGGGAATCATGGTCTCCATCATCCTTTCCTCATTGGGACAATGCTCTAATAATGATGATCATCACACTTTTATTTACTTACAACTCAAGAATTACAACTCAATACTTAGAACAAAATATGACTCTATATGAATGCCTCCGGCGGTGTACCGGGATGTGCAATGAATCAAGAGTGACATGTATGAAAATAATGAATGGTGGCTTTGCCACATACGATGTCAACTACATGATCATGCAAAGCAATATGATAATGATGGAGCGTGTCATAATAAACGGAACGATGGAAAGTTGCATGGCAATATATCTCGGAATGGCTATGGAAATGCCATGATAGGTAGGTATGGTGGCTGTTTTGAGGAAGGTATATGGTGGGTGTATGATACCGGCGAAAAGTGTGCGGTGGTAGGGAGGCTAGCAATGGTGGAAGGATGAGAGTGCGTATAATCCATGGACTCAACATTAGTCATAAAGAACTCATATACTTGTTGCAAAAAATCTATTAGTTATCGAAACAAAGTACTACGCGCATGCTCCTAGGGGGATAGATTGGTAGGAAAAGACCATCGCTCATCCCCGACCGCCACCCATAAGGAAGACAATCAATAAATAAATCATGCTCCGACTTCATCACATAACGGTTCACCATACGTGCATGCTTCAGGAATCACAAACTTTAACACAAGTATTTCTCAAATTCACAACTACTCAACTAGCATGACTCTAATATCACCATCTTCATATCTCAAAACAATCATAAGGAATCAAACTTCTCATAGTATTCAATGCACTTTATATGAAAGTTTTTATTATATCCATCTTGGATGCCCATCATATTAGGACTAAATTCATAACCAAAGCAAATTACCATGCTATTCTAAAGACTCTCAAAATAATATAAGTGAAGCATGAGATTTCATATATTTCTTCAAAATAAAACCACCGCCGTGCTCTAAAAGGATGTAAGTGAAGCACTAGAGCAAATGACAAACTACTCCGAAAGATATAAGTGAAGATCAAAGAGTAGTTGAATAATTATGTAACTATGTGAAGACTCTTTAACATTTAAGAATTTAAGATCTTAGTATTTTATTCAAATAGCAAGCAAACCAAAATAAAATAAAATGACGCTCCAAGCAAGACACATATCATGTGGTGAATAAAAATATAGCTCCAAGTAAAGTTACTGATAGACGAAGACGAAAGAGGGGATGCCATCCGGGGCATCCCCAAGCTTAGGCTCTTGGTTGTCCTTGAATATTACCTTGGGTGCCTTGGGCATCCCCAAGCTTAGGCTCTTGCCACTCCTTATTGCATAGTCCATCGAGTCTTTACCCAAAACTTGAAAACTTCACAACACAAAACTCAACAGAAAACTCGTAAGCTCCGTTAGCGAAATAAAACAAACCACCACTTAACGGTACTGTAATGAACTCATTCTTTATTTATATTGGTGTTAAACCTACTTTATTCCAACTTCTCTATGGTTCATACCCTCTGATACTACTCATAGATTCATCAAAATAAGCAAACAACGCATAGAAAACAGAATCTGTCAAAAACAGAACAGTCTGTAGTAATCTGTATCAAACGCAAACTTCCGGAACTCAGAAAAATCTGCCAAAATAGGAAGACCTAGATAATGTGATTATTGATCTACTGCAATTGGAATCAGTATTTTATCACTTTCTTGTGATTTTTAACAATTGTTTCCGTGAGAAGAAAGTTTCTGTCTTTTTCAGCAAGATCAAATAATTATCATCCAAGAAGATCCCATGGGTCTTACTTGGCACAAACACTAATTAAAACATAAAACCACATCTAACCAGAGGTTAGATGAATTATTTATTACTAAATAGGAACAAAAAGCAAGGAACAAAAATAAAATTGGGTTGCCTCCCAACAAGCGCTAACGTTTAACGCCCCTAGCTAGGCATGATGATTTCAATGATGCTCACATAAGAGATAAGATTTGAAACATAAAGAGAGCATCATGAAGAATATAACTAGCACATTTAAGTCTAACCCACTTCCTATGCATATGGATTTTGTGAGCAAACAACTTATGGGAACAATAATCAACTAGCATAGGAAGGCAAAACAAGCATAACTTCAAAACTTTAAGCACATAGAGAGGAAACTTGATATTATTGCAATTCCTACAAGCATATGTTCCTCCCTCATAATAATTTTTAGTAGAATCATGAATGAATTCAACAATATAACCATCACATAAATCATTCTCTTCATGATCCACAAGCATAGAAATTTTATTACTCTCCACATAAGCAAATTTCTTCTCATTAGGAATAGTGGGAGTATCATAAGAGACTCGAATACTATAAATTGTTTCCACGTTAAAAGAGTAGTGTTCAGAAAAAGGGTAATCATAATCATGACAAGTTTTATAAATATAATCATCACTACTCTTTATAGCATAAGTGTCATCGCAATAATCATCATAAATAGGAGGCATGCTATCATCATAATAAATTTGCTCATCAAAACTTGGGAGGCTAAAAATATCATCTTCATTAAACATAGCATCCCCAAAGCTTGGGACAAACATTAATTGCAGCAAATATATTCTCAAACATGTCATTCTCATCAAACATAGCATCCCCAAGCTTGGGCCTTTTCATATCATAAGCATAATCACTCTCATCATTAATAGTATGGATAGCACCAATAGTATAGCAAGTATCATCATCACAAAGAGTAATAGGAGCAACATCATTTGGGAGGGATACCTTTTTACCTTTCTTTCTCCGTCTTTTCTTTTTCTTCTTCACATCATGTGTGGGTTTAACCCTCTTTTTTGAGCTCCTTATTGATGAGATTGGTTGGATAGAGGGCTCCTCCTCGTTACCTGATTCATCATAAGAAATAATAGGAGGATATTGGGAAGCCTCTTCCCTTTCATTAGTATTCTCTTCATCCTCTATTTGTTTTCTTTTCTTTATATAATTCACCGCATAATACATATAAATTTCCTCTAGATCAAAATCAAGAACTCTATCAAGGGCAAATTCTGGAATAACCTTAGTTATACGTTTCATTTCTTCATAACCCAAGAGCAAACTAAGTTCATTATGATGTGCAAGGGAAATCAAGTCATCACAATTTTTGGACACGATACGATCATGAAACAATTTGCATTGGGTATTGAAATGATCACGTTCATTGCAAAGTTCACAAGTACTGCTAAGAAAGTTTAAATTTTCAGCACAAACATCTAGCCTTTCTTGCAACCATTTAGTTTCCAAATACTTATGCCTCTTGCAAAATCTATCTTCCCTGTTTGGTATGTACTTGCAAACTCTATGCACTCCACAAAAATCGACATGCTTATAAGAGATATTTTCATCATGACTAGTGCAATCATCATTAGTACCATGGATATTCAAGGAGTTCATACTAACAACATTGCAATCATGCTCATCATTCAAAGATTTAGTGCCAAACATTCTAATGCATTCTTCCTCTAGCAATTGAGCACAATTATCGGAATCCTTATTCTCATGAAAGATATTAAAAAGGTGAAACATATGAGGTACCCTCAATTCCATTTTTTTGTAGTTTTATTTTATAAACTAAACTAGTGATAAAACAAGAAACTAAAAGATTCGATTGCAAGATCTAAAGATATACCTTCAAGCACTAACCTCCCGGCAACGGCGCCAGAAAAGAGCTTGATGTCTACTACGCAACCTTCTTCTTGTAGACGTTGTTGGGCCTCCAAGTGCAGAGGTTTGTAGGACAGTAGCAAATTTCCCTCAAGTGGATGACCTAAGGTTTATCAATCCGTGGGAGGTGTAGGATGAAGATGTTCTCTCTCAAGCAACCCTGCAACCAAATAACAAAGAGTCTATTGTGTCCCCAACACACCCAATACAATGGTAAATTGTATAGGTGCTCTAGTTCGGCGAAGAGATGGTGATACAAGTGCAATATGGATGGTAGATAAAGGTTTTTGTAATCTGAGAATATAAAAACAGCAAGGTAACTAATGATAAAAGTGAGCGTAAACGGTATTGCAATTCTAGGAAACAAGGCCTAGGGTTCATATTTTCACTAGTGCAAGTTCTCTCAACAATAATAACATAATTGGATCATATATCTATCCCTCAACATGCAACAAAGAGTCACTCCAAAGTCACTAATAGCGGAGAACGAACAAAGAGATTATGGTAGGGTACGAAACCACCTAGAAGTTATCCTTTCTAATCGATCTATTCAAGAGTCCGTAGTAAAATAACACGAAGCTATTCTTTCCATTCGATCTATCATAGAGTTCGTACTAGAATAACACCTTAAGACACAAATCAACCAAAACCCTAATGTCACCTAGATACTCCAATGTCACCTCGAGTATCCGTGGGTATGATTATACGATATGCATCACACAATCTCAGATTCATCTATTCAACCAACACAAAGAACTTCAAAGAGTGCCCCAAAGTTTCTACCGGAGAGTCAAGACGACAACGTGTGCCAACCCCTATGCATAGGTTCATGGGCGGAACCCACAAGTTGATCACCAAAACATACATCAAGTGGATCACGTGATATCCCATTGTCACCACAGATAAGCACGGCAAGACATACATCAAGTGTTCTCAAATCCTTAAAGACTCAATCCGATAAGATAACTTCAAAGGGAAAACTCAATCCATTACAAGAGTAGAGGGGGAGAAACATCATAAGATCCAACTATAATAGCAAAGCTCGCGATACATCAAGTGTTGGGGATCGTAGCAGAAATTTAAAATTTTCTACGCATCACCAAGATCAATCTATGGAGTAATCTAGCACCGAGGGGAAGGGGAGTGCATCTACATACCATTGTAGATCGCTAAGCGGAAGCGTTGCAAGAACGCAGATGAAGGAGTCGTACTCGTAGCGATTCAGATCGCGGTTGATTCCGATCTAAGCGCCGAACCACGGCGCCTCCGCGTTCAACACACGTGCAGCCCGGTGACGTCTCCCACGCCTTGATCCAGCAAGGGGAGAAGGAGAAGTTAGGAAAGACTCCGTCCAGTAGCAGCACGACAGCGTGGTGGTGGTGGAGGAGTGCGGAACTCCAGCAGGGCTTCGCCAAGCACTACGAGAGACGAGGAGGGAGAGAGGTATGGCTGCGCCTGGGAGAGAATAACTCGTGTATCGGGCAGCCCCTAGACCTCAACTATATATAGGGGGAGGGGAGGGGGCTGCGCCCCCTCTAGGGTTCCCACCCCAAGGGGTGCGGCAGCCCCAGATCCCATCTAGGGTGGCGGCCAAAGGGGCGAGAGGGGGAGGCGCACCTGGGGTGGGCCTTAGGGCCCATCTGCCCTAGGGTTTGCCCCCATCTTCTCTTGAGGCGCCTTGGGCCTTGGTGGGGGGCGCCCCAGCCCACCTAGGGGCTGGTCCCTTCCCACTATTGGCCCACGCAAGCCTCTGGGGCTGGTGGCCCCTCCCGGTGGACCCCCGGACCCTTCCGGTGGTCCCGGTACATTACCGGTGATGCCCGGAACACTTCCGGTGGCCAAATCCTCACTTCCTATATATCAATCTTTACCTCCGGACCATTCCGGAACTCCTCGTGACGTCCGGGATCTCATCCGGGACTCCGAACAACATTCTGTAACCACGTACATACTTTCCCTATAACCCTAGCGTCATCGAACCATAAGTGTGTAGACCCTACGGGCTCGGGAACCATGCAGTCATGACCGAGACATATCTCCGGCCAATAACCAACAGCGGTATCTAGATACCCATGTTGGCTCCCACATGTTCCACGATGATCTCATCAGATGAACCACGATGTCAAGGATTCAATCAATCCCGTATACAATTCCCTTTGTCTACCGGTATAGTACTTGACCGAGATTCGATCGTCGGTATCCCGATACCTTGTTCAATCTCGTTACCGGCAAGTCTCTTTACTCGTTCCGTAACACATCATCCCGTGATCAACTCCTTGGTCACATTGTGCACATTATGATGATGTCCTACCGAGTGGGCCCAGAGATACCTCTCCGTTTACACGGAGTGACAAATCCCAGTCTCGATTCGTGCCAACCCAACAGACACTTTCGGAGATACCTGTAGTGCACCTTTATAGCCACCCAGTTACGTTGTGACGTTTGGTACACCCAAAGCATTCCTACGGTATCTGGGAGTTGCACAATCTCATGGTCTAAGGAAATGATACTTGACATTAGAAAAGCTTTAGCAGACGAACTACACGATCTTGTGCTAGGCTTAGGATTGGGTCTTGTCCATCACATCATTCTCCTAATGATGTGATCCCGTTATCAACGACATCCAATGTCCATGGTCAGGAAACCATAACCATCTATTGATCAACGAGCTAGTCAACTAGAGGCTTACTAGGGACATGGTGTTGTCTATGTATCCACACATGTATCTGAGTTTCCTATCAATACAATTTTAGCATGGATAATAAACGATTATCATGAACAAGGAAATATAATAATAACCAATTTATTATTGCCTCTAGGGCATATTTCTAACAGTCTCCCACTTGTACTAGAGTCAATAATCTAGTTCACATCGCCATGTGATTAACACTCACAGGTCACATCACCATGTGACTAACATCCAAAGAGTTTACTAGAGTCAATAATCTAGTTCACATCACTATGTGATTAACACTCAATGATTTCTGGGTTTGATCATGTTATGCTTGTGAGAGAGGTTATAGTCAACGGGTCTGCAACAATCAGATCCGCATGTACTTCGCAAAACTTTATGTCATATCGTAGATGCTGCTACCACGTTCCACTTGGAGCTATTCCAAATGGTTGCTCCATTATACATATCCGGTTTTTCTACTCATAGTCATCCGGATAGGTGTTAAAGCTTGCATCGACGTAACTCTTAACGTCGAACTCTTTATCACCTCCACAACCGAGAAATATTTCCTTATTCCTCTAAGGACAATTTTGACCACTGTCCAGTGATCCACTCCTGGATCACCTTTGTACCCTCTTGCCAGACATGTGGCAAGGCACAAATCAGGTGCGGTACTCAGCATGGCATACCGTATAGAGCCTATGACAAAAGCATAGGGGACGACCTTCGTCCTTCCTCTTTCTTCTGCCGTGATCAAGCTTTGAGTCTTACTCAACTTCACACCTTACAACTCAGGTAAGAACTCCTTCTTTGACTGATCTATTTTGAACTCCTTCAAAATCATGTCAAAGGTGTGTGTTCTTTTGAAAGTATCATCGGGCGTCTTGATCTATCTCTATAGATCTTGATGCCCAATATGTAAGCAGCTTTATCCAGGTCTTCCTTTGAAAATCACTTTTCAAACAACCGTTTATGCTTTCCAGAAATTCTACATCATTTCGGATCAACAATATGTCATCCACATATACTTATCAAAAATGTTGTAGTGCTCCCACTCACTTTCTTGTAAATACAAGTTTCTAGCAAACATTGCATAAACCTAAAAACTTTGATCACTCCATCAATGCATATATTCCGACTCCGAGATGCTTGCTCTAATCCATAGAAGGATCGCTGGAGCCAGCATACCTTTTAGCATCCTTAGGATCGACAAAACCTTTGATTGTATCACATACAAATTTTTCTTACGAAAACTGGTAAGAAAACTTGTTTTGACATCCATCTGTCAGATTTCATAATCGAAAAATACAGCTAATGCTAACATGAATCCGACGGACTTAAGCATCGCTACGGGTGAGAAAATCTCATCGTAGTCAACTCCTTGAACTTGTGAAAAACTCTTTGCCACAAGTCGAGCTTCATAGACGGTAACATCACCGTCCACGTCCATCTTCTTCTTAAAGATCCATTTATCTCAATGGCTTGCCGATCATCGGGCAAGTCCACCAAAGTCCATACTTTGTTCTGATACATGGATCCTATCTCGGATTTCATGGCTTCTAACCATTTGTCGGAATACGGGCCCACCATCGCTTCTCCATAGCTCGTAGGTTCATTGTTGTCTAACAACATGATATCTAAGACAGGATTACCGTACCACTCAGGAGTAGTACATATCCTTGTCGACCTACGAGGTTCGATAGCAACTTGATCCGAAGCTTCATGATCACTATCACTAACTTCCTCTTCAACAGACGTAGGCGCCACAGAAACATCTTTCTGTGTTGCACTACTTTCCGGTTGAAGTAGAGGTTCAACAACCTCATCAAGTTCTATCTTCCTCCCACTCAATTCTTTCGAGAGAAACTCCTTCTCGAAAAAGGACCCGTTCTTATGACAAACAATTTTCCCTCAGATCTAAGATAGAAGGTACACCCAACTGTCACCTTTGGGTATCCTATGAAGATGTGTTTGTCAGCTTTGGGTTCGAGCTTCTCCGGCTGAAGCCTTAAGCATCGCAGCCCCAAACATTAAGAAACGACAACTTTGGTTTCTTGCCAAACCAATGTTCATATGACGTCGTCTCAACAGACTTAGATGGTGCCCTATCTAAAGTGAATGCAGCTGTCTCTAACGCATAACCTCAAAATGATAGCGGTAGATCGCTAAGAGACATCATAGATCGCACCATATCTCATAAGGTTCGATTACGACGTCCGGACACACCATTTCGCTGTGATGTTCTAGGTGGCTTCAACTGTGAAACAATTCCACAATGTATTAAGTGATTGCCAAACTCATAACTCAGAAATTCTCCCTCGATCAGATCGTAGGAATTTGATCTTCTTGTTATGATGGTTCTTAACTTCACTCTGAAATTGCTTGAACTTTTCAAACGTTTCAGACTTGTGCTTCATTAAGTAAATATACCCATATCTACTCAAATCGTCAATGAAGATGAGAAAATAACGATATCCACCACACGCCTTAATTCTCATTGGATCACGCACATCAGCATGTATGATTTCCAACAAGTCACTTGCCCGTTTCATTGTACCTGAAAACGGGATCTTAGTCATCCTGCCCATGAGGCATGGCTCGCATGTGTCAAGCGATTCAAAATCAAGTGACTCCAAACATCCATCAGCATGGAGTTTCTTCATGCATTTTATGCCAAAATGACCTAAGCGGCAGTTGTTGGAAATATGCCCTAGAGGCAATAATAAATAGGTTATTATTATATTTCCTTGTTCATGATAAACGTTTATTATCCATGCTAGAATTGTATTGATAGGAAACTCAGATACATGTGTGGATACATAGACAACACCATGTCCCTAGTAAGCCTCTAGTTGACTAGCTCGTTGATCAATAGATGGTTACGGTTTCCTGACCATGGACATTGGATGTCGTTGATAACGGGATCACATCATTAGGAGAATGATGTGATGGACAAGACCCAATCCTAAGCCTAGCACAAAATCGTGTAGTTCGTTTGCTCACAGCTTTTGTAATGTCAAGTATCAGTTCCTTAGACCATGAGATTGTGCAACTCCCGGATACCGTAGGAATGCTTTGGGTGTACCAAACGTCACAACGTAACTGGGTGGCTATAAAGGTGCACTACAGGTATCTCCGAAAGTGTCTGTTGGGTTGGCACGAATCGAGACTGGGATTTGTCACTCCGTGTAAACGGAGAGGTATCTCTGGGCCCACTCGGTAGGACATCATCATAATGTGCACAATGTGACCAAGGAGTTGATCACGGGATGATGTAAGTTACAGAACGAGTAAAGAGACTTGCCGGTAACGAGATTGAACAAGGTATAGGGATACCGACGATCGAATCTCGGGCAAGTAACATATCGATAGACAAAGGGAATTGCATACGGGATTGATTGAATCCCCGACATCGTGGTTCATCCGATGAGATCATCGTGGAACATGTGGGAGCCAACATGGGTATCCAGATGCCGCTGTTGGTTATTGACCGGAGAACGTCTCGGTCATGTCTGCATGGTTCCCGAACCCGTAGGGTCTACACACTTAAGGTTCGATGACGCTAGGGTTATAGGGAAAGTATGTACGTGGTTACCGAATGTTGTTCGGAGTCCCGGATGAGATCCCGGACGTCACGAGGAGTTCCAGAATGGTCCAGAGGTAAAGATTTATATATGGGAAGTCCTGTTTTGGTCACCGGAAAAGTTTCGGGTGTTATCGGTAATGTACCGGGACCACCGGGAGGGTCCCGGGGGTTCACCAAGTGGGGCCACCAGCCCCAGAAGGCTGCGTGGGCTAAGTGTGGGAGGGGACCAGCCCCAGGTGGGCTGGTGCGCCCCCCCCACCAAGGCCCAAGCGCATGGGAGAGTGGGAGGGGGCAAACCCTAGGTCCAGATGGGCCTTAAGGCCCACCCTAGTGGCGCCCCCCTCTCTCCTCCCCTTGGCCGCACCCTAGATGGGTTTGGGGGCTGCCGCCACCCCTGGGGAGGGAACCCTAGATGGGGCATAGCCCCTCCCCCTTCCCCGATATATACTGGAGGTATTTGGGGCTGCCAGACACATGAGAACGTCTCTCTTTCGGCGCAGCCCTAACCCTCTCCCTCCTCCTCCTCTCCCGCGGTGCTTGGCGAAGCCCTGCGGGATTGCCACGCTCCTCCACCACCACCACGCCGTCGTGCTGCTGCTGGACGGAGTCTTCCTCAACCTCTCCCTCTCTCCTTGCTGGATCAAGGCGTGGGAGACGTCACCGGGCTGCACGTGTGTTGAACACGGAGGCACCGTTCTTCGGTGCTTAGATCGGAATCAACCGCGATCTGAATCGCTACGAGTACGACTCCTTCATCCGCGTTCTTGCAACGCTTCCGCATCGCGATCTAAAATGATATGTAGATGCACTCCCCTTCCCCTCGTTGCTTGATTACTCCATAGATTGATCTTGGTGATGCGTAGAAAATTTTGAATTTCTGCTACGTTACCCAACAGTGGCATCATGAGCTAGGTCTAGGCGTAGTTTCTATGCATGAGTAGAACACAAAGAAATTGTGGGCGTAGATGTTGCCAATTCTTCTTGCCGCTACTAGTCTTATCTTGTTTCGGCGGCATTGTGGGATGAAGCGGTCCGGACCGACCTTACACGTACGCTTACGTGAGACAAGTTCCACCGACTGACATGCACTAGTTGCATAAGGTGGCTAGTGGGTGTCTGTCTCTCCCACTTTAGTCGGAACGGATTCGATGAAAAGGGTCCTTATGAAGGGTAAATAGAAATTGGCATATCACGTTGTGGTTTTACGTAGGTAAGAAACGTTCTTGCTAGAAACCTATACAAGCCACGTAAAAACTTGCAACAACAATTAGAGGACGTCTAACTTGTTTTTGCAGCATGTGCTATGTGATGTGATATGGCCAGAAGATGTGATGAATGATATATGTGATGTATGAGATTGATCATATTCTTGTAATACGAATCACGACTTACATGTCGATGAGTATGACAACCGGCAGGAGCCATAGGAGTTGTCTTTATTTTTTGTATGACCTGCGTGTCATTGAATAACGCCATGTAAATTACTTTACTTTATTGCTAAGCGCGTTAGCCATATAAGTAGAAGTAATCGTTGGCGTGACAACTTCATGAAGACACAATGATGGAGATCATGGTGTCATGCCGGTGACAAAGATGATCATGGTGCCCTGAAGATGGAGATCAAAGGAGCAAAATGATATTGGCCATATCATGTCACTATTTGATTGCATGTGATGTTTATCATGTTATGCATCTTATTTGCTTAGAACGACGGTAGTAAGTAAGATGATCCCTCACTAAAATTTCAAGAGACGTGTTCCCCCTAACTGTGCACCGTTGCGAAGGTTCGTTGTTTCGAAGCACCACGTGATGATCGGGTGTGATAGATTCTAACGTTCGAATACAACGGGTGTTGACGAGCCTAGCATGTACAGACATGGCCTTGGAACACATGCGAAACACTTAGGTTGACTTGACGAGCCTAGCATGTACAGACATGGCCTCGGAACACAAGAGACCGAAAGGTCGAGCATGAGTCGTATAGAAGATACGATCAACATGGAGATGTTCACCGATGATGACTAGTCCGTCTCACGTGATGATCGGACACGGCCTAGTTTGACTCGGATCATGTATCACTTAGATGACTAGAGGGATGTCTATCCGAGTGGGAGTTCATAACCAGATGAACTTCATTATCATGAACATAGTCAAAAAGGTCTTTGCAAATTATGTCATAGCTTGCGCTTTAGTTCTACTATTTAAGATATGTTCCTAGAGAAAATTTAGTTGAAAGTTGGTAGTAGCAACTATGCGGACTGGGTCCGTGAACTGAGGATTGTCCTCATTGCTGCATAGAAGGCTTATGTCCTTGATGCACCGCTCGGTGTGCTGAACCTCAGCGTCGTCTGTAGATGTTGCGAAACATCTGACATACACGTTTTGATGACTACGTGATAGTTCAGTGCGTAATGCTAACGGTTTAGAATTGTGGCACCAAAGACGGTTTTTGAAAAGTCGCAGAACATATGAGATGTTCCGAAGACTGAAATTGGGATTTCGGACTAGTGCCCACGTCAAGAGGTATGAGACCTCTGATAAGTTTCTTAAGCCTGCAAACTAAGGGAGAAAAGCTCAATCGTTGAGCATGTGCTCAGATTGTCTGAGTACTACAATCACTTGAATCGAGTGGGAGTTAATCTCCCAGATGAGATAGTGATGGTTCTATATAGTCACTGCCACCAAGCTAGTAGAGCTTCGTGATGAACTATAACATATCAGGGATAGATATGATGATCCTTGAGCTATTCGCGATGTTTGACACCGCGAAAGTAGAAATCAAGAAGGAGCATCAATTGTTGATGGTTAGTAAAACCACTAGTTTCTAGAAGGGCAAGGGCAAAAGGGATACTTCATGAAACAGCAAATCATTTGCTGCTCTAGTGAAGAATCCCAAGGTTGAACCCAAACCCGAGACTAAGTGCTTCTGTAATGAGGGGAACGGTCACTGAAGCAGTACTACCCTAGATACTTGGTAGATGAGAAGGCATGCAAGGTCGACAGAAGTATATTGGATATACGTTATATGAATGTGTACTTTACTAGTACTCCTAGCAGCACCAGGGTATTAGATACCGGTTCGGTTGCTAAGTGTTAGTAACTCGAAATAAAAGCTGCGGAATAAACGGAGACTAGCTAAAGGTGAGATGACGATGTGTGTTGGAAGTGTTTCCAAGGTTGATGTGATCAAGCATCGCATGCTCCCTCTACCATCGAGATTGGTGTTTGCGTTGAGCATAAACATGATTGGATTATGTTTATCGCAATACGGTCATTCATTTAAGGAGAATAATGGTTACTCTTTTTATTTGAATAATACCTTCAATGGTCTTGCACCTAAAAATAAATGGTTCATTGAATCTTGATCGTAGTGATACACATGTTCATGCCAAAAGTAATGATAGTACCACATACTTGTGGCACTGCTATTTGAGTCATATTGGGATAAAACGCATGAAGAAGCTCCATGTAGATGGATCTTTGGACTCACTCGTTTTTGAAAAGATTGAGACATGCGAACCATGTCTATTGGTATATATGCATGAAGAAACTCCATGCAGATGGATTGTTTGGACTCACTTGATTTTGAATCACTTGAGACATGCAAATCATACCACATGGGCAAGATGACTGAAAGGCCTCGTTTTCAGTAAGATGGATCAAGAGAGCAACTTATTGGAAGTAATACATTTTGATGTATGCAGTCCAATGAATGCTGAGGCATGCAGTGGATATCGTTATGTTCTTACTTCACAGATGATTTGAGTAGATGCTGAGTGTATTTACTAGATGAAACACAAGTCTGAATTATTGAAAGGTTCAAGTAATTTCGGAGTGAACTTGAAGATCGTCGTGACAAGAGGATAAAATGTCTATGATATGATCATAGAGATATCTGAGTTACGAGTTTGGCACACAATTAAGACATTGTGGAAAGTGTTTCACAATTAATACCGCCTGGAACACCATAGTGTGATGGTGTGTCCGAACATCATAACTGCACCCTATTGGATATGGTGCATACCATGATGTCTCTTATCGAATTACCACTATCGTTTATGGGTTAGGCATTAGAGACATACGCATTCACTTTAAAAGGGGCAGCACGCAATTCCGTTGAGACGACACCGTTTAGATAAACCTAAGTTGTCGTTTCTTAAAAGTTTGGGGCTGCGATGCTTATGTGAAAAAGTTTCAGGCTGATAAGCTCGAACCCAAAGCGGATAAATGCGTCTTCATAGAATACCCAAAAACAGTTGGATATGCCTCCTATTTCAGATCTGGAAGCAAAAGTAATTGCTTCTAGAAACGGGTCCTTTCTCGAGGAAAAGTTTCTCTCGAAAGAATTGAGTGGGAGGATGGTGGAGACTTGATAAGGTCATTGAACCGTCACTTCAACCAGTGTGTAGCAGGGCACAGGAAGTTGTTCCTGTGGCACCTACACCAATTGAAGTGGAAGCTTATGATAGTGATCATGAAACTTCGGATCAAGTCACCACCAAACCTCGTAGGACGACGAGGATGCGTGCTACTTCAGAGTGGTTCGTGATCCTGTCTGAGATATCATGTTGTTGGATAATACTGAACCTACGAGCTATGGAGAAGTGATGGTGGGCCCATATTCCGACAAATGGTTAGAAGCCATGAAATCCGAGATAAATGGATCTTTGAGAAGAAGATGGACGTGGAAGGTAATGTTACCGTCTATGAAGCTCGACTTGTGGCAAAGAGTATTTCCACAAGTTCAAGGAGTTGACTACGATGAGATTTTCTCATCCGTAGCGATGCTTAAGTCCGTCGGAATCATGTTAGCATTAGCTGCATTTATGAAATCTGGCAGATGGATGTCAAAACAAGTTTCCTTACCAGTTTTCATAAGGAAAGGTTGTATGTGATACAATCAGAAAGGTTTAGTCGATCCTAAGGATGCTAAAAGGTATGCTAGCTCCAGCGATCCTTCCATGGATTAGAGCAAGCATCTCGGAGTCAGAATATACGCTTTGATGGAGTGATCAAAGTTTTTGGGTTTATACAAAGTTTGTTAGAAACTTGTATTTACAATAAAGTGAGTGGGAGCGCTACAAAATTTCTGATAAGTATATGTGAATGACATATTGTTGATCCGAAATGATGTAAAATTTCTGGAAAACATAAAGGGTTGTTTGAAAGGGGTTTTTCAAAGGAAGACCTGGATAAAAGCTGCTTACATATTGGGCATCAAGATCTATAGAGATAGATCAAGATGCCTGATGATACTTTCAAAGAACGCACACCTTGACATGATTTTGAAACAGTTCAAAATAGATCAGCAAAGAAGGAGTTCTTGGCTGTGTTACAAGGTGCGAGTATTGAGTAAGACTCAAGACCTGACCACAGCAGAAGAGAGAGAAAGGACGAAGGTCATCCCCTATGCTTTAGACGTAGGCTCTACAGTATGCTATGCTGTGTACCGCACATGAAGTGTGCCTTGCCATGAGTTGGTCAAGGGGTACAATAGTGATCCGGGAATGGATCACATGACAGCGGTCGAACTTATCCTTAGTACCTAGTGGACTAAGGAATTTTCTCGATTATGGAGGTGAAAGGGAGTTCGTCGTAAAGGGTTACGTCGATGCGAACTTTGACACTAACCCGGATGACTCTGAGTAGTAAACCGGATTCGTATAGTAGAGCAATTATTTGAAATGGCTCCAAATAGCGCGTGGTAGCATCCACAAGATGACATAGATATTCGTAAAGCACACACGGATCTGAAAGGTTCAGACCCGTCGACTAATAACCTCTCTCACAAGCATAACATGATCAAACCAGAACTCATTGAGTGTTAATCACATAGTGATGTGAACTAGATTGTTGACTCTAGTAAACTCTTTGGATGTTGGTCACATGGTGATGTGGACTAGATTATTGACTCTAGTGCAAGTGGGAGACTGTTGGAAATATGCCCTAGAGGCAATAATAAATAGGTTATTATTATATTTCGTTGTTCATGATAAACGTTTATTATCCATGCTAGAATTGTATTGATAGGAAACTCAGATACATGTGTGGATACATAGACAACACCATGTCCCTAGTAAGCCTCTAGTTGACTAGCTCGTTGATCAATAGATGGTTACGGTTTCCTGACCATGGACATTGGATGTCATTGATAACGGGATCACATCATTAGGAGAATGATGTGATGGAGAAGACCCAATCCTAAGCCTAGCACAAGATCGTGTAGTTCGTTTGCTCAGAGCTTTTGTAATGTCAAGTATCAGTTCCTTAGACCATGAGATTGTGCAACTCCCGGATACCGTAGGAATGCTTTGGGTGTACCAAACGTCACAACGTAACTGGGTGGCTATAAAGGTGCACTACAGGTATCTCCGAAAGTGTCTGTTGGGTTGGCACGAATCGAGACTGGGATTTGTCACTCCGTGTAAACGGAGAGGTATCTCTGGGCCCACTCGGTAGGACATCATCATAATGTGCACAATGTGACCAAGGAGTTGATCACGGGATGATGTAAATTATGGAACGAGTAAAGAGACTTGCCGGTAACGAGATTGAACAAGGTATAGGGATACCGACGATCGAATCTCGGGCAAGTAACATATCGATAGACAAAGGGAATTGCATACGGGATTGATTGAATCCCCGACATCGTGGTTCATCCGATGAGATCATCGTGGAACATGTGGGAGCCAACATGGGTATCCAGATCCCGCTGTTGGTTATTGACCGGAGAACGTCTCGGTCATGTCTGCATGGTTCCCGAACCCGTAGGGTCTACACACTTAAGGTTCGATGACACTAGGGTTATAGGGAAAGTATGTACGTGGTTACCGAATGTTTTTCGGAGTCCCGGATGAGATCTCGGACGTCATGAGGAGTTCCGGAATGGTCCGGAGGTAAAGATTTATATATGGGAAGTCCTGTTTTGGTCACCGGAAAAGTTTCGGGTGTTATCGGTAATGTACCGGGACCACCGGGAGGGTCCCGGGGGTCCACCAAGTGGGGCCACCAGCCCCAGAAGGCTGCGTGGGCTAAGTGTGGGAGGGGACCATCCCCAGGTGGGCTGGTGCACCCCCCCACCAAGGCCCAAGCGCATGGGAGAGTGGGAGGGGGCAAACCCTAGGTCCAGATGGGCCTTAAGGCCCACCCTAGTGGCGCCCCCCTCTCCTCCCCTTGGCCGCACCCTAGATGGGTTTGGGGGCTGCCGCCACCCCTGGGGAGGGAACCCTAGATGGGACGCAGCCCCTCCCCCTTCCCCTATATATACTGGAGGTATTTGGGGCTGCCAGACACATGAGAACGTCTCTCTTTCGGCGCAGCCCTAACCCTCTCCCTCCTCCTCCTCTCCCGCGGTGCTTGGCGAAGCCCTGCGGGATTGCCACGCTCCTCCACCACCACCACGCCGTCGTGCTGCTGCTGGACGGAGTCTTCCTCAACCTCTCCCTCTCTCCTTGCTGGATCAAGGCGTGGGAGACGTCACCGGGCTGCACGTGTGTTGAACGCGGAGGCACCGTTCTTCGGTGCTTAGATCGGAATCAACCGCGATCTGAATCGCTACGAGTACGACTCCTTCATCCGCGTTCTTGCAATGCTTCCGCATCGCGATCTACAATGGTATGTAGATGCACTCCCCTTGCCCTCGTTGCTAGATTACTCCATAGATTGATCTTGGTGATGCGTAGAAAATTTTGAATTTCTGCTACGTTACCCAACAGGAGTGTCACAAGAAAGTGGTACTATCATTATTAACTCTACATCTTTTTGGCGTGAACATGTGTATTACCACGACCGAGATTCAATGAACCATTCACATAGGGTGCATGACCATGAAAGGTATTATTCATGTAAACAGAATAACCATTATTTTCTAACTTAAATGAATAACCGTATTGCAATGAACATGATCTAATCATATTCACGCTCAACGTAGACACCTGATAACATTTATCTAGGTCCAATACTAATCCCGAAGGCAGATGGAGCGTGCGATGGTGATCTCATCAACTTTGGAAACACTTCCAACACACATCGTCACCTCGCCCTTAGCCGGTCTCCGTTTAGTCCGTAGCTTTTGCTTCAAGTCACCAATAATTGCAACTAAACCGGTATCCAATACCCAGGTGCCACCAGGAGTACTAGTAAGGTACACATTAATAACACGTATATACTTTGTTGAAGTTGTCAGCCTTCTTATCTACCATGCATTTGGGGTAGTTCTGCTACCAGTGACCGTTCCCCTTACAATAGAAGCACTTAGTCTCGGGTTTGGGTTCAACCTTGGGTTCCTTCATTGGAGCGGCAGCTGGTTTACCATTCATGAAGTTTCCCTTCTAGCCCTTGCCCTTCTTGAAACCAGTGGTCTTGTTAAACCATCGACACTTGATGCTCCTTCTTGATTTCTACTTTTTTTTGCGGTCTTAAGCAGCGCGAACAGCTCCGGGATCATCTCCATCCCTTGCATGTCATAGTTCATCACGAAGATCTAGTAGCTTAGTGATAGTGACTAGAGAACTCTATCAATCACTATCTTATCTGGAAGTTTAACTCCCACTTGATTCAAGTGATTGTAGCACCCAGACATTCTGAGCACATGCTCACTAGCTGAGCTATTCTCCTCCATCTTGTAGGCAAGGAACTTGTCAGAGGTCTCATACCTCTCAACACGGGCATGAGCCTGAAATCCCAATTTCAGCTCTTGGAACATCTCATATGTTCTATGGCGTTCAAAACGTCATTGGAATCCCGATTCTAAGCCATAAAGTATGCTGCACTTAACTATCAAGTAGTCATCAGGACGTATCTGTTAGATGTTCATAACATCCACAAACGACGCTGGAGGGGTTGGCACACCGAGCGGTGCATCAAAGACATAAGCCTTCTGTGTAGCAGTGAGGACACTCCTCAGGCAACGGACCTAGTCCGCGTCAATGCTTACAATATCTTTCAACTTAATCTTTCTCTAGGAACGTATTGAAACAGGGAGCTACAACGCGAGCTATTGATCTACAACATATTTGCAAAGACAATTTAGACTATGTTCATGATAATTAAGTTCATCTAATCAAATTATTTAATGAACTCCCACTTAAATAGACATCCCTCTAGTCATCTAAGTGATACATGATCCGAATCGACTAGGCCGTGTCCGATCATCACGTGAGACGGACTAGTCATCATCGGTGAACATCTTCATGTTGATCGTATCTTCTATACGACTCATGTTCGACCTTTTGGTCTTCTGTGTTCCGAGGCCATGTCTGTACATGCTAGGCTCGTCAAGTCAACCTAAGTGTCTCGCATGTGTTCCGAGGCCATGTCTGTACATGCTAGGCTCGTCAACACCCGTTGTATTCGAACGTTAGAATCTATCACACCCGATCATCACGTGGTGCTTCGAAACAACGAACCTTCGCAACGGTGCACAGTTAGGGAGAACACTTTTCTTGAAATTTTAGTGAGGGATCATCTTATTTAAGCTACCGTCGTTCTAAGCAAATAAGATGTAAAACATGATAAACATCACATGCAATCTAATAGTGAGATGATATGGCCAATATCATTTTGCTCCTTTTTTATCTCCATCTTCGGGGCGCCATGATCATCGTCGTCGCCGGCATGACACCATGATCTCCATCATTGTGTCTTCATGAAGTTGTCTGGTCATCTATTACTTCTACTACTATGGCTAATGGTTTAGCAATAAAGTAAAGTAATTACATGACGTTTATGTTGACACGCATGTCATAAATAAATTAAGACAACTCCTATGGCTCCTGCCGGTTGTCATACTCATCGACATGCAAGTCATGATTCCTATTACAAGAACATGGTCAATCTCATACATCACATATATCATTCATCACATCCTTTTGGCCATATCACATCACACGGCATATGCTGCAAATACAAGTTAGACGTCCTCTAATTGTTGTTGCAAATTTTTACGTGGCTGCTATAGGTTTCTTAGCAAGAACGTTTCTTACCTACGCCAAAACCACAACGTGATATGCCAATTTCTATTTACCCTTCATAAGGACCCTTTTCATCGAATCCGATCCGACTAAAGTGGGAGAGACAGACACCCGCTAGCCACCTTATGCAACTAGTGCATGTCAGTCGATGGAACCTGTCTCACGTAAGTGTACATGTAAGGTCGGTCCGGGCCGCTTCATCCCACGATGCCGCCGAATCAAGATAAGACTAGTAACGGCAAGTAAATTGACAAAATCGACGCCCATAACTACTTTGTGTTCTACTCGTGCATAGAAACTACGCATAGACCTAGCTCATGATGCCACTGTTGGGGATCGTAGCAGAAATTTAAAATTTTCTACGCATCACCAAGATCAATCTATGGAGTAATCTAGCACCGAGGGGAAGGGGAGTGCATCTACATACCATTGTAGATTGCTAAGAAGAAGCGTTGCAAGAACGCGGATGAAGGAGTCGTACTCGTAGCGATTCAGATCGCGGTTGATTCCGATCTAAGCGCCGAACCACGGCGTCTCCGCGTTCAACACACGTGCAGCCCGGTGACGTCTCCCACGCCTTGATCCAGCAAGGGGAGAAGGAGAAGTTGGGGAAGACTCCGTCCAGCAGCAGCACGACGGCGTGGTGGTGGTGGAGGAGCGTGGAACTCCAGCAGGGCTTCGCCAAGCACTACGAGAGACGAGGAGGGAGAGAGGTATGGCTGCGCCTGGGAGAGAATAACTCGTGTATTGGGCAGCCCCTAGACCTCAACTATATATAGGGGGAGGGGAGGGGGCTGCGGCCCCTCTAGGGTTCCCACCCCAAGGGGTGCGGCAGCCCCAGATCCCATCTAGGGTGGCGGCCAAAGGGGCGAGAGGGGGAGGCGCACCTGGGGTGGGCCTTAGGGCCCATCTGCCCTAGGGTTTGCCCCCATCTTCTCTTGAGGCGCCTTGGGCGTTGGTGGGGGGCGCCCCAGCCCACCTAGGGGCTGGTCCCTTCCCACTATTGGCCCACGCAAGCCTTTGGGGATGGTGGCCCCTCCCGGTGGACCCCAGGACCCTTCCGGTGGTCCCGGTACATTACTGGTGATGCCCGGAACACTTCCGGTGGCCAAATCCTCACTTCCTATATATCAATCTTTACCTCCGGACCATTCTGGAACTCCTCGTGACATCCGGGATCTCATCCAGGACTCCGAACAACATTCGGTAACCGCGTACATACTTTCCCTATAACCCTAGCGTCATCGAACCTTAAGTGTGTAGACCCTACGGGCTCGGGAACCATGCAGTCATGACCGAGACATATCTCCGGCCAATAACCAACAGTGGGATCTGGATACCCATGTTGGCTCCCACATGTTCCACGATGATCTCATCGGATGAACCACGATGTCAAGGATTCAATCAATCCCGTATACAATTCCCTTTGTCTACCGGTATAGTACTTGCCCGAGATTCGATCGTCGGTATCCCGATACCTTGTTCAATCTCGTTACCGGCAAGTCTCTTTACTCGTTCCGTAACACATCATCCCGTGATCAACTCCTTGGTCACATTGTGCACATTATGATGATGTCCTACCGAGTGGGCCCAGAGATACCTCTCCGTTTACACGGAGTGACAAATCCCAGTCTCGATTCGTGCCAACCCAACAGACACTTTCGAAGATACCTGTAGTGCACCTTTATAGCCACCCAGTTACGTTGTGACGTTTGGTACACCCAAAGCATTCCTACGGTATCCGGGAGTTGCACAATCTCATGGTCTAAGGAAATGATACTTGACATTAGAAAAGCTTTAGCAGACGAACTACACGATCTTGTGCTAGGCTTAGGATTGGGTCTTGTCCATCACATCATTCTCCTAATGATGTGATCCCATTATCAACGACATCCAATGTCCATGGTCAGGAAACCGTAACCATCTATTGATCAACGAGCTAGTCAACTAGAGGCTTACTAGGGACATGGTGTTGTCTATGTATCCACACATGTATCTGAGTTTCCTATCAATACAATTTTAGCATGGATAATAAACGATTATCATGAACAAGGAAATATAATAATAACCAATTTATTATTACCTCTAGGGCATATTTCTAACATCAAGATCGTACCACCTCAAGAACACGAGAGAGAGAGAGAGAGAGAGAGAGATCAAACACATCGCTACTGGTACATACCCTCAGCCCTGAGGGTGAACTACTCCCTCCTCGTCATGGAGAGCGCCGGCATGATGAAGATGGCCACCGGTGAGGGATCCCCCCTCCGGCAGGGTGCCAGAACAGGGCCCCGATTGGTTTTTGGTGGCTACAGAGGCTTGCGGCGGCGGAACTCCCGATCTATTCCGTTCCCCGATGTTTTTAGGGTATATGGATATATATAGGTGAAAGAAGTCGGTCAGGGGAGCCACGAGGGGCCCACGAGGGTGGGGGAGCGCCCAGGGGGGCAGGCGCGCCTTCCTGCCTCGTGGCCACCTCGTTGCTTCCCTGACGTACACTCCAAGTCTCCTGGATTGCTTCCGTTCCAAAAATAACTCTCTCGAAGGTTTCATTCTGTTTGGACTCCGTTTGATATTCCTTTTCTTCGAAATACTGAAATAGGCAAGAAAACAGCAATTTGGGCTGGGCCTCCGGTTAGTAGGTTAGTCCCAAAAATGATATAAAAGTGTAAAGTAAAGCCCATAAACATCCAAAACAGGTAATATAATAGCATGGAACAATAAAAAATTATAGATACGTTGGAGACGTATCACCCGCCCCCTCCCCCCTTTGAACCCTAGCTCGCGGCCGCCGCCAGCGCCGCCGCCAACCCTGTTGGTCTACCCGTTCCTCCTAGCTTAGATAATAAAGTTCAGGTTATCCAGCGATTCTCATATCGTCGCCCCACTCCCCTGAGTTTTTAGATGAGGCCTGCGGTGTCCCTCCCCGCCAGATCCACATCCCCTGCTCCAGAATGTCGCAGCTAAGCTCGACCATGTATCCTGCGGAGCCCGACAAGCGTTTGACCAAGAAGAGGTTTATCATGGCCTCTCCGACGGACGTTGGTGTGGTGGCCGCCATTCGCCCCGACCCGTCGATCCCGGAGCAACACGTCGCTGCGGAAGCCGGCGAAGACGTTGACTACGTTGCTATGCCGAAGGCTTCATGTCAGCGGGCTAGCGTATTACTGTATCTCGGGAAAGCTGACTACGACGTCAAGCTCGTCCACACCGAAGGCTTCACGTGGGTCATGTCACAGGTTAAGTGGTCCATCCCCAACCCCTCTGGTTCAACCGCCGTCGATCTCTTCGACGGCCCTGTCGCTGATCTCCTCCGCCAAGCGGTCAAGGATTTGCGAGCTTTATACGCCATCGAGCTTATTTTGTCACTTCTGAAGGACGCGTTCTACGGTGGCGGCTTGGGATCCTCAATTGCCAAGTCAGATCTCATCGACCACGACCACGACCACAAGGAGGGCACCCACGAAGGTTCTTCCAAGGTGAAACAGCCCATCTGTGACATCAGAGAGCGCACCATGGGTCTGTGCTCTTCCAACTGGAAGGATCCCGTCCATGAAATGTGAGACAACATTCTATCAGCAAATCTTACCTTTTCTAGCTTGCCAACTCATACCCTTTGTTGTAGTAGCATTTTCCGTGCGGTGCTTTAACTATGCCATGTTAAATTATTTCAGTTATGCAAAAATGTATTGTTCAATAGGTCTATGTGATGTTTAAGTATGAATTGTCCACTTTAGTTTCACGAATGGCTATATTTGGTTGTTTATAGTGAGTAGATGTCTTGTTTATCTGTATTTGGTTGTTAGGTTGGTTGGAATGAGCATTTTTTCAGTTATCGAGCAGATGCCTTGTTTATCTGTATTTGGTTGTTAGGTTGGTTTTTTTAGCATTTGTCCAGTTATCAAGCAGATGCCTTATTTATCTGTATTTGGTTGTTAGGTTGCTTTTTTTAGCATTTCTCCAGTTATCAAGTAGATGCCTTGTTCATCTTTATCTGCTTGTTAGGTTGGTTGCAGTGAGCATTTGTCCAGTTTTCAAGCATATGCCCTGTTTATCTGTATTTGCTTGTTAGGTTGGTTGCAGTGAGACTCTGTCCAGTTTTCAATGGCTATATTTGGTTGTTATACTGGTCATTTATGCCTTGTTTATTTCAGTCATTCACAATGTGTGGTTCATTATGTGCAAGTCGGAACTGTGCCGCTCGACTACATCAATACCAGTTTGAACGGCTATATTTGGTTCCAGTTATTCCTGGTGTAGTTAACACATGCCCTTCGTTTCAGTTTTACACATTTATCCAGTGTGATGTTTAAGCATTACCTACGTTCTATTCATTTTCAACAATACCAGTTTGAATTGCAATATTTGATGGCTGTTAAGCCTGCTGTCGGTAACATTGCCTTCCATTTTATATCTGCTTTAACAGCATGCTGAAACCAACACATTCAAGCTGTCATTTGGAGATGATGTTGTTTACCTTTGCTATATTTGTTTGATGTTAAGATTGCTATACTTATCATGTCTTTCCACTACTTATGCAGGACAACAACGGGAGTGGCCACCATTTTCCGCCGAGGTTAGCTTCATCCCTCGGCTTGTACTCCCCCCGTTGTTCCATAATGTAGTGCATATAGATCCAGGCCTGGACACTAGTTAGCTTCTAATATTGACTTATTGCTTGTAGGTACATATGCCCTTGGCAAGGATCCACACATCGACCCTTTTTGCGTATGGGGCAATGAGATATTGATGAACAAGCATCAAGTGAGGAAACTGATAAGGGTTATTAGCAAAAAGATATGAATGATGGCAAGCAAATTATTTGTTTATGCTCTATCCAACACAACAGTGAGCTGTAGGATGGTAACTACAAACTCTGCAGCCTTCTCTTTTTACTGCCCATAATGAGTTGTTAGACAACAATGTCTGAATCTTTTTCATTCCCAGTGGTTCCCGAAGCAGTTCACTCAAGATTACCTCGCAAAGTACATGATTGGTGGACATGCAATGAAGGTTAAAGTATTTCATCCAGACTACAATGAGCATCGAGAAGTCCTAATGAAGACAGTGAAGGATGGACGGGCAGCCATCATAAGGGGTTGGCCTAGAGTCATGCGCGCCTTACGCATGGAGGAGGGCACAATATGGGCATTCCGCTTCACCTTCTCCAGCAACCAGAATGTCTTTCACCTCTCTCTTTACAGTCTTTAGTACAACTATGGTTCATCATTCTTTACTTGGTGCTTCCGTAGTTCTTCAGTATATGTACCTGTGCATTGAATTATGGATTCGTGGTTGAACCTATATTTGTAGTAAACATGGTTGGATATGAAATAAGTGATTGCCTACTTTCAAATTCAAAACATGTGATTTTTAAATTAGGGATTAATTAGGGATTACACTGCACACGGTTTGCGAAAGCGAAACGTCTGCGATATATGTGGAGATCAGAAACGTTTCTAGGATTCACTACGTGTGCAATCAATCTCCACTTCACACACGACTTTCTCCTGAAAACTGTTTGCGTTAAGCCACCTTGCGCAAACGTTTATCACATAAAAAGTGTGTGTGATGGACAACCTTTGCCACACAGTTTCTTCTACGCACCGTGTGTGATGCATTCAATAACGCAAACGATAAAATTATTAATATCGTGTGCAATGGCAATGCTATCACAAATGATTTAACGGGAAAATTTATGTGTGATGTATCTGTGAACGGAAACGTTTTCCTTGGAGCGACTGTGTGGGATATACATACGAACGGAAACGTTTAACGGGGACTGACTGTGTGGGATGTACTTGCGACCAGAAACAATTTCGCCGTATAATTGTTTTTTTAGCTCTACTGTACGTATTTCCATATTTGAGCGCTCGCCGGTCGCACACGACCTCATTTTGCCGAACGTGTGTGCCAGGAGGGCATATCCCCGACGGTTTCTGGTCGTGTGGGAAGGACCCCCCTATCGCCCACACTCACTTGGCGACGGTTCCAAATGCCGTCGCGAAAAGGGGTTAAAAACCATTTGTTTAGGACCGACGCACACCAGTGTAAAGAGCATTCATTTTCCTGCAATTCAGTACTTTGCATTATTCAACGGGAAATGTATAGTAGGCAAGCAAGACTGTAGTACACTCTGTGCTCCAGACTTGAGCCTCATTCACACTGCTCTCATTGGTGAAAGGAATTATAACCTTGGAGCAATTGTTGCACGCAGACTTCAGCACAACGCTAACAGTGGCTACTTCTATGGTGGAATATATGCCACGTGTTTAGCACGAGGGCTCGGTGTTTCATCGTTGCCCTTTGATCCTATCCTACCCATGCAGTATTTAGATTTTGATACCTTAAAAGATCATAAGATTCTCAAGGGAAAGGTTGATAACTTCACTTATAATCTATTGTTTAACCAAAAATCTGTTGTGCACACATATTTTCCTGCACCTGCTCTTTTTGACTATCATAGCAAAGGAAGATATTTTGTTCCTGAGAGCGAGGCCCGAGCTCATAATGCAGCGGTGGAGGCAACACGGCAGGCCGAGGCATCCGCACCGAGAGCCTATGTGAGCTACCACGCCAACTACTACCCTCCAGGCTACAGATCGACTACCAGGTTAGGCCAAAAGCCTAAACTTGGGGGAGTACGTGTTTCCACCGACTTTACATTCATGTTCACTTATTTCATTAGTCGGTGTTCACACTTTTTTATTGTATTATCCATGCTTAGATTTATTTTTCTTGTTTTCTTCTTGTGTGTTTGAAAAACTTGAGAAAAACCAAAAAAAAAGTTGTAGCTAATTTACTTTCTATGCATGCTTAGTAATATTAAAAGGAAAACCCAAAAAGATTTCCTTGTTCTTCATTTGCTTGTTGGGAGCTTTCCCGTGTAAATAGTTTTTCTCGTTTTTGCTTTTCCCTTTTATTTGCTTGTTCAAGAAAACCAAAAACTCCAAAAATATTTCAGTGTGTTTCTTTGAATTTCTTTTCTTTTTATTCGAGTTGTACCGAGGAGAAGACCACGATGAAAGTGTTGAGTGGCTCTCATATGGATAATTGTTGAACTAATAAAGAGCAAATTTTACCTTGTCTTCTCCGGTTGAATAAAATGTCTTGCAGATTCCAGCTTAGTCCACGACACTCTTGCACTATTATTATTTTCATATCGTTCGGTCGTGCAAGTGAAAGGCAATAATGACGGCATTCGATGAACTGGCTGTGGCAGAGAGAAACTAGTATGAACTCGACTTGTTCTGTCTGTGTAAATATGTTTAACCTAGTATCCATGATTCAGCCCATTATGATTAAACATGTTTGCAATGACAATTAGAGATTATAGTTTCTCATGCCATGCATAAGTAGCTGGGAGTGGATAATGATTTATCTTGGATATCAACATTGCGTTAAAATGATTGTGTTGTAGTATGATGATATGGTATCCTCCTCTAAATGTTCGAGTGGCTTGACTTGGGACATGTTCATGCATGTAGTTGAATCAAAACCAACATAGCCTCTATGATGTTTATGTTCATGGTGTTCATATCCTACTCATGCTAGTGTCCAATGTTACTTATGCATAATGCATGATCATGATCGTTGTTGCTCTCTAGCTGGCCGCTTCTCAATCTAATTGCTAGCCTTCGGCTGTACCAAGTGGGAATTCTGCTTGTACATCAAAAGCCTTGAATCCAAAAGTTATTCCAGATGAGTCCACCATACCTACCTATATACGGTATTACCCTGCCGTCCTAAGTAAATTTGCATGTGCCATCTCTAGAAACTTCTAAATAAATATCTGTTTTGTGTGCCTGGATCGTTCATGGAACAACGCGAGGTGGTCGGTATCTTCCATGCTAAGCGGATTATTCTCAGGTCGAGTGTTTATTCACTCGCCATCGCACGAGAAAAGGGCGGTAATAGGGTGCCCAGTTCCAAACTGCAAAATACAAAAAGAGTTAATCGCTCGAATAATCAAACAAAAACTCCCAATAGAGTCAAAACCTTTACTTTTATCGCTTGGGAACCGCCACTAGCGTGCTTAGCATGGAAGATATTGATAACTGATGGTCGTGAAGTAAATGAGAAGGCTGCATGTCCAAAAATATCATTTACCTCTGTTTTAAAAATTGAGCTCTGGCACCTCTGCGAAGGGACTATCTATTTACTTTTATGTTGTGTCATCACCTTCTAAAACAAGCGCCAGAACCTGAGAGCACAGCTGTCATGACTTATGCATTGTGTGTAGCTAATGTTGGGTGCATCATGGCTGGATCTTTTCTACCATGAATTACAATGTTTAGTCGCTGCTTGAACTTTGGAGGTGCTCTGCATTTATGTTTTGCGGTCTTAGAAAGGATTAGCGAGATACCACCATTGTCATATTATATCATGATTGTTTTGACAACGTGTTTCCATTTGAGATACCTTATTATTGCTCGCTAGCTGATTATGTCATTGATATGAATCATTATAATCTTTAAGAGTTATTGTCGACATGGTTAGCTATAATGTTGGCTGAAAACCTGGGTGTTGTTTAAGCTTATTTATGCAAACAAGAGCAAAAGAGTTTGTAAATTTTTTTTCCTTTTCACTTTCAGTTTATCAACTGAATTGCTTGAGGACAAGCAAAGGTTTAAGTTTGGGGGAGTTGATACGTCTCCAATGTTTCTACTTTTCTTAACGCTTTTCCTCTTGTTTTGGACTCTAATTTGAATGAAACTAACCCCGGACTGACGTTGTTTTCAGCAGAACTACCATGGTGCTGTTTTTGTGCAGAAATAAAAGTTCTCGGAATGGAACGAAACTTTGCGAGGATTTTTTATATCAGATAAGAGAATTTCTGGAGCCAAGACCTACCGAAGGGGGGCACATGGGTGGGCACAACCCACCAGGGTGCGTCCCCTCACCAGAAGCGCCCAGGTGGGTTGTCCCCACCTGGTGGCCCCACAGACTCTGAAATCGACGCTATAAAATCCTATTTTCGGAGAAAAAAATTAAGGAGAAAGAATTATCGCGATCCATGAGACGGAGCCGCCGCCAAGCCCTACTCTTCCTCTGGAGGGCAGATCTGGAGTCCGTTTGGGGCTCCGGAGAGGGGGATCTTCGTTTTTCGTCATCACCAGCCCTTCTCCATCGCCAATTCCATGATGCTCCCCACTGGGAGTGAGTAATTCCTTCGTAGGCTCGCTGGTCGGTGAGGAGTTGGATGAGATTCATCATGTAATCGAGTTAGTTTTGTTAGAGCTTGATCCCTAGTATCCACTAGGTTCTAAGATTGATGTTTCTATGACTTTGCCATGCTTAATACTTGTCACTTTGGGCCCGGGTGCCATGATTTCAGATCTGAACCGTTTATGTTATCATCATTATATCCATGTTCTAGATCCGATCTTGCAAGTTATAGTCACCTACTACGTGTTATGATCCGGCAACCCCGGAGTGACAATAGTCGGGACCACTCCCGGTGATGACCGTAGTTTGAGGAGTTCATGTATTCACTGTGTGTTAATGCTTTGTTCTGTTCTCTATTAAAAGGAGGCCTTAATATCCCTTAGTTTCCAATAGGACCCCGCTGCCACGGGAGGGTAGGACAAAAGATGTCATGCAAATTCTTTCCATAAGCACGTATGACTATTTATGAAATACATGTGATGAGGACATCAATACAATTATTACACCCACAGTCCCTGCTGCTATACATACTGGACCAATTACTAGAGCTCGCGCACGCCAATTAAATTACCAGGTACTTTCGTTTCTTGCTAATGATTCTAATGTTCATGAGAATATGATGCTGCCTAAATTGGATACATTTGTTTTGCTTACAAATGAAGGGCCTAGCTTTGAGAAGGATGAACATTGGAGCAAGAACAAGCATGGAGATGATGGCATGCGCATGGGGAACAAGAACGGAGTTACAAGTGATGATTTCAGGACGTTGAAGCCACCATAATGCGTGCATGAAGCCTTGGACGAAATATACAAGATGCTACTTCATAACTTTCGTCCAGAGGCTATTCTAGGTGCTGCGTCACCTTATTATTGGGCCAGGCCCATGTAATTTCGAAATACATAAGTATAGGCTGTTTTTAGAGTCCGTATGTGTGGGGAAACAAGAGATAGGGTTGGTTTCGGACCCCTTCCTCAAGGGCCACGAAATTCCCCCCCTCTTCCTCCATATATACAGCCCTTAGGGCGTCGTTTAGACTTTGGGTTTTGTTTAGATTAAAAGTTCGCCATAGCTGCAACTTCGCGTACTTCGTTTGTGTTCAGCGACCAGACAAAGGCGTCACAGAACCCCACCTTGATCAATAAAGCTTTCATCTTATATTCGCAATATCCAGATTGCAATCTCAGTTTCTTGCCTGTTCTTCGTTTGCTCGCAGGAAACAGACCCTCGTGGTCAGGTTGATCGTGCTCCGGCGTGGTCGATAACCTCTCGGAGTTGGTTTAGCGATTGCTAAGGCGCGACGTCCTCGCACGTTCGTAGTCGGATCGTCAAAGTCGACTTCCATCAAAGCGATATTCATCATCTCATCGAAAGACGGGACACCTTTGCCTCTATCAACATGCCTACATTATATTTATGAACTGGAGCTAGTGCCGTGTCGCCCTAGGTTATGACTGTCACATGATGAATATCATCCAATAAATTACCGATCCAATGCCTACGAATTTATTTTATATTGTTTCTGCTAAGTTATTAGTGCTGCTGTCACTGTTGCACTTGCTACAAAATTATTGCTATCACTGTTACCATTACCGTTGCTGCTGCTACTATTATCAAAACTATCATACTACTTTGCTACTGATCACTTTGCTGCAGATAATTAATCTCCAGGTGTGGTTGAATTGATAACTTAGCTGCTAATACTTACAAATATTCTTTGGCTCCCCTTGTGTCGAATCTATAAATTTGGGTTGAATACTCTACCCTCGAAAACTGTTGCGATCACATATACTTGTCGGTTATCAATAGGCGAAAGAACTAGGTCAGAAGGTGCACGAGGGGCCCACTAGGGTGGGGGCACGCCCTCCGTCCTTGTGGCCGCCTCGTGGCTCCTCCGACTTCATCTCCAAGTCTCTGGTTGTCTTCTGGTCCAAGAAAAATCATCGTGAATGTTTTATTCCGTTTGGACTCCGTTTGGTATTCCTTTTCTGGGAAACTCAAAAACAGGGAAAGAACCAGGAACTGGCACTGGGCTTTAGTTAATAGGCTAGTCCCAAAAATAATATAAAATAGCATATTAATGCATATAAAACATCCAAAACAGATAATATAATAGCATGGAACAATAAAAAAATTATAGATACGTTGGAGACGTATCACGCATCAGTCCGGGCGCCACAACCTGCATCGTGGTGGTTGTCGGCAGCTCTGCCCGAGATGGATCCGTCATCGATCTAACGTCCACCAGCACCCAACGGATTCCGGGCTCCGACGAGGAAGAGTAGGGCATGGAAGACGGCGGCGCCTTGAGTCCCGTGAGCCGGCGAGTGTCCCATGCCCTACTCTACCTTGCCGGCGACCAGACAAACACTCTGGGGAGCGCAGCCGGCCGCCGGAGGCGGAGCGGCTGGCGGGAGCGGAACCGGACGAAGCTCCGGTCAAAGATTTCTGCGTTGCATGTAATAATATTGATTTGAGATTTCTAATTTGAGGTATCTGGATGTGGAATGCATTTTTGAGGGGTGACCGGTCACTGTCCGCGGACGTTTGAGGGGTCGGATTTGCCAAGTTCTGCTGTAGATGATCTTAGTGGAGCAAGAAGATGTCGACGTTTGTTGGGTTATGGTGTAGGTTGGGATTCTGGACTTAAAATGCATGAAAATAGCCCGTGGCAACGCACGGGCGTTCTACTAGTTCAAATTAATGTTGACCAGCGTCAAATCAAACCTTATTCCATGGCCCGGTCCACGATATATGCCTGATGCCTACACAAACTCAGAGCCAGACACAAATGGATATGCAGTCATCGCCTGTAGGGAAGTTCACAAGAAGGAGCAGAAACAGTTACCAACCATAGCTCGCCAAATGGATCACATAATGCCACTGGATGAATGAATCTGATGATGCTTTCATGCATATTTGAATTGGAGTTAGTCACGCAAACTGTACCTGTGCTGATGAGTGATGATGCAGTTGGTTATGGACACCTCTCTGTTGTTGGATACGTGGATCCCATCGGTGTTGGGGCTCCATCCCGGCGCAGTGACAAATAGCCGTGAAACGACTGCTTTCCAGCAGTAGGCGATCATGATGTGCATCTGCATGCTGTCCTTCACCTCCAGATCGTCCACGACCAGATGGTTGCAGCTTTTGAAGTACAGGGCCTACAAGTTTTGCCCACCGATGAAGAACATTCCCGCTGATGGAAGAGGAGAAGAAGAAGAAGCAGGTTTAGCGAGTCAGGTTCCCTGTCGCAAAAATGTATACAACGGAACCGGAGGTAGGAGGAGCACATGCGTACCATGAATTTGTTGACCTTGCACGAGTTGATCCACCACTCCTGCCTGTGCCCGTTGAGCATCCCGCCGCCCATGACATGGAGGTCGTCGATGTCCTCGAACGTGATCCACCGCTCCGGGCGATCGCCGTCGAGCCAGACCGACCGGTTCGATGGAGCCTCAGCGTTTCCCTGATCTGATCACTCGCGACATAAACATCAAAAACAGAGCATGCAGAAGGAGAATGATATGCAGGCAAAGACAACAAATTTAACTTGTGGACGAAAATAATTCACAAATTGAACTGCTTTTAAAAAAAATTCGCTTCGCTGACCCTTTCGCGTAGCGCCCGACACACAGGCGTCACACTACACTGTGCAGCGCCTAACTGACAAGCGCTACACGTCTGACCAGCGTCGCACCTCGAGCTACCTAAAAAATGCTAAGTCAACGTGTAACGCCTGAGAGCTAGGTGCTGCACCATACAGTGTAGCGCCTAGTGTCTAGGCGTTACACAATCGGGAGTTTTGATTTTGCTTCACTACGTTGTCGCGAGCCGACGAGAGGTGCCGCGGGTTGAAAGTCCCAGAAGCCAAAACGCCAAAGCCAAGGTGCAGCCGTACTAAACTGCATGCACGAGCTCTGGCTTAATTAATTGCAGCCATTTAACTCGCTGCATGCATGCTCTTAGCTGTAATAGGTTGCATGTCTGGTTGGGTGTGTTGACCGATGCACTTTTACTGGCTGCCTCCCTCTATACTTGCATCTCTCTTTCCCCGTCGCACCGAGCAAGAAAGAAAGAAGCATTCGGCCAGCCAGTCATTATTAACACTCGCGGCACCTCTAGTCGGCTTGTGACAGCGCAGTCAAGCAAAACCAAAAAACCCCGATTGTGTAGCGCCTAGACACTAGACGTCACACTATATGGTGTAGCGTCTACCTTTTAGGCATTACACACTCACTTAGCAATTTTCAGGCAGTCTGGGGCGTGATGTTGGTTAGACGTGTAATGCCTGTCAATTAGGTGGTGCATAGTGTAGTGTGACGCCTATGTATCGGGCGCTACACGAAAGGGTTAGCGGAGCGAAATTTTTTCAAAGACAGTTCAGTTTGTGAATTTTTTTCGTTCATAGGTCAAATTTGTCGTTTTTGCCTGATATGCATAGTATTGTGATCGATCACCAGTAGACTCACCATTACTATGATAGTGGTAGCCCTGCAGGGGCCGCTGAAGCTGAGGAGCATGAGGAGAGGTAGGTCTTCCCTCGGGCATGTGAAACAAGGATGTGTCACCAGAGGAGTTGCAGGCGTCCTTGCATTCATACAGGGGTTGGGATTAGGTTGTCCAGCTGGTTCATTAGCGAAAACGGCAGGGGGTCTGTAAAAGTGCCATGACGACCCGCTACGGCCACCTAGCGCCACTTGCTACTCTGTCACTGGCCTAGTTCTAAATTGTCACATACGATGCAAGTTGTAGGATGGTGGGGTGAAGTTTTGGACAAAATCATCACATTCTATGCAAGTTGTAGGACGTAGAGCATCTCCAGCCGCCCCCCAACAGGCCCCCCCCAGACGATTTTTTAGCATCGGCGCCGGAAAAAAAAACCTAGTCGCGCCTGAAAGCACAAGTGCTTCCTGGGTGGTTTTGGTAATTAATGTCAACATATCTCTTATTGGACTAATACTTTTATCTAGTATATTTCAGATAAGTTCAATAGTGGAGTGGCATGGACAAGAGAATGTGGAACCCCTTCAAGATGCTAAGGACAGAAGATTGGCAAAAGCTCAAAAACTCAAGACTCTACATTTTCATTTTAGTGATCCAAGGTCACATTGAGTCCATAGGAAAGCCAATACTATTAAAAGGGGATGAGGTGTTGCTTAATGGCTTGCTTGCTCAAAGTGCTTAGTGATATGCTCCAAAGCTCTCAACCACTTTCTCATTTCCACATATGTCCCAAACCAAAAGTCAAACTCGTCCCCACCGATTTGATCTATCTGGCCCCACCGAGTTCACTTGACATAGCCGCTGCCAGAAACTCTAATCAGTTCGGTCTCACCGATGGGATCTCGGTCTCACCGAGATGGGCTTGCAAACTCTCTGTTGCCTGTTGCAGTCTGGAGACCCCCGGGCAGTTTTTAGGCCAAAATTTCGGCAACCCAAAATATTTTTTCCCTATCCTATTTTTAGGCCCCGGGTAGTGTTTTGAGACACTCGCCATCATAGTGATTTTTTGTCGCACTTTTTCGTCGTCGCTGCCCTGATTTCCGAAAAAAAAAATTAGTCAAAAAATTTTGTGCCCATCCTGTCAGTTTGACCTGGGAAGAGTTTTGAGACACTCGCCATTATAGTGATTTTTTCGCAAAAAAAAAAAAAAAAGGAGGAGCGCAAAAAAAAAAAAGAGCGCAAAAAAAAAAAAAAAGAGCGAAAAAAAAAATTCCTGAGTGTGCTTTTCCCTTGTTTACGTGCAGCGCCGTGATTTTGTTAGTGTTCTAGGCTCGCGTCTCTAGCACGGTCTAGCCTAGGACCAGCACAGTACCGTCGTTGAGCGTTTATTCAACTTTGCATCTCTGAATTGATTATTGCTTACCATTTTGCTACCATATTATAAGCCTTCCCAGCTCCACATAAGTCTACATCGTGCGTTTGACTCTCCCTGGTAATCGCTATATCCAAGCTTTGAGAGTTTTTGACTACAACGGTTGCCGATCACCACCTGCTGCTGGGTAAGAACTGGTAAGAATTTGAGATTCGCTTGAAGGTTTTGTGACACACCACCATCCCACCACTTCTAGTAGTCTGCAGGATCATATTCTTTTGTGTTTCTATTGCTGCTAACCATGGCAGGTTCACAAGCCGATGAGACTGATTGGGCGAACATGACGACCAAGGAGTTGCATGATAAATTTCAGCAAATGATGAGTGGCCAGGTGGGAGATGTGCTAAACAGATTTGAAGAGGCTATGGAGAAGATAGATGCCGTGGAGAAGTCGTTTGAGACAAAGCTGGATAACAAGTTTACTGAATTACTAAAGCGTCTTCCCCAACCACCACCGGCTGCACATGTCGCACCTCTACAACAACAACAACCACATCTCCAACGCCGCCTTCCAAATCAAGTGGGACGGGCACAGCGCGTTCCAATTGAGATTGGTCAAAATTCGGGTGCTGCTGTCCCTACTGTTGATGCTTCTTTGGCTCCTGCTCCTGCGGCGGCTGAGGAGGATGACGATTATGCGGGCGATTATGAGGATGAGGTTGATCAAAATCAGAACTACGTGCAGCCACCAGCACCACCACCAGCAGGTCGACCTCAGGTATATATTCGCAACGGTAGGCCGGCACCACCACCTCAGGTACGAGATCATGACCATCTCCCTAAACTGAAATTGAATATTCCACCATTTGAGGGTAGATATGTTCCTGATATATATCTTACTTGGGAGTTAGAAACTGAACAACGATTTACATGTTTACAATATCCTGAGGAGAGACGTGTTCCTGCTGCTGTTTGTGCTTTCACTAGCTTTGCATGTGTTTGGTGGTCTGAACATTGTAGATTATATCCTGTTCCAGCTACTTGGGCTGCTTTGAAAACTGCTATGCGTACTCGTTGGGTTCCACCATATTATCAACGTGAATTACTTCAAAAATTGCAGCGTTTAAGACAAGGAAAAAATTCTGTAGAAGAATATTATCAGGAATTACAAACTGGCATGATTAGATGTGGTATTGTTGAGGAGAATGAAGCTATGCTTGCACGTTTTATGGGTGGATTAAATAAAGAGATTCAGACCATTCTAGAGTATAAGGATTATAATAATATCACTCGTTTATTCCATCTTGCTTGTAAAGCTGAACGTGAAGTGCAGGATCGACAGCCATTGGCGCGAACTAACTTTTCTGCAGGTCGACCTTCATCATGGACACCGCGTGCATCTTCTACTTCCACTTCACCATCACCTCCATCAGGTGCCACCTCCAGCCGTGATACAAGAAAGCAGGCACAACCACCACTCTCTGCCAAGAGCACACCTGCCGGGCCTGTGCAGAGCTCTTCTTCTTCCATGGCATCGACAGGGCACACAAGTGATATTATTTGTCGTCGTTGTAAGGGAAGAGGACATTTTGCGAGAGAATGCAAATCTCAGCGTGTCATGATTGCTACTGAGGATGGTGGGTATGAGTCCGCTAGTGACTATGATGAGGAGACTTTGGCTCTTATTACACGTGAAGAACATGGTGGAGATGATTCTGAAAATGAGACGCAATACATGGCTCCTGAAGACGCTGACAGGTATGAATGTTTAGTTGCTCAACGTGTTTTGAGTGTGCAGGTCACACAAGCAGAGCAAAATCAGAGGCATAATTTGTTCCATACAAAGGGAGTTGTGAAGGAACGTTCTGTTCGCGTCATCATAGATGGAGGGAGCTGTAACAACTTGGCTAGCATGGAGATGGTGGAGAAGCTATCTCTCACCACAAGACCACATCCACATCCTTACTACATCCAATGGTTCAACAACAGCGGCAAGGTTAAGGAGTTCGCTGACGTCTTCCCACAAGACGTGCCACCGGGATTACCACCTATTCGAGGGATTGAGCATCAAATTGACTTAATTCCCGGTGCATCGCTACCCAACCGTGCACCATACCGTACCAATCCAGAGGAGACGAAGGAGATTATGCGTCAAGTACAGGAGCTGCTCGACAAAGGTTATATACGCGAATCTCTTAGTCCTTGTGCTGTTCCTATTATACTCGTGCCTAAAAAGGATGGTACGTCGCGTATGTGTGTTGATTGTAGAGGCATTAATAATATTACTATTCGTTATCGTCATCCTATTCCTAGGCTCGATGATATGCTTGATGAATTGAGTGGCTCTACAATATTCTCCAAAGTTGATTTGCGTAGTGGATACCATCAAATTCGTATGAAATTGGGAGATGAATGGAAAACTGCATTTAAAACTAAGTTTGGTTTATATGAGTGGTTAGTCATGCCTTTTGGGTTAACTAATGCACCTAGTACTTTCATGAGACTAATGAACGAAGTTTTACGTGCTTTCATTGGACGATTTGTGGTGGTCTATTTTGATGATATACTGATTTATAGCAAATCTTTGGAAGAACATTTGGAACATTTACGTGCTGTTTTTATTGCTCTACGTGATGCACGTTTGTTTGGTAACCTTGGGAAGTGCACCTTTTGCACCGACCGAGTATCTTTTCTTGGCTATGTTGTTACTCCACAGGGAATTGAAGTTGATAAAGCCAAGATTGAAGCTATTGAGAGTTGGCCGCAGCCCAAAACGGTCACACAAGTGCGGAGTTTTCTTGGACTCGCTGGTTTCTATAGGCGTTTTGTGAGAGATTTTAGCACCATTGCTGCACCTCTCAACGAGCTTACAAAGAAGGATGTGCCTTTTGTTTGGGGTACCGCACAGGAAGAAGCCTTCACGGTATTGAAAGATAAGTTGACACATGCTCCTTTACTCCAACTTCCTGATTTTAATAAGACTTTTGAGCTTGAATGTGATGCTAGTGGCATTGGATTAGGAGGTGTGTTATTACAAGATGGCAAACCTGTTGCATACTTTTCTGAAAAATTGAGTGGGCCTAGTCTGAATTATTCTACTTATGATAAAGAACTATATGCTCTTGTTCGGACTTTAGAAACATGGCAACATTATTTATGGCCCAAAGAATTTGTTATACATTCTGATCATGAATCTTTGAAACATATTAAAAGTCAAGCTAAACTGAATCGTAGACATGCTAAATGGGTTGAATTCATTGAAACTTTCCCTTATGTCATTAAACACAAGAAGGGTAAAGAAAATGTTATTGCTGATGCATTGTCTCGTCGCTATACTATGCTTTCACAACTTGACTTCAAAATATTTGGTTTGGAGACCATCAAAGATCAATATGTGCATGATGCTGATTTTAAAGATGTATTGCAGAATTGTAAAGAAGGAAGAACCTGGAACAAGTTTGTCGTTAATGATGGATTTGTGTTCCGTGCTAACAAGCTATGCATTCCAGCTAGCTCTCTTCGTCTTTTGTTGTTGCAGGAGGCGCATGGAGGAGGATTAATGGGACACTTTGGCGTGAAGAAGACGGAGGACGTACTTGCTACACATTTCTTTTGGCCAAAGATGAGACGGGATGTTGAGCGTTTTGTTGCTCGCTGCACTACATGTCAAAAAGCTAAGTCACGACTCAATCCTCATGGTTTATATATGCCTTTGCCTGTACCTAGTGTTCCTTGGGAGGATATATCTATGGACTTTGTTTTAGGTTTACCTCGAACAAAGAAGGGGAGGGATAGCATATTTGTTGTCGTGGATAGATTCTCGAAAATGGCGCACTTTATACCATGTCATAAAAGCGATGATGCTGTTAATGTTGCTGATTTGTTCTTTCATGAAATTATTCGCTTGCATGGTGTGCCAAATACTATTGTTTCAGATCGTGATACTAAATTTCTTAGCCACTTTTGGAGATGTTTATGGGCTAAGTTGGGGACTAAACTGCTTTTTAGTACTACTTGTCACCCCCAAACTGATGGACAAACTGAAGTAGTCAATAGAACATTGTCTACTATGCTTAGGGCTGTTTTGAAGAATAATAAGAAAATGTGGGAAGACTGCTTGCCTCATATTGAGTTTGCTTATAATCGTTCATTGCATTCTACTACTAAGATGTGCCCTTTTGAAATTGTGTATGGTTTCCTACCTCGTGCACCTATTGATTTGTTGCCTCTTCCATCTTCGGAGAAGGTTAATTTTGATGCTAAACAACGTGCTGAATTGATCTTAAAAATGCATGAGTTAACTAAGGAAAACATTGAGCGTATGAATGCTAAATATAAACTTGCTGGAGATAAGGGTAGAAAACATGTTGTGTTTGCACCTGGAGATCTTGTTTGGTTACATTTGCGTAAGGATAGATTTCCTGATTTGCGCAAATCAAAGCTAATGCCACGTGCTGATGGTCCTTTTAAGGTGTTAGAGAAAATAAATGATAATGCATATAAACTTGAGCTGCCTGCAGATTTTGGGGTTAGTCCCACTTTTAATATTGCAGATTTGAAGCCTTATTTGGGTAAGGAAGATGAGCTTCCGTCGAGGACGACTTCATTTCAAGAAGGGGAGGATGATGAGGACATCAATACAATTATTACACCCACAGTCCCTGCTGCTATACATACTGGACCAATTACTAGAGCTCGCGCACGCCAATTAAATTACCAGGTACTTTCGTTTCTTGCTAATGATTCTAATGTTCATGAGAATATGATGCTGCCTAAATTGGATACATTTGTTTTGCTTACAAATGAAGGGCCTAGCTTTGAGAAGGATGAACATTGGAGCAAGAACAAGCATGGAGATGATGGCATGCGCATGGGGAACAAGAACGGAGTTACAAGTGATGATTTCAGGACGTTGAAGCCACCATAATGCGTGCATGAAGCCTTGGACGAAATATACAAGATGCTACTTCATAACTTTCGTCCAGAGGCTATTCTAGGTGCTGCGTCACCTTATTATTGGGCCAGGCCCATGTAATTTCGAAATACATAAGTATAGGCTGTTTTTAGAGTCCGTATGTGTGGGGAAACAAGAGATAGGGTTGGTTTCGGACCCCTTCCTCAAGGGCCACGAAATTCCCCCCCTCTTCCTCCATATATACAGCCCTTAGGGCGTCGTTTAGACTTTGGGTTTTGTTTAGATTAAAAGTTCGCCATAGCTGCAACTTCGCGTACTTCGTTTGTGTTCAGCGACCAGACAAAGGCGTCACAGAACCCCACCTTGATCAATAAAGCTTTCATCTTATATTCGCAATATCCAGATTGCAATCTCAGTTTCTTGCCTGTTCTTCGTTTGCTCGCAGGAAACAGACCCTCGTGGTCAGGTTGATCGTGCTCCGGCGTGGTCGATAACCTCTCGGAGTTGGTTTAGCGATTGCTAAGGCGCGACGTCCTCGCACGTTCGTAGTCGGATCGTCAAAGTCGACTTCCATCAAAGCGATATTCATCATCTCATCGAAAGACGGGACACCTTTGCCTCTATCAACATGCCTACATTATATTTATGAACTGGAGCTAGTGCCGTGTCGCCCTAGGTTATGACTGTCACATGATGAATATCATCCAATAAATTACCGATCCAATGCCTACGAATTTATTTTATATTGTTTCTGCTAAGTTATTAGTGCTGCTGTCACTGTTGCACTTGCTACAAAATTATTGCTATCACTGTTACCATTACCGTTGCTGCTGCTACTATTATCAAAACTATCATACTACTTTGCTACTGATCACTTTGCTGCAGATAATTAATCTCCAGGTGTGGTTGAATTGATAACTTAGCTGCTAATACTTACAAATATTCTTTGGCTCCCCTTGTGTCGAATCTATAAATTTGGGTTGAATACTCTACCCTCGAAAACTGTTGCGATCACATATACTTGTCGGTTATCAATAGGCGAAAGAACTAGGTCAGAAGGTGCACGAGGGGCCCACTAGGGTGGGGGCACGCCCTCCGTCCTTGTGGCCGCCTCGTGGCTCCTCCGACTTCATCTCCAAGTCTCTGGTTGTCTTCTGGTCCAAGAAAAATCATCGTGAATGTTTTATTCCGTTTGGACTCCGTTTGGTATTCCTTTTCTGGGAAACTCAAAAACAGGGAAAGAACCAGGAACTGGCACTGGGCTTTAGTTAATAGGCTAGTCCCAAAAATAATATAAAATAGCATATTAATGCATATAAAACATCCAAAACAGATAATATAATAGCATGGAACAATAAAAAAATTATAGATACGTTGGAGACGTATCACGCATCAGTCCGGGCGCCACAACCTGCATCGTGGTGGTTGTCGGCAGCTCTGCCCGAGATGGATCCGTCATCGATCTAACGTCCACCAGCACCCAACGGATTCCGGGCTCCGACGAGGAAGAGTAGGGCATGGAAGACGGCGGCGCCTTGAGTCCCGTGAGCCGGCGAGTGTCCCATGCCCTACTCTACCTTGCCGGCGACCAGACAAACACTCTGGGGAGCGCAGCCGGCCGCCGGAGGCGGAGCGGCTGGCGGGAGCGGAACCGGACGAAGCTCCGGTCAAAGATTTCTGCGTTGCATGTAATAATATTGATTTGAGATTTCTAATTTGAGGTATCTGGATGTGGAATGCATTTTTGAGGGGTGACCGGTCACTGTCCGCGGACGTTTGAGGGGTCGGATTTGCCAAGTTCTGCTGTAGATGATCTTAGTGGAGCAAGAAGATGTCGACGTTTGTTGGGTTATGGTGTAGGTTGGGATTCTGGACTTAAAATGCATGAAAATAGCCCGTGGCAACGCACGGGCGTTCTACTAGTTCAAATTAATGTTGACCAGCGTCAAATCAAACCTTATTCCATGGCCCGGTCCACGATATATGCCTGATGCCTACACAAACTCAGAGCCAGACACAAATGGATATGCAGTCATCGCCTGTAGGGAAGTTCACAAGAAGGAGCAGAAACAGTTACCAACCATAGCTCGCCAAATGGATCACATAATGCCACTGGATGAATGAATCTGATGATGCTTTCATGCATATTTGAATTGGAGTTAGTCACGCAAACTGTACCTATGCTGATGAGTGATGATGCAGTTGGTTATGGACACCTCTCTGTTGTTGGATACGTGGATCCCATCGGTGTTGGGGCTCCATCCCGGCGCAGTGACAAATAGCCGTGAAACGACTGCTTTCCAGCAGTAGGCGATCATGATGTGCATCTGCATGCTGTCCTTCACCTCCAGATCGTCCACGACCAGATGGTTGCAGCTTTTGAAGTACAGGGCCTACAAGTTTTGCCCACCGATGAAGAACATTCCCGCTGATGGAAGAGGAGAAGAAGAAGAAGCAGGTTTAGCGAGTCAGGTTCCCTGTCGCAAAAATGTATACAACGGAACCGGAGGTAGGAGGAGCACATGCGTACCATGAATTTGTTGACCTTGCACGAGTTGATCCACCACTCCTGCCTGTGCCCGTTGAGCATCCCGCCGCCCATGACATGGAGGTCGTCGATGTCCTCGAACGTGATCCACCGCTCCGGGCGATCGCCGTCGAGCCAGACCGACCGGTTCGATGGAGCCTCAGCGTTTCCCTGATCTGATCACTCGCGACATAAACATCAAAAACAGAGCATGCAGAAGGAGAATGATATGCAGGCAAAGACAACAAATTTAACTTGTGGACGAAAATAATTCACAAATTGAACTGCTTTTAAAAAAAATTCGCTTCGCTGACCCTTTCGCGTAGCGCCCGACACACAGGCGTCACACTACACTGTGCAGCGCCTAACTGACAAGCGCTACACGTCTGACCAGCGTCGCACCTCGAGCTACCTAAAAAATGCTAAGTCAACGTGTAACGCCTGAGAGCTAGGTGCTGCACCATACAGTGTAGCGCCTAGTGTCTAGGCGTTACACAATCGGGAGTTTTGATTTTGCTTCACTACGTTGTCGCGAGCCGACGAGAGGTGCCGCGGGTTGAAAGTCCCAGAAGCCAAAACGCCAAAGCCAAGGTGCAGCCGTACTAAACTGCATGCACGAGCTCTGGCTTAATTAATTGCAGCCATTTAACTCGCTGCATGCATGCTCTTAGCTGTAATAGGTTGCATGTCTGGTTGGGTGTGTTGACCGATGCACTTTTACTGGCTGCCTCCCTCTATACTTGCATCTCTCTTTCCCCGTCGCACCGAGCAAGAAAGAAAGAAGCATTCGGCCAGCCAGTCATTATTAACACTCGCGGCACCTCTAGTCGGCTTGTGACAGCGCAGTCAAGCAAAACCAAAAAACCCCGATTGTGTAGCGCCTAGACACTAGACGTCACACTATATGGTGTAGCGTCTACCTTTTAGGCATTACACACTCACTTAGCAATTTTCAGGCAGTCTGGGGCGTGATGTTGGTTAGACGTGTAATGCCTGTCAATTAGGTGGTGCATAGTGTAGTGTGACGCCTATGTATCGGGCGCTACACGAAAGGGTTAGCGGAGCGAAATTTTTTCAAAGACAGTTCAGTTTGTGAATTTTTTTCGTTCATAGGTCAAATTTGTCGTTTTTGCCTGATATGCATAGTATTGTGATCGATCACCAGTAGACTCACCATTACTATGATAGTGGTAGCCCTGCAGGGGCCGCTGAAGCTGAGGAGCATGAGGAGAGGTAGGTCTTCCCCTCGGGCATGTGAAACAAGGATGTGTCACCAGAGGAGTTGCAGGCGTCCTTGCATTCATACAGGGGTTGGGATTAGGTTGTCCAGCTGGTTCATTAGCGAAAACGGCAGGGGGTCTGTAAAAGTGCCATGACGACCCGCTACGGCCACCTAGCGCCACTTGCTACTCTGTCACTGGCCTAGTTCTAAATTGTCACATACGATGCAAGTTGTAGGATGGTGGGGTGAAGTTTTGGACAAAATCATCACATTCTATGCAAGTTGTAGGACGTAGAGCATCTCCAGCCGCCCCCCAACAGGCCCCCCCCAGACGATTTTTTAGCATCGGCGCCGGAAAAAAAAACCTAGTCGCGCCTGAAAGCACAAGTGCTTCCTGGGTGGTTTTGGTAATTAATGTCAACATATCTCTTATTGGACTAATACTTTTATCTAGTATATTTCAGATAAGTTCAATAGTGGAGTGGCATGGACAAGAGAATGTGGAACCCCTTCAAGATGCTAAGGACAGAAGATTGGCAAAAGCTCAAAAACTCAAGACTCTACATTTTCATTTTAGTGATCCAAGGTCACATTGAGTCCATAGGAAAGCCAATACTATTAAAAGGGGATGAGGTGTTGCTTAATGGCTTGCTTGCTCAAAGTGCTTAGTGATATGCTCCAAAGCTCTCAACCACTTTCTCATTTCCACATATGTCCCAAACCAAAAGTCAAACTCGTCCCCACCGATTTGATCTATCTGGCCCCACCGAGTTCACTTGACATAGCCGCTGCCAGAAACTCTAATCAGTTCGGTCTCACCGATGGGATCTCGGTCTCACCGAGATGGGCTTGCAAACTCTCTGTTGCCTGTTGCAGTTATTTCGGTCTCACCGAAATATGCAATCGGTCCCACCTAATTTGCTTGACCAACTCTTTGTTTTGCTTATTACCAAAATCGGTCTCATCGAGTTTGTGTAATTGGTCAAACCGAGTTGAGGTTTTACCCTAACCCTAGCACATCGGTCCCACCGAGTTGATCATATCGGTCCCACCGAAATTCGTAACGCTCACATTTGAACTAAATCGGTCTGACCGAGTTTCATGATTCGGTCCCACCGAGTTTGGTGAATTGTGTGTAACGGCTAGATTTTGTGTGGAGGCTATATATACCCCTCCACCCATCTTCATTCGTGGAGAGAGCCATCAGAACATGCCTACACTTCCAACATTCATTTTCTGAGAGAGAACCACCTACTCATGTGTTGAGACCAAGATATTCCAATCCAACCACAAGAATCTTGATCTCTAGCCTTCCCCAAGTTGCTTTCCACTCAAATCTTTTTTCCACCAAATCCAAATCTGAGAGAGAGAGAGAGTTGAGTGTTGGGGAGACTATCATTTGAAGCACAAGAGCAAGGAGTTCATCATCAACACACCATCTATTACCTTTTGGAGGGTGGTGTCTCCTAGATTGGTTAGGTGTCACTTGGGAGCCTCCGACAAGATTGTGGAGTTGAACCAAGGAGTTTGTACGGGCAAGTAGATCGCCTACTTCATGAAGATCTACCCTAGTGAGGCAAGTTATTCATGGGCGATGGCCATGGTGAGATAGACAAGGTTGCTTCTTCGTGGACCCTTCGTGGGTGGAGCCCTCCGTGGACTCGCGCAACCGTTACCCTTCGTGGGTTGAAGTCTCCATCAATGTGGATGTACGATAGCACCACCTATCAGAACCACGCCAAAAATCTCCGTGTCTCCAATTGCGTTTGCATACTCCAATCCCATCCCTTTACATTCTTGCAACTTGCATGCTTTACTTTCCGCTGCTCATATACTCTTGCCACACTTGCTTGAAATGTATTGTGAATGTTTAAACTTGTGCTAAAACTCCACCTTAACTTGAAGAAATTAAAAAAATGCTACTTTTCTTTATTGAGGGTCTAATCACCCCCACTCTAGACACCTCTTCTCGATCCTTTCAATTGGTATCAGAGCATTGGTCTCCATTGCTTTGGTTTAATCACCATTGGAGGAAGATGGATGAGTCTATGTTGGGGAGTCTTAGACGTTGAGTGCCTATACTTGATGGAGAGTTCTTTCATGAATGGAAAATTGAGATGCTTGAGATTTTTAATGAATATCATTTGAACAAGTACATTACTAGCCCTTGTGCACCCCATGTTGATCCTTTGCATCCTACCCTTGATGATTCTATTGACATGATCCGCAACCTTAGTACTGTTAATCTTATTACTAGATGTTTGCCTAGAAACTTGATTGCTTGCTTGCCTACTCTTGATTGTGCCTACACTATATGGAGATTTCTTGAGTAACGATTTCCAAACTATTCCTTGCAAAACTTAGATGAGATTCTTCATAAGTCTATTGCCTTGAGTAAGATGAATTCCCATGATCCTAAGTTTGGTGATTATCTATTTGAGCTTACTAACCTCATGCGTGCCAAAGGAGATGTTGGAATAATTAGCAATATCATCTCCGAAGCCATTAGAATTCATAAAGATGAATATTGTGATGATCATTTATCTAATGAATCACTCTCTCTAGGAATTGATCCATCACAAGATGATGTTGAACATGGATACTATGATGAGGATGATGATAGTGACTTTGATCTCGACGAGTCTATGAGACACTTTGGTCTTATGGCTAATCTTCGCGGCTACATGGCTGGAGGAAAGGAATGAGTCCTTGATAGTGGATGTACCGATCACATGACCGGAGACAAGGATATGTTTCGTGAGCTAGCTGAAAGCGACGGCCCTCGAAAGTATGTCACCTTTGGTGATAACTCAAAGGTTAAGGTGGTTGGCCTTGGTAAGGTGGCCATCTCACATGATAGCTCCATACAAAATGTTATGCTCGTTGAATCTCTTGGCTATAATTTACTTTCCGTATCTAGACTTGCTAACTTTGGCTTCAATGTCCCATTTACTGAAGTAGATTGCCAAGTGTTTCGAAGAGATAATCATAATATGGTCTTTACCGGTATACGTAGAGGTGATATTTACATTGTTGATTTCACTAAAAAGGCTCAACCTAGAACTTGCTTAATTGCTAAATCCTCTAAAGGCTGGTTGTGGCATAGAAGGTTAGGTCATGTGTGCATGCGAAATCTTTATAAGCTTATTAAAGGTGATCATATCCTTGGAGTGAAAGATGTTATATTTGACAAGGATAGATTGTGCAGTGCTTGTCAAGCAGGAAAACAAGTTGGAGGAAGCCACCCCGTGACGAACATCATGACCATGAGAAGACCGCTCGAGCTACTTCATATGGATCTCTTTGGTCCCAATGCCTATAAAAGTCTCGATGGAAACTCATTTGGTCTAGTCATAGTCGATGATTTTTCAAGATTTACGTGGGTGTTCTTTCTTGATGATAAATCGCAGGTCCAAAAGATCTTCAAGAACTTTGCTAGGAAGGCCTAAAATCAATTTGAAGTGAAGATCAAGAAGGTTCGCAGCGACAACGGAACGGAGTTCAAGAACGCAAATGTGGATACCTTTCTTGACGAAGAAGGGATTTCACATGAGTTATCGGCTACGTACACGCCTCAGCAAAATGGGGTTGTTGAGAGGAAGAACCGGACTCTTATTGATATGGCGATAACGATGCTTGATGAGTACAAGATGCCAAAACACTTTTGGGCGAAAGCGGTTGAGATAGCTTGTCATGCAACAAATCGCTTGTATCTTCACAAGCTACTCGGCAAGACGGCATACGAGCTTCTCACCGGTAACAAACCCCAAGTTGGATACTTTCGAGTATTCGGCTCAATGTGCTATATTCTTGATAAGCATCATCGTTCTAAATTTGCTCCTAAATCTCATGAGGGTTTCCTACTTGGTTATGGCTCAAACTCTCACACTTTCCGTGTCTACAACAATTTCACCCGAAAGGTTGAAGAGACGGTAGATATGAAGTTTGATGAATCTAACGGCTCGCAAGTAGAGAAATTGCCAAATGATGTAGGAGACAAAGATCCTTCGGAAGCAATCCAAGACTTGTCTATTGGCAAGGTTCATCCAACGGAGGTGAAGGAGAGTACCTCGTCCGTCCAAGTGGAAGCTTCTACCTCATGACAAGGTGAACCAAGAGTTGACATGGAAGCATCCACAAGTGGGACACACCAAGATGAAGAAAACGAGGAAGTACACCAAGATGAACCTCATCAACCTCCTTCTCCACCTCGACAAGAGAACGACAACATCAACAATGAAGAAGGCCAAGAAGAAGAACAAGATGATGAAGAAGATGTTCCACCCCGACCGAAGCAAAAGCTCTCACGAGTTCGAGCAAGAGTCTCAAGAGACCATCCCGTCGAACAAATCTTCAACGATATCCAAACCGGGAGAATCACTCGCTCTAAAACTCGTTTGGCTAATTTTTGTGAACATTATTCATTCATCTCTAGCATTGAACCTATGAAGGTTGAAGAAGCATTGGAAGATCCGGATTGGATAAATGTCATGCATGAAGAGCTACACAACTTTGAGAGGAACCAAGTGTGGACATTGGTCGAGAAGCCCGACAACAACCACAACATCATCAGTACCAAATGGGTGTTTCGCAACAAGCAAGACGAAGATGGACAAGTCGTTCGCAACAAAGCACGTCTCGTCGCCCAAGGCTACACTCAAGTCGAAGGTATGGACTATGGTGTGACATATGCCCCTGTTGCTAGACTTGAGTCCATCCGCATCTTACTTGCCTATGCTAATCACCATGATATTACCTTGTACCAAATGGACATTAAAAGTGCGTTTCTAAACGGTGAAATTGAGGAGGAAGTTTATGTTAAACAACCTCCCGACTTTGTTAATCCTAAGAAACCCGATCATGTTTACAAACTTCACAAAGCTCTTTATGGTCTTAAACAAGCTCCTAGAGCGTGGTATAAATGCTTGACCAAGTTCCTTATTGAGAAAGGCTTTGAGATTGGAAAGATTGATTATACTCTTTTTACTAAAAGGGTTAATGGTGAATTATTTGTGTGCCAAATTTATGTTGATGATATCATATTTGGTTCAACTTGAAGGAAATATGCCCTAGAGGCAATAATAAAGTTATTATTTATTTCCTTATATCATGATAAATGTTTATTATTCATGCTAGAATTGTATTAACCGGAAACATGATACATGTGTGAATACATAGACAAACAGAGTGTCACTAGTATGCCTCTACTTGACTAGCTCGTTGATCAAAGATGGTTATGTTTCCTAGCCATAGACATGAGTTGTCATTTGATTAACGGGATCACTTCATTAGGAGAATGATGTGATTGACTTGACCCATTCCGTTAGCTTAGCACTCGATTGTTTAGTATGTTGCTATTGCTTTCTTCATGACTTATACATGTTCCTATGACTATGAGATTATGCAACTCCCGTTTACCGGAGGAACACTTTGTGTGCTACCAAACGTCACAACGTAACTGGGTGATTATAAAGGTGCTCTACAGGTGTCTCCGAAGGTACTTGTTGGGTTGGCGTATTTCGAGATTAGGATTTGTCACTCCGATTGTCGGAGAGGTATCTCTGGGCCCTCTCGGTAATGCACATCACTTAAGCCTTGCAAGCATTGCAACTAATGAGTTTGTTGCGAGATGATGTATTACGGAACGAGTAAAGAGACTTGCCGGTAACGAGATTGAACTAGGTATCGAGATACCGACGATCGAATCTCGGGCAAGTAACATACCAATGACAAAGGGAACAACGTATGTTGTTATGCGGTCTGACCGATAAAGATCTTCGTAGAATATGTGGGAGCCAATATGGGCATCCAGGTCCCACTATTGGTTATTGACCGGAGACGTGTCTCGGTCATGTCTACATAGTTCTCGAACCCGTAGGGTCCGCACGCTTAACGTTACGATGACAGGTTTATTGAGTTTTGATGTACCGAAGGAGTTCGGAGTCCCGGATGAGATCGGTATATGACGAGGAGTCTCAAAATGGTCGAGACGTAAAAATCGATATATTGGACGACTATATTCAGACTTCGGAAAGGTTCCGAGTGATTCGGGTATTTTTCGGAGTACCGGAGAGTTACGGGAATTCGTATTGGGCCTTAATGGGCCATACGGGAAAGGAGAGAAAGGCCTCAAAAGGTGGCCGCACCCCTCCCCATGGTCTGGTCCGAATTGGACTAGGGAAGGGGGGCGCACCCTTCCTTCTTTCTCCTTCCCCCTTCCCTTCTCCTACTCCCACAAGGAAAGGAGGAGTCCTACTCCCGGTAGGAGTAGGACTCCCCCCTATGGCGCGCCTCTCCCCTTGGCCGGCTGCCTCCCCCTGCTCCTTTATATACGGAGGCAGGGGGCACCCCAGAGACAACAATTGATCCTTGAGATCTCTTAGCCGTGTGCGGTGCCCCCCTCCACCATATTACACCTCGATAATAGCGTTGCGGAGCTTAGGCGAAGCCCTGCGTCGGTGGAACATCATCATCGTCACCATGCCGTCGTGCTGACGAAACTCTCCCTCAACACTCGGCTAGATCGGAGTTCGAGGGACGTCATCGAGCTGAACGTATGTAGAACTCGGAGGTGCCGTACGTTCGGTACTTAATCGGTCTGATCGTGAAGACGTACGACTACATCAACCGCGTTGTGATAACGCTTTCGCTGTCGGTCTACGAGGGTACGTGGACAACACTCTCCCCTCTCGTTGCTATGCATCACCATGATCTTGCATGTGCGTAGGAATTTTTTTGAAATTACTACGTTCCCCAACACAACTAACCCTCATTTTAGTGAAAAGTTTGGAAAGCTAATGTCGGAGAAGTTTGAGATGTCTATGATGAGTGAACTCAAGTTCTTTCTTGGTTTGGAAATCAAGCAAACTAAGGAGGGCACCTTTGTCTCTCAAACAAAGTACACCAAGGACTTATTCAAGAAGTTCAACATGCAAGAAAGCAAAGGTATGAAAACGCCCTGCCTACTAGTGGACATCTTGACTTGACCAAGGATGGCAAATCAGTTGACCAAAAGGTTTACCGCTCTATGATTGGTTCATTGTTATATCTATGTGCCTCCCGTCCCGATATTATGCTAAGTGTTTGCATGTGTGCACGATATCAAGCGGCCCCCAAAGAATGTCATCTTAAGGCTGTGAAAAGGATAGTGAGATACTTAATTCATACACCAAATTTTGGCATTTGGTATCCTAAGAGGTTTTCTTTTGATCTTGTTGGCTACTCCGATTCGGACTATGCCGGTGACAAGGTTGATAGAAAGTCCACTTCGGGTACTTGTCAATTTCTTGGTAGATCTCTTGTGTCTTGGTCCTCCAAGAAACAAAACTCGGTATCCTTATCCACTGCCGAAGCGGAATACATTGCCACCGGTTCATGTTGTGCTCAATTACTTTGGATGACCCAAACTCTTAAAGATTATGGGATCTATGTGAAACATGTTCCATTGCTATATGATAACGAAAGTGCTATTAAGATTGCTCATAATCCCATGCAACATTCTCGAACTAAGCATATTGAAGTTCGTCATCATTTCATTCGAGATCATGTTGCTAAAGGGGATATTGATCTTAAGCATGTTCGTACTGATAAGCAATTGGCGGATATATTCACCAAACTGCTTGATGAGAAAATATTTTTCCGTTTGAGAGGTGAATTGAACATCATTGATGCTTCAAACTCGGAGTAAAAACTTCATTTGGATACATGCAAGGCATGAGCCTTTGACTAATCCTTGATATTTCCCTTATGATGATAATCATATGTCTTGGATATATTTGTACCCTTGCATGCTATCTAACCCTTGATTGCAAATCACTCACATCTTGAGCAATCTCTATATCACCAAGTCTCTACAATATGGTATAGAAGACAAGGAAGCATGAAACCTTTCCACATATCCTTTGACAATTCCTCTATAACAAATTTCATTTGGTATCAAATTTCATGATTGTCATTTTGGATACACAAGTGCTTTTCCTTCCAATCATTGATGAGCTACATCAACCTTGAGCATCCCACACAAGTTCAACTACACGATCAAGTTCAACACCACCACCCAAGGTATGTTATTCCATCTTAGAGAAGCTTTACCCCAAGTCATTGATGAGCTACATCAACCTTGAGCATCCCACACAAGTTCAATTACACGATCAAGTTCAACACCACCACCCAAGGTATGTTATTCCATCTTAGAGAAGCTTTACCCCAAGTCATGGGTCAAAGCAGCTCAACAAGATGTGAATACATCAAAATGCTTAAACGAAAATTGGTAACCCCATTTTGAGCTTAAACGATGAGTATGACCTACGATCAAGTGTTCTCAAGAGAAACACTTAGAGAATTTGTTCCCCTTCTTTTCTAAAAAGAAACTTCATCTAGATTTCTTTTCTTTTCTTTGTTCGTTTCTGCATTCCCTGCATCCAATTCATTGCAAATTCTTCAGTTAATTCCTTGCAAATCTTTGTGAGATCTTATTTGCCTAGTGAGCTGAGATGACAATTGTTCTCTCTGTGTGTTGAACTCGGTCACACTAGTTTGTTTCTTTCGGTCAAACCGAACCATCTCGGTGCCATCGAAGAAACCAACTCGGTGTTACCGACTTCAATGTTGAGGAGACACTTTGCCATCTGCATCCTGCATATTTGTTCCAGCTCCACTCAATGATTCTTGTCCTCTACCTGCATCACATTCTATATGCTGCTTTGTCATGTGACTCAAGGACCAAACCTATTCGACTCACACTCCAGAAAATCCCTTCTTGGAAATTGATGTCAAAGGGGGAGAGAGAGAGATCACATCAAAGATTAATCACATCAAAGGGGGAAAGTGCTTAATCACATCAAAGAGAGAGAGAGAGAGAGAGAGAGCCCCCGGATGCTTGGTATTCAAGAGGAGAGAAGTCACATGTCTTTAAGAGGGGAAAAGACGTGTATATGTTATGATTGGTTTGTTCTGATTTCTCATGGTTTGCTCTGATTTTCTTTTGCCTACCTTCTCCCATTATCCAATATAAGATTCAGGGGGAGAAAGACACCTAAGGGAAGGAAATCTTCAAATTCATTGCATATCTTTACCTTTTGGGGACATGTCTATATCCAATAGAGTACCGAGTACTCACTCTCTACATGTCATCCCAATCTTAGTTCTCTTGTGGTCTGCTGTTCTTGCTCTGTTTAGTAGATGTTTCTATGTTATCTAACCCTGTTTACTCAGGTTCATCTCTTCCAAAGCCAGCTCAAGACCACAAGGTAAGTATATGCATCACACTCATGTCCATGATGATCTCTTGCCGATGTACATATTGTTTGCAAGAAGGACTCATGAACATGAAGGTACATTTCCTATACTCACACCATTTACTCTGATGCATATAGCCAAGATACATGTAACTCATTGCTTGCTCTGTCATGCTTATGCATTCACATGTTCTTTCATTCCATACTTAGATGATTGCATACATGTAGGGGCAGCCTATGAATGTTACATGTCCTTCCAAAGCTTTACTTACTATTCTTTATATCTTTATCTAAAGCTTTGATGTATGTTGTCATCAATTACCAAAAAGGGGGAGATTGAAAGCACAAGTGCTCCCTAGGTGGTTTTGGTAATTGATGTCAACATATCTCCTCTTGCACTAATACTTTTATCTAGTATATTTCAGATAAGTTCAATAGTGGAGTGGCATGGACAAGAGAATGTGGAACCCCTTCAAGATGCTAAGGACAGAAGATTGGCAAAAGCTCAAAAGCTCAAGACTCTACATGTTCATTTTAGTGATCCAAGATCACATTGAGTCCATAAGAAAGCCAATACTATTAAAAGGGGATGAGGTGTTGCTTAATGGCTTGCTTGCTCAAAGTGCTTAGTGATATGCTCCAAAGCTCTCAACCACTTTCTCATTTCCACATATGTTCCAAACCAAAAGTCAAACTCGGCCCCATCGATTTGATCTATCCAGCCCCACCGAGTTCACTTGACATAGCCACTGCCAGAAACCCTAATCAGTTCGGTCTCACCGATGGGATCTCGGTCTCACCGAGATGGGCTTGCAAACTCTCTGTTGCCTGTTGCAATTATTTCGGTCTCATCGAGATATGCAATCGGTCCCACCGAATTTGCTTGACCAACTCTTTGTTTTGCTTATTACCAAAATCGGTCTCACCGAGTTTGTGTAATCGGCCAAACCGAGTCGAGGTTTTACACTAACCCTAGCACATCGGTCCCACCGAGTTGATCATATCGGTCCCACCGAAATTCCTAACGTTCACATTTTGAACTAAATCGGTCTGACCGAGTTTTATGATTCGGTCCCACCGAGTTTGGTGAATTATGTGTAACGGCTAAATTTTGTGTGGAGGCTATATATACCCCTTCACCCATCTTCATTCGTGGAGAGAGCCATCAGAACATGCCTACACTCCCAACATTCATTTTCTGAGAGAGAACCACCTACTCATGTGTTGAGACCAAGATATTCCAATCAAACCACAAGAATCTTGATCTCTAACCTTCCCCAAGTTGCTTTCCACTCAAATCTTCTTTCCGCCAAATCTAAATCTGTGAGAGAGAGTTGAGTGTTGGGGAGACTATCATTTGAAGCACAAGAGCAAGGAGTTCATCATCAACACACCATCTATTACCTTTTGGAGAGTGGTGTCTACTAGATTGTTTAGGTGTCACTTAGGAGCCTCCGACAAGATTGTGGAGTTGAACCAAGGAGTTTGTACGGGTAAGGAGATCGCCTACTTCGCAAAGATCTACCCTAGTGAGGCAAGTCCTTCGTGGGCGATGGCCATGGTGGGATAGACAAGGTTGCTTCTTCGTGGGCCCTTCTTGGGTGGAGCCCTCCGTGGACTCACGCAACCGTTACCCTTCATGGGTTGAAGTCTCCATCAATGTGGATGTACGATAGCACCACCTATCGGAACCACGCCAAAAATCTCCATGTCTCCAATTGCGTTTGCATACTCCAATCCCATCCCTTTACATTCTTGCAACTTGCATGCTTTACTTTCTGCTGCTCATATACTCTTGCCATGCTTGCTTGAAATGTATTGTGAATGTTTAAACTTGTGCTAAAACTCCACCTTAACTTGAAGAAATTAAAAATTGCTACTTTTCTTTATTGAGGGTCTAATCACCCCCTCTAGACACCTCTTCTCAATCCTTTCAGCGCCCCCAAGACGCTGAAATCCGCTGGCTCGGCCCGCTTTTGGGCCCGGCGATCGCAGGCCGAATCTCGGCGCACTGGGGGGCGATCGGGGGCTTGGCGCAAGGGAAAAACACTCCTGGGCCACACTGTCAGGCGAAAAGTCAAGCCAATCATCCAGATTCGCCCCCACCCCCGCGCGCTCGGCTGCCACCCTGCCGATCCCGGCGCCGCCCACCGCCCACCACCCACCACCGCTAGATAGGCCATTCCCCGCCGGAAAAGAGAGGAGGTTTCGCCGCGGCAGCCTCTCCACCACCGTCCAAGCGATTTTTCCAGTGTTTCGGCCGCGCAGGGCTGTGTACCGGCGGGTGTGCGCCCACCACGCCCGCAAGGTGTTCGGCAATTTTCCTGTTCGGCAATGGACTCGGACGACGAGGAGGCGCTCGCCGCGCTGCTAGAGGAGGAAGCCGATGCTGACGTCCAGGAAGAGGAACATCTCATGGTCCTCGCCGCCCTCGCTGGCCTGCTCGCAAGCAATGAAAAGCTGCGGCGAGGTGGCTCGGTGCTGGGGCGGATGAAAGCAAAGAACCGTCATCGTCTGGAAGGCTACTGCATGCTCTACTTCGACTACTTCGCCGATGCTCCACTGCATGGCGACAAAGTATTTCGGCGCCGTTATCGGATGAGCCGAAAGCTTTTCCTCAGGATTGTGAATTCCATCTGGGAGTTCGACAACTACTTCAAGTGCAAAAAGGATTGCACTGACAAACTTGGATTCACCTCAATCCAGAAGTGCACGACAGCGATGAGGATGCTTGCATATAGATCTCCCGGTGATTCACTCGACGACTATGGGCGCATGGCCGAGTCCACGACCATTGAGTGTTTCTACAAGTTCTGCAGGGTAGTGGTGGCAATGTTTGGACCGCAATACTTGCGAACACCCAATGCGGAAGACACTGCTCGAATCCTAGCGCAAAATGCAGCAAGATGATTTCCTGGGATGCTTGGAAGCATCGACTGTATGCATTGGAAATGGAAGAACCGCCCATTTGCTTGGCAGAGGATGTACAAAGGCGCCAAAGATGGTTGCAGTGTGGTACTTGAGGCGGTGGCCACACAGGACCTCTGGATTTGTCACTCCTTCGGTATGCCAGGAACTCACAATGACATCAACATGCCGCAGTGCTCCCCTGTCTTTGCCAAGCTTGTTGAAGGTCATTCTCCTCCGGTGAACTTCAAGGTTAATGGGCGGCACTACAACAAGGGATACTACCTAGCTGATGGCATCTATCCGAGATGGTCTACGTTTGTGAAAACTATCTCAAACGCTGTGCCAGGAGGCAAGAAGTCCCGCTTTACCAAGGTTCAGGAGGCTTGCAGGAAGGATGTCGAGCAGGCATTTTGCTACGGCCACGACAAAATGTCAGTGTTTTTGATGTTCATGAAATATTTCCGCAAGTCGATGTTTTAGAGGCAAGAGATGTGTGCATACCAAGATATATTAGCTTTGATGAGAAGTATGAGTTTGAGGAGCAGCTAAGTAATGTGACATGCATGCGTGCTAATTTGCTAGTAGAATTGAGGGCCATCTATTTTGCATCGGAATCTGGGGCAGTTGGAGTACCAGATTATGCCAGGGAGAAAGGTAATTTAGAAAGAGAATTGTTTTCCTTGGGCCTAGTAAACATGCATGCACTTCAAAGAGCACATATACGTGTGCACAAGGAAAGAGATGATACGCTACAAGCCCGTACATGTGGAGTGCTCCTCGCTGGCGCCTTATGCGCCCGTAGAGGAAACCAGCGCCCGTGCGCTCGGCTACGTGGGCCGGCCCAAAAACAAGCCGACGAGCTCGCGTACCATGCGCGCTTCCCTGGCTTTCCTGCTCGACCGTCGTGGTTGACTGGTAGTGGTAGATCGGTCAACCGTTGGTGATTGACTTTTGAGATTTTTTTTCAAAATTTCAGAGAAAGAATTAGAAAATAAAATTCTCACGGATTCTAAAAAGTTCACTGATTTTAGAAAAAAGTTCATCAAACTTATAGAAAAGTTCATGAATTCGAAAAAAGTTCACCGATTTTCAAGAAAAGTTCATGACTCTGAAAAAAAGTTCAGCGATTTTTGGAAAAAGTTCACAATATTCTGAAAAAGTTCATCGAGTTTGAAAAAAAGTTCATCAATTTCAAAAAACGGCTACTTTGAAAAAAAGTTCATCGAATTTGAAAAAAGTTCATCTACTTCAATGAAAAAAGTGCACAAATTTTTAAAAAGTTCATCTACTTTCAAGAAAAAGTTCACGAATTTCTTTCGCAATTATTTTTCACGAATTTGATAAAAGGAGATAAAAGGAGAAAAAGGCAGAACAACCCACAATAGAAACACACGAAGGTGGTTGGTCTGGTGGTTCTGGCGTCCCACTTGTAGGAAGAGCGTCGTGGGTTCGAACTCTGGCTCGCACAGGCTTTTTTGCAGTTTACAGAAAACAGAAAAAGAAAACAAAAGGAAGTGGGATGGGCCGGAGGGCCAAGAGTAAGATAAGTTTGTACGGGTATAAAAGTCATGCGTGGGATAGCTGTAAAGGCAGGTTATATTTTGATAATAAACACGTGTTTTTAGGGTAAATTCCCGTATCGAGTTTTGGGGGAAGCTGTCTAAAAATCCCTAAGTTTTGGAGGAAACTTTAGAAAACCTCTGTGTTGCGATTTCTCTACAAGGAAATTGTTTTGCGCGTGAGTACTGTCATCGAGATTGGTTTTCTCGTGCTGAGCCGCAAGGTTCAAACCCTCTATTTCATGTACATCGCGTGTGCAGGCGAGAGGTTACTGCAGCTGGTGGTGGTGTACCATGAAAGATTAGGCCGCAACAACAGATCGGATCTCACCACGAGGTTCGGTCCTTATCACATTTGGTGTGCTCCAATCTCGATTTGCTGTTGTCCGGTACCCTGCTCAGACCTGGTCGAAAGATCAAATGTGGGAGATCATGACTTGCTGTGTCATCTTGCACAACATGATCATTGAGAGCGAGCAGGAAGAGCCAATGTTTGATACTGAACCATACTACAGGCAGGGTCCTCTTGCCCAAGTTGATCACTAGCTACCGGCAACCTGGACTGCCTACCTCAATATGTGTCAGGAGATCCAGACCCACAGGTGCATCAACAACTGCAGCAGGATCTGGTGAAGCATCTATGGAGGCTCAAGGGCGACGCCTAGCTCGGCGTGTGATGAAATATGAGTTTTTATTTGTTGAACTATATAATTTGTATTGAACTATTTGATTTCTATTGATTTTCTGTGATGAACTATGTGATAAAAAATATTTTGTTGACAATTCACGCCGAACCACGCCGAGTATGGGCCGATTCGCGCCGATATCGGGCCATTTTTCACCGAAAGTGGGCTCATTTGCGCCAAAAATAGGCCTATATCGGCGCCTGGGGGCGACGGCTAGGTGCCCAACCGCCCCTAGAGCCGATTATACCGCCGGCTGGCCCCCAGGCGGCGATTTTTATGCCTCCTGGGGGGCCAACGGCTGGAGATGCTCTTATGATGCTATTACCTCTTTATATGTAGTGTCATATTATATATGGCAAGATCATCAATAGTGAGAAGAGATGAGCATCTCTACTCCTAATGTCTCAGTTGGTAGTCTCCGTTCCAGGTTTATTTTCGTCCCACCTCACCCGGTTTTTTTGGTATCTATTTTGGTACCTCCCACCTCCTCCCACCTCACGCTGACCCGCCACAAACCGAAAAAACCAGGTACCGAGTCCTCCAGCAGCCCCTCGCTCTTCAGGTCGTAACCATCGATCGCGACGAAGAAAAAATCTACGACGATTAACCAGCGATAAAAAAACCTATCCCACGCACGCACGCAAAAAAAACCATCCCGCACCCCGCAGGAAACACCGTTCCTCTCCATCCCTCCCGTCGCCGCCGCCCTCAGCTCTCGATCCCTCGAGTAAGCGGCGCCGCCGTCGGCTCTCCATCCCCTCGATTAAACGGCGCCGCCGTCATCTCTCGTTAAGTCCCTACGCGCGCCCCTGCGGCTAACCCTAGCCGCCGAGTTATGCTGCAGGCAATGAGGAGCGGAGCGAGGCGGGCGCATCGCTGAGTGGGTGGAGCGGCTGGGGCGTCGCGGCATGGGTGGAGAAGCAAGGGCAGCGGTGGCGCCGTGCTGGGGCGGAGAAGGAAACCGTCCTTCGTGGCGCCGTGCTGGGGCGTCGCGGCGTGTGGATGGCGGCGCTGGCCTTGCTTTTCTCCGGCCGGTGCGCGTGCTGTTCGCCGCATCCGCAGGTGCTGCGCGTGCTGCACCGGCCCTGCTTCTCCTCGGCAGGTGCGCATGCTGTGCGCCCCATGCGCGGGTGCTGCGCTGACTGCTTGCAAGCTGCGCATACGGTTGCCGGCCTTGCTAGCTGCGCTTGTTGCTTGTACTATGCTGGCGGTATGTACTGATGCGTGTGATTTCTTCTTTGATTTGCTTTCCAACGTGCTAATCTTGTTTTGTTGATTTTTTGAGCCGCAGCAGTTCAGGTCGGAGGTCACCAAAACCCATATCCATCACTACTGGTCGGTCCGGTGTCGTGGAGCAAGGGCTGCTGGTTGCGCCGTCGTGGGTGGAGGTGCACCATCGAGGAGCCGCAGGGGAGGAGTTGCAGCATCGAGGAGCAGCAGGGGAGGAGTTGCACCATCAAGGAGCAGCAGGGGATGAGGTTTGTGATAGATGCGTGGGTGGCGGGCGGATTCAGGACTGAATTTTTACTTTTTGAGACGGAAATACAGAAATTCTTAGGCCAGTAACAATAAATCTAATGGTTGCATGCATCTCACTATATGATCGTTAGGTTAATAGTAGGTACTTTTCATTTGTATGTTCTTGAGAGTAGAGGTTGATTCATGAAACATTTGTCTCAGCCACACATGTTATTTCACATCGACTGATTGTAGGTACTTTGACTTTAGAAGGGATACTCTTGCCCCTTTGGCGGACGATGTTCTTACAAGGTATACATATGCTGATCTTGTTTCAGATTCAAATCTATCATCAAATATACTTCTTATATAATGTGTGAATTCTCAACTGAAACTTGACCAGTGCCTAGAGTGATATTTTGCCTGCTGTTACCTTCTCATACTTAATGTGCAGCAGCAGTTCTGAATGAAGCCTAATTAAAATACTAAAGGCAGTAAAAACATAACTGCTGATGATAAGCCATGCAAATAATTCGTCATAGTTTGAACTAGCACCTCTAAATAATATTGTAAGTTTTCTGCAATCATTGCTAGCTTAGGTGATGTGGAACGTTAAGGGTAGCTGATTGGTATGTTCATCAAAGCCATGCTTTGTAAAATAGGGACTGTGAGATGGTCTTGGAATATAACCATTGTAATTTGACTCATGTAATGAACTATGCATATGGTGGTTATCTTCTCCTTTCTTTCAGTATTCAATTGTCTATTTTCCTACGCTCTTTGCTTCTTCGGTTTGACTCGTGCAGTACTGTATTTTCTCCAGCATGCCTACACCGATGGGCATTTGGAGGAGCCGGCAACGGTGGCAGTGCTTCATTTTCATGCCGACAATGGAAGTATGGACCAGCAAGAAATATCGAGTTGGTACTTCTATTAGTTTCCTCTATATAATGTATAACCTCTGCTTGCTTCTCATAGAAGATTCTGATGTATAAACCTCTGCTTGCTCTCCGATAGAAAATGCTGTTCGAACATGCAGATTGGCATACTTGCTCAGAAGGTTACAACTGTAGGTAAGGCATCAAACTATATGTCTCAAATTAAGGTTTGTTTTTGGTGGGATGCAGTTCTTTCAATAACATTCTTCTATAAACCGAGGTTACACTTATCTGACCATGTATTTTTGAATTTTGTTTTCCATTGAACATTCAAAACATCCAGAAGGAAGCAGTTGAGAAGAGAAGCACTTAGGGGATGATGTCGATCTTGCACATTCAGCTTTATGTATGTAGTCTCACTCTCATCTTATTTAGTTTATTTATAGCAGTTGAATAAAGAAATATAGCCTCTTGGGATCTAAATCAACAATTGTAAAATTGATCAATACTTGTGCTCGCTCACAGCAGATGTTAAATTGTTTTATTTTACACATTTGGATGTCGGAGTTAGTTGCAATACCACATAAGCATCATTTGAAAGCTTGATTTTGTCATTGAATTTAATGTATGTGTCCTTATAATATTTTCACCCACACTGGCCTTTTACCTACTCCTATTAATATACAGTAGCAAACAAGTCCTTGACTCCTTCAGGAGTATTCAATAAGACTAAAAAGCTGAAAAAGATATTAATGCCTTCAGGTAAATGCTTCGTCGTGTACCATATATGGCACTTTGGTAACAAAATAAGAAAACAACGGAGTAAATTAAAATATAATTATGTTTATCAAAAAGGCAGAAGGTGTAATAGATGAGCAAACATATTTACATTCTAATATTTTTTCTTTTCTTTTCTTGATATGTTATTTCCTTTGCTGATCCTTCTCTTGTTCATATGAACAGGCCCCCGGCTAGATTGACGAGAAAGTTTATTTTGCACATGGTCTTTCTTGGTTTTATCCTTGTAGCAAGAAGTACTTTTTTTTATAACAATATCAGCTTTGCTCTGTTGTGTGCAATGATTTCATTCAGGTACAGACCCCTCCCCCATTCATGGAAGTTACTTCTTTTCAGACAAAGAATGATCATTAGTTTTTATATGGATTTAGAGCACATAAATAATTAGCTCCCATTTTAAGTTTGGTTTTAGAGTTAGCCTTCCAGTTCTGTGCATGTTTTTCTTGCTGCCCATATTAATGACCAGATATTTTTCAGTCATTGTAGTTGCCCATATGGACGATGGTTTATTTCAGCCTCGAGGACCTTGCTGGTACCAGATCCAACGGGGAGGAGATTGCTGAGGCGGCTGATTCCTATGCGCTATGTGAAATTAATGGTTGACTTGATTGAGGAGATATGAGCTTTCTCAAATCCTTAAGAGGTTTGCACATCCTTTTCCCTTGTTTTGCTTCTGAAATTGTCGTGAGATTACTTGCTACCTTGCAGCATAGCTGTCCAATGTTTTCATAAAGAATTTTTTTGGCGTATACTTTGGAATTTCTACAAGCACCTGTCACTGTAGTGTGGAAAAATAAATAAAGTAGTTCAATCGTTAGGTGCCTACGTATCTACAATTTCAGTATATTATCAGACGATAGCATACTGAATTGTTTGCCAGTACTTCTAACTAAACTGGGTGTAAATGAAGAATATAACTGAGTTTATTAAAGGGTCAAGATTGACTCAGCTACCGGCCTACAAGGACACTTCTTATGTGAATATTAAAGTATTCTAGGTATACAACGCGACTGCCCTCGATCTATCTATTTGCTAGGTCGATCATGGAGCCACTCGCCCGCCGCCGAGGTACGAGATCGCCGCCGCTGACATCCAAGAGGAGCCGCTGCCAGACCTCATCGCGGAGCCGTTCGCCGCCGCGGAGGTACGAGAGGAGCCGCCGCCGCCTTCATTGCGGACCTCATCGTGGATACGTTCGCTGCCGCCGCGAGAAGATGCTCGAGGGCGGATCCTTCTCCAGAACCGCCCAACGGGATGCGAGCCTCCGCGTGTTCCTGCTCTGGCGACGACGTGGCCGTTCTTCCACTGGGCCACTCCATCATCCACCACCTGTGTGCCTCCTCCGATCTCCATCTCAATCTGTGCCGAGCCTTGAGTACACATGATAATAATTTATTTTCATTTTTCAGTGGCAATGCCTTAGTATCATACCTCAGTTGATAGTACCTGTTAAATAATCTAGCCAGGACCAGGCTGGTGCCTTTTCATTAGTTTAGGTTGAAGCGGTGACATTGTCTAGCTAGCAAACACATTGATTATAGATATTCCCATACCTCTTTGGTAAAATCAAATATTATACATACTTTTTAGTGTGATATGTTTTGCAAGTTTAATTAGTAATTAGTCCATTGATATCAGCCCTCAAATTAAGTAATTCAAATAAGTTAGCATCCATCATGCATTTGAATTATTTTCACATGTCCCTTTGTGGTTCAAATTATGCTAGGTGAGCAAGCATGTACTGGTCGAATTGTATTCGATTTCTATTTTAGTAAAGACTTTCTCTTTTTTTATTTCTATCTTAACAACTTAATTTGCTTTTGCTAGGTGATTTGATCAGAAACGATGGCAATGAGTTCAGGTAAAGCCAACGAGGAGCACAAGAGAGCATAGTAAATGAATTGGGCAAATCACAGTAATCATTTATTTGAATATCCCATTAGTCCAAAATTCGGATTGTTTGGAGAAAGATACACCTAAACATGAGTGTTGCCAATCCATGGAAAAACAATGAAAAGTATTGTAAGAAGTAGCTTATCATGTCAAAGGGTGTGCTGAGATAAATAATGAAGAACGAAGAGCAATGTTCGTCTGGTGGTGGTGTGATATAGGTGCATATTCAGAAATAATATATAGAACCAGTTAAGGACGGTAAGCATGATAAATACAACTTGAGTGATATTGTGTTGTTCTATGGCAACACATGGATTTCCATGATGGACGTCGTCCAGAGTATTTGAAGGTTGCCAGTTTAGGTGGGTCAAATAGTAGGTGAGCTTATGTCAAAATAAGCATGGTATTTGTTTGATTCTTTTATAGGGGTCACTACATGGTGAAAGATGCACAATAAGAAATCATGTCATGCTTGTGTTTTAAACTGAATTTAGAGAATTCATTGGATGGTCCACGAGTGTGCAATCAAACTTGTATGACTTGACGTACAAATGCATTATGCAAAATGAAAATAATACCATTGTATGTGTTTTAAAGTTTATGTCATAATGCTGTAAAAAGATGGCATTTTCTACCATATGAAGAAGTTGGTGGTAGAAAATAATAATTTCTTTGGGCAGTCTTCAGTCTAGAAATTTGGAACGTTGATATATTAGGAAGCATGCATTAGTTCTCCCCACGAAAAATTGACCGGCTAGAGAATGAGAATAGCGACACGAATTCCAAATTTATGTGATGTATTTGTATTTAAATTAAGAAAAGGGTGAGATAATTAAAATTGTTCTATGTCTGGATAAAATTTAAAGAAATACAGATAACAGTCTCTGCGCACTCACACATGGATGCAGTGGCGGAGACAGGGCCAAGGCCTGCGGCATGAGGCTATACATTATACATGTGACATTTTATGAAGGCGTCCTGCTGGGTTGACTCCGTCCCTACATGGATGGGCACCATCAGTATCATAACCATTCGACTACTGGTTGGTTTTAATAACATTTTTTATTTATCAATAATATATTTGATACGATGTAGAGAGAACTGGTTGGTTTCTGTTAGGGAATGCTATGATGCTGATTGTAAAAAAAAGATGTGTATTAGTTGAAGTGACATTGTTCTATATTATTTTAGCTTCATGAATAGTATCTTATTATTTTTAAAGCCCGTAGCAACGCACGGGCCTTTTGTATAAATCTTCCTTTTGGTTATGCAATTCATTTTCTTTCATCACACACGACAAAGTAGTAACTAGTTACTTAACCTAAGATGAGATATTTGGATGAAATTGGACTTAAGTTTTTGCAAGCTTGATGCACACTTAAATACTGCTAATATCACATTCATAACTAATTTGATTTCTCCCAAGCTACAGTATGGTCACTACTCTATTTCTTGAAGGATAAATCGATACTTAAATAACTGACGTATTCTAGCAGCATATGAAGTTAAAGTAGAGGTAGAACTAGAACCGTACAAGTACTTTGATGTCGTGTGTCATGTACTGTGATGACCAGACAATTTGAATGTTCTACCTTATTTACAGTTTACTCATGCAAGCTTCTTTAATTTGAAATAAAAATGAGTATTCAGCAAGACAAATTGCTCTTACAGTCCATTCCTGATGAACATGTATGTTTCTAGGATACCAATTCGAATGGTTTCTTGGTTTCTTGAATGACAGGTTTGCAAACCTTTATACGAGATTTGAGTTTCGACCACATCTAAAATGATTTCTATGTAGATGAGTGACTTGCTACATGTGTGGTGAAATGTGTTTTTGACCACATCTAAAATGATTTCTATATAACTTTACTCAGATTCAGTGAAGGAGAATCTAATGAGGAGTCGGATGTGCAGCCATCAAAAGCCCCGTGACGAACTCTGAGCCTGTCGCTCCCATCAACAACAACCAAATGGTGTAACATTCCTTAGGTTTTAAGTCTTCATGCATTTAACCCATTATTACTGGACTGGTTTTGGTAAGCCAACTAAGAAACGTTTTGATCTCAAAAAAATAATATCTGTAACTAAGGAGCAATATGACGGCAATCTTTGGTAAGCAAAAGTACCCAGATTTGTTTGGTAAGCCAACTAAGAAACATTTCATCTACCAAAGAAACTCAGATTTCTTTGGTAAAAAAAACTAAGAAACATATTTTTACAAAGAAAACTTTGGTAATCAACAAATTTAGATCAATTGAAGTATTTAATCAATAATTTTCTACAGTATGTTTACTGATACAGGTGGCACAATAGAACGAAATGCTGACCAGGCCAGCTAACTTAATCAGCCTGGGATCAACTTCCTAAACCCGACACTCCTTCCTACACACCATCCTTCCATGTTGTCGATCCTTCGTTCCCGTCTCTGATCATATCTGATCTAGGGTTAAGAGTCATTCTTTTTATGCTTCTCCCACAAAAGCTTTTTCCTGCAATATGCATCCAATCGTCTTTTCCAGAATTCTCAGAGTTAAAGTTCGCAAGGAACTCACAAATCTTGGTGGCTAAAAGGTGCCCAAGATTAGGCAACAACACTCCGGCCACAACAATTTCATCAGCCATAGGAACCACACCTCCAAAGGCCTGAGCAAGAGTGAGCGCGTGTCGACCATGCCTGGACCACCACTCTCCACATATGCATACTACGGCAGCTGGCTAGGCTCCAATAGAGGCTGAGAGACTCCTAATGAAACAGTCCGTAGTCATTTCGTTTCGCTACATTGATCGAAGCCGCGAGTCGATCGAAAGGAAATCCCTCACCGTCGAAGGAAGTCAATCTCATCCCGAGTCCCGGCCCCATCTCTCGTTTTCCCTTCCTAATCTCCCGATAAAGATCCACATCCCTCCTCCACCGCCAACTCCACCCTCTGCACCCGGCCGCCCCCCCTCGCCCTCGCCACCGCCAGCCTGCGCGTCCGCCTTTACGGCCTCGACGCCTGCGCCCCCTCCCACGCCATCCTCGCGCGCAAGCGCCGCCCGCACATGGACGCCGACGTCAGCCGCATCGATGAGGTGGTCGATGACACTGGCGGTGCTCGGGTACAGGAAGGGCGACCCCGGCACGTTGTAGTAGGCATTGAGGAGCGCCGCCGTGGCCTATCGGAGGAGCGTCCGATAGGGGTCATCTCGGCCGTCGAGCGCCTCCCGCAGCGTCATGTCCGGGCCGTATCGTCGCGCCGCCAGAGGGCCGAACGCCATGGCCACCGTTGTGTTGGGCGTCACCACCTTCCAGTGGCACCGTCGTGATGGCTTGTTTGCCTGTCTTAATTATATAATAGATTTTTATTATACTTGTCAAAGTACTGTGCACATGAACCTAAAGACAACATTCCTACCTTGTAAGTAAATCTTAGTTTGTAATATATAATATCTTAAGCGCATCATGTCTCTGTGTGTATATCATCAAGTTACCTTGTAGGTGAAGTGGACTTTAGTTATTTTCCAATTGTTATACGCTATAATTTCTATGCATGCGAAATATGACATAATTTTTCTGTCCAAAAATACTTGTCAGAGAAAATTATGTGTCTAGACATATTTTAATTCTAGATACATCTATTTTTATCTGTTTCTCCGACAAATTTTTCTAGACAGAGGTTGTACATTATATGCGTAATCAAAAAGAATAAATTAAAAGCCCGTGGCAACGCACGGGCGTCTTACTAGTAATATGTAGGCAATGCACAATCAAACACCATATATTGCATCAACCAACCCAACACGGTAAGCATTTTTAGAGATTTCAATATGGATTACATACGAATATATAGACATATTTTAGAGTATATACATTCACTCATTTTGCTTCGTATGTAGTTCATCTTGAAATCTAAATGACTTATACTTCGTATTTATGAACGAAGGGAGTAGTATAATGCAGAGCTTGGGAGGTAGGTCAAGAGCGGATGCAGATTGTGGTCTGCATCGACGACATCTGGAAGACGGAATGTGTACTAGGTTCATGGTTCGTGAATGGCAGGTATGGTTTCCTCCTTCGGCGTCTTAGTCGTGGTGGGGTGCCAGATCTGGAGTTCGATGGCGTGTCCGGGGTGTTGCCCCAATCTGATTCGTTCAACGGTAGTGGATTCGCTTTTGGTGAGCCACCTTGAAAGTCCGCAAAGCTGCATATCAGTGATGGAGTTGTGTCGAGCTCGGGTGAGGAGGTGATCCGTCATTCTTTTCTTCGGTGGCTGCTGTGGTGGTGTCGGAGGCAGGTGACGGGCGTTGGGTCAAGCTCGGAGATGTTCTTCTATCTTTTCAGTTTTATCGTGTCGATCATTACGTGACTTGTACTTTATTCTTTATAATATGAATGACGTATTACCATGAAAAAAACTACATGTAGAACATGACTTTTAGCCCGTATTTCTTCAGCTAGGATCAACCGGATCATAGATGCATGACAAAAAACGATGCAACATCATCCTCTTTTATTCATTTTGATGACAAGTATTTCCGGACGGAGGAAGTACTGTACAAAACGCGCCGGCCGTACGTGAATGTGCAACTATAGTTTGCTAGTAATACTTTTGCGGGTGATCTTCAAGGTCGACTGCTTGGAGCTGATTCAACTCTGGAACTCGCGACAGTTCTCGCGCTCTCTTATAGCGCCTATCCTTCTCGAAATTGGAGGGCTAGCCTCATCGTTTGATTACTTTAACATTCATCATGTAATGAGACAATCCAATACCTCAGCTCACCTGTGTGCGAAACATGCAAGCACTCTAGCCTGACTGATTGTTGGATGAACTCTTCCCGTGGCTTCCTCGTGACTAGCCTCATGGCTGATCGCGCTGGTGCTGTTAATGCTTGAATAAAGCTCGATGTTTCCCGAAAAAAAATAGTAATACTTTTGCGGGCCCATATGTCACTGGCACATCACTTGCTTTATCCGCCTGCGAAGTTCCTCTCCGCAGGAGCCCCACACGCTCTGGCAGTCACACACTCCGAAACACTCCGAAACCCCATGGCGTGCCACCTCGTCGCCGCCTGCGTCCCGCGTCTCGCCGTCGTGTCATCCTCCGCCTCCGGGGACTCCGTCCGCCGTATCCGGCGGCGCGCGCCGGGGTCGCGTCCCCAGAAGCCTCCCACGGCGGCTCCGCCCCAGCCGTCCGTCGCGGAGGTGCGGCGCGCCATCGGGGCCGCCGACGACCCGTCCGCCTCCGGGAGGGATAAGCAGTCCGGTTTCATGGAGCTCCTCGCCTCTACGCCGATCGGGCAGCCGGAGAGCGACGCTGAGCGCCGAATCCGCGAGGCCGCCGAGTGGGTGGTCGACAACACCGAGGCGCGCGCACAGGAAGGTGATGCGCCACGCTGATTCCCCTTCGGTTCATCATCCTAATCAACAATTACATTCAGTAGCTATCATGCGCTACGTTTACATTGCAATTTGCAACCACGATTTTTACCATTTTTGTTTTGAAAAGGTGAAGTTTACTTTCTGATTCTGAATGACGGACTGCCGAAGGATTTCTGCATTACTAGGAAGAACCTGATAGATTATGTACTGAATGATAAAGCGTGTAATCATTTTGAACAAGATTTGCGTCATCCCTCATAAGCAATCCTACCTATTTGCATCGTTCTGAACTTCTAATTTATGATGTCAAATTTGGGCTAAGTTCTCCACCGCTCTTCTCCTCAGGGCAAAAGTCTATCTTGGTGCTATGCATGAAGATCTTTCCTCTGTGGCTGTTCCTCATGCTTACTGCCCTTGGAGTTATAAAATTACCATTTGATATTCCCGGTCTGGATATGGATAATCTCCTAATGTAAAGTCTTAGATTGTTTCTTCTCCCAGCTATATGAGCAGCGGATACTTGAAAAGAAAAAAGTGATAGATATTGTTCACACTATTGAAGTTGCTTGTTTCGTAAGGTATGAATAAACTGTATGACTTATTCTCTTCTTCACCTTATTACAATTGGAAAATTGGAGTAACATGTGGACACAGTGTATTTCTTTTCACTTGAAATGAGTAAAATTGATTTTCATAGTTGTGCTATTTATGAGATTAGCAGAACAATAGACTAAGTTTGTCTACGTTACATCCTGTGTGCTAGAACTGGGAAGTAGGTACATAAGGCACAGATGTGATCTCTGCACTTACTTATTTGGCTGACAGATGTTTACGCATTTTACATCTTGTGGATAGATGTGTACACATTCCAGATTTTGTGAACAACTTACATAGTTGATTGACTACTTTTGGAATCATTTTCCATGAATATTGTAGCTCTTTCAATTCAGGATAAACTTTTGGGTTGCCCGAAGTCGCTCTCAAGGTTTCAGTGCTGTGATTTCTGCATAATATAAGCACATTAGCATTGAGTGATGGTAATTGCCAAGTGCTTTTTCCTAATAACCTATATGATGCATTCGTAATTGTGAGTGAACTTCGGCTTTGTTGCTGCTCTAATAAATACATCATCACTAGGCAAAACCATAACACCTGCCACGTTGTTCTATCTCTTAGTCTCTGCACTGACGTAAATAATGTCTGTTGTATGCCTTTAGATCTTCCATACAAAAGCACCAGCTGAGTAAGAAAAACAAGTAAAAAGAATGAACTGTTGAAGGGGGAGTCAACTCATAAAATATCCCCAAGAGCAGTGCACATAAGTAAATCCTACGTGGTTCCGTTCCCTGCCAAGGGGAGCTATATTCTGTTGTTCAAATGGCTCATGATCAAGGAACTCTACTGGGTAAGGTCGACAAACCAGAGAGCATTAATGAACGCGCTACAACGGTAGCATTGTCATCCACATAGCTTTTGATGGTTAGGCAGCTAGTCCTACCATGTATCTCTGATAGGCTAGGAAGCTACTTCTATCAGTATGTTCAAAATTGAACAACGCTGGATATTCCATAAGAATTTTTGTTGCTTTACTCTTGTATGTTGCTGATCTGTACATGCTGTTCATTAATGAAGATAGAGAGATCATTTTTCACATACTTCACATCAGGTGGCAATTTCTTACTTTGTATGATATGTTTGATATAGCTTCCGTTGTAAGATTTCATTTTTTGTTGTTGTTTTCTGTTCCTGGAACAAGGTTTAGCAACAACGGAACTTTAAATTATGACTGGTCGTATCTTCTAACTAAAAATGACAATATTGAAACTTTAAACTGTGACTGGTTGGGTATCTTCTAACTGAAAACAACCGGAAGACCTGATACAGTAATTTATTTGCTATTTCTGAGCTGTGAAATGGATGCCGCAGGGAGATGAAAAAAAGGGACTATAATGAAGCAAACCTTGCAGTTTGCTCTGACTGCACATGTAGGGATCCTTTCTTTTATAACATACATGATACAGTTATCCTTTAATTAGATGAAAAACCTAGACCTCCCTTACCACTGATGTATGTACAACATAAAAAATCCAATACAAAGTGTTAAGTTAAATAGACAGAAAGAAAGTGATATTGCAATGTTTCATCAGTGGTAGAGTGGAGAAGAGGTTGACTTCACAATTTGCAAGTGCGCATCTGCACCTTGATGCCCCAGTTAGCTCTTAGTCTCTTTTTCTTAACACCTCCTGGACAAGATGGCTCTCCTGCAGGTTTATATCAGCCTAAAAAACTCTAAATTTTGGCTGAAATGGTGCAAGACTGAAAACAAATGCTGGCTGGCGAACACTTATTTAGTCATGCCAACAAAGGAGCCTGTCCAGACAACCAGATGATACATCCGAGCTTGACACTCTTCCGCTGCTCTAACGAACCTTCCCTTTATTATCTTTCCAGACAACAGCAGATGATGACTTAGAGTCAGTCATGCCAACAGAGGAGCCTCTCTGCTCCCATGTCTACAAGGCTAAGTACAAATTATTTTGGTTGTTAGAGTTTAAAGCAGATCATATGCTATAAAGGTTTGCTGATTGAGTCTGTGGAATTGGTTAGCATGTGAAGATCTGGAGTGCCTTTATAGAGACAGAAGAATGAGTTCACTCACATGCAAGTACGCAGCCAAGTTGAATAAGTTGAGTATATAATTTAGGAGACAGGCTTGTATTCTTTATATATATTCTTCTCTCTCCTGGAGTGCAATCATTTTGAGAGATGGAAATTGGCAATGGATTCCGAAACTTATAACATGGCTGAAGCAGCCATGAGTTGAGCAATGCACCAGACCATGTGAGCATCCATGATCTCACCAGCTTTTTGTTCAGGCATTTTGGATTGGGGCTAGAGCTAGACTTGTTTAAGCTCCTACTTTTCATAAAAAGCCTTATAATATCATGCAAGTTGCACTGTGCAGAATTATTTGGTAATTCAATTAGAGTTGCCACACAACACAAGAATTCATTTATATCAGACAAGGATGTTCTTGGATAGATAAATATAAGTGTTCGTACGTTGAGTACTTTTAAGATCTCTTGCCTTCAATCTGTCTGACGGGTTGGTAGGATCTTATGCATCTTTGGTTAGTTTTGAGCAACTTTAATTATTTTGTTCTTCTGTTGGTTATTTTGTAGAAGAGCAAATGAGTTAAAAGCCAGTTCTCTTTAAATATTGAAGAATCTGATCTTGTTTCCTTAGAACTTGCAGAGGAGGCATATTGTTCCCGACTTATCTATCCTCCGAGCAATTTTGTTAAGCTGCACACTTGAGAATATGCCAATTTATCCAGAATTGCTGACTGTGATATGTTCTCTTCATTTATGCATGCACGGGTCTTGTTCCACTTCAATTGGTTAGTGTTCTAGTGGTGCAACTTTCCTACTAATCCTTGTAGCCACAACTTTGCTGAGCTTTGATATTAAAGAGTTTCAATAGCTAACTTCAGTTGTCTTGCTGGTTCTCGTTCTTTTTTGACTCTCATGCAGGCAACCCATGCAACTATGTACAGTTGTTGCCTAACCGATTGACAAACCGGTTCACCGAAACAATAGTAGGGCAAGAATGGAGAGCTATATGAAGAAGGGTTGATGAACTCTTTGATCTTTTCACGGCTGTAGTAATGGGACCTGTCTGGTCTTGTCTAGCACTATTTCTTTACCGCAACAACTTATAATTTCCCGACCATACACATGGTTGTCTATTAACTTCAGAGACCATCATTTGAAATCTTCCTCTCTTTCACTAAATAAAATAAAATGACATAAATTTGAAGCCTTCCTCTGATGGGCCTTATATTCTCATCCATAGCTTGGGCACTGGATTCTTAATGGTGGATGCTGAGGAGAGAAATGTTGACATCATCTGCTAATGGCTATACTGAAGGCACAACTACACACCAAAAGTGAATTCTTCATATTGTGTGAGTTCACGTTGTCCGTTCGTGACTAGTTACAGTTGCCGGGATTTGTTTGTACACTTCCTCATGCTTTATCCGCCTCGAATAGGAGAAATATTGGTACAATGGAGGTTTATGAAGAGATGGTTCGATACCTGCATACCTCCATTGATATATGTGTTACTCGGTAAAAAATGTATTTTATCTGCATCCTTGTGTTGTTCTTTTGAATGCCCATATTTTTTTTTGAAAGGAACAAATTACCTTACCCAAAAACATATGCTGTATCATTTGAAAAGTATTTCTGTGTACCTCAAATTGTGAAAAAGGCACTGTCCGGTTTGTTGCAAAAGAATAGTTATTCGAAATTTAGGATAAATGGATAATAATCTATATCTGATCACATCCAGAAAATTAGCTATAGTGGTAATAATTTTATTTTCATTATCAAGTATCCAGTTTATTTAGGTGCACATTATCTAATATTCTAATGCATGTGTTGATTCTACTCTTATATGGAAATGGAGGGCTAAGCTGGGCAAAAGACAGATTGACGAGTGCGTGTTCATTTTTGGCTCAGTTTTATCTGTTTATTCCCTCTTCGATACCTTTTACTGAAAGTGATGATCTTTATATAATGTTTCTTGTTGCTCACATGTTCATTTTGTTTTGCTCCCTAAGGTGTTTTTTAGGACTGCAAGTCTTTAAGTTCATCATTGTTAGTGAAAAAACAACAAAATGATTACTGCCTCAGTTGCCAGCCTAGCTCATTACTTATTACTGCTAATATTGTTATTAGCTAAGTGGTTGTTCCCTAATAAGGCCTATGTTCATTGCATTTGCAGATTTTGTTGTGATATGTTCATGGTTCCCAACATAAGCATTGAGCTGTTGAGATATATGCTTTGAGTGTGGAATTTGTTTTTGTTGAGTTCATGAATTCTACATTTTATGCTAGGATTGGCTTTGTTGAAGTGTTGAAGCACTAATAGTACTTGTTCCAAGGCAAGTAGTACTTTACTTTTCCCTAACTAGTTGCAGTTGACTTAGTTTAAGATTATTCTGCAGATTGTAAGCCTAAAAAATATTAAAATATAAAGTTATGCAGCAAATAATGGAGGCACATAATTTGTTCATTCTCCACTAAGCACTTTAAATCTCTTATTATATTGAGAAAATTGCAGACTACAAAAAGGCACCTTTTAAATTATTAAAAAGGAAGGCCAAGATCATACTGAGATCATCCTTCAGTTAGGAAGTTTCTTTGTGATGCCCTCATCTTCGATCCTCAGTTTTGTTCTAATATTACGGCCTCAGTAGCATAACACAGGTTCAATGCATATGGAGATTTTCTTCTGATTTGATTCCATCGTACATGATTAATGTTCAGCCCCGTAATAACTACTGCTTTCCCTTGCAACCTTTTTGTACTTAACGATGTCTTGTAGTGATTGCATGGATGATGTTTGCCTAGCTACAGGTGTCGAGTGAAGACGTATGTGGGATAGATAAGTGCATAGTCTAGGTGCATAACCACACAGATGCATATATAACTCTAGCCATATCCTGTGCACACTAATCTGTTGCTAATGTCACAAGATTTGCACACTAGCCATATCCCCTGTGTCTCTTCCTCTCTTACACCGGGGACATGTAAACGATATTTGCGGTAGTTAACGAAAACAATTACCTTGATCTAGGGAACTTATTGTCAATCTAGCTGCTGTTTGGGGGATAAGAAACAAAGATAATTTATGGTCTTGTATCAAGGACCCTGTCATCTGACTAGAAGGTGATACGGAAACTTCTAATTCTGGGAACGGGAAACTGTAACAAAGGTTACTATCTAGTTTTCATGGCACTACAAAAGAAAAATACTTTTATGTTGCATTCAAAATTATTCAGTTCTTAAGATGCATCAACAAAACAACCTGTTGTTTGAGTAAAATGATCTGAAGTACATGGAGCACTCATATACTTGACTCCCCACTCAAACAATTTTCTGAGTCCAAGAATTATGATGTGTTCGTATCCTACTGCTGTCCTATGCTGCTGACTTGATCACTGTCACCAGGATGTGTATCAAACATAGCTGTAATGACTAATGGAAGTACCACATTGGACATAGCTCCATCCCGCTGCATGGAAAGTGAAATCAGACAAGTCTCCTAGAAGTCCAAACTTTAAGCCTATTGTAGAGCATTTCATAAATGTACTACTACCAGGCGTTAACATCTGTCAAAAATAATTTGAATTAGTCGGAACTGAGAACTCCATGCCAGTGCACGTAAAGTGGAATCAGACAAGTCTCCTAGAAGTCCAAACTTTAAGCCTATTGTAGAGCATTTCATAAATGCAGTACTACCAGGCGTTAACATCTGTCAAGAATAATTTGAATTAGTCACAGCTCCATGCCATTGCACGGAAAGTGGAACCAGACAAGTTTCATAGAAGTCTGAGTTTTACCCCTAGCTTCGTCGTTTGTGTAGAGCATTTCCTAATTGCCGAGTTACCAGGTTTTAACACCTGTTACTGGTAAGCTTAATCACTTCTACTCTATGCATCAAGGTGACCTTCCTGGAAGTTTCCCTCCAAGCATTGGTAGGATATCTTTTGGAGTCCCTTTCTTGGAGTCACTAAACAACCTTTCATCTGCCTTTGTTGCATGGATGGATGGATGCCCACTTGATCTTGTCTGGTTTTACCACTGTAATTCTCTGGGGTGGTCATGGCCATTGCATACTTTAAGCCTTTTGCTAGCTCCTAAGCTCCAAGCAAGTAGAATAATGAGTAGGATAAGTTTAGGGTCAGAAGTGTGCCTCCTAGTGCGTAAACAAACTGCCTGCATGTGGGGGGTATGATGTCCTTTTGATATGGCATATCATCCCTTGTGTGCCTCTATATAAAGGCCCCCCAACTCAACACCCCTCTCATCTCATACCACACTAGCCACCAGTCCACAAGCTGTCTGTCTAGCTGCACTCCTCCTCTCTTTGCCTTGCACCAAGCTTCCCGAGCATACCATGAAGATTGGCGGCCAGGGGAAGCTCAACAGGGCTTTCAGGGAGAAGAGGGCTAGGTTCTACATCTTCCGCCGCTGCGTCGTCATGTTGCTCCGATGGAGCGACTGATGGGTCTCTCCATGACGGATCTTGTTTTTTCCTTCCATTCTAGGATTTTTTTTTGGCACTGCCATTTTTCAGGGTTAGAGTAGTTTAGCTGTAGTCGCTCTGTATAGGCTAGACTTCATCATTTGAGGTCCTTTTTTCTCGGCAAAGGGAGAGAGATCCAGCTCCGTAGTCTGAGGCTGCCATCTTCTTGTACGACTGGAGAAATTAAAGATTGATGTGAAGATCATTTCTTACCTGTTCTTCAACTTGATGTTATACTGTTGATGATAATTATTAATTGGCAAGTTGATGACAATCTGAGATTGGAACAATTGTACTTCCGCGAGCGAGCTATACCTTTTTTTAACAGTTTGAAGTGATCCGTATCTGATGCTTTGTGCTTTTGATGGAAAGTTGGAATCAGCCTGTGTGGCCACACTTTTTTGAGGGCGTATCTCCATGCAATTGCACCTTTTTCCTGGTCCTTTGAGAGGTGACTGACCTGTTGTTGTTCTCTTGATATGCTGGTGTCTATGCCATTGTTGTTCTCTTGATATGGTGCTGCCCTTTCAGGAACTCAACTGTTTCATGTGAGACCATTGCAACTCAAACAGGCCCTAAGCTTGGTGCATATCTCACGAATAATGGAATTGCCATAGAGGAGAACTGAGATATTGTGCATACAGTCCTTCTGAGAAAGACAACTAGTAGCTGGTACACCACTCCGGCAAAGGTCAGGAATCCACTACGGAAGCTCAATCAGAGCTTGCCTTAGTACCTGAAATGAAATCTTGACTGTTGTACTGGACCATGACATGAATTAATGCCAATGGTGAAACCTTGACTGAACCATGATGCATTACACTGCAATAACCGTGTTATGCATTGCTCAGTGCTTCAGGCGCTAGCGCTTTCTTTCTCAACAATTATTATGATCAATCATATTCATATGTTTTCTGGACCGCAAAATGCTGATGATATTGGCACCCAATACTGGCCTGTGCTCACTTTTGGCCTTGAAAGAAATGAGGCTGTCTGGTCCCTGCCCTGGCCACAACTCACGGGATGTACGTAGTGCTGCATGTGCCTGCCGGCCTTGGTACGTGCGTGGGGCGCACATGCGCGCGTGCACGCGCGCACGACTGCTCGTGCGTTTGTCTCTTTGCCCAGCTGTTTGCTTCTGCCTGGCCAGGCCCTGCACTGCTGTGGTTCTGCATCCTGTGTGCTGCTTTGTTTTTCTTCTTCCATCTCCATTCCTTGAGACATGCAGCAGGAGCTCCTCCCACAAGACATGGCCCCCGTGTTTCCGGTGAGTTTCTTGTTTTCTCTACACTACACATCTTTGACTGCAGCTGCTGCTTAACTAGCGACTTTGTCCTTTCTGCGGATGATTGATTCATAATACTCCTATGATATTATACCGTCTGATGGGTGCTTAGGCTCTAAACTAGCTGATCTATGCCGCCTACGTGTGCAAAAGTTAATTCAGCTAGCTATGATGCGTACGATGCAGTACACTACAGTACAGTACAAAAGGACAATCAAGGACTGCTCATAGGCTCCATTATTTGCTGCTTAAGACACTATGAAGCTATTTCCTTATGCACTTCAACTCATCATTGACCTGGACAAAATTTCTCGCAACCAATAAGCAGTATATATATATATGGTTATTACATTTAGTGCATTTGTGGACTTCCTGTTCACTCCCTACGCTGTACGTGCACCCTAGTGCTTTATTCTTGGTGTATCAAAGTTGTGAGGCTTTTTTTTTATCATTGTTCTTTCTTAAAAATCGAGGTGAAGTTTTATCCCCACCCCACACACAGACACATGGTTATTTCTATGAAATATTGCGAGCTCCAGAATATAGTGAGACATGCATACCAGGATTAAAAGTTTATCGACAGCTCAAGCTGTATGACCTCCACAACCAAAGAAGATGGAATATATATTCATTTCATAGTAGAAGGACAAGAGTCCATGTTCGACTTTGATTCTTTCACTGAATCATCTCTATCAGACCATGCATGGGTACAGTACACAACATGTCCAAAAAGATACAGCAGCCGCATATATCCCACTGCCTAAGGGATGGCAGATGGGAAAACAGGTGGAGAAAAAATGGAAAAATAAATACTAATAACTCATGGTAAAGAAACAACTGATAGAATGTCTAGTCTACCAAGCTTTCTTGAGAGCAATATGCCATGAGCATGGGAGTTCCTTCCTAGCTTCTACTTCTACTCCTAACTAACTGATGATACTTCCCTATCTAAGTGTGACTTCTCCATGGATGGACCCTTGACTTCATGGGTTCCATGGAGGAACGAAAATGCAGCTTGGAGCTCAGTCATGCCAGCAAAGGAGCATGACGATGCACCTACGGATGATGTAGAGCCTGGCTCTATGCTCTTTCAGAGCTCTGCTCACCCTCCCCCCTTGCTTGCCTTGGCTCCTCACACTCCCCATTTAGCTTGATGAACTGAAGAGATGCGATGAAAGTAGGAGAGTTTGCTCTCTGTGTAGATCTGATCCCTGGTTGGAGCTTGCTGTGGTGTGGAGCTGGGAAGCCCGGGGGCTGGGGTTTTATAGAGGAGGCGAGCATGCAGTGCCCTTCCTCCCATGCAACTGTGCTAATTCTTCATTTCCTCTTTTTATTTAATCTCAGGGGACAAATCTCTGCATCTGAATGTGGGTTATTGTTCCTGTCGCCGACAAAAAGCTTGATCTTATTGATGGATACAATCATTTCGGATAACGGACAGCTCATCCTGCCGCATACGTGTTGAAATATGCAGATTCAGTAGCGGTTCGGCATGGCTCTGATGAAGGTTCTTGGTATCTGGCACTACTGCTTGCGGCTGGTATCATAATTTATTCCCTTCTCTCTTTCTTTGCTTATCTATCTTGGTACTTGGATATCTTACACCACTGTAATTTGTCTGTTTGATCTTCCTTGGGAGAACACTAGCGATCTTCTTGCATTGCCAAGATCTTCTTGAACTTGATTAGTTAACAGTATTATGTGGTAGCAGTACTGTAGTATATCCTCCTGTCGGTAGATTGTGCCGGTAAAGAGTTGGAAAGAGTTTATGGAGATCTAATATTCAAGTATCTTGGAGATTTCCTCGTGTCGCCTCGATTCGTTCGGAAGCTGCTAGGAAGCAGGATGGAATGAGTACTCGGATTATCCATGCAGCCGGCATATCTTTTGACTGAAAAGCACTTTTGAGTGTACTTATTCCGTATGATTAGAAAAAAACAGCCCTCTGTGTGTATGCGTGCTTTGGTTGAGGTGCTTGTCTTATGGACGTTGTAGCCGTTTGATGCTGCGCCCTTTACTGCATTTCCATCTATCTTGCCTAGTTTCCAGTCAAAACACAGGGCACTTTCTTGTGCAGGGGTTGTCTGCTGCCCCTGTGTGCCACTTTCTAGGGTCCTCCCCATGTTGATTTCTGAGCCTCTCTGTTAATATGCTATGGTGACACAGTAGTATTTTCTGCATCATCTATTACGTGTTATGACTTAACGTTTGGTAAAACGAAAGTTCTATATGTGCACGGTAACATATATATGCTTGGACTAACTTGTTCGGGTTTATGATTGATCATTTTGGCACATGCAACATTTGTTGACATAGTGTTGAATCTTCTGCATGAGTGTCAGTCAAGCATGTGACAAATGATGTCTCAATGCTGGTCATGAAGCACACAAACACTGTCTCATGTTAGCCAGCATTTCTTTGGTCATGGTCAGTGAGTTGAATCTTGATATATATCATGAGCATCTTTATTTCTTCTGCTCACACATTTGTCTGAGCATTTGGTAATGAGACTAATATAATAATCACTATAGAACATGATGACTAACTTGTTTCTCTAACAATATACAGAATCTGCATCTCAAGGAAAGAAAAAGCGAGCACATCTGTATTTGCAGGTATGAGCAAATATGATTCCATCAGTTTATCTTTAGCATGTTTTTCTTGAGAAAACGCAAAAGCCTTGCGTTTCAATACATTGGTAGAAAGAAGAGTTTGTACAAGCCCTAAGAAGGGCATCACCCTGTGACTACAACATGACACCTCTAGTCGCTAGACACTGCCACCGCCGGGAGCAAAGCCGCCAGACCTCTTGCACCTGCCATTTCCCATTGCCCGGCTTCCCTCTTGAACGTGTCGAGGAGACGGGCTAAGCTGAGCTGAGTTGTCGAAGATGGTCGCGTTACGACACTTCCAGATGCACCAGGCCACCAATGTTATAGCCAAGGAGGTGCCTTTGTGGACTGGGGTGGGGACGGAGCTGCAACTTTGTTGCCACTAGTCCACGAAGTCCTCGAGGGGAGCCAAGACTTCCAGTTGAGCTTCAAAAGGTCGAACCTGTGAGTGTTGGCCAAAACTGTGAGTGTTGACGACGGACACGTAAACGCACCCCGGGGATCGTCAATCGTGGAAATTGCTCTAGGACCCCAAAACGTTGAGTAATAGTGCATGAAACGGACCAGAATCGGCCAAAATTGTGAGTGTTGATGACCGACACATAAATGCACCCCGGTGTTCGTCAATCGTGGAAATCACTCCGGGACCTCAAAACTGAGTAATAGTTCAAGAAACGGGTCAGAATCGCCAAAACTGCGATTGTTGATGACCGACACGTAAGCGCACCTTGGGGTTCAACAACCATGAAAATCGCTTTGGGACCCCAAAACGGTGAGTAATAGTCCACGAAACGGGTCAGAATCGGCCAAAATTGTGAGTGTTGACGACGAACGCGTAAATGCACCCCGGGGATCGTTAATCATGGAAATCGCTCTGGGACCCTAAAACGGTGAGTAATAGACCATGAAAGAGCCCAGACGGACATAACTAGGATTGTTGATGAACGACACGAAAACGCACCCCGGGATTCGTCAATCGTGGAAATCGCCCCAGGACTCCAGGATCGGCCAAAATTGAGAGTGTTGACGACGGACACGTAAACGCACCCCGGGGATAGTCAATCGTGGAAATCGCTCTGGGACCCCCAAAATGGTGAGTAATAGTCCATGAAAGAGCCTAGAATCGGAAAAACTAGGATTATTGATGAACGACACATAAACGCACCTCGGGGTTCGTCAATCGTGGAAATCGCTCCGGGACCCAAGACAGTAAGCAATAGTCCATGAAACGGACCAGAATCGGCCAAAACTGCGAGTGTTGATAACCAACACGTAAACGCACCCCAGGGTTCGTCAATCGTGGAAATCACTCCGGGACCCCAAAACTGAGTAATAATCTAAGAAACGGGCCAGAATCGGCCCAAACTGCGATTGTTGATAACCGACACGTAAGCGCACCTTAGGGTTCGACAACCATGGAAATCGCTTTGGGACCCCAAGATGGTGAGTAATAGTCCACGAAACGGGCCAGAATCGGTCAAAATTGCGAGTGTTGACGACGGACACGTAAACGCACCCTGGGGTACGTCAATCGTGGAAATCGCTCCGGGACCCCAAAACAATAAGTAATAGTCCATGAAACGGGGTAGAATCGGCCAAACCTGCGATTGGAGATTTATTTTATTATTTTACATAAAAAGATGATGATCAAGCCCAATATTTCTTTAATTGGTATACGTAGATGTACAAGTATACACTGTAACCAAAACCAAAAGAAAGAAAAGAAAGATGTAATCAAAGAGAAGATTGAAGGAAGATTTTATATGGTCTCCTCCTACTTATTTCCCAGCAATATTTAATTACAATGAACAAATAATAATGTACAATAATAAAATGTAAACAAATAAGCATACAACTTGTGTCATGCAATAATGAATCTTATTACAAATATTACACTGACATATTTAAGTATATTTATTTACACTGAACAAACACCATAATTTTGTAAACAAATAATACTTCATAGAACTTGCCAAATTGCATGCAGTACATATGGCAGGGGGCCTTTTATTTTTGCACTAGTAGTCTGCATCCCACACAGAGAAAGCACTAGAGGACTTCATCCAGTTGGCAGTAATTTCAGGGTAGTGCCGGTTGATCACATCTCGTAGTCCTTCAGTTGTTTTGACCCATTGCATCCCCTTCTTGGTGTATGTTTTCTCATTGAAATTGCTTGTAATAAATCGATCCGCTTCGAGCCTCCTGTTTATAGAGATGTGTTAAATTAATATTCATATCTTCACTGAGTAGTTATCATCTCAAATTAGTACTTCCACATTTGACTACTTCTTTTTTCTGGTAACATTCTGGATGAACTTTGGTTTGGGTAAATTTTGAATCTGTGAAAATTATCTTAAGCCACATTCTCAGTTGTTTCCTAATACATTTAACAAGGGCTTAAATCAAATTTGGTACTTTGTCTAGCATTCAATATCAGTTAAAACTAAATATCACCTTGATGCCATTAAAATGAAAATGTTGAATGCTGTTTCGCTTATGGCAAATCCCTTGATTTTTTTCTCTGCCATAAGACCAACAAGAAGATCCAATTTCTCTACATCATCTCCATATATTGCTCTTATGGCTTCAATTGCATCCTTGTCACTTGTCAGATCCTCCCAACTTTTTATTGGAATCAGAAGTAGTCTCCTCCTGAACTCATTGTACCTCGGTACACTTCTCTCCCTGTCTCGGTATACTTCATTTTGGAGGAAAATAAAATGACATTAATCTCAGTGTAATCATTATCAAAGGCATTAGACACAGTAATCCTCTTTATTTAACTTCAAGAGTACAGTTTTTGCTTAACATTGTTGTTTATACTAGTATGCAGCAATGTCCTTGTTTTTTAAATAAATGGTAGTTGTGATTGATTAGAGAGTGGTGCTAAGGTTACAAGATACAAGCATGATATATGTCTTGGTAAGAGAATCTTGTATTTTCAATCTGGTTAGTACAATAATAGTTTGGGAATTCTTGAAAATTGAAAAGTATGTTGTGATAATTTCAACATAGTAGTTTAAGGTTACAAAATACTTGTTCTAGTACTTAATTTGTTGCCAGTACGAGTTATTTTAAATATTTTTATGCATTGGATTATTCTTGGTGGACCCTTGTACCAATTTGACATGGTGCAAAATCATGATCCTCTACTGATAGTGGTATAAATTGGGTCCAAATTTCATACCTTCTAGGGCAGCAAGGTCGATTCTGTCAGATCGATTGGTACCATCCAAATTTTGTGGTATAAGGTCCCTGAAGAAACTTGGGTAGTTCCATAGTTCAAGTGCACCACAAGCTTGATATCCCATTGATAATGTTTGTTTGTCAAACCCTATTTTTGATAGCTGATCTTCCCCCTTGAGACCAACCAACTCTCCAATATCGATGCTACATTTTGACACAAGAAAGAAATGGTGTCAGTGTTTATGTCAGTTATACTAAAAATGTGCTAACCTAGCAGAAAACTTATTGTGACCAAGATTATACATTCTACTTTTTATTGTATAGTTAAGAAGATAAAAAACATAATAAAATCTAGCTGTTTGTGTCAGAGTTCAGTGTCTAATGTCAGGTTCAGTAATCCATGATGTAAGAGTCGATATCTAATAGAAGAATGTCTTAACTTTTTTTTCCTCATTTCTTTATAATCTGTATCACTCTTTTTCTGTCTGATCTAATGAAAGTTGTTAGTTTGCATTCCATCTTCTACATAAAAAATGAGAGGAATGGATGCCAAACATAAATTGTGTACTCACTCTTCCAGGTATGGTGGGGAATTATTTGCAGCGGGTTGCCCGGTCGGATCCCTGAGCTTGAGAGTGCTTGGTATTAAGGAATGCATTCTGTAAACACTAGTAAACTCTTCAGTCAAAGAATAAGGTACGCCATGGTTGATCGGCTTCTTCAATCCCACAAGCCCACCTAATGCCGTTCCTCCTATGTGACCAAATGTATCTTTTATTTTCTTACCCAATAATCCATACCTTCACAAAAGAATCAGAATATCAGGTAAATTTTACACATTCTCACTAATTTAATTAATTTGAATTTGCAGATGTAAATAAAATTTCCACTTGGAAAAGTAATACCATCATCAACGGTTAATTTTTTTCTTTCGGCAAATATGATAAAATGAGATAAATATATCCTCACCAATTTGCGCGCATTGCAGCTCTCATGGTTTTAGTCTTGAGAAGCTCGACAGTCCAATCAATAGTGTGAATCTTTGCAATGACAGCAGAAGTGACCAATTTGGCATACCGATATAATTCTTCATCTGATAGTTTGGGATGTTCTTCCTGAGATTAAAACAAAATTTGTAATGTTTTCTTCATATTTTCAGTATAAAGAAAACAAATTAATGTCTTGGTAAATAACAGCTTTATCGGTAAGGTGGCAAGAAGTCAAGAACAGCAAATTCTTCCTAAAAACTAAACAAATAGATAATAGTGATGCTTCTCTTACCTTTATTGCATCACAAACTGCATTGTGTTCCTTAACAAAAAGAGCTTGTAAGATCGAAACCCCAACCCAACCGTTGCGAACGTCGCCCGATAATGGCACACCATTCTCCTCATGCAATAGAAGACCGTCATCTCCGATCACTAGTTTTCCATCAACATAAGTCCTGATCTTTTTTGCCTCTTTCTCATTATTACCATATACTGCACTCCCATCCCTTGGTACATACAAACATAGAAATTGCAAAAAATTACGACATTTTATGCGCAAATGTGCATTGCTTTATATATATTCATCGATCGTCTCTATTTTTTAAGTTCATTCTTTGTGCTTAAGAGAAATTTTTGACAAAGATCTTAACTTGAGAAAATCTTAAGCATTACTTACCACCAAGCTGTGCGGACATTGTAGTAACCAGTCTTTATTCCATCAGAATTCGTAGGCTGTTCTTTTGTGGCGTAGAACTTGAACGATTTGAGGGGGCACTCATTGGCCACTTCTTTTGGAGCTGTGATTTCAATCTGGAAGAAACCAAGAAAATTGAATTATATATCAACTAACAATTAGAGGTGGCAGAACCTGACCCAACCCGAGAAATCTGCTCGACTCGACTCGAATCCGACCCGACATTTTCCAAAAAGTCAAACTGACCTGACCTGAACCAACCTGACCAGCAGATCCAAAACTGACCCGATCCAAGATCAAATAGCATCCAATCCAACTCAAATCAACATATGATAGAAAAAAGTTGATATTGAAATTGGTCCGACCTGACCTGTCCATCACCCAACCCGACCCGACTCGACCCGAGATATTCTAGAAGGCCAAACTAACCCAACAAGTCCAACCCGAACCCGAACCCGAACCCGACCCGCCCGCCCAATTTACCACATGTAACTACAATATATATTTCAAATTCTCAATGGAAGATGAATTTCTATTTTTAAGACTTCAACAAATTAAGGCTATCAAATTAAGGAATTTAAATCAAGCATGCACCTGTTTGGTATCCTCCATATGATCCATCCAGTCATGAACCATGAACTGTATCCATGCAGCTGCTAGTATATTGAACTGTTTCTCTGTGTCCTTGTATTCTCTCCTGGCTAACAGCTTTGTCGCCACAACAAATGGATCTGGGCTCATCAACTGCATCGATAAATAACAGTTAATTATTTTATGCATAATCTGATGATTCAAAAGTATACCTCGAATTTCCATCTGTTAACAGTATGATATAATTAAAAGAAAATGGTTCTGTTTTTAAATTAACAAGCACACATTAGCTCTTATTTTTAGTACTGACAAAACTCACGTATTTTTTTTTGAGTTTCAACGTTAATTCATTCATTTACTTGTTTGAAGCTTGCAGAACGAATACAACAAAAAGTTTCATCAAAAAGAGTTTTATTAGTCTTGAAGTCAAAGTGTCAAACTAAATATTAAATAAGAAAAAAAAATAAAACACTTTTTTGGTGATCTTTACTCCTTTAATTGGCTTCTTAGACTTTAATTTCAGGTCTATTCTTCATTAACTAAATTCAATATGTATAGTATCTAATTTTCTAGTGAACAAAATAATAGCGATGCAAATTGAAATCAGCAGATAAGAAGAGCACATCTAAAGCATGCATATATATACAACAAGAATTACCAAAATAAAAGGGAAATAAGTGCTTAACTAATTTACATTAAGTTATTAACTTGTATTGTTAGAACTTAATTAGAAATTTGGAATTTTGTAAGAAAATTACTAGATTTTTTGTAAATAGTGTATAATTAAGTACCTCATCCTGTTGATCAACTGGCTTCATGTTTCTCCCAAAAAAGGTGTATTGGCTACCAGCCTCTGCATTATGGTGGTCGTTGTACTTGCCATCTCCGGTGCGGTACGGGAACTCCTTGGGGTCAAACAGAGCACCATGAGAACTCCCAACAGCTAGCAGGTTGTATTTTTCGAGGAGGGTCCGGCGGGTGTTCAGGTAGAGTAAACCGATGGGAACAGGCATCTTGTGCCACAAGTTTCTCTTGTCAAATGCATGAATGAACTACATGAAATTAAGAAAAATTAATACATTGGAAATTTAATTAGGTATGCATATGTAAATTAAATACTTCAACTAATGAGGAATCTCAATTAAATAGTTACTAAGGTGGTACACAAGCATGATAAAGCTTAAGTATACATGCGTGCTTCTAATGGCCATATTTATGAACATGATTTGTTAGCTACCACCATATGCATGGAAAAATAATACATATTGGCATGCATACTCATTTGAATGCCAAATTCCGCCAAATACACAAATAAAACCCAACATGGCCATATTTATGAACATGATTTGTTAGCTACCACCATATGCATGGAAAAATAATACATATTGGCATGCATACTCATTTGAAAATATACTTCATTATAACAGATTTCCCTAATTAAATGGTGCATCAAACTTAATTTGGCGCAATTTTTGAGATATTAAAATGAATATAAATAAATAAATATATATTAAAATGAATAGATACTAATTTAAAATGGATCAAGCAATTAAAATGCGGCATCAATAGCTCAAAATATAATTCAACTTTTAGTTGCCTTAGAATTGATACACACACACGCGCGCGCGCGTATATATATAAGATCGAATAAAGAAATGTTTACAAATTTTATTTATGATAAATTATTCTAGTATAAAAAATACTTCATAAATGCCAAGATGTAATTAATTATGTGCTCATCTATATATGTATGCATCCTCTCTAATTAACACCCTTATCTTGCTATAAAATAAAACGCTGACCACATCAATAACATGCACACTGATTAATTTTCATACATAACATAATATTTATGATCATACATTAATATATAACCACTACCTGATATTCTGAAGGAATATGCATGTATGTATGTAACAGCTGTATGCAGTATGTACATACATCAAATAAATACTTGATATATAAATTACTCTTAAACATTAATTAATTAAAACGTACTAGAAAGCCAATCTTGTCACCGAAAGACATCTTAGAGAAAACATCACGGAGGTCCGGATGAACACGAGGCTTGAAGAGACCTGAACCCATGGCTACATGCAAACAAGTTAAATGAATGTATGATCTTGAATATGAGGACTTACGAAGAAGTAACAATAATATATTCTTTGAAAGTTACAACAATCAGTAAGGTGTAGTACTATATTTATAATAGAAAAGGCATGCAGATCAACCCGTTCTCAGTATGTTCTGATATTCAGGCCCTGTTTAGTTCGCAAAGTTTTTCCATTGCTACAGTGACTTGGAATGTTTGGACACTAATTAGGAGTATTAAATGTGGATTACTGACAAAACCCATTCCATAACCCCCGGGTGCTTTCTAATGAGCCTAATTAGGCCTTGATTAGACAATGTGGTGCTACAGTAAACAGTCTCTAATGACGAATTAGTTAGGCTTGATAGAAAGGTCTCGCGATTTGCAGTCCATCCGTGTAATTTGTTTTATAATTAGATCATGTTTAGTCCTCCTAAATAGCAACCGAAAAGTGTTACAGTGAACTCTGCAACCAAAGTTTGCAATCTAAACACAGCCTCAAAGACACGTGCATGATTGATTTGCTGCGTACTATATAGGCGTTTAAATAAAAAAAAAAGATATGATGTGTAGGTGTAGCTGCTCAGAACCGATAATTTTACGGGAGCTGGTACAGTGATACCGTTGTACTCCCTCCGTCCCTAAATGATCATCGTCGTTGGTTTCCGTGCCACAAGTTTGACCGACATTTGTATCTCCGAATAAATTTATTAAAAAAACTAGATTCAAATATCTATCTAATGATGTTAATTTTGTACTATAAATATTAATATATTTTTATATATATTTAGTCAAAGTTGTTTATCGGGAAGCGAAAACGACAGTTATTTAGGGACGGAGGGAGTAGTTCCCATTGTTGATACGGATGATTTGACCGGGCAAACTCGTTCTACATTCCTGACTTGTACATGTAAATTTGTTTATTATGCAGCGAAAATTGTTTATTATGCATGTAAAATCAATTTGCCGAGCTTAATTAAGAACATTAAACAGCTTGCATAATAAGCATTTTTGCCTGCATAAAAAGACATCTAGTAACATGCATTTTACGACTAATACAGTGCATACTAAATAAATTTGGGTGCATAATAAATATTTTGACCAAGTAAAAAAAGGTCGGTAGGTACAGCTTTCCTGATTATTTTGACCAAGTAAATATTTTGAGCCCAAAACGAGTGGCGAAAGTGAAACCACGTGAGAGCAACGTTGCAACCTGCTGTTTAATTATGTACTCCCTCCATTTCACAATACATGCCTTTCATTTGTCAAAATATAAATGTATTTAGACATGTTTTAGTATATAGATACATCCATTTTTGGATAAATGGAAGGAAGTAGCTCTCTGGGTTTGCTCTTTCTCTTGGTCCCAACGCAAAAAAAATGCTATCCCAAAAGGAATCTAAGACAGAAATGACAACAAAGGGCCACTGTCTCGTTTGGGTCACAGCCACACAGGGGGATAGCTAGCCTAGATAGCCCCATCAGGAGTACAGTCCCGCGTCATCGATGTGGTTGCCATGCATGCCAAGAGGCAATCCACACCGGCCTTTGAGTTTGGGAGCCCAAGGAAGAACTACGGTTAGGTTTGGGGGCTGTTTGGTTCTCGTCTATGTGAGCCCTGCCAATCATTGGCTAGCCAATTTATTGGCGCAGGATTTGGCCGCTCCAGAGTTGTCAACTTTTTGGCATCGAGTTGAACTAGAAAAGCTGGAGTGGGCTGGGCGCACCAAAATATTGGTTCCCATCCAAACGGGAAGCCAGGCTTGGTCAATGACCAATATTTTGGTTTGGCAGCCGAGGGCTGCAATCCAAACAGCCCCTTGGTTTCTGTCACTGCCCTGCCGAAGACATAGGCCGGCCAAATCTTGGCGATCGATTTGGCTGCCCAGGAATCGGCCGGCGCAGACCTCAAAAATGAAGGATGGGCAGGCCGGCCAAAAATTGACGGGCATGCAAACACGAACCTTGTGTTTGGTCAACGGCCAAATTTTGGTTTGTTTTTTCGGCTTCAAAAGAAAAAAGGCCAAATTTTGGTATGGCTGTCGCAGACACTCATCCAAACACGCACTACATAACAGTTCGTCGATAAAAAAGACGAGAAAGTCACTGGAGAATGAAATACTAGCACATAATGGAATCGATTGCAAAAATCACAAGAAGAATATATTGCTTGGCGTATCTGTCCCACTCTATGGTGGTCCGGCTGCCTGTTGTTGTCCATGCATCTCCTCGTTCGCTCTACGGGCACGTTTGGTTCTATGCCACGAATGGCCAAGCAAGGAAACAAGAATTCAAGGAACGATGTGAACAGCAAGGCTACTACTTACCTCTTCTGGTAGAAGGAAAACCTGGAGATGTGCTGAGCTCTCAGAAATCCCCGCACGGCTCAACCCATGCTGGGTGCACGCCGCTATATATCGATCGATTCAAGGTTGGCTGGACGTATACGACTGCAATATTAATACTATTGATGAAACACAAGAATTGGAGGCGACCAATTCATCGGAGGATGCTAGCTGGCACACGGCTTCAAGGGTCCACAAACAAGCAGGAACAAACCGCAAACCACCCTACACCCACTTGGGGACCCCTATATTGTATGCATCCGCACTTATCTATCTCTTTGATGAGTTGTGAATGAAATCCTTTTAGAGGCTTAGTTGACCTAGGAACAAATGGCACAATAAAAGAATAGATTAGGAAGGAGGCAGCACATGCAACCTCTAGTCTCTGCACATGCATGTATAGGCCCCTTTGGTAGGGCTCCGGCCCCGCTCCACCTGAAGCTCTCTATCAAACAGTTTGCTTAAAAATGACCCCATCCTGAAGCACTAGAGGAGCCGGAGCCGTTTTACATGGAGCCGTTTTATATTAATTTGATGTACTGTAAAAGGTCTCATAAATTAATAGGAGGAAGGAGGCAGGAAGCACACATATAATGCAACACGCACATGTATGACTACCTCCTCGTGACTTCGACATATACCTATAAATTAATAGGAGCATGCAAAACACGCGAAGGCTAATTCATTCAGCACCGATCATTGATTAGACTAGAACATTCAGCAACTGCGCCCTCTCACAACTTTAATAATATAAACAAATATGCATTTCAAAAGAGATAGGGCCAAACAGTTATGTGACTGTACAATCTAAAATTAACGGTAGTGCTGGCTGCAGCAGCAAGCCGGCAGCCAGCACAATATCCATTGTCCAATGGCTGTCTCAACATGCACCGAGTGATGCTGAACCTCACGATGAGGATGACACCATAGATACACAAGATTTATACACATTTGATGAATTTCTAGCTGAGCAAGAATTATTAGAAAAACTACAACATTTTTCGATAAAGGGAATATATTAATATCGTGAAGACACCAATTACACCCAGCCTTTGCACCAACAAAATGTTAAAAAGACATCAAGGATGCACACAACCAAGAAGAAAATAAAAAGAGAGAGAAAAAGAAAAAAAAAGACCCCGTCACGGTAAGGAAAAACTCGCAACAGCAGCACTCTAACCACCATCGAAGACAACACCTGGACTACAAAAGTGATTCTCCAAAAAGGAAACAATGCATACATGTTGTCGTCGCCCGATCGAAGATCCTGGGTTTTCACCCTGGAGAAAGTTTAAGTTTTCAAAACAATCCCTTCAACAAGATCATTGCCAAGTACAACCAACGAAGGCGAGACTTTGGGTTTTCACCCTGGAAACCGCGACTCGGTACTCGAGGAGCACCACCAAAAATGCAGTCCGCCTGTGCTGCTGTAACACCCCGCATGTAACTTGCCATATTTGTAACTCCGACTCTTGCCATTTCCGGCTATGTGATATGATTTTCCCTCCGTTGTCGGGTTTTGTCTTTCGTTTTGTATTTTGTCTTGTCATGCATTTTTATATCATGTCATCATGTGCATTGCATTCACATACGTGTTCGTCTCATGCATCCGAGCATTTTCCCCGTTGTCCGTTTTCCAATCCGGCGCTCCTATCTCCTCCGGTGCACCCCTTTTGTTTTCTTTCGTGTGCGTGTGTCAAACTTTCTCGGAATGGACCGAGGCTTCTCAAATGGTCTTAATATACCATCCGGAGACTACCGGTCAAGTTTCGTTCCATTTGGAGGTCGTTTGGTACTCCAACGGTTAACCGGGCATCCGCAAAGTCCATTTGAGTGTCCAAAAAACCCCCTCCAAAACCAGCCCAAAACCCACCAAACTCTCTTCCATGCTTTAGGTCGTTCGATCACGATCGTGTGGGCGAAAACCGCATCTCATTTGGAGCCTCCTAGCTCCCTCTACCTATTTATATGTGGGCATCCCGAAAAACGGAATCGCAGACGAAACCCTAGCTCCTCCCTCCGCGCCGCGCCGGACGCGTCCGCTCCGGCCGGACAACGTCCGCCGCGCCGCCCGGCCAATCGCAGCACGCCGCGTGTCGCCACCGGATCCTCCACCGCGCCGGCCCGCCCAGCCCATCGCGGGCCCGCCGGCCCACACAGCCGCCGCCCTTCCGCCTCCGCGCGCCCGAGCCCGGCGCCTGGCTCCGCCCGAGCCGCCGCTGGCGCCGCCGAGCTCGCCGGCCGGCCCCGCCGACCCGCCGGCCCCCGCCGGACTCCGCTCCCTCCGGCGCCCCGCCCGACGCCGGCGACCCTCCGGCCTCGCCCCCTCCTCCGGCCTCGCCGCTCCCTCTCCCTCCTTCCTCGCCGGCAACGGCGGCCCGAGCCCGAGCTTCCCGAGGATCCCCGATCCAGATCCAACTCTCTGTAAACGTACGTTGACTTTCCCTCGACCTCAAATATTCTCTAAGTCTGGAATTTTTACAGCATCTTGCTCTGTTTGCGATGCGATAACTCCGTGCATGTAGCTCCGATTCGCGCGTGTAATATGTCAAATTGTTTGCCTCGTGATGCTCTTCATTTTGTTAAATTGCACCATGTTCATTAGAGGTCATTTTGATGCCCAAATCTCTGTTGGAAGAGGGCTAGTTGCTGTTATTCTCTGGTTCTTATCAGAACCTGGAGATTTGTCATTTTTGTATCATTTAATCTGTGCATATTTTGAGCATGAGATCTACATGTGTTTTGAAGTATGCCATGCCATATTTCCAGTGGTGTAGTCCATGTATTTTTGTGATCTCTGTGGTGACTAGCACAAGCATGCAAAGTAGGCCACGTAATATTTCTGATTTCAGGGACTTAGTGATTTCTCTAAGTCCTTGTCTGCTGTAATTTTGTTGCCATGTAAACTTGATGCTATGGAGAGATCCATGCATATTTTGGAGATGTTCAGTAAGGATGTTTTGTAGCTATAGTTGTAATTGATCCATTCTTGTAATTGTTTGCAATTATGGAGTGCCATAGCATGACTCAATCTTGCTCTACTTTTGCTATAAAATATTTCTGGCAGATTCTTAACATGATATGCAATTTTGCCAAGCTTATTGTAGTTGATACATACATGCTATGAAATTGTTCTTGCCATGGATAGCTTCATAAACATGCCATCTTGCTGTACATATGCTTGGTTTGTCATGAATTGCTCTGTAGTGAGTGCATCAAGCTCACAAAGAGGCCTACATATTAATATTTCTGCCATGCTCTGTTTTCTGCTAAGTCTGAAACCCGATAACGAAACTTGCTATGTTTACATGCTTGCCATCATTTCTTCTGGTCCTTTTTGGCTTATGGTCAGTAAGGGACTTTTGTCATGTGCATTTAGTAGAACACTGCCATCCCTTGTTTTGCTATGTTAAGTTCCTTTAGCATGTTGATTTTGTGCTCTGAACATTGCTACCTGATGCTGATTTCTGCCATGTCCAGTTTTTCACCAAGTCTGTGAACCTGTAATCTTTTGCACTTTTTCCATGCTTGTTTGAGCTTGATATGTTGTGAACTAGCCGTAGCTCAGTATTCATCTTTTGTCAAGCATCTCCTGTAGTTTACTGCCATGTGCTTTGTTGCTATGTTGGGGTGCTGTAGCATTGTTACTTGTTGCATTTTAAGTGCTATCTTGCTGTTTATCGCAGATTCGTGTCATTCTTGTTTTGCTTGCCATTTGCAAACCGTGCATCCGATTCCGGTGATCTTTATATCGATTTCGACCGAAATCATCTCACCTTTCCAGTGGCATGCTTAGTTTGCCAAGTTACTGCCATGTTCATCATTTTCATTCCGGAGCACGCATATGCATCACATATCATATCTTGCATATCATACATGTTTTGCATCATGTTGCTTGCGCATTTCTCGTTGTTGATTTTGGTTCCGTTTGTTTGTGTTCTTGTCTTGGGTAGAGCCGGGAGACGAGTTCGTGAACGAGGAACCTGTCGAGTACGCTTACGAGGATCAAGCTTTCGACAACTCTGAGAACCTTGCAGGTAAGATGACCACCCCTCGAAATCACTTCTATCTTTGCTATGCTAGTTGTTCGCTCTATTGCCATGCTCGCTACCTATCACTTGCTATATCATGTCTCCCTTTTTTCCATGTCAGCCTCTAACCATCCTCTCCTAGCAAACCATTGTTTGGCCAAGTTACCGCTTTTGCTCAGCCCCTCTTATAGCGTTGCTAGTTGCAGGTGAAGTTGAAGTTTGTTCCATGTCGGAACATGGATATGTTGGGATATCACAATATCTCTTATTTAATTAATGCATATATATATATGGTAAAGGGTGGAAGGCTCGGCCTTATGCCTGGTGTTTTGTTCCACTCTTGCCGCCCTAGTTACTGTTATACCGGGATTATGTTCCTTGAGTTTGCGTTCCTTACGCGGTCGGGTGATTTATGGGACCCCCTTGACAGTTCGCCTTGAATAAAACTCCTCCAGCAAGGCCCAACCTTGGTTTCACCATTTGCTACCTAAGCCTTTTCCCCCGGGTTTTCGCGAGCCCGAGGGTCATCTTTATTTTAAACCCTCGGACCAGTGCTCCTTCGAGTGCTGGCCCAAACCGAGCGATGTCCGGCGCCCCCTGGGCAACCAGGGTCTATGCCAACCCGACGTCTGGCTCATCCGTTGTGCCCTGAGAACGAGATATGTGCAGCTCCTATCGGGATTTGTCGGCACATTCGGGCGGCTTTGCTGGTCTTGTTTTACCATTGTCGAGATGTCTTGTAAACCGGGATTCCCAGACTGATCGGGTCTTTCCGGGAGAAGGTTATCCTTCGTTGACCGTGAGAGCTTATGATGGGCTAAGTTGGGACACCCCTGCAGGGTATTATCTTTCGAAAGCCGTGCCCGCGGTTATGAGGCAGATGGGAATTTGTTAATATCCGGTTGTAGATAACTTGTCACTTGACCCAAGTAAAATACATCAACTGCGTGTGTAGCCGTGATGGTCTCTTCTCGGCGGAGTCCGGGAAGTGAACACGGTCTGAGTTATGCATGACGTAAGTAGGTGTTCAGGACCTCTTCTTGGTCATTGCTAGATGACGTCCGTTCCGTTGCTTCTCTTCTCGCTCTCATTTGCGCAAGTTAGCCACCATATATGCTTTTGCCGCTGCAGCTCCACCTCTTTGCACCATTCTCCCCTATAAGCTTAAATAGTCTTGATCTCGCGGGTGTGAGATTGCTGAGTCCTCGTGACTCACAGATTCTTCCAAAACAGTTGCAGGTGCCGACGATGCCAGTGCAGATGATGGCGTCGATCTCAAGTGGGAGTTCGACGAGGAACGTGGTCGTTACTATGTGTCTTTTCCTGATGATCAGTAGTGGAGCCCAGTTGGGACGATCGGGGATCTAGCATTTGGGTTTGTCTTATTTTCATCTGGATTTTGACCGTAGTCGGTCTATATGTTTGTATTTTGGATGTTGTATGAATAATATTCATGTATTGTGTGAAGTGGCGATTGTAAGCCAACTCTTTATCCCATTCTTGTTCATTACATGGGATTGTGTGAAGATGACCCTTCTTGCGACAAAACCACTATGCGGTTATGCCTCTAAGTCGTGCCTCGACACGTGGGAGATATAGCCGCATCATGGGCGTTACAGCTGCCACCTCCTCTTGCCAAGGCTGGTGCTGCAAGTCGTCAATCACTCGACACACAGGAAGAAACTGTGCCGCATAGTCTTCATCGCAGCCAATACACATCTCCGCCATTATAAACCTCCGATCATAACCACATGACTTTCTCCACCTCTATCAATTTCATGGAAATCTATATTTAGACATGTCCCATGACATCGACCAGAAGGCGAAGCTTCACTCCACGCCCTCATGTAACCTCACTGGCTGAAGGTGAGGGCGCACACGACCGGATCAAGTCCAATCTAGATATCCAGTGGCGTAAGGCGCCAATCGTCGGAGATCTCTCCGATAGGAAGACCGGACCCCATTAACATGCAGATCGAGGAGGCTGACTTCAAGCAGATTTGCTACTTGGTGCAAGAAGATGAGCAGGGCCAATCCACCTTTAATCCCAAGATAGCGGCCCCCACACCACCAACTTGCTGCCGGGGAGAAGACGAGGCCGCCATTGGTGTTCCGGCGCTGAACAGATGGAGCAACCAAGTGTCGCACCAGATCAGGCCCAACGCGTCCGCCTCCCAGCGCCGCTGCCCCGCGCTTGACGCGACAACAACATCTGGACCGCGACCTGCAGGCCAGATCGAACCTAGGAAGGGTCCGCGCCGCCACACCCGCACGCCACGGATCAGCACGCCGGAGAGCCACCTAGTCGCTCCGCCAAAGGCCAGCGCCGCCGCCTCGTCTTCTCGCCCGCAGACCTTCCCCCACGCACACCCGACGCCGTGTTCCTCCGCCCCGAGACATAGCAGATGTGCGCCTCCTCTGCCCTCCGCCGTTCGGCGGGACGGTCGAGATGGGGAGCGGTTGACTAGGGTTGCGGGGGGCCTCCGGAGTCGCTCGAGCAGGAGCGACCCGGGAGGCGATTCGGTTTTTGGGGCTAGTTTTTTAGAACAACAACATGGAATGGTTGCAGAATTGAAGACTGACTTTGAAGTGCTTGAACAAGGGAGGAGACACAACAGTGGACCAAGGAGATATTTGGCCAGGCCTCGTGAAGAAGCCAATCAGCGTCTTATGGATGATTATTTCACCATAATCCTGTCTACAATTCCTACAATCTTTCGTAGAAGGTTTAGGATGAGGAGGTATCTGTTTTTGCGCATTGTTGATGCCCTCGGTGAGTGGTCATGAGGGCATCCCAGTACCTCATGTTGTTCCATGAAAGAGGAGGTGAAGCCCAACTTCAGGACTCCTCCAAGTTAGAGGTGTGTCAAAGGAGTTGGTTGATTCCAGTTTTATGTATATTTATTTCTAGGTCATGTTATGGGCCACTTAGAATTTTTATTTTGTGTGTTTCGATGTGGGCCTGTCCAACCGACTAGTTTTCTAGATGCCTATATAAGAAGGCCAATGGCTAGGTTTAGAGGGGGAATTTTAGATTGAGTTTGAAACATTGTGTTCACGTGGTGAATCATCCCTCCGGGGACGGCGCTGCTGGTTATCAAATAAAGTGATGGTTGCGTGAGGGTTCTTGTGTGATCAAGGATCATTGTGCCAAGCTTAGAGGCGTGTTGTTCATCTTCACGTTGCCGGCTGGATTCGTTTCCTCACCTTCAGGTTGCATGGATTGCTTCCGTGATTAGTAGGTTTGCTATCTAGATTGTCTTGCGGTGAAAGATCGGGCAAAAACTGTAGGATCATCACGTCGATTCTTGCTGCGGATTGTTGCTGGTGCCGCTGATGAGTTTAAGTGTAGATTGGAGATCGGGTCTGGTTGATTTACCGTTTCACTTGCGACAAGATCGATCTCCTTTGTTCTCGGAATACATACCGGCGCCGATGACTTAATTTTTTTTCCGATCGATTAGATTGGAATCCGTTTCTCTGGTGCGTGAAGTCCGGAATCAAGCGACGGAAAAAAAAAGTAAAATAGGGAAGGAACGGAGCAGCTGGGATTGCGCACGGATCAGATCGGTTTATTTGTTTCCGTGTTGCATCAGAATTGGTGGTTCGTGTACGTACGCTGGAGTCCCGTCCCGTCCATTACAGAAAAAAAAGCAGTTGTGCTGATGTGGTTTAAAGCAGATCCATCAGATTGGAACTTGTTACGGTTTTGGTTAGTTTGGTACGTGAGTTCTTGTTGCAGATCCAGCAAAAGAAAGAAAGATCTCTAAGGAAAAAAGTTGGAGTTTTAGAAGCGTTGGGTTTGGGGATTAGATCGGGCTTGGCTCATGTGTTCCAGGCAAAACAAAAAGCATAGAAAAAAAAACACCAAATTGGAAGATGCCTTCCGCATGGTTTTCTCGGCTGGATGAGAAGTGTAAGGGTCGTGCTTGGACTGATATAGCTGATATACAAAAGATCATGAAAGAGATGCGGGCGGAACTAAAAAAGCCTATTATAGTTTTTTCCGTGCATACTGTGCAGCCTTCCGTGAAGATACTTTCCAAAGACACATTTGTGGTTCACATAGATGATGTCAACGAGGCAGTGACAACTGGTACTAATTCTAAGAAGGACAGGGCTGATGTTGACACAATTTTAGTGGAAGATGTTGTACCATTGATTGGGCTAAATGTGCAACTCAAGCGGGTACATGGCGATGCCTGCATGACAGTTGATAGAGGTCAGCGTTGGAATTTATTTCAGACATAGTGCATGATCAAGGGCAAGGCATGCAAGTTGATGATTGATGGTGGTACACTAGTGCAGAACCGAGCTTTAGCACCGATTCATTAGGCCCTTTAGTGCCGGTTTAGTACCGGTTCAACACGAACCACCACTAAAGGGCCACCACGTGACACGAGCCAGTGCCGGGGGCTGGAAGACCTTTAGTACCGGTTGGTTACACCAACCAGTACTAAAAGGTTTGAGGGTTTTGGTTTTATGATTTATTTTTCCTTTAATTTTATGTTTTCTTTTTTTTTTCATTTGCCAGTATTTTACGATACTACATATTATACACGTTATGCATATATATAAAAAGAATTTCTGATAGAACCGATCATATATATATATATATATATATATATATATATATATATATATATATATATATATATATATATATATATATATATATATATATAGTGTTACTATTCATCACCCAGGATGCAGAATAAGTTATTCTTCACCCGAGGTAATCTTACGATCACTTCCTAAATAAATTACGTTTAGAATATAAATAGTTACATGCACATTAATTCAATATGTAAAATTTGGTCTAAAAAAAGTTATAAGATCAGAAAAATCACATTTTATGTATGTTTTACAATATGTTTTTACATTTGTAATTTTATGTAACATAAAATATTTTTTACGGAGAGTACATATTTTCTTACGTTCTTTTTTTATGTATGAACAAAATTTACAAAACGTAAAAATACGGCGCATTGATGTCAAAATAGAGAGGGGGTGAAGAATAACTATTCCTCACCCAGGGTGACGAATAGCGCGACCCTATATATATATATATCATCTAATGTCTCGCACCACCATTCACACATACACATGTATATATACAATTTGTTATATCCAATTGTTGGGGAGCGCAGTATTTCAAAAAATTTCCTACGATCACGCAAGATATATCTAGGAGATGCATAGCAACGAGATGGGAGAGTGTGTCCACGTACCCTCGTAGACCGAAAGCGGAAGCGTTTAGTAACGTGGTTGATGTAGTCGAACGTCTTCACGATCCAACCGATCCAAGTACCGAACGTACGGCACCTCCGTGTTCAGCACACGTTCAGCACAATGACGTCCCTCGAGCTCTTGATCCAGTTGAGGACGAGGGAGAGTTTCATCAGCACGACGGCGTGGCGACGGTGATGATGAAGTTACCGGTGCAGGGCTTCGCCTAAGCACTACGACGATATGATCGAGGTGTTAAACTGTGGAGGGGGGCACCGCACACGGCTAAGAGATTGTCTGTTGTGCTTTGGGCTGCCCCCTTCCCCACGTATATAAAGGAGGGGGAAGAAGGAGGCCGGCCAAGGGGGAGGCGCGCCAAGGGGGGGAGTCCTACTAGGACTCCAAACCTAGTAGGGTTCGCCCCCCCTTTCCTATTCCAAGAGGGGGAAGGAAGGAAGGAGAGGGAGGGGGGAAGGAAAGAGGGGGCCGCGCCCCCTCCACCTAATCCAATTCGGACTGCCATGGGGAGGGGCGCGCGCCACCTTGTGGCCTTCCCTCTCCTACTCCCTTATGGCCCATCAAGGACCATAACTTCCCCGGGGGTTTCCGGTAACCCCTCGGTTCCCCGATAAATATCCGAAACGTCCCGAAACCTTTCCGGTGTCCGAATACCTTCGTCCAATATATCAATCTTTACCTCTTGACCATTTCGAGACTCCTCTTCATGTCTATGATCTCATTCGGGACTCCGAACAGACTTCGGTCATCAAATCACATAACTCATAATACAAATCGTCATCGAACGTTAAGCGTGCGGACCCTACGGGTTCGAGAACTATGTAGACATGACCGAGACACATCTCCGGTCAATAACCAATAGCGGAACCTGGATGCTCATATTGGCTCCTACATATTCTACGAAGATCTTTATCGGCCAAACCGCATAACAACATACGTCATTCCCTTTGTCATCGGTATGTCAGTTGCCCGAGATTCGATCGTCGGTATCATCATACCTAGTTCAATCTCGTTACCGGCAAATCTCTTTACTCGTTCCGTAATGCATCATCCCGTAACTAACTCATTAGTCACATTTCTTGCAAGGCTTATAGTGATGTGCATTACCGAGAGGGCCCAGAGATACCTCTCCGATACACGGAGTGACAAGTCCAAATATCAATCTATGCCAACTCAACAAACACCTTGGGAGACACCTGTAGAGCATCTTTATAATCACCCAGTTACGTTGTGACGTTTGATAGCACACAAAGTGTTCCTCCGGTATTCGGGAGTTGCATAATCTCATAGTCAGAGGAATATGTATAAGTCATGAAGAAAGCAATAGCAATAAAACTAAACGATCATTATGCTAAGCTAACGGATGGGTCTTGTCCATCACGTCATTCTCTAATGATGTGATCCCGTTCATCAAATGACAACACATGTCTATGGTGAGGAAACTTAACCATCTTTGATTAACGAGCTAGTCAAGTAGAGGCATAGTAGGGACACTCTGTTTGTCTATATATGTATTCACACATGTACTAAGTTTCCGGTTAATACAATTCTAGCATGAATAATAAACATTTATCATGATATAAGGAAATATAAACAACAACTTTATTATTGCCTCTAGGGCATATTTCCTTCAGTCTCCCACTTGCACTAGAGTCAATAATCTAGATTACATAGTAATGATTCTAACACCCATGGAGTCTTGGTGTTGATCATGTTTTGCTCGTGGAAGAGGCTTAGTCAACGGGTTTGCAACATTCAGATCCGTATGTATTTTGCAAATCTCTATGTCTCCCTCCTTGACTTGACCGCAGATGGAATTGAAGCGTCTCTTGATATGTTTGGTTCTCTTGTGAAATCTGGATTCCTTCGCCAAGGCTATTGCTCCAGTACTGTCACAAAATATTTTCATTGGACCCGATGCACTAGGTATTACACCTAGATCAGATATGAACTCCTTCATTTGCTGCTTCCGAAGCAGCTATGTACTCCGCTTCACACATAGATCCCGCCACGACGCTCTTCTTGGAACTGCACCAACTGACAGCTCCACCATTCAATATAAATACGTATCCATTTTGTGACTTAGAGTCATCCGGATCAGTGTCAAAGCTTGCATCGACGTAACCATTTACGACGAGCTCTTTGTCACCTCCATAAACGAGAAACATATCCTTAGTCCTTTTCAGGTATTTCAGGATGTTCTTAACCGCTATCCAGTGATCCACTCCTGGGTTACTTTGGTACCTCCCTGCTAAACTAATAGCAAGGCACACATCAGGTCTGGTACACAGCATTGCATACATGATAGAACCTATGGCTGAGGCATAGGGAATGACTTTCATTTTCTCTCTATCTTCTACAGTGGTCGGGCATTGAGTCTGACTCAACTTCACACCTTGTAACACATGCAAGAACTCTTTCTTTGACTGATCCATTTTGAACTTCTTCAAAACTTTATCAAGGTTTGTGCTTTGTGAAAGTCCAATCATCTTGATCTATCTCTATAGATCTTGATGCCTAATATATAAGCAGCTTCACTGAGGTCTTTCATTGAAAAATTCTTATTCAAGTATCCTTTTATGCTATCCAGAAATTATGTATTATTTCCAATCAACAATATGTCATCCACATATAATATTAGAAATGCTACGGAGCTCCCACTCACTTTCTTGTAAATACAGGCTTCTCCAAAAGTCTATATAAAACCATATGCTTTGATCACATTATCAAAGCGTATATTCTAACTCCGAGAGGCTTGCACCAGTCCATAAATGGATTGCTGGAGCTTGCATATTTTGTTAGCACCTTTAGGATCGACAAAATCTTCTGGTTGCATCATATACAACTCTTCTTTAAGATATCCATTAAGGAATGCAATTTTGACATCCATTTGAAGGAAATATGCCCTAGAGGCAATAATAAAGTTGTTATTTATATTTCCTTATATCATGATAAATGTTTATTATTCATGCTAGAATTGTATTAACCGGAAACTTAGGACATGTGTGAATACATAAACAAACAGAGTGTCACTAGTATGCCTCTACTTGACTAGCTTGTTGAATCAAAGATGGTTAAGTTTCCTAGCCATAGACATGAGTTGTCATTTGATTAACGGGATCACATCATTAGAGAATGATGTGTCTGACTTGACCCATTTCGTTAGCCTAACACTTGATCGTTTAGTTTATTTGCTATTGCTTTCTTCATGACTTATACATGTTCCTATGACTATGAGATTATGCAACTCCCGAATACCGGAGGAACACTTTGTGTGCTACCAAACGTCACAACATAACTGGGTGATTATAAAGGTGCTCTACAGGTGTCTCCAATGGTGTTTGTTGAGTTGGCATAGATCGAAATTAGGATTTGTCACTTCGATTGTGTGAGAGGTATCTCTGGGCCCTCTCGGTAATGCACATCACTATAAGCCTTGCAAGCAATGTGACTAATGAGTTAGTTGCGGGATGATGCATTACGGAACGAGTAAAGAGACTTGCCGGTAACGAGATTGAACTAGGTATTGAGATACCGACGATCGAATCTCGGGCAAGTAACATACCGATGACAAAGGGAACAACGTATGTTGTTATGCGGTTTGACCGATAAATATCTTTGTAGAATATGTGGGAGCCAATATGAGCATCCAGGTTCTCCTATTGGTTATTGACCAGAGACGTGTCTCGGTCATGTCTACATAGTTCTCGAACCCATATGGTCCGCACACTTAACGTTCGGTGACGATCGATATTATGAGTTTATGTGTTTTGATGTACCGAAGATAGTTCAGAGTCCCAGATGTGATCACGGACACGACGAGGAGTCTCGAAATGGTTGAGACATAAAGATTGATATATTGGATGACTATATTCGGACACCGGATGAGTTCCGGGGGTCACCGGATAATTATCGGAGTGCCGGGGGGTTATCGGAACCCCCGGGGGAACTAATGGGCCAACATGGGCCTTGTGTGTGAGAGAGAGGAGGGGGCCTTAGGGATGGCCGCGCGCGCCCCCCTTCAGGAGTCCAAATTGGACAAGGAGGGGGGCGGCGCCCCCTCTTTCCCTCCCTCTCTCCCTCTCCTTCCTCCCCCTTCCCCCTCCTAGTGGACTGGGAAAAGGGGGAGTCCTACTCCTACTAGGAGGAGGACTCCTCCCCTCCTTGGCGCGCCCTAGGGCCGGTCGGCCTCCCACTTGCTCCTTTATATACGGGGGCACCCTAGAACGCACAACAAACATTGTCTTAGCCGTGTGCGGTGCCCCCTCCACCATAATCCACCTCGGTCATATCGTTGCAGTGCTTAGGCAAAGCCCTGCGCCAATAGCTTCATCATCACCGTCATCACGCCGCCGTGCTGACGAAGCTCTCCCTCGACACTCAGCTGGATCAAGAGTTCGTGGGACGTCACCGAGCCGAACATGTGCAGATCGCGGAGGTGCCGTACTTTCGGTGCTAGGATCGGTCGGATCGTGAAGACGTACGACTACATCAACCGTGTTGTCATAACGCTTCCGCTTTCGGTCTACGAGGGTTGATACGTCTCCAATGTATCTATAATTTTTGATTGTTCCATGCTATATTATATTCAGTTTTGGACATTATTGGGCTTTATTATACACTTTTATATTATTTTTGGGCCTATTAACCGGAGGCCCAGCCCAGAATTGCTGTTTTTTTGCCTATTTCAGAGTTTCGCAGAAAAAGAATATCAAACGGAGTCCAAACGGAATGAAACCTTCGGGAACGTGATTTTCGGAACGAACGTGATCCAGAGGACTTGGACCCTACGTCAAGACATCAACCAGGAGGGCACGAGGTAGGGGGGCGCGCCAACCCCCCAGGGCGCGCCCTCCACCCTCGTGGGCCCCCTGTTGCTCCACCGACGTACTCCTTCCTCCTATATATACCTACGTACCCCCAAACTACCAGATACGGAGCCAAAAACCTAATTCCACCGCCGCAACCTTCTGTACCCGTGAGATCCCATCTTGGGGCCTGTTCCGGAGCTCCGTCGGAGGGGGCATCGATCACGGAGGGCTTCTACATCAACACCATAGCCTCTCCGATGATGTGTGAGTAGTTTACCTCAGACCTTCGGGTCCATAGTTATTAGCTAGATGGCTTCTTCTCTCTTTTTGGATCTCAATACAATGTTCTCCCCCTCTCTCTTGGAGATCTATTCGATGTAATCTTCTTTTGCGGTGTGTTTGTTGAGACCGATGAATTGTGGGTTTATGATCAAGTTTATCTATGAACAATATTTGAATCTTCTCTGAATTCTTTTATGTATGATTGGTTATCTTTGCAAGTCTCTTCGAATTATCAGTTTGGTTTGGCCTACTAGATTGATCTTTCTTGCAATGGGAGAAGTGCTTAGCTTTGGTTTCAATCTTGCGGTGTCCTTTCCCAGTGACAGTAGGGGCAGCAAGGCACGTATTGTATTGTTGCCATCGAGGATAACAAGATGGGGTTTATATCATATTGCATGAGTTTATCCCTCTACATCATGTCATCTTGCTTAAAGCGTTACTCTGTTCTTATGAACTTAATACTCTAGATGCATGCTGGATAGCGGTCGATGTGTGGAGTAATAGTAGTAGATGCAGGCAGGAGTCGGTCTACTTGTCTCGGACGTGATGCCTATGTACATGATCATACCAAGATATTCTCATAGCTATGCTCAATTCTGTCAATTGCTCAACAGTAATTTGTTCACCCACCGTAATACTTATGCTCTTGAGAGAAGCCACTAGTGAAACCTATGGCCGCCGGGTCTATTTTCCCTCATAATCTCCCATCAACAAGCTATTTCCGTTGCCTTTTATTTTGCTTCTATTTTACTTTGCATCTTTATCATAAAAATACCAAAAATATTATCTTATCATATCTATCAGATCTCACTCTCGTAAGTGACCGTGTAGGGATTGACAACCCCTTAACGCGTTGGTTGCAAGGATTTATTCATTGGTGTAGGTGCGAGGGACTCGTGCGTGGCCTCCTACTGGATTGATACCTTGGTTCTCAAAAACTGAGGGAAATACTTACGCTACTTTGCTGCATCACCCTTTCCTCTTCAAGGGAAAACCAACGCAGTGCTCAGGAGGTAGCAAGAAGGATTTCTGGCGCCATTGCCGGGGAGTCTACGCAAAAGTCAACATACCAAGTACCCATCACAAACCCTTATCTCCCGCATTACATTATTTGCCATTTGCCTCTCTTTTTCCTCTCCCCCACTTCACCCTTGCCGTTTTATTCGCCCTCTATTTTCCGTTCGCCTTTTTTTTTCCCGCTTGCTTCTTGTTTGCTCGTGTGTTGGATTGCTTGTTTGTCACTATTGCTCAAGATAATACTAAATTGTGTGACTTCACCAATACCAACAACAATGATTTTCTTAGCACTCCTATTGCTCCTCTTACCGATACCGAATCTTGTGAAATCAATGCTGCTTTGTTGAATCTTGTCATGAAAGATCAATTCGCTGGCCTTCCTAGTGAAGATGCTGCTACCCATCTAAATAGCTTCGTTGGTTTGTGTGATATGCAAAAGAAGAAAGATGTGGACAATGATATTGTTAAATTGAAGCTATTTCCTTTTTCGCTTAGAGATCGTGCTAAAGCTTGGTTTTCATCTTTGCCTAAAAATAGTATTGATTCTTGGAATAAGTGCAAAGATGCTTTTATCTCTAAATATTTTCCTCCCGCTAAGATCATCTCTCTTAGAAACGATATTATGAATTTTAAGCAACTTGATCATGAACATGTTGCACAAGCTTGGGAGAGGATGAAATTAATGATACGTAATTGCCCTACGCATGGTTTGAATTTGTGGATGATTATACACAATTTTTATGCCGGATTGAATTTTGCTTCTAGAAATCTTTTAGATTCGGCCGCGGGGGGCACTTTTATGGAAATCACTTTAGGAGAAGCTACCAAACTCCTAGATAATATTATGGTTAATTATTCTCAATGGCACACTGAAAGATCTACTAATAAAAAAGTGCATGCGATAGAAGAAATTAATATTTTGAGTGGAAAGATGGATGAACTTATGAAATTATTTGCTACTAAGAGTGTTTCTTCTGATCCTAATGATATGCCTTTGTCTACTTTGATTGAGAATAATAATGAACCTATGGATGTGAATTTTGTTGGTAGGAATAATTTTGGTAACAACGCGCATAGAGGAAACTTTAATCCTAGGCCTTATCCTAGTAATTCCTCTAATAATTATGGTAATTCCTACAACAATTCTTATGGAAACTTTAATAAGATGCTTTCTGAATTTGAGACCAATGTTAAGGAATTTATGAATTCGCAAAAGAATTTCGATGCTTTGCTTGAAGAAAAAATGCTTAAAGTTGATGAATTGGCTAGGAATGTTGATAGAATTTCTCTTGATGTTGATTCTTTAAAACTTAGACCTATTCCTCCTAAGGATGATATCAATGAGTCTCTCAAAACCATGAGAATTTCCATTGATGAGTGCAAAGAAAGAACCGCTAGGATGCGTGCTAAGAAAGATTGCTTTGTGAAAGCGTGTTCTTCAAATTTTTATGAAAATAAAGATGAAGATCTAAAAGTTATTGATGAGTCCCCTATTAAATCTTTGTTTTGCAATATGAATCTTGATAATGATGGGACTGAATATGATCCACCTTTACCTAGATGGCGTTCCAGAAATTCGGAGTTTTTAGATCTTGATGCTAAAATTGATAAAAGTGGGATTGAAGATATCAAAACCTTAGATATTAATGAACCCACTATTTTGGATTTCAAGGAATTTTATTATGATAATTGCTCTTTTATAGATTGTATTTCCTTGTTGCAATCCATGCTAAATTCTCCTCATGCTTATAGTCAAAATAAAGCCTTTACCAAACATATCGTTGATGCTTTGATGCAATCTTATGACGAAAAACTTGAGTTGGAAGTTTCTATCCCTAGAAAACTCTATGATGAGTGGGAACCTACTATTAAAATTAAAATTAAAGATCATGAATGCTATGCTTTGAGTGATTTGGGTGCTAGTGTTTCCACGATTCCAAAGACTTTGTGCGATTTGCTAGGTTTCCGTGATTTTGATGATTGCTCTCTAAACTTGCACCTTGCGGATTCCACTATTAAGAAACCTATGGGAAGAATTAATGATGTTCTTATTATTGAAAATAGGAATTATGTGCCCGTATATTTTATTGTTCTTGATATAGATTGCAATTCTTCATGTCCTATTATTCTTGGTAGAGCTTTCCTTAGAACGATTGGTGCAATTATTGATATGAAGGAAGGGAATATTAGATTCCAATTTCCGTTAAGGAAAGGCATGGAACACTTTCCTAGAAAGAAAATAAAATTATCTTATGAATCTATTATGAGAGCCACTTATGGATTGCCTACCAAAGATGGCAATACCTAGATCTATCCTTGCTTTTATGCCTAGCTAGGGGCGTTAAACGATAGCGCTTTTGGGAGGCAACCCAATTTTATTTTTAGTTTTTAGTTTTTTGCTTCTCTTTAGGAATAAATATTTGATCTAGCCTCTGGTTAGATGTGTTTTTATGTTTAATTAGTGTTTGCACCAAGTTTAACCTATAGGATCTTCTTGGATGATAGTTATTTGATCTTGCTGTAAATTCCAGAAACTTTCTGTTCACGAAAATAATTGTTAAAACTCACCAGGACGTCATAAAATATTGATTCAAATTTCTTCTGATCAATAAACAAATTGTCTAGGTCTTCCTATTTTGGCTGAAATTTTGGAGTTCTAGAAGTTTGCGTTAGTTACAGATTACTACAGACTGTTCTGTTTTTGACAGATTCTGTTTTTCCTGTGTTGTTTGCTTATTTTGATGAATCTATGGCTAGTAAAATAGTTTATAAACCATAGAGAAGTTGTAATACAGTAGGCTTAACACCAATATAAATAAAGAATGAGTTCATTACAGTACCTTGAAGTGGTCTTTTGTTTTCTTTCGCTAACGGAGCTTACGAGATTTTCTGCTGAGTTTTGTGTTGTGAAGTTTTCAAGTTTTGGGTGAAAGATTTGATGGATTATGGAACAAGGAGTGGCAAGAGCCTAAGCTTGGGGATGCCCATGGAACCCCAAGATAATATAAGGACACCTAAAAGCCAAAGCTTGGGGATGCCCCGGAAGGCATCCCCTCTTTCGTCTACTTCCATCGGTAACTTTACTTGGAGCTATATTTTTATTCACCACATGATATGTGTTTTGCTTGGAGCGTCTTGTATTATTTGAGTCTTTATTTGTTAGTTTACCACAATCATCCTTGCTGTACACACCTTTTGAGAGAGTCACACTTGATTCGGAATTTATTAGAATACTCTATGTGCTTCACTTATATTTTTTGAGCTATATAGTTTTTGCTCTAGTGCTTCACTTATATCTTTTAGAGCATGGTGGTGGATTTATTTTATAGAAACTATTGATCTCTCATGCTTCACTTATATTATTTTGAGAGTCTTAAAATAGCATAGCAATTTTCTTTAATTAATATCATGAGAAATTTGATGCTTGATAATTGTTTTGAGATATAAAGGTAGTTATATCATAGTTGTGCTAGTTGAGTAATTGTGGAATTCAAAAATACATGTGTTGGAGTTTGTGATTCCCGTGGCATGCACGTATGGTGAACCGTTATGTAACGAAGTTGAAGCATGAAGTATTTGTTGATTGTCTTCCTTTGTGTGGCGGTCGGGATCGCGCGATGGTTAACTCCTACCAACCCTTCCCCTAGGAGCATGCGTAGTAGTAGTTTGCTTCGAGGGCTAATAAATTTTTGCAATAAGTATATGAGTTCTTTATGACTAATGTGAGTCCATGGATTATACGCACACTTACCTTTCCGCAATTTTCTAGCCTCTTCGGTACCGCGCATTGCCCTTTCTCACCTTGAGAGTTGGTGCAAACTTCGCCGGTGCATCCAAACCCCGTGATATGATCTATCACACATAAACCTCCTTATATCTTCCTAAAACAGCCACCATACCTACCTATCATGGCATTTCCATAGCCATTCCGAGATATATTGCCATGCAACTTTCCACTGATTCATTTATCGTGACATACTCCATTATTGTCATATTGCTTTGCATGATCATGTAGTTGACATTGTATTTGTGGCAAAGCTACCGTTCATAATTCTTTCATACATGTTGCTCTTGATTCATTGCATATCTTGGTACACTGCCGGAGGCATTCATATAGAGTCATATTTTGTTCTAAGTATTGAGTTGTAATTCATGAGTTGTAAGTAAATAAAAGTGTGATGATCATCATTATTGGAGCATTGTCCCAAGTGAGGAAAGGATGATGGATACTATGATTCCCCCACAAGTCGGGATGAGACTCCGGACTAAAAAAATAGGCCATAAAAAAGAGAGAAAAGGCCCAAATAAAAAAATGATGAGAGAAAAAGAGTGAAGGGACAATGTTACTATCCTTTTACCACACTTGTGCTTCAAAGTAGCACCGTGATCTTCATGATAGAGAGTCTCTCATTTTGTCACTTTCATATACTAGTGGGAAATTTCATTATAGAACTTGGCTTGTATATTCCAATGATGGGCTTCCTCAAATGCCCGAGGTCTTCGTGAGCAAGCAAGTTGGATGCACACCCACTTAGTTTCTTTTTGAGCTTTCATACACTTATAGCTCTAGTGCATCCGTTGCATGGCAATCACTACTCCTCGCATTAACATCAATTGATGGGCATCTCCATAGCCCGTTGATTAGCCTCGTTGATGTGAGACTTTCTCCTTTTTTGTCTTCCCACATAACCCCTACCATTATACCTTATTCCACCATAGTGCTATATCCATGGCTTGCGCTCATGTATTGCGTAAGAGTTGAAAAGGCTGAAGCGCGTTAAAAGTATGAACCAATTGCTTGGCCAAAACCGGGGTCGTACATGATATGAATATTTTGTGTGGGGAAGATGGAGCATAGCCAGACTATATGATTTTGTAGGGATAACTTGCTTTGGCTATGTTATTTTGATAATACATAATTGCTTAGTTAGTATGCTTGAAGTATTATTGTTTTTATGTCAACATTAAACTTTTATCTTTAATCATATCAAATCTGAACATTCATGCCACAATAATAAGAATTATATTGAAATTATGCCAAGTAGCATTCCACATCAAAAATTCTGTTTTTATCATTTACCTACTCGAGGACGAGCAGGAATTGAGCTTGGGGATGTGAAAGGATCGATATAGTTGACTAGAGGGGGGGGGGTGAATAGGCAACTAACAATTTTTAGCTTTTCTTTACCAAATTAAACTTTGCATCAAAATAGGTTGTCTAGATATGCAACTATGTGAACAACCTATATGATGCAATGACAACAAGCACGCAAGCAAGTAAGATATATAACTCGAGTAAACTTGCGAAAGTAAAGGAATGAGATAACCAAGAGTGGAACCGGTGAAGACGAGGATGTGTAGATCGTGGCCTTCTCAACCAATCCCGAGCAAATCAACAAGTTTGATTGGCTAGGGAGAGAGATCGGGCGAAAATGGAGCTTGGAGCAACAATGGAGCTTTTTGGGGGAAGAGGTGAGTCAACTTTGGGGAAGAAGACCCCTTTATATAGTGGGGGGAACAAACCAACCGTTACCCCACTTCTGCCTCGAAGAGAGCGGTACTACCGCTTGCCACTATAAGCGGTACTACCGCTCCTCATCGCGGTACTACCGCTTGGCCCAAAGCGGTACTACCGCGGTGGGAGGGCGGTACTACCGCACAGGAGCGGTACTACGGCCCCCCACAGCCGCGGCCAGTACCGTAAAACCCGACACGAAAAAAGGAGCCCTCGAATCGAGGCGGTATTAGCACGAGACCACCGCGGTACTATGGCTTGGGGATACTAGCGGTACTACTGCTCTGGAGCAGTACTACCGCTCCCAGAGCGGTACTACCGCTTGTGGCACCCAAGCGGTACTACCGCTCCGTCCCGCGGTACTACCGCTGGGACCAGAGTTAGTACACACATGGGGGCTACTAGCGGTACTACTGCTCTGGGCGGTACTACCGCTCCAGAGCGGTACTACCGCTTGTAGCACCCAAGCGGTACTACCGCTCTGGCCCGCGGTACTACCGCTGGGACCAGAGAGGGCACAATGAGAAGAGAAACAAGCCCATCATCGAAACGGAAAGGCTCGGAGGGAGGGGCAAAGGAAGTGTACGTGATGATTCCGCCCTAGCCTTTCCGAAACGGACCCCCTCTTGATAGTACGGTGATCCCTATGAAACTAGTCCACCAAACTAATCCGAAAGGACTACACCGTCTTCGCTTCAAGCTCCGAGGGGAGGGAATCGTCTCGTGCCAAAAGGATGAATCTCTGAAAAACACTCAACGCACACGATTAGTCCGCAAAAGCATTGTCATCAATCACCAAAACATCTTAGGGATAAATATGCCCTTACAGGATGCTTGATACGTCTCCAACGTATCTATAATTTTTGATTGTTCCATGCTATATTATAGTCTGTTTTGGACATTATTGGGCTTATACACTTTTATATTATTTTTGGGACTAACCTATTAACTGGAGGCCCAACTCAGAATTGCTGTTTTTTTGCCTATTTCAGAGTTTCGCAGAAAAAGAATATCAAACGGAGTCTAAACGGAATGAAACCTTCGGGAACGTGATTTTCGGAACGAACGTGATCCAGAGGACTTGGACCCTACGTCAAGACATCAACCAGGAGGGCACGAGGTAGGGGGGCGCGCCAACCCCCCCAGGGCGTGCCCTCCACCCTCGTGGGCCCCCTGTTGCTCCACCGACGTACTCCTTCCTCCTATATATACCTACGTACCCCCAAACTACCAGATACGGAGCCAAAAACCTAATTCCATCGTCGCAACCTTCTGTACCCGTGAGATCCCATCTTGGGGCCTGTTACGGAGCTCCGCCGGAGGGGGCATCGATCATGGAGGGCTTCTACATCAACACCATAGCCTCTCCGATGATGTGTGAGTAGTTTACCTCAGACCTTCGGGTCCATAGTTATTAGCTAGATGGCTTCTTCTCTCTTTTTGGATCTCAATACAATGTTCTCCCCCTCTCTCGTGGAGATCTATTCGATGTAATCTTCTTTTGCGGTGTGTTTGTTGAGACCGATGAATTGTGGATTTATGATCAAGTTTATCTATGAACAATATTTGAATCTTCTCTGAATTCTTTTATGTATGATTGGTTATCTTTGCAAGTCTCTTCGAATTATCAGTTTGGTTTGGCCTACTAGATTGATCTTTCTTGCAATGGGAGAAGTGGTTAGCTTTGGGTTCAATCTTGCGGTGTCCTTTCCCAGTGACAGTAGGGGCAACAAGGCACGTATTGTATTGTTGCCACCGAGGATAACAAGATGGGTTTTATATAATATTGCATGAGTTTATCCCTCTACATCATGTCATCTTGCTTAAAGCGTTACTCTGTTCTTATGAACTTAATACTCTAGATGCATGCTGGATAGCGGTCGATGTGTGGAGTAATAGTAGTAGATGCAGGCAGGAGTCGGTCTACTTGTCTCGGACGTGATGCCTATATACATGATCATACCAAGATATTCTCATAACTATGCTCAATTCTGTCAATTGCTCAACCGTAATTTGTTCACCCACCGTAATACTACGCTCTTGAGAGAAGCCACTAGTGAAACCTATGGCCCCCGGGTCTATTTTCTATCATATTAATCTCCCATCAACAAGCTATTTCTGTTGCCTTTTATTTTGCTTCTATTTTACTTTGCATCTTTATCATAAAAATACCAAAAATATTATCTTATCATATCTATCAGATCTCACTCTCGTAAGTGACCGTGTAGGGATTGACAACCCCTTATCGCGTTGGTTGCGAGGATTTATTTGTTTGTGCAGGTGCGAGGGACTCGTGCGTGGCCTCCTACTGGATTGATACCTTGGTTCTCAAAAACCGAGGGAAATACTTACGCTACTTTGCTGCATCACCCTTTCCTGTTCAAGGGAAAACCAACGCAATGCTCAAGAGGTAGCAAGAAGGATTTGTGGTGCCGTTTATTTTAGAGACCAACAACCTTAGCGAGATACAAGATAGCAGGATATATAACATAATGAAGCATATAACTCATGAGATATCAAATAACTAGAGACAAAGATAAAGATATGATAAGGATAGGGTAGCATATGTCTCACACCATATGACTCGAACTAAAGTCTCACTGAACACAAAACCAAGCAAAGCACAAGGTCCAAGCAAAGCACAAGGTAGCACACAATGAAAGCACAAAGGCAAAGACACACTCGCAACACAACGACGCAAATCCCTAAACTCTCTCCCCCTTTGGCATCGAGACACCAAAAGGGGCAAAGAGCTACCCTACGGCTCCAGGTGAGAGCATGCTGAGGATCTCGAACATCAGGACTCTGCGTGATCATCTGCACTGTCGTCCTCGCCCGGAAACTGCTCGGCATCTGAATTAGTCCACGGACAGTGCTGCTGGATCCACTCCTCCTCCTCAGTAATCTGACCCTCAGAGCCGCTGGTGACGGTCGCACCCATCTGACGCATAAGCTCCTTATGACGTCCCCTTGCCTTCTTCTCAGCCACATGAGTCAAGTACTGACCGTGAGACTCCATGCAGAACAGCTTCTTCATCTTGCGTTTGAGCTTCTTTGCCCAAGAGGGCTCTGCCGCAGAAGGCTCTGTCCCAGGAGGCACATAATCCTCATCATCATCACCGGCATCAGCCTCGTCCTCGGTCTCCATGGCAGCAGCAGAAGATGGAGCTCCAGATCTACCCCAATTATCCTTCTTCCTCAGACGCTTGATCTCATGAGAGACCAACTCTCCAGTTTCCAGCTGCTCCTCAGGATAGGTATGTCTCCAGGCCCTCTCAATAAGCAACATAATGAACGGACCATAAATTGGGCACTTGCGCTCAGAAACAGCCGCCAGAAGCTCAGACCACATGACATGAGAGATGTCCAGGGACTCGCCGGTGTTTGCTTCCTTCTCACACTGGCAGAAGAGAAGCATGTCCACAAGATAAGAGTGTACCATGTCCAGATTCCCAATACGAGCGAAGAGAGTCTCGCGAAAGATACGGTGAAGGATGTCCAGATAGGTAGACAACTCATAGGTTTCCTTTCTGGTCTCAGGGTTGACCTTCCGAGTACAGTAGGGCCAGAGGGCTTGCTTGTGAGTGGAGGTAACATTCTGGTGAGGACGAAAACCGACTGGAGTCTCGAGCCCTTGATATTCCACCTCAAGCAGCCCCATGAAGGCCTGCCACTTGACAGCTAGCACCTTCCCATTAGTCATCCAAGTCAGAGTCCTGTCTGCATCAGTTCCTAGGTGAACAGTGGCAAAGAACTGTGCCAGCAAATCTGCATCAAAGTCCTTGTTGAACTGCATGATCTTGAGAATGTTCAACTGAGAGCACATCTGAAGGGCATCACCAAAGTACTCAAGGTCCTTCTCCATAACATCTGTGTTGATAGAATGAACATTGACAAAGAGTTTCTGCTTAGCCTTGATCACATCAAAGTATGTGGCATACTAAAACCGGTTCCAGAACGGGCGATTGATAAGGTTGGGTTCTTGGTCTTCATCATAGGGGTTGCGCCGACGCCTGTCCCAGAATTCCTTGCTAGACATCTCAGTCACCTTCTTGCCACTTGGCTTCGGTCGGTTGGCAATCTTCTTCTTGCGAGGAGGATTAGCACTAGAGTAAGCACCCCCTGGCGGCGGTGGAGCACTGGAAGAACCACCTGCAATCTCAGATGAGCGGTACCGCTTTGACGTTAAACGCCCTGGGTTGACACGGCGGACTTGCTGCTCAGGATGTTCATCACCTGGAACCAAACACACGGACACAAGAAACAACCAAACAGAGCGATCAAAACCAAATAAACACAACAAATATGGATCAACATGTGGTAGGAAACAATGGAACTGGGCTTCTACATCAACACCATAGCCTCTCCGATGATGTGTGAGTAGTTTACCTCAAACCTTCGGGTCCATAGTTATTAGCTAGATGGCTTCTTCTCTCTTTTTGGATCTCAATACAATGTTCTCCCCCTCTCTCATGGAGTCTATTCGATGTAATCTTCTTTTGCGGTGTGTTTGTTGAGACCGATGAATTGTGGGTTTATGATCAAGTTTATCTATGAACAATATTTGAATCTTCTCTGAATTCTTTTATGTATGATTGGTTATCTTTGCAAGTCTCTTCGAATTATCAGTTTGGTTTGGCCTACTAGATTGATCTTTCTTGCAATGGGAGAAGTGGTTAGCTTTGGGTTCAATCTTGCGGTGTCCTTTCCCAGTGACAGTAGGGGCAACAAGGCACGTATTGTATTGTTGCCATCGAGGATAACAAGATGGGTTTTATATAATATTGCATGAGTTTATCCCTCTACATCATGTCATCTTGCTTAAAGCGTTACTCTGTTCTTATGAACTTAATACTCTAGATGCATGCTGGATAGTGGTCGATGTGTGGAGTAATAGTAGTAGATGCAGGCAGGAGTCGGTCTACTTGTCTCGGACGTGATGCCTATATACATGATCATACCAAGATAGTCTCATAACTATGCTCAATTCTGTCAATTGCTCAACCGTAATTTGTTCACCCACCGTAATACTTATGCTCTTGAGAGAAGCCACTAATGAAACCTATGGCCCCCGGGTCTATTTTCTATCATATTAATCTCCCATCAACAAGCTATTTCTGTTGCCTTTTATTTTGCTTCTATTTTACTTTGCATCTTTATCATAAAAATACCAAAAATATTATCTTATCATATCTATCAGATCTCACTCTCGTAAGTGACCGTGTAGGGATTGACAACCCCTTATCGCGTTGGTTGCGAGGATTTATTTGTTTGTGCAGGTGCGAGGGACTCGTGCGTGGCCTCCTACTGGATTGATACCTTGGTTCTCAAAAACTGAGGGAAATACTTACGCTACTTTGCTGCATCACCCTTTCCTCTTCAAGGGAAAACCAACGCAGTGCTCAAGAGGTAGCAAGAAGGATTTCTGGTGCCGTTGCCGGGGAGTCTACGCAAAAGTCAACATACCAAGTACCCATCACAAACCCTTATCTCCCGCATTACATTACTTGCCATTTGCCTCTCGTTTTCCTCTCCCCCACTTCACCCTTGCCGTTTTATTCGCCCTCTCTTTTCCGTTCGCCTTTTTTTCGCTTGCTTCTTGTTTGCTCGTGTGTTGGATTGCTTGTTTGTCACGATGGCTCAAGATAATACTAAATTGTGTGACTTCACCAATACCAACAACAATGATTTTCTTAGCACTCCTATTGCTCCTCTTACCGATACTGAATCTTGTGAAATCAATGCTGCTTTGTTGAATCTTGTCATGAAAGATCAATTCGCCGGCCTTCCTAGTGAAGATGCCGCTACCCATCTAAATAGCTTCGTTGATTTGTGTGATATGCAAAAGAAGAAATATGTGGACAATGATATTGTTAAATTGAAGCTATTTCCTTTTTCGCTTAGAGATCGTGCTAAAGCTTGGTTTTCATATTTGCCTAAAAAATAGTATTGATTCTTGGAATAAGTGCAAAGATGCTTTTATCTCTAAATATTTTCCTCCCGCTAAGATAATCTCTCTTAGAAATGTTATTATGAATTTTAAGCAACTTGATCATGAACATGTTGCACAAGCTTGGGAGAGGATGAAATTAATGATACGTAATTGCCCTACGCATGATTTGAATTTGTGGATGATTATACAATTTTTTTATGCTGGATTGAATTTTGCTTCTAGAAATCTTTTAATTCGGCCACGGGAGGCACTTTTATGGAAATCACTTTAGGAGAAGCTACCAAACTCGTAGATAATATTATGGTTAATTATTCTCAATGGCACACTGAAAGATCTACTAATAAAAAAGTGCATGCGATAGAAGAAATTAATGTTTTGAGTGGAAAGATGGATGAACTTATGAAATTATTTGCTACTAAGAGTGTTTCTTCTAATCCTAATGATATGCCTTTGTCTACTTTGATTGAGAATAATAATGAACCTATGGATGTGAATTTTGTTGGTAGGAATAATTTTGGTAACAACGCGCATAGAGGAAACTTTAATCCTAGGCCTTATCCTAGTAATTCCTCTAATAATTATGGTAATTCCTACAACAATTCTTATGGAAATTTGACGAGCCTAGCATATGCAGATATGGCCTTGGAACATTGAGGCCGAAAGGTCGAGTGTGAATCATATAGTAGATATGATCAACATAGTGATGTTCACCATTGAAAACTACTCCATCTCACGTGATGATCAGACATGGTTTAGTTGATTTGGATCACGTGATCACTTAGATGATTAGAGGGGTGTCTATCTAAGTGGGAGTTCTTTAGTAATATGATTAATTAAACTTTAATTTATCATGAACTTAGTACCTGATAGTATTTTGCATGTCTATGTTGTTGTAGATAGATGGCCCGTGCTATTGTTCCATTGAATTTTAATGCATTCCTAGAGAAAGCTAAGTTGAAAGATGATGGTAGCGACTACATGGACTGGGTCCATAACTTGAGGATTATCCTCATTGTTGCACATGAGAATTACGTCCTGGAAGCACCGCTAGGTGCCAAATCCGCTGCAGGAGCAACGCCATATGTTATTAACGTCTGGCAGAGCAAAGTTGATGACTACTCGACAGTTCAGTGTGCCATGCTTTACGGCTTAGAACCGGGACTTCAACGACGTTTTGAACATCATGGAGCATATGAGATGTTCCAGGAGTTGAAGTTAATATTTCAAGCAAATGCCCGGATTGAGAGATATGAAGTCTCCAATAAGTTCTACAGCTGCAAAATGGAGGAGAATCGTTCTGTCAGTGAACATATACTCAAAATGTATGGGTATAACAATCACTCGATTCAACTGGGAGTTAATCTTCCTGATGATAGTGTCATTGACAGAATTCTTCAATCACCGCCACCAAGCTACAAGAGCTTCATGATGAACTATAACATGCAAGGGATGGATAAGACAATTCCCGAGCTCTTCGCAATGCTAAAGGCTGCGGAGGTAGAAATCAAGAAGGAGCATCAAGTGTTGATGGTCAACAGGACCACCAGTTTCAAGGAAAAGGGTAAAGGGAAGAAGGGGAACTTTAAGAAGAATGGCAAGCAAGTTGCTGCTCAAGTGAAGAAGCCCAAGTCTGGACCTAAGCCTGAGACTGAGTGCTTCTACTGCAAAGGAACTGGTCACTGTAAGCGAAACTGCCCCAAGTATTTGGCGGATAAGAAGGATGGCAAGGTGAACAAAGGTATATGTGATATACATGTTATTGATGTGTACCTTACTAATGCTCGCAGTAGTACCTGGATATTTTATACTGGTTCTGTTGCCAATATTTGCAACTCGAAATATGGACTACGGATTAAGCGAAGATTGGCTAAGGACAAGGTGACGATGCGCGTGGGAAATGGTTCCAAAGTCGATGTGATCGCAGTCGGCACGCTACCTCTACATCTACCTTCGGGATTAGTTTTAGACCTGAATAATTGTTATTTGGTGCCAGCGTTAAGCATGAACATTATATCTGGATCTTGTTTGATGCGAGACGGTTATTCATTTAAATTAGAGAATAATGGTTGTTCTATTTATATGAGTAATATCTTTTACGGTCATGCACCCTTGAAGAGTGGTCTATTTTTGTTGAATCTCGATAGTAGTGACACACATATTCATACTATTGAAGCCAAAAGATGCAGAGTTGATAATGATAGTGCAACTTATTTGTGGCACTGCCATTTAGGTCATATTGGTGTAAAGAGCATCAAGAAACTCCATGCTGATGGGCTTTTGGAATCACTTGATTATGAATCACTTGATGCTTGTGAACCATGCCTCATGGGCAAGATGACTAAAGCTCCGTTCTCCGGAACAATGGAGCGAACAACTGACTTGTTGGAAATAATACATACTGATGTATGTGGTCTGATGAGTGTTGAGGCTTGCGGCGGGTCGCTATTTTCCGACCTTCACAGATGATTTGAGCAGATATGGGTATATCTACTTGATGAAACATAAGTCCGAAACATAAATCTTCTATGACTTGCTGGATACACCTTTTTGAGAGAGCCAAAATTATATCATGACATGTTAGAATTGCTCTCTGTGCTTCACTTAAATCTTCTATGAGCTAGGACTTGCTCTAGTGCTTCACTTATATCTTTTTGAGCACGGTGTGCTTTGTTATTTTTGAAGAAATGCTCTCTTGCTTCACTTAGATTTATTTGAGAGTTAGTAAATTTTAAAGAATTCTTTCTTGCTTCACTTAAATTATTTTGAGAGAAAGAAAATTTGTTATGCTCATGATCTTCACTTATATTTGTTTGAGCTTATGAAAAGCAACACATGAAAATTAGTCCCAAAGTGATAGATATCCAAGAAGGATAAAGAAAGGAAAATGTCATGAAGATCATTGGACAAAACAAACTTGATTCTTAGTAATAATTTTGAGATATGATGATGTGATATGTGAATTATGTTGATGAGTAATTGTGCTTTAGTAAGAATATTGGTGTTAAGGTTTGTGATTCCCTATGCATGCACGAAAGTCAATAATCATGCAATGAAAATTATATCCTACTTGTGGTGCATTATTCGGTGTTAATTATGCTTAATGCTTGCTTCATGAGATTATTCGTTTCTTGGTTGGTCGCTTCTCAATCTTTTTGCTAGCCTTCATTTTGCACCAAGTATGATCTCTACTTGTGCATCCAAAATCCTTTAAACAAGTTCTGCCACATGAGTCCACTATATCTACCTATATGCAGTATTCTTTTGGCGTTCTAAGCAAATTTGTATGTGCCATCTCTAATTTCCAAAATAAACTTCTCTTTTGTGTATTTGTTTCGCTCGCGGAACGGTAACGAGTGGCTAATATTTTCCATGCTGGATGTGTTAGTCTCACGATGAGTGTTTATTCACTTGTCATTGCACGAGAGTAAGGCAAAGGTTTTAGGGATTCCCAGTCCCGAAATGCAAAAATAAATTTACTTTATGTTGTCAAATAATAAATTCCTTGGAAAGTGTTGGTACGGAAGGCACCCGTGGATACGGCTAGCCATGGAAAGTGAAAGAATGGTAGAAAAAGGATTAAACTTTATTTTCTGTTTGGGAACCGGATATGGCATATCTAGCATGGAAAGTGTTCGTATCTCTACGTCATTTTCGTTGGTGGGATGGATACAACTCCCAAAATGTTTTTATATCAATTTTGTTTGCTTTGAGCTCTGGCACCTCTACAAATCCCTACTTCCCTCTACGAAGGGCCTTTCTTTTACTTTATGCAATTTTTATTTTTGAATTTGAGTCTCCATCTTCTCTTACAAAAGCACCAACTAGGAGGAAATATGATCGTACTTAAGTACTGGGTGTAGCTAATATTCGAGTGTGTTTCATGAATGGATCAATGTTTGAGCATGATGGGCTAGGGATAACTTGTTTTAGCATAGATATTTTCAAAGACATGGTTGCTTATTGATATGCTTGAGTATATAAATTATTATGTCAAAATTAGACTATTACTTTGAATCACATAAAAGTCCAAATGTCCATGCTATAAAGAAAAGAATATGATATGACTTGATGAACAACACTCCACATCAAAAATTCTGTTTTTATCACTTACCTACTTGAGGACGAGTAGGAGTTAAGCTTGGGGATGCTGATACGTCTCCAACGTGTCTATAATTTTTGATTGTTCCATGTTGTTTTATTATCAATCTTGGATGTTTTATAATCATTTTATATCATTTTTCGGACTAACCTATTGACATAGTGCGAAGTGCGAGTTGCTGTTTTTTCCATGTTTTTTACATCGCATGAAATCAATATCAAACGGAGTCCAAATGCCATGAAACTCCAGGATGATTTTTTATGGGCCAGAAGGAATGCAATGGGCTCTGGTTGCACCTGGGGAGTGCCCCGAGGGGGGCACAACCCACTAGAGCGCGCCAGGAGGCCCAGGCGCGCTCTGGTGGGTTGTGCCCCACTCGGGTGCCCCCCGGACCGCCTCTTTGCTCTATAAATACCCCAAAAATGCACAAACCCTAGGGGAGTCAACAAAATATTCATCCAGCTGCCGCAGAGTCCAGAACCACCAGATCCAATCTAGACACTATCACGGAGGGGTTCACCACTTCCATTGGTGCCTCTCCGATGATGCGTGAGTAGTTCTTTGTAGACCTTCAGGTCCGTAGTTAGTAGCTAGATGGCTTTCTCTCTCTCTTGCTGAATTCTCAATACAATGGTCACTTGGAGAACCATATGATGTAACTCTTTTGCGGTGTGTTTGTTGGGATCTGATGAACTTTGAGTTAATGATCAATTATATCTTTTTATATCCATGAAAGTTATTTGAGTTTTGTTGATCTCTTATATGCATGATCTCTTATAGCCTCATATTTATTCTTTGATATTTGGGTTTTGTTTTGCCAACTTGATCTATTTATCTTGCAATGGTAAGAGGTGCCCGGTAGTGGGTTCGATCTTACGGTGCTTGATCCCAGTGACAGAAAAGGATCTGACACGTATGTATCATTGCTACTAAGGATAAAAAGATGAGATCTATATCTACCACCATATAGATAAACAAATCTTGTCTACATCATGTCATCGTTATTATTGCATTACTCCGTTTTTCCATGAACTTAATACACTAGATGCATGCTGGATAGCGGTCGATGTGTGGAGTAATAGTAGTAGATGCAGACAGGAGTCGTTCTACTAATCTTGGACGTGATGCCTATGTAATGATCATTGCCTGGATATCGTCATGATTATTTGAAGTTCTATCAATTACCCAACAGTAATTTGTTTACCCACCATTTGCTATTTTTCTCGAGAGAAGCCACTAGTGAAACCTACGGCCCCCGGGTCTTCTTTCTCATATATTTGCCTTGCGATCTATTTTTCCTTTGCGTTTTTATTCAGATCTATTAAACTAAAAATACAAAAATATCTTGTTGCACTTTATTTTATTTGCGATCTATTATTAATCTATTATAATTTTCTCCCGTCATCGTGCCTTCTGGCGCCGTTACCCGAAAGGGATTGACAACCCCTTTAACGTCGGGTTGCGAGTGGTTGTTATTTGTGTGCAGGGGATGTTTACGTTTTGTTGCTTCGTTCTCCTACTGGTTCGATACCTTGGTTTCATTACTGAGGGAAATACCTACCGTTGCTGTGCTACATCATCCTCTCCTCTTAGGGAAAACATCGACGTAGTCTTAGCAAACATTATCAAGGGAATTTCTGGCGCCGTTGCCGGGGAGGATCTTCAGCATAACCAGGTTCCTAATCACAAATCTCATCTCCTCGCAATTTACATTATTTGCCATTTGCCTCTCGTTTTCCTCTCCCCCACTTCAGAAATTTTTTCCGTTTTATTCGCCTCTCTTTTTTCGCCGATCTCTTGTCTCTAGTCCCGATAGCTAGCGTCCCTACTCCTCCTTTGTCACCAGATTTTGAAGTTCTTTACTTCAAGCAAAGACAAGGAGAAAATCTGAAAGATGCCTGGTATAGGCTTATGGAATCGTATCGTGTTTCCAATCTAAAGGGGGATGCTAAGGTTTTGCTTCATAATTTTTACATAGGATTAGATTTGCATCATAGACAACTTCTTGATTTTGCCGCTAAAGGAAATTTTATTGAGCTTGATGCAAACGCTGCCTATGAAATCTTGGAAGGAATTTTGGGAATTCCTCCTCAAAAGAAGGGTTTTCCTTTACCCCCGAGGGAGTTCAAATGTTGGACAAACTTGGTGATTTGCATAAACATATGGTTGAAATACAGAAATATAATGAACCCCTCAAGCACCTCAATGGTAGTATCAATCGCATGAATACCTTGATTACTCTTTGCAACAAGCGATTGGATATTTTGGATCTTAAGATGGTTTCTTTTCCGGAGAATTTAGGGAAGCGTAAAGAGCCTCCCGGGTTTGAGAAAACCCTTGCAAAAGTTGCCAAAACTTCGGAAGACAAAACTTAGATCCTTGCTATATGCTTGGCTAAGGGCGTAAAACTATAGCGCTTGTTGGGAGGCAACACAATGAATAAAATTTATTTTTGCTTTTTGCTTGCTGTTCTTAAGTGTTCACACAATTATGCTACTGGTATGATTGTGCTTTTTGTGTGTTGTGCCAAGTAAAGCCTTTAGGATCCTCTTGGGGGATAGTTGTTTGATCTTGCTGAAAAAGACAGAAACTTTGTGCTCATGAAAATAATTCTCATAAATCACAGGAAAGAGCTTTTGCTCTGATTCGTTTTGCAGAAGATTAATATACAAATTACCCTGGTTTTCCTAATTTGGTTGAATTTTTGGAGTTCCAGAAGTATTCGCAAAAGTCAGATTACTACAGACTGTTCTGTTTTGACAGATTTTGTTTTCTTTGTGTTGTGTGCTTATTTTGATGGCTCTATGGTTTTCTTTGATGAGTTTTTGCCATAGAAAAGTTGGAATACAGTAGATATAATACAAAAAAAAATATGAATTGGTTTGATACAACACTTATAGTAGTTGTTTGCTTTCTTATACTAACGGATCTCACAAAGGTTTTGTTGAGTTTTGTGTGATTGAAGTTTTCAAGTTTTGGGTTATCTTACGATGGATGAAGGAAGGATGTAAGAGCCTAAGCTTGGGTATGCCCTGGCATCCCAAGCTATTATCCAAGAATGAGCAACCAACTAAGCTTGGGGATGCCCCTGAGTGGCATCCCCGCTTTCTTCCAACAACTATCGGTATTTTACTCGAGACTATATTTTTATTCGTCACATGACATGCGTTTTGCTTGGAGCGTCTTGTATGATATGTGTCTTTGCTTTTTTTTATTTTGTGTTTTAAGTCATCAATCCTTGCTGGATACACCTTTTTGAGAGAGCCAAAAATTATATCATGACTTGTTAGAATTGCTCTCTGTGCTTCACTTAAATCTTCTATGAGCTAGGACTTGCTCTAGTGCTTCACTTATATCTTTTTGAGCATGGTGTGCTTTGTTATTTTTGAAGAAATGCTCTCTTGCTCCACTTAGATTTATTTGAGAGTTAGTAAAAATTTAAAGAATTCTTTCTTGCTTCACTTAAATTATTTTGAGAGAAAGAAAATTTGTTATGCTCATGATCTTCACTTATATTTGTTTGAGCTTATGAAAAGCAACACATGAAAATTAGTCCCAAAGTGATAAATATCCAAGAAGGATAAAGAAAGGAAAATGTCATGAAGATCATTGGACAAAACAAACTTGATTCTTAGTAATAGTTTTGAGATATGATGATGTGATACGTGAGTTATGTTGATGAGTAATTATGCTTTAGTAAGAATATTGGTGTTAAGGTTTGTGATTCCCTATGCATGCACGAAAGTCAATAATCATGTAATGAAAATTATATCCTACTTGTGGTGCATTATTTGGTGTTAATTATGCTTAATGCTTGCTTCATGAGATTATTCGTTTCTTGGTTGGTCGCTTCTCAATCTTTTTGCTAGCCTTCATTTTGCACCAAGCATGATCTCTACTTGTGCATCCAAAATCCTTTAAACAAGTTCTGCCACATGAGTCCACTATATCTACCTATATGCGGTATTCTTTTGGCGTTCTAAGCAAATTTGTATGTGCCATCTCTAATTTCCAAAATAAACTTCTCTTTTGTGTATTTGTTTCACTCGCGGAACGGTAACGGGTGGCTAATATTTTCCATGCTGGATATGTTAGTCTCACAATGAGTGTTTATTCACTTGTCATTGCACGAGAGTAAGGCAAAGATTTTAGGGATTCCCAGTCCCGAAATGCAAAAATAAATTTACTTTATGTTATCAAATAATAAATTCCTTGGAAAGTATTGGTATGGAAGGCACCCGTGGATACAGCTAGCCATGGAATGTGAAAGAATGGTGGAAAAAGGAATAAAATTTATTTTCTATTTGGGAAACGCCTATGGCATATCTAGCATGGAAAGTGTTCGTAGCTGTACATCATTTTCGTTGGTGGGATGGATACACCTCCCAAAATGTTTTTATCTCAAATTTTTTCGCTTTGAGCTCTGGCACCTCTACAAATCCCTACTTCCCTCTACGAAGGGCCTTTCTTTTTACTTTATGCAATTTTTATTTTTGAATTTGAGTCTCCATCTTCTCTTACAAAAGCACCAACTAGGAGACAATATGATCGTACTTAAGTACTGGGTGTAGCTAATATTCGAGTGTGTTTCATGAATGGATCAATGTTTGAGCTTGATGGGCTAGGGATAACTTGTTTTAGTTTTGATATTTTGAAAGACATGGTTGCTTATTGATATGCTTGAGTATCTAAATTATTATGTCAAAACTAGACTATTACTTTGAATCACATAAAAGTCCAAATGTCCATGCTATAAAGAAAAGAATATGATATGACTTGATGAACAACACTCCACATCAAAAATTCTGTTTTTATCACTTACCTACTCGAGGTCGAGTAGGAGTTAAGCTTGGGGATGCTGATACGTCTCCAATGTATCTATAATTTTTGATTGTTCCATGCTGTTTTATTATCAATCTTGGATGTTTTATAATCATTTTATATCATTTTTTGGGACTAACCTATTGACATAGTGCGAAGTGCCAGTTGCTGTTTTTTCCATGTTTTTTACATCACATGAAATCAATATCAGACGGAGTCCAAATGCCACGAAACTCCATGATGATTTTTTATGGGCCAGAAGGAAGGCAATGGGCCCTGGTTGCACCTGGGGAGTGCCCCGAGGGGGGCACAACCCACTAGGGCGCGCTAGGAGGCCCAGGCGCGCCCTGGTGTGTTGTGCCCACCTCGGGTGCCCCCCGGACCGCCTCTTTGCTCTATAAATACCCCAAAAATCCACAAACCCTAGGGGAGTCGACAAAATATTCATCGAGCTTCCGCAGAGTCCAGAACCAACAGATCCAATCTAGACACCATCACACAGGGTTTCACCACTTCCATTGGTGCCTCTCCGATGATGCGTGAGTAGTTCTTTGTAGACCTTCGGGTCCGTAGTTAGAAGCTAGACGGCTTTCTCTCTCTCGCTGAATTCTCAATACAATGGTCTCTTGGAGATCCATATGATGTAACTCTTTTGCTGTGTGTTTGTTGGGATCTGATGAACTTTGAGTTAATGATCAATTATATCTTTTCATATCCATGAAAGTTATTTGAGTTTCTTTGATCACTTATATGCATGATCTCTTATAGCCTCATATTTCTTCTCCGATATTTGGGTTTTGTTTTGCCAACTTGATCTATTTATCTTGCAATGGAAGAGGTCCCCGGTAGTGGGTTCGATCTTACGGCGCTTGATCCCAGTGACAGAAAGGGAACCGACATGTATGCATCGTTGCTACTAAGCATAAAAGAAGAGATCTATATCTACCGCCATATAGATAAACAGATCTTGTCTACATCATGTCATCGTTCTTATTGCATTACTCCGTTTTTCCATGAACTTAATACACTAGATGCATGCTGGATAGCGGTCGATGTGTGGAGTAATAGTAGTAGATGCAGGCAGGAGTCGGTCTACTAATCTTGGACGTGATGCCTATGTAATGATCATTGCCTGGATATCGTCATGATTATTTGAAGTTCTATCAATTGCCCTACAGTAATTTGTTTACCCACCGTTTGCTATTTTTCTCGAGAGAAGCAACTAGTGAAACCTACGGCCCCCGGGTCTTCTTTCTCATATATTTGCCTTGCTATCTATTTTTCCTTTGCGTTTTTATTCAGATCTATTAAACTAAAAATACAAAAATATCTTACCGCACTTTATTTTATTTGCGATCTATTATTTCAATCTATTATAATTTTCTCCCGTCATCGTGCATTCTGGTGCCGTTACCCGAAAGGGATTGACAACCCCTTTAACACGTTGGGTTGCGAGTGGCTGTTATTTGTGTGCAGGGGCTGTTTACGTTTTGTTGCTTGGTTCTCCTACTGGTTCGGTACCTTGGTTTCATTACTGAGGGAAATACCTACCGTTGTTGTGCTACCTCATCCTCTCCTCTTGGGGGAAACACCGACGTAGTCTTAGCAAACATCATCAAGATGGAGTAGTTTTCAATGGTGAACATCACTATGTTGATCATATCTGCTATATGATTCACGTTCGACCTTTCAGTCTCTGTGTTCCGAGGCCATATCTGCATATGCTAGGCTCATCAAGTTTAACTCGAGTATTCTGCACGTGCAAAACTGACTTGCACCCGTTGTATGTGAACATAGAGCTTATCACACCCGATCATCACGTGGTGTCTCGGCACGACGAACTGTAGTAATAGTGCATACTCAGGGAGAACACTTATACCTTGAAATTTAGTGAGGGATCATCTTATAATGCTACCGCCGTACTAAGCAAAATAAGATGCATAAAGGATAAACATCACATGCAATCAAAATATGTGACATGATATGGCCATCATCATTTTGTGCCTTTGATCTCCATCTCCAAAGCACCGTCATGATCTCCATCGTCACCGGCTTGACACCTTGATCTCCATCGTAGCATCGTGTCGTCTCACCAACTATTGCTTCTACGACTATTGCTACCGCTTAGTGATAAAGTAAAGCAATTACATGGCGATTGCATTTCATACAATAAAGCGACAACCATAAGGCTCCTGCCAGTTGCCGACAACTTCTACAAAACATGATCATCTCATACAACAATTTTTAGCTCATCACGTCTTGACCATATCACATCACAACATGCCCTGCAAAAACAAGTTAGACGTCCTCTACTTTGTTGGTGCAAATTTTACATGGCTGCTACGTGCTTCTAGCAAGAACCGTTCTTACCAATGCATCAAAACCACAACGATTTTTTGTCAAGTGTGTTGTTTTATCCTTCAACAAGGACCGGCTGTAGTCAAACTCGATTCAACTAAAGTTGGAGAAACAGACACCCGCGAGCCACCTGTGTGCGCAGCACGTCGGTAGAACCAGTCTCATGAAAGCGGTCATGTAATGTCGGTCCGGGCCGCTTCATCCAACAATACCGCAGAATCAAAGTAAGACGTTGGTGGTAAGCAGTATGACTATTATCGCCCACAACTCTTTGTGTTCTACTCGTGCATATAACATCTACGCATAGACCTGGCTCTGATGCCACTGTTGGGGAACGCAGTATTTCAAAAAAATTCCTACGATCACGCAAGATCTATCTAGGAGATGCATAGCAACGAGACGGGAGAGTGTGTCCATGTACCCTCCTAGACCGAAAGCGAAAGTGTTTAGTAATGTGGTTGATGTAGTCGAACGTCTTCACGATCCAACCGATCCAAGTACCGAACGTACGGCACCTCCGTGTTCAGCACATGTTCAGCACGATGACGTCCCTCGAGCTCTTGATACAGTTGAGGACAAGGGAGAGTTCCGTCAGCACAACGGTGTGGCGACGGTGATGATGAAGTTACCGCGCGCAGGGCTTCGCCTAAGCACTACGACGATATGACCGAGGTGTTAAACTGTGGAGGGGGCACCGCACACGGCTAAGAGATTGTCTGTTGTGCTTTCGGGTGCCCCCTTGCCCACATATATAAAGGAGTGGGAAGGAGGAGGCCGGCCAAGGGGGAGGCGCGCCAAGGGGGGAGTCCTACTAGGACTCCAAACCTAGTAGGATTCGCCCCCCTTTTCCTATTCCAAGAGGGGGAAGGAGGGAAGGAGAGGGAGAGGGGAAGGAAAGAGGGGGCCGCGCCCCCTCCCCCTAGTCCAATTCAGACTGCCATGGGGAGGGGCGCGCTCCACCTTCTGGGCTTCCCTCTCCTACTCCCTTATGGCCCATCAAGGCCCATAACTTCCCCGGGGGGTTCCGGTAACCCCTCAGTTCCCCGATAAATATCCGAAACGTCCCGAAACCTTTCCGGTGTCCGAATACCATCGTCCAATATATCAATCTTTACCTCTCGACCATTTCGAGACTCCTCATCATGTCCGTGATCTCATCCGGGACTCCGAACAAACTTCGGTCATCAGATCTCATAACTCATAATACAAATCATCATCGAACGTTAAGCGTGCGGACCCTACGGGTTCGAGAACTATGTAGACATGACCGAGACACATCTCCGGTCAATAACCAATAGCGTAACCTGGATGCTCATATTGGCTCCTACATATTCTATGAAGATCTTTATCGGTCAAACCGCATAACAACATACGTCATTCCCTTTGTCATCGGTATGTTACTTGCCCGAGATTCGATCGTCGGTATCATCATACCTAGTTCAATCTCGTTACCGGCAAGTCTGTTTACTCGTTCTGTAATGCATCATCCCATAACTAACTCATTAGTCACATTGCTTGCAAGGCTTATAGTGATGTGCATTACCGAGAGGGCCCAGAGATACCTCTCCGATACACGGAGTGACAAATCCTAATATCGATCTATGCCAACTCAACAAACACCTCCGGAGACACCTGTAGAGCATCTTTATAATCACCCAGTTACGTTGTGACATTTGATAGAACACAAAGTGTTCCTCCGGTATTCGGGAGTTGCATAATCTTATAGTCAAAGGAATATGTATAAGTCATGAAGAAAGCAATAGCAATAAAACTAAACGATCATTATGCTAAGCTAACGGATGGGTCTGTTCCATCACATCATTCTCTAATGATGTGATCCCGTTCATCAAATGACAACACATGTCTATGGTTAGGAAACTTAACCATCTTTGATTAACGAGCTAGTCAAGTAGAGGCATACTAGGGACACTCTATTTGTCTATGTATTCACACATGTACTAAGTTTCTGGTTCATACAATTCTAGCATGAATAATAAACATTTATCATGATATAAGGAAATATAAATAACAACTTTATTATTGCCTCTAGGGCATATCTCCTTCAACAATTTCTCCTACAACTTGCAGATCATTACATGGAGGCATTACTGCGGTAGCGGGTAATGGAATTCTCCTTTGGGATCTATGACCTGGTTGAGCAGAAATCCCGCTATTTCCTCTTGAAGTGCTCGTACGCGAGCCTCCGGTAGTAGCTGATCCCACATCTCCTTCATCTTTAAAGAAGAGATCAAAATATACATGTATTATATGTCGTGTGTATATATATTAGATAATGATGTAAAAGTTGTGAATCGTGTTCTGGCAAACGTACCCAGAGGTCTCTATCGGTTCTGGTCCTTCCGGTAGTCATCATGCGAATGTTCTCGCAAATGTAGAATGCACATAAATTAGTCCTCGGCGCCTGCTTAAGGGCCTTTACGAGAATAGAATTCAATCAAATAATAATTAGTCAAGCATGATAATTAATGGTATTGAAACTAGAATTAAAGAGATGGTAGCTAGCTGGTACTAGCTACTTAATTAATTACCTTGGGTCGGATCCATTTCAGCTCTTTTTTCCATGGACCATCAACCTGTTTGATGAAATTTTGCCAAGCCCTGCCCGCCGACAAAGAAAATGAATAAAGGAGTTATTAATTAGTTGATATTAGGAAATGACGAACTAAAGAGGTCGACATATAGTTCGATAATGATTGAAATTACCTGTTGACCATCCCCTTCACGATTTCGTAGTCAGTATGTTTTTTAAGTAGTGAGTCCAGTACTTGAACTTTTCCCTCGTCAACTTCAATGATTAACAAGATCCAGTGGTAATTGCATGCGCACACGTTTGCATGTATAATTAAGCGGGCATGTGCATAACTCATCAACTACCCTAAACCCTATACACTTTTTTAACATCTAGCTAGTAAGCAAAAACGGAATTTGTAGTACAAGACATCATGACCCACCCGAAGTTGTAAGGAAGTAGTATTTTCGGACAGGCATTTAGGCGCTTCAAGAACTCTAGCAAGCTTTTCTCTGTGTATGGTCGATCACATTCTTGTGACCATTTCTTTTCATTAATGCAATTTGGGTCAATGAACCCAATGCCATAGCGTCCAGCTTTTTTCATTTCAAACATCTTCATTCTGTATAATACCACAGAAGAGAATATAGTGAGGATAATTACAAGTAATGAATAGAACGAGCACTACAGCTAGCTAGAGAATTAAATTAATTACAAAAAGAAACCACTTACAAACAATAGCAACTGACGATAGATTTGTCGAGTGCGTCTTGATTGAATAACTGAAACATTTCTTGAAACTCAACCCACAGATCTTTTTCATGGTAGTAATAGCCTTCAGGTACTTTCACCATGAGGGACTCTCGATCGGTAGTCTTGGCTTCTTTCATGTACCATTCATGCAATTGATACATTCTCGTTGTTAGAAGCTTGATCTCCTCAGGCTTCACCATAGGCTGGCCACATGCATATTTCCGTTTTATGTCCTCCTCTCTAATCGTATCCATGGGATCGATCTCTAGGAGTTGATAAACAGTGACACCGGCCTCTTCAGCCATCCTTCTATGAGCGTCGGTTATTACCAGCTGATCGGCACCAATACTCGCATGTGTTGGTACAATGAGTTGGGGGATCGATTGCACTACCTGTTCTCCTAGCTGGGGAACAGTTTTCCTGCCTTTTTGGCAGCTGCTTGGCTGGAGCTCGAGCTCGACTCATTATTTCGTGCTTGATATCCCTTCCTGATTTGGCGCTCATAGTCTGAGTCCCTAGGCTTGGGAGCTGTTGCTCGAGCCATACGAATGATGTGGTCAACGACATGCTCAGGCACTTTCTCCTTTGGCGGCAGTGGCGGTTTCAGTCCAAAATGGGCCCTCACTTGGGCTTGGCATTCGTCTTCATTTTCCTCCACAGTCATGTCGTAAGGCCTCTTCGGAAGAGGCGCGGGGCTTGGACCAAATTGAAATCGTTTGCCTCATGTACCTTTACTTGTACCGCTAGCCACCATAGCTGCGGCGGCTCTCTTCCGCTGTTGCTTAGGCGGCGGAGCCCGCTGAGGCGGCGTAGACGGCTGACGTGCCTGACTTGGAGGAGGAGGAGGAGTGGGATGACGTGATGCCGGACTTGAAGGAGGAGGAGTGGCCTGACGCGGTGCCGGACTTGGAGGAGGAGGAGTGGCCTGGCGTATTGGCAGACTTGAAGGAGCAGGACTCTACTGAGGCGGTGGCTGATGACTTGGAGGAGCGGGATTCTGCTGATGCGGTGGCGGACTTCGAGGAGGAGTCGGCTGAAGCGGTGTCGGTGGCCTTGGAAAGATGATGCAATCCTTTCTCCATAGAATGATACGATGTGTGGCCTCTCCCAGTGTGTGCTCGTCGTCACCTCCAGGAATGTCAAGCTCTAGCCCCGAATATTGTGCCACCACTTCATCAACCACAACACGAGCATAGCCAGCTGGAATCGGGTTGTAATGGAAGGTTGCTTCAGGGGGATTTGTATAAGCAACGACATCCTCCACCTGAAGGAAATATGCCCTAGAGGCAATACTAAAGTTATTATTTATTTCGTTATATCATGATAAATGTTTATTATTCATGCTAGAATTGTATTAACCGGAAACATAATGCATGTGTGAATACATAGACAAACAGAGTGTCACTAGTATGCCTCTACTTGACTAGCTCGTTAATCAAAGATGGTTATGTTTCCTAGCCATAGACATAACTTGTCATTTTATTAACGAGATCACCTCATTAGGAGAATGACGTGATTGACTTGACCCATTCCGTTAGCTTAGCACCCGATCGTTTAGTATGTTGCTATTGCTTTCTTCATGACTTATACATGTTCCTCTGACTATGAGATTATGCAACTCCCGTTTACCGGAGGAACACTTTGTGTGCTACCAAACGTCACAACGTAAATGGGTGATTATAAAGGTGCTCTACAGGTGTCTCCAAAGGTACTTGTTGGGTTGGCGTATTTCGAGATTAGGATTTGTCACTCCGATTGTCGGAGAGGTATCTCTGGGCCCACTCGGTAATGCACATCACTATAAGCCTTGCAAGCATTGTGACTAATAAGTTAGTTGCGGGATGATGTGTTATGGAACGAGTAAAGAGACTTGCCGGTAACGAGATTGAACTAGGTATCGAGATACCGACGATCGAATCTCGGGCAAGTAACATACTGATGACAAAGGGAACAACGTATGTTGTTATGCGGTCTGACCGATAAAGATCTTCGTAGAATATGTGGGAGCCAATATGGGCATCCAGGTCCCGCTATTGGTTATTGACCGGAGACGTGTCTCGGTCATGTCTACATAGTTCTCGAACCCGTAGGGTCCGCACGCTTAAAGTTACGATGACAGTTTTATTATGAGTTTATGTATGTTGATGTACCGTAGGAGTTCGGAGTCCCGGATGAGATCGGGGACATGACGAGGAGTCTCGAAATGGTTGAGACGTAAAGATCGATATATTGGACGACTATATTCGGACTTCGGAAAGGTTCCGAGTGATTCGGCTATTTTTCGGAGTACCGGAGAGTTACCGGAATACGTATTGGGCCTTATTGGGCCATACGGGAAAGAAGAAAAAGGGCCTCAAGGGTGGCCGCACCCCTCCCCTTGGTCTGGTCCGAACTGGACTAGGGAAGGGGGGCGCCCCCTTCCTTCCTTCTCTTTTTCCCTTCCTCTTTTCCTATTCCATATGGGAGGTGGAATCCTACTAGGACTAGGGAGTCCTAGTAGGACTCCACACTTGGTGCGCCCCCTCCTAGGGCCAGCCTCCTCCTCCCTTGCTCCTTTATATACGGGGGCAGGGGGGCACCCCAGAGACACAACAATTGATCCTTGAGATCTTTTAGCCGTGTGCGGTGCCCCCTCCACCAAATTACACCTCGATAATATCATTGCGGAGCTTAGGCGAAGCCCTGCGTCGGTAGAACATCATCATCGTCACCACGCCGTCGTGCTGACGAAACTCTCCCTCAACACTCGGCTGGATCGGAGTTCGAGGGACGTCATCGAGCTGAACATGTGTAGAACTCGGAGGTGCCGTGCATTCGGTACTTGATCGGTCGGATCGTGAAGACGTACGACTACATCAACCGCGTTGTGATAACGCTTCCGCTGTCGGTCTACGAGGGTACGTGGACAACACTCTCCCCTCTCGTTGCTATGCATCACCATGATCTTGCGTGTGCGTAGGAATTTTTTTGAAATTACTACGTTCCCCAACAGTGGCATCCGAGCCTGGTTTTATGCGTTGATGCTATGCACGAGTAGAACACAAGTGAGTTGTGGGCGATATAAGTCATACTGCTTACCAGCATGTCATACTTTGGTTCAGCGGTATTGTGAGATGAAGCGGCCCGGACCGACATTACGCGTACGCTTACGCGAGACTGGTTTCACCGTTCGGAGCACTTGTTTCTTAAAGGTGACTGGCGGGTGTCTGTCTCTCTCACTTTAGTTGAACTGAGTGTGGCTACGCCCGGTCCTTGCGAAGGTTAAAATAGCACCAACTTGACAAACTATCGTTGTGGTTTTGATGCGTAGGTAAGAACGGTTCTTGCTAAGCCCGTAGCAGCCACGTAAAACTTGCAACAACAAAGTAGAGGACGTCTAACTTGTTTTTGCAGGGCATGTTGTGATGTGATATGGTCAAGACATGATGTGATATAATGTGTTGTATGAGATGATCATGTTTTGTAACCGAGTTATCGGCAACTGGCAGGAGCTATATGGTTGTCGCTTTATTGTATGAGATGCAATCGCCATGTAATAGTTTTACTTTATCACTAAGCGGTAGCGATAGTCGTAAAAGCAATAAGTTGGCGAGACGACAACGATGCTACGATGGAGATCAAGGTGTCGCGCTGGTGACGATGGTGATCATGACGGTGCTTCGGAGATGGAGATCACAAGCACGGTGCTTCGGAGATGGAGATCACAAGCACAAGATGATGATGGCCATATCATATCACTTATATTGATTGCATGTGATGTTAATCCTTTATGCATCTTATCTTGATTTGATTGACGGTAGCATTATAAGATGATCTCTCACTAAAATTTCAAGATAAAAGTGTTCTCCCTGAGTATGCACCGTTGCAAAAGTTCTTCGTGCTGAGACACCACGTGTTAATCGGGTGTGATAGGCTCTACGTTCAAATACAACGGGTGCAAAACAGTTGCACATGCGGAATACTCAGGTTAAACTTGACGAGCCTAGCATATACAGATATGGCCTCGGAACACAGAGACCGAAAGGTCGAGCGTGAATCATATAGTAGATATGATCAACATAGTGATGTTCACCATTGAAACTACTCCATCTCACGTGTTAATCGGACATGGTTTAGTTGCTTTGGATCACGTAATCACTTAGATGATTAGAGAGATGTCTATCTAAGTGGGAGTTCTTAAGTAATATGATTAATTGAACTTAAATTTATCATGAACTTAGTCCTGATAGTATTTTGCAAATTATGTTGTAGATCAATAGCTCGCGTTGTTGCTTCCCTGTGTTTATTTTTTGTTCCTAGAGAAAAATTATGTTGAAAGATGTTAGTAGCAAAGATCCGGATTGGATCCGTGATCTGAGGATTATCCTCATTGCTACACAGAAAAATTATGTCCTTGATGCACCGCTAGGTGACAGACCTATTGCAGGAGCAGATGCAGACGTTATGAACGTTTGGCTAGCTCAATATGATGACTACTTGATAGTTTAGTGCACCATGCTTAACGGCTTAGAATCGGGACTTCAAAGACGTTTTGAACGTCATGGACCATATGAGATGTTCCAGGAGTTGAAGTTAATATTTCAAGCAAATACCCGAGTTGAGAGATATGAAATCTCCAACAAGTTCTATAGCAAAAAGATGGAGGAGAATCGCTCAACTAGTGAGCATGTGCTCAGGTTGTCTGGGTACTACAATCGCTTGAATCAAGTGGGAGTTTATCTTCCATATAAAATAGTGATTGACAGAATTCTCTAGTCACCATCACCAAGTTAGTAGAACTTCGTGATGAACTATGGTATGCAAGGGATGACGAAAGTAATTCCCGAGCTCTTCGTGATGCTGAAATCGACGAAGGTAGAAATCAAGAAAAACATCAAGTGTTGATGGTTGACGAGACCACTTCAAGTGTTGATGGTTGACGAGACCGCTAGTTTCAAGAAAAGGGCAAAGGGAAAAAGGGGAACTTCAAAAAGAACGGCAAGCAAGTTGCTGCTCAAGTGAAGAAGCCTAAGTCTGGTCCTAAGCCTGAGACTAAGTGCTTCTACTGCAAAGGGACTGGTCACTGGAAGCGGAACTACCCCAACTATTTGGTGGATAAGAAGGATGGCAAAGTGAACAAAGGTATATTTGATATACAGATTATTGATGTGTACTTTACTAGTGTTTATAGCAATCCCTCGGTAATTGATACTAGTTCAGTTGCTAAGAGTAGTAACTCGAAACGGGAGTTGCAGAATAAACAGAGACTAGTAAAAGTGAACAAAGGTATATTTGATATACAGATTATTGATGTGAACTTTACTAGTGTTTATAGCAACCCCTCGGTAATTGATACTGGTTCAGTTGCTAAAGAGTAGTAACTCGAAAACGGGAGTTGCAGAATAAACAGAGACTAGTAAAAGGCGAGGTGACGATGTGTGTTGGAAGTAGTTCCAAGATTGATATGATCATCATCGCACACTCCCTGTACTTTCGGGATTAGTGTTGAAACTAAATAAGTGTTATTTGGTGTTTGCGTTGAGCATGAATATGATCTGATCATGTTTATTGCAATACGGTTATTCATTTAAGTTAGAGAACAATTGTTGTTCTGTTTACATGAATAAAACCTTTATGGTCATACACACCAATGAAAATGGTTTGTTGGATCTCGATCGTAGTGATACACATATTCATAATATTGAAGCCAAAAGATGCAAAGTTAATAATGATAGTGCAACTTATTTGTGGTACTGCCGTTTAGGTCATATTGGTGTAAAGCGCATGAAGAAACTCCATACTGATGGGATTTTGGAATCAATTGATTATGAATCACTTGATGCTTGCGAACCGTGCCTCATGGGCAAGATGACTAAAACGCCGTTCTCCGGAACTATGGAGAGAGCAACAGATTTGTTGGAAATCATACATACAGATGTATGTGGTCCGATGAATATTGAGGCTCGTAGCAGGTATCATTATTTTCTGACCTTCACAGATGATTTGAGAAGATATGGGTATATCTACTTGATGAAACACAAAGTCTGAAACATTTGAAAAGTTCAAAGAATTTCAGAGTGAAGTGGAGAATCATCGTAACAAGAAAATAAAAGTTTCTACGATATGATCGCAGAGGTAAAATATTTGAGTTACGAGTTTGGCCTTCAGTTAAAACAATGTGAAATAGTTTCACTACTCACGCCACCTGGAACACCACAGTGTAATGGTGTGTCCGAACGTCATAACCGTACTTTATTGGATATAGTGCAATCTATGATGTCTCTTACCAATTTACCACTATCGTTTTGGGTTATGCATTAGAGACAGCTAGATTCACGTTAAATAGGGAACCATCAAAATCCGTTGAGACGACGCCTTATGAACAGTGGTTTGGCAAGAAACCAAAGTTGTCGTTTCTTAAAATTTTGGGGTTGCGATGCTTATGTGAAAAAATTTCATCTTGATAATCTCAAACCCAAATCGGAGAAATGTGTCTTCATAGAATACCCAAAGGAGACAGTTGGGTACACCTTCTATCACAGATCCGAAGGCAAGACATTTGTTGCTAAGTATGGATCCTTTCTAGAGAAGGAGTTTCTCTCGAAAGATGTGAGTGGGAGGAAAGTAGAACTTGATGAGGTAACTGTACCTGCTCCCTTATTGGATCACAGAAATCTGTTCCTGTGACTTCTACACCAATTAGTGAGGAAGTTAATGATGATGATCATGTAACTTCAGATCAAGTCACTACCAAACCTCGTAGGTAAACCAGAGTAAGATCCGCACCAGAGTGGTACGGTAATCCTGTTCTGGAGGTTATGTTACTAGACCATGACGAACCTACGAACTATGAAGAAGCGATGGTGAGCCCAGATTCCGCAAAATGGCTTGAGGCCATGAAATCTGAGATGAGATCCATGTATGAGAACAAAGTGTGGACTTTGTTTGACTTGCCCGATGATCGTCAAGCAATTGAGAATAAATGGATTGTCAAGAGGAAGACGGACGCTGATAGTAGTATCACTATCTACAAAGCTAGAATTGTCGCAAAAAGGTTTTCGACAAGTTCAAGATGTTGACTACGATGAGAGTTTCTCACTCGTATCTATGCTTAAGTCTGTCCGAATCATGTTAGCAATTGCTGCATTTTATGAAATCTGGCAAAGGGATAAATAAAACTGCATTCCTTAATGGATTTATTAAAGAAGAGTTGTATATGATACAACCAGAAGGTTTTGTCAATCCTAAAGGTGCTAACAAAATATGCAAGCTCCAGCGATCCATCAATGGACTGGTGCAAGCATCTCGGAGTTGGAATATACGCTTTGATAAGTTGATCAAAGCATATAGTTGTATACAGACTTGCGGTGAAGCCTGTATTTACAAGAAAGTGAGTGGGAGCACTACAGCATTTCTGATAAGTATATGTGAATGACATATTGTTGATCGGAAATAATGTAGAATTATTCTGCAAAGCATAAAGGAGTGTTTAAAAGGAGTTTTTCAAAGATAGACCTCGGTGAAGCTGCTTACATATTGAGCATCAAGATCTATAGAGATAGATGAAGACGCTTGATAAGTTTTTCAATGAGTACATACCTTAACAAGATTTTGAAGTAGTTCAAAATAGAACAGTCAAAGAAAAGAGTTCTTGCCTGTGTTACAAGGTGTGAAATTGAGTAAAGACTCAAAGCCCGACCACGGCAAAAGATAGAAAGAGAATGAAAGTCATTCCCTATGCCTTGGCCATAGGTTCTATAAAGTATGCCATGCTGTGTACCAGATCTATTGTATACCCTACACTGATTTTGGCAAGGGAGTACAATAGTGATCTAGGAGTAGATCACTGGACAGCGGTCAAAATTATCCTTACTGGAATAAGGATATGTTTCTCGATTATGGAAGTGACAAAAGGCTCATCGTAAAAGGTTACGTCGATGCAAGTTTTGACACTAATCTAGATGACTTTAAGTCTCGGTCTAGATACATATTGAAAGTGGGAGCAATTAGCTAGAGTAGCTCCATGCAGAGCATTGTAGACATAGAAATTTGCAAAATACTTACGGATCTGAATGTGACAGACCCGTTGACTAAAATTATCTCACAAGCAAAACATGATCACACCTTAGTACTCTTTGGGTGTTAATCACATAGCGATGTGAACTAGATTACTGACTCTAGTAAACCCTTTGGGTGATGGTCACATGACGATGTGAACCATGGGTGTTAATCACATGGTGATGTGAACTATTCATGTTAAATCACATGGCGATGTGAACTAGATTATTGACTCTAGTGCAAGTGGGAGACTGAAGGAAATATGCCCTAGAGGCAATAATAAAGTTATTATTTATTTCGTTATATCATGATAAATGTTTATTATTCATGCTAGAATTGTATTAACCGGAAACATAATACATGTGTGAATACATAGACAAACAGAGTGTCACTAGTATGCCTCTACTTGACTAGCTCGTTAATCAAAGATGGTTATGTTTCCTAGCCATAGACATAACTTGTCATTTTATTAACGAGATCACCTCATTAGGAGAATGACGTGATTGACTTGACCCATTCCGTTAGCTTAGCACCCGATCGTTTAGTATGTTGCTATTGCTTTCTTCATGACTTATACATGTTCCTCTGACTATGAGATTATGCAACTCCCGTTTACCGGAGGAACACTTTGTGTGCTACCAAACGTCACAACGTAAATGGGTGATTATAAAGGTGCTCTACAGGTGTCTCCAAAGGTACTTGTTGGGTTGGCGTATTTCGAGATTAGGATTTGTCACTCCGATTATCGGAGAGGTATCTTTGGGCCCACTCGGTAATGCACATCACTATAAGCCTTGCAAGCATTGTGACTAATAAGTTAGTTGCGGGATGATGTGTTACGGAATGAGTAAAGAGACTTGCCGGTAACGAGATTGAACTAGGTATCGAGATACCGACGATCGAATCTCGGGCAAGTAACATACTGATGACAAAGGGAACAACGTATGTTGTTATGCGGTCTGACCGATAAAGATCTTCATAGAATATGTGGGAGCCAATATGGGCATCCAGGTCACGCTATTGGTTATTGACCGGAGACATGTCTTGGTCATGTCTACATAGTTCTCGAACCCGTAGGGTCCGCACGCTTAAAGTTACGATGACAGTTTTATTATGAGTTTATGTATGTTGATGTACCGAAGGAGTTCGGAGTCCCGGATGAGATCAGGGACATGACGAGGAGTCTCGAAATGGTCGAGACGTAAAGATCGATATATTGGACGACTATATTCGGACTTCGGAAAGGTTCCGAGTGATTCGGCTATTTTTTGGAGTACCGGAGAGTTACGGGAATACGTATTGGGCCTTATTGGGCCATACGGGAAAGAAGAAAAAGGGCCTCAAGGGTGGCCGCATCCCTCCCCTTGGTCTGGTCCGAACTGGACTAGGGAAGGGGGGCGCCCCCTTCCTTCCTTCTCTTTTTCCCTTCCTCTTTTCCTATTCCATATGGGAGGTGGAATCCTACTAGGACTAGGTAGGACTCCACACTTGGTGCGCCCCCTCCTAGGGCCGGCCTCCTCCTCCCTTGCTCCTTTATATACGGGGGCAGGGGGGCACCCCAGAGACACAACAATTGATCCTTGAGATCTTTTAGCCGTGTGCGGTGCCCCCTCCACCAAATTACACCTCGATAATATCATTGCGGAGCTTAGGCGAAGCCCTGCGTCGGTAGAACATCATCATCGTCACCACGCCATCATGCTGACGAAACTCTTCCTCAACACTCGGCTGGATCGGAGTTTGAGGGACGTCATCGAGCTGAACGTGTGTAGAACTGGGAGGTGCCGTGCGTTCGGTACTTGATCGGTCGGATCGTGAAGACGTACGACTACATCAACCGCGTTGTGATAACGCTTCCGCTGTCGGTCTACGAGGGTACGTGGACAACACTCTCCCCTCTCGTTGCTATGCATCACCATGATCTTGCGTGTGCGTAGGAATTTTTTTGAAATTACTACGTTCCCCAACACCACCTTCATGGATATGTTCTTCATTTTGAAGTGTAGCTCACAATTAGTGTTATCCATGATGTCATCCACAGGGTATCTATCCAGCCATGCCTCGCCCAGGGCGGAACCCACGCTGCTTCTCACTACAAGAAATATGTCAACTAGTGACCTTATGTTAGTGACCCTAGAAGAATTGGTCATAGATCTACGACCATTTGAGACCAATTGGTCAAAAGCTGCTCGGGGGCTCCAAACCCTCAACTATATCGACCATTTTGGCCATAAAGGTCGTAATTTCGTTACAGGAAATGGTCACAAAGCAGACAGCACTGATCCGCTGCCTTATTTCTAGCTGATCACGACCAATATAGATGGTCATAACCTTGTAAGTTGTGGTGGATTGCTATGACTAGGCGCCACCTCATCAGTTTTGCCTATGTGACATGTATGTGTCAATTTTTGCCCTAGGTTGTGAAGCAACCTATATTTCTGTTAGTTCCAAAATTCCGAAAAAATTCTCATTAATTCTTTGGGTCATATCTTCGTCAAATATGTCAAAAACCTTCCTTGCCTAGTTAAAATATAATTCAACAATATTCATTTTCCTATTCTGTTCAGAACAACACTTTGTGAAGGAAGTGCTATTTTTATATTCTTGATTGCCCTAAAAAAATTTTGGGCACTCTTTCCTATCCAAATCATTGCCTCATGACAAAATTCAGCTCAATTTGCCTAGTAAATGTTCCTCGGCAAACTTCCGAAGTAAGTGCCATCCAAACTCCTCCATTTGAGCTGAAAATTTGCCAAGATAGTCTCCCTAGTAGATAATCATACTCAGTCAAAACTCAAGCCCATTGGCCTTGTGAATTTCCTATACCGCTAATCAAACACTTGGCTGCTAATTCATGTTTGAGCATAGTTCGGTCTCCTCGAGAGATTCTTCTATTGTTATTTTCTTTCTAGCATCTACCAAGGGAGTGCCCAACCTACTAGACATGCCTGGGCTGCCCAGAACGCATGGCAATGCCACGGTCACGCGGTGACCACGCAGCGGGCATGCGAGTCTATGCGCTTTCGAGTTGGGGCCCTGGGCCACCATCCAAAGATCGACGTATCACCACCAAACCATGTATTTTTGATTAAATAGATACTTATGTAACTAGAAATGATTTTTGGAAAAAATAAAGAGCAAACTATAAGGCAAATGCAGTTCAAATTTGACCCGCTTTCTGCTGAATCGGCGGAAATTTGTCTTTTTCACGAGAGGTGGATCAAAACTTTTGAAACCAGCCATTTTGTCAATTGTGCATTAAATATGTCCTAGTATTTTGTAAAATTGATTTGGTCCAAATTTGCAACAAATATATGGTAGTTCCTTCACAAAAAAACTCATTTTGGGCACTTGAAAAATGGAAAATTGATGGCATAGTTTTCATTGTTGTGTCATTATATTGGTCACATACGGCGGGCACAATTTGCAACACATGATAGCTCATTTCTGAGAACATTTTTTTTAAAGAATTGCCGTATTACAAGTTTATTATTTTTCCTGCTAACTTGGTCACATATAATGACACAATGCGAAGGTTTTCCAATTTTTTGATTTTTTTTGAATTTTTTATGCCCGTTTCAAAATGCGGTCAAAACGGTGGGAATGACCGTTCCTAGCTAGTGGTTGAATCTTGGAATTTTTTGGGTGTTTCTCTGATTAAATAGATACTTTTGTTCCTAGAAATGATTTTTGGAAAAATAAATAGCAAACTATGAGGCAGCCGCTGTTCGAATTTGACCCGCTTCTAGCTGAAACGGGAAAATTTGTCTTTTTCACCAGAGGTGGATCAAAACATTTTACACCCAACCATTTCGTCAATTATGCATTAAATATGGCGTAATATTTTAGAAAAATGATTTGATCCAATTTTCCAACAATTATTTGGTAGATTCTTCAAAAAAAACCTCATTTGGGGTATTCGAAAAATGGAAAATGATTTTTTCGTCCAAAGAAAATGAAAATTTCCTTAGGCAACATTGTTTGCCATTCCAATATGCACCCTTGTGCACAATATGAGATCATTTGAACAAACTATGCCATGAATGTGGCCATAAGATTGATCATTTGGCTTGAAAGCCATTGATCTCCACACATGATAGCTCGTTTCTGAGAACACTTTTTTAAAAGAATTGTCGTATTATAAGTTTATTATTTTTCCTGGTAACTTGGTCACATATAATGACACAATGCGAAGGTTTTCCAATTTTTTTTAATTTTTTATGCCCATTTCAAAATGCGGTCGAAACGGCGTGCTTGACCGTTCCTAGCTAGTTGTTGAATCTTGGAAACCTTTTGATGTTTCTCTGATTAAATAGATATTTATGACGTAGAAATGATTTTTGGAAAAAATAAAGAGCAAACTATGAGGTAGCTACAGTTCAAAATTGACCCGCTTCCTATTGAATCGGCGGAAATTTGTCTTTTTCACCAGAGCTGGATCAAGGATTTTGACACCCAACCATTTGGTCAATTGTGCATTAATCATGGCCTAGTATTTTAGAAAATTGATTTGGTACAATTTTGCAACAAATATATGGTAGGTCATTCACAAAAAAAACTTATTTTGGGCACTCAAAAAATGGAAAATGAATTTGGCATGTTGCATCCTTGGTAGTCAGCAATTTGCGGGGGAGGTTCTGGAAGTGGTGAAGAAATTTTCTTGAACCGACAATATGGATTGCTGGAACTGTTGATTCAGGATGCTTCATCCCCGATGGTGAGCAGCTTCAGGGAGGTGCTAGAACTGGTGAATGCTACAACTAGAGAACGCCGGGGTGATGCCGACTGTGAGGCGGCAGACTGCGCTTGTGCGTGACGGCGCAATAACGGGAGGGTCAACGATGTGTTCTATCTAAGGAGAACGAGAAAGATAGGAAAGAAAGTATAACTTTGGGGTTGAATCAAATGGTTACATACGAAAACATCGTAGGGTCGCCAGGCGAGCGACCCAAATTCAGGCCGATTGACCGGCGCCTAACAACCGCCTTCTGGAAAATGGTGTGGTTAAAATTTTCAACACAAATTTGTAGGCATTTAAAAAAATCAAAGATTTGGGTCCAAATTTTTGGATATTTGAGCACGAGCCAGCCAACAAATGAGAAGCGAGGAACCACGTCCACGCGGATCACCAAGTTGGACACGATCTGAGCCATCCATCACACGCCCATCCAATGGTGGATCTTCTCCTGAAAGACCAAAACCCTAACCCACCTACCCACCCACCCTTTCCTTCTCCAGATCCGATCGAGGCTGCCGCGCCTTCCTCTCCCTCGCCGCCATCCCCACCCACCACCGCCGCCATCCCCACCCACCACCGCCGCCCCCACCCACCGCCGACCTCGTCTCCGCCATCCCCCTCCCCTCGCCTTCATCCCCCATATCCACTAGTCTCGATCCGGCGTGCGTGCGTGCCGGCGTGGGCGTGCCTTGATTCAATCCAGCGCCTTCCTCCCTCCCTCCCTCCCACGACCACGCCTTCCTCCCTCCATCCCTTGGCATGTGTGCCGGCGTGGGTGCCATATGGGGCAGCTCCAACACAACCACGACCACGAGCGGCGGCGGCAGTGGAGGGAAGGACAAGGCGAAGGGCTCTGCAGTCTCCTTCACGGAGGGCGAGGAGGTGCTCGCCTACCACGGCCCGCTCCCCTACAAGGCCAAGGTTCCCCTCCCCTTCCCTTCCCCCCCTCTCCCCACCTCCCATTCCGTTCTAGGGTTCTCCCGCCACCGCGTCGGCTTCCCGGAGCAGGGCTGTCGGAGCAGGCGAGGGTTTAGGGAGTTGTAATCCATGGGTGCATCACATCAGATGGCGCAACACTCTTCTTTTCTTCAGAGAAGAAAGAAACACAACGTCGTTCCTCCTCTGCACCGCCCAGATTTTTTACATTTAGGGCATAATTTTTAAATTTAGAGCGAACATGTGGACACTAGTTTGTGCGTATCCCAGTATCAGACCATGATTAGCACCAGGTGAATTGTTCTCTTGGACTATGGGTACTTCATGTAGTAAGTAACAAGGAGTGGGAGATGGGACTACTTTTGTAAGTACTTTTATTAAGAAAGATGTACACATGAAGGCTTTATGACATTTACCAGTTGTACACCTGCAATTCTTCCCTTAGTAATACCGATTTTGTTCTGTCTGCAGCCTGTCGTCTTCCTCCACGGGGGTCCTAGGCTGGCACTTCGCCCGGCAACTGTGGATACTTTGATCCGGAGTTCTACAGGATCGTGCTGTTCGACCAGGTTGGTTTCGTTTTGATCCCCTCGTGTGTCTGTTCACTGGTGTTCCTAGGAGATCGCAGTGCTTAATCTGCTTGTGTTTGATTGCAGAAAGGCGCCGGAAGAGCACTCCCCATGCTTGTCTAGAGGAGAAGACCACCTGGGACTTGGTGGCTGACAGTGAGAAGGTCAGGCAGCACATCGACATTCCAGAGTGGTACGCAACTGCAAATACATCTTCTTTTGTCAACTGCAACATATACCCAGCTGTAAAGAAACCACTTGAAGAAAATATTTAAGAGAGCCGGGCAGTTCGTGTAGATTTTCTTGCATTTGTGCATAGCTGTTGATCATGAATGTTGCAATGCAAGTTATTAAAAGAATGATGATACCTCTTAATGCCTTGTCTTTTCAGAAACGAGTTAGCTAGTTAAGCATTTCTTTTCAAGTTTGATACTAGTGTTATTGTTGGAGATATATAGTGGAAAACAACATCCACAGTGGTATAGATTGTTCCAGTCCATGATATGCTTATTATTGAATTAGCTGGTCCTAAAGAATGTTTCGCCTAAGCTTTGCTTAGTGGCTGGTTCCATATCCTGAAAATTGCAATGCAGGTGAAAAGATTATATACCTCTTCATGCTGCAATGGTTTACACTGAATTGTTTTTTTTGTAATCCATCTTGCTATACTGGTTCCAAGTGCTTGAATAGCACCTCTGAGATAACTCACTTGTGGTTAATTAGTGGCTCTATTGTTTGTGTTTGTGCATTCTTTTTTCCTAGGCATCATTCATGGCTGTCTAGTAGTCGACATACTTCTGGTTCTATTTAGTATATGCATGTAGCAACAACTTAAGTTTAATGGAGTTGTTGTTACTCAGTGCCTACTTCGTTAGAGTTTGCATCATCTCCTTGTTGTTTATATATCATAAATGCCTTCACTATTCTTGTTCTGAACCTCTGATCCTGATACTGATTGTATTTGTCTTGATCGAATTATAGGCAACATGGTGACTCTAGTGCAGGTAGCACTGCCCATCCTCTTCGAGGCCGTGTGTTTAGGTGATTCCTCGGGTAGCCATGACACTACACTGGCTGATTAGTACCCAGCGGCATGTTTGTAATATTTACAAGGATTTCCCTTGTAGGAATAATGCTCATGGTATATTTATATGTCCTGCAGCGCATGCTCTTTTTCTGTTTGTACGGAATCTTGATATGGTGTTTTGGCAGCTGGGATATTAGATTGCACTTTGGTATGTGATTTAGTCATGTTGGTACTGCTTGTTAAGTGATTATCTTTATGCCCTTGCTACCAGTAGGATGGTCAATACATGATTGCTCTGTAACTTGTCTTTTCCGAAACAGTTTGCTTGGTCCTTCATATCTGACTATGTAATGTAGAAGCTCTACTTTATCCTAATAGCTTCTTGTAGCATTGTGATACTATTTGTGATGCTAAACAATATGCTCTTAATCTGTTGCTATATTCTCAAGTGTTGTTTACCACTTACATTTTTTTTTACATTTGCTATATTCACAAATAGTAGTAGTGTCTGGTCTAGATAAGCAAACGAGTAGTAGTGTCTGGTCTAGATAAGTAAACAATGGATGATCTATGCAGTTGTTGATATGAATTGTTTGTTTCTGGGCGGTGTAGGATGAGCTGCAGCGGGACAACCTGGAGTGGGACAATATCAAGGAGAACCTGGAGAAGATCACCGATTACCTCATCCTCGTCGGCATGGTTGGATCCTTTGGCAGACCCCTCTTTGGCTCCGACCAACTTACTTTTATCGCTGGCTAGCAGCATTTCCAGGTACAGTTGTGTCCTGCTCTCTTGCCCACTAAACCGTTTAGTGTTTGTTGGAGTGTGCATGGTGGCATCCTAAGCTCGCACTGTTAAATATGCTTTGCCTTATTCCTGAGCTAGCACTATAAATTTTGCATTGTCTTTTTGATAATTCCATATGTCTTATGGAATCAGATTACATTTCTGTTCGTTATGTAATACAAAAAAAATTCGTGCTGTCGAAATTTTCACAGTGCGTGCCTTTCATTTCTTTAGTTTGATTGTTTCCCTTGTATTCAATATGCTTCTAATGGCTGATCCTTCCATTTTTGTTGTGGCATCTTTATTTTGACAGGTGTTGTGTGTTCTGGAAGATGGAAGAGGAAGAAAACTTGTTTTTGTTGAACTAAATTTTCTGTATTCTGTTTTGTTGTACGTATCATTTGATAGTTTTGTATAGGAACAAGTGATACTATTTTGTAGGGCTTTATGGCCTGTGATGTAAACATATTTAGTGATGAAATATGAAATTATTTGCGAAATTTGTCGAAAAGGAGGATCATTTGTACGAATATGTGAATGGGCTGAAAAGAGTACTGGACCAACTCTAGGATTGAATTATTATTTGAATGTATAAAAAGGCTGAATGTAAACTAGAAATGGGCTGCATAAAATTGTACCTATATTCTTGAAAGGCCAAACGTGCATAAAAATTGACGGGCTGACCAATTGGGCTTGGCCCATGTAGCAGACAAAAATTAACAGAAATAAATATACTAAATGGGCTGAATTGTTGGGCTCGGCCCATATAAAACACCTAATCGGACCGGGCTGAATCTTATCAACGACCTTTTTAATTAGTCGCAATTTTGCCACGTCAGATTACCACGTCGGATCCGACTTGGCCTGGGCAGAGAGCTAGCGACCAAAACAGAAGGTCATAGAATCAACGACCTTTTGTTTTGGTCGTGGAATTCCACGACGTTCTCATAGAGAAGGTCATTAATTTCAGTTTATGACCGTCAGCTTTTGACCTTCTGTTTTTGGTCACAAAAAGGTCGCAAATGAAAAACAATGACCTTTCAGTGACCAATAGTGAAGATCGCAAGTTGACATATTTCTTGTAGTGTCTCAGCATGGATGGGACGATGGTATCCAATGCTGGATCCGCTAGTTGCTGCCGCTGCTGAGACCCCCTTTCTTGGCTAAGTGAGTCGATCTGCTGCTGTTGCCGCTGGAATTAGAGTGCCAACTCCTCATGCGCTGATTCTAGGCCTTTAAGGCATTCTGCTTCCTGCTTCCTCTGCTCCTTCTCCAGCTTCCACTTCTTCTCCTCCTCCATCTTCTTTCTTGCATGGCTTCTGTAGTCGGTGTTCCAGTCCGCAAACCCCTCATACCACGGAACAATGCCTTTGCCTCGTGTTCTTCCCGGGTGTTCAGGATTTCCTAGGGCGCGCGTAAGCTCATCATTCTCTCTGTTGGGCGTGAACACCCCCGTTCGAGCCTCTTCTATTGCAACAGGTATTTTGACGTCGGCTCCTTTAAGACTTGCCTTCTCCAAAACCTGGCATGTCTTTGGGTCCAACATCCCCCCATGCGCATAGAACCAAGTCCTGCACCTGGGGGCCAGCTCAATGTAACTGGAATGACCCATGCATCCACCATCTGTTGCTCAGCCTTATCACACTTAGGCTAGGCCACCGCGTAGCCACCTGACCCCAGCCTATGGTAATGCTCCCTTTTTGCGGCATTGAGCTTGTTTACTCTTGACCGTTCCTTAGCTAATTCCGATTCCTTGAATTTCACGGAAGCGGGCCAGTGATCTCTTTGCTTCTCGAGTGTTCCCATGAATTCTGGAGTCTTCTTTCCTCCTTCGACGTACTTGGCCCATATACTTTTCTTGTGGTTGTTGAATGCAACCGCCATCTTCCTAAGAGCAGCGTCCTTGACTTTCTGCACATCTGCATCTTGATAAATCTATGTCAAAGTCAAACTTTGACTCAAACTTTGACATATGATCAAATATTGTTGCATATGTAAAAATTCAAACTTTGACATATGATGAAATGTTGCATATGTCAAAATTCAAACTTTGACATATGATCAGTTAATATATATGATCAAATGTTGCATATGTCAAAATTCAAACTTTGACAGATGATATCTAGCTAGCTAATTCATCTAATTTAATATATCTAGCTAATTCATTTAACATTTGACAAAAGTATGAAAAACTAATTCATCTAACATTAATATATCTAATTCATCTATAACTAAAAGTATAAAAAACTAATTCATCTAACATTTCTATCTAGCTAATTCATCTAACATTTGACATTAATCTAACATTTCTATCTAATTCACCTAACATTTGACATTAATATATCTAATTCGATCATCTAATTAACAATTTGACATTAATCTAATTCATCTAGCTAGCTATAACTTCGATATTAATCTAACATTTATATATATCTAATTCATATAACATTTCTATAACTAAAAGTATAAAAAACTAAAAAACAAAAAACATAAAATAAGTAAGAAAAATGTGTGTGTGTGTATGTGTGTGTGTGTGCGTGTACGTGTGTGTGCGTACGGGCGGGCTCGATCGGATGATCGAGGGCGCGGCCATGGCGCAGGGGGCTCACAGCAGGGCAACCGGGGCAGCGACAGGGGGCGGCGACGGGTGCGGCGACGGGGCGGCGGCGAGACAACGACGACGGGGACGGCGACGGGGACGGGCCGGGCGGCGATGGGGACGGGGGCAGCGACGGGGACGGTGATGGCGATGGCTAGGGCGCGGGATGGGGGCGGTGTACGGGGCGACGTCGATGTCAAAGCAGAGGAGAGGAAGTGGGACATGAAACTGCAAAAATTTAAAGTGTTGTTTATATAGGATGGACCTTTAGTACCGGTTGGTGGCTCCAACCGGTACTAAAGGCCTATTTTGGCCAGGCCAAGCGGCGGGAAGCGCACGCCCTTTAGTACCGGGTCGTGGCAGCAACCGGTACTTAAGACCCCCCCTTTAGTACCGGTTGGAGCCACGACCCGGTACTAAAGGGGGTACGCTGCCACCCGCGGTGCACAAAGTTTACTCCCACCTCGCCGAGCGAAGGGCAACCGCACTGGTTTATAAACCCAGCCGCTGCTGCTCCTACGAGCTCCTCTCCAAAGCAAGCTTCTGGGCCTAAACTGCCGCGCTACCCTGTGGGCCTACTGCGCCTTATGGGCCTGCATCCTGGCCCAACTACAGGTTGGGTTTCTAGTTGTATGCAGGCCGTTGTGGCCTAGTAGGCGGGCTTTTTTAATTTTCTTTTATTCTTTTCTGCTTTATTTATTTTATTTTATTTATTTGTGAGTTGTTTTTTGCTGTATTTAGAGTTTCTTTGTGAATAATTTTGCTTTAGGTACAAAAAATTACAAACTTGCTGTTAGTGCCGGTAGTTTTCAAATTTGAATAGTTTAAATTTGAATTATTTGAAATTTGTGTGAATCACTAGTTTGTGAATAACTTTACTTTAAAAATAGAATTTTCAGAGATTCTTTTTTGTTATGTTTAATATTAGTGTGTTTTATCATTATATTCAATTTGGTAATACTTAGGCTATTAAAAAATGAAATGTCTTTGTAACAGATGAGTTTTCATCTGAAACCCTGATACTTCGAAAGAGATTGCCCATTTTGTACACGAAGTGCATCCAGTTTTTGACGTAACCCTCTCTATTTTTTTGCACATGCTAGGTGGGTGAAACGATGATACCATGACAACTTTGAACCTTTTCAGAGTTCATTTGTAGTGCTTTTCAATTTCAGGGTCATTTAGCTAAAAAAATCAGTAAATGCATGAAAAATAGCAAATGATGTCAGAAAGGGTTGAAAGTTGATGACATGCCTTTGAATGGTGCATACTGAATGCACAAAAAGTCTGGAGTTGAAATAAGTTAAAAAATGAATTGCCTCTGTAAACAGATGAGTTTTCGTCCGAAACCCTGATACTTCGAAAGAGATTGTCCATTTTGTACTCGAAGTGCATCCAATTTTTGCCGTAACCCTCTCTACTTTTTTGCACATGCTATGTGGGTGAAATGATGACACCATGCCAACTTTTCAACCTTTTCAGAGTTCATTTGTAGTGCATTTCAATTTCAGGGTCATTTAGCTCAAAAAAAAATCAGTAAATGCATGAAAAATAGCAAATGATATAAGAAAGGGTTGAAAGTTGATGATGTGGCTTTGAATGGTGCATACTGAATGCACAAAAAGTCTGGAGTTGTAATAAGTTTTAAAAATGAAATGCCTTTGTAATAGATGAGTTTTCGTCCGAAACCTTGATACTTCAAAAGAGATTGTCCATTTTGTACACGAAGTGCATCCAGTTTTTGCCGTAACCCTCTCAACTTTTTTGCACATGCTATGTGGGTGAAATGGTGATACCATGCCAACTTTCAACCTTTTCAGAGTTCATTTGTAGTGATTTTCAATTTCAGGGTCATTTAGCTAAAAAAATCAGTAAATGAGCTGAAAAATAGCAAATGAAGTTAGGAAGGTACACGTTTGCCTGAAGCACAAAAGTACACGTTTCAAATGCCAAAACACATAAGCTCCCTAACTATTACAAAGATTCCCTATGGTTTGTCCAAAGTGGGACTTTCCAGATATAGAAGTCCGGAAACTCACTAGAGAAGAAAGTGATGACAGTGAAAGTCACATCCCAGAGTGGGATCTTTGGGTGTGAAACTTTTTCTTCACGTGTGTACCTTTGCGCCGTAACCATGGACAATCTTCATCAGTTAACTGGATGCTCGGGTCAATATTCACTGTGAAGGGAGCAATTTCATCAAACTTTTCATAATCTTCTGACATGTCTGTCTTGTCATCCACTCCCACGATGTTTCTTTTCCTTGAAAGAACTATGTGGTGCTTTGGCTCATCATATGATGTATTCGCTTCCTTATCTTTTCTTTTTCTCGGCTTGGTAGACATGTCCTTCACATAGAAAACCTATGCCACATCATCGGCTAGGACGAATGGTTCGTCTGGGTACGCAAGATTGTTGAGATCCACTGTTGTCATTCTGTACTGCGGGTCTTCCGTTACCTCGCCTCATGTCATATTGACCCATTTGCACCTAAACAAAGGGACCTTCAAACCACGTCCATAGTCAAGTTCCGATATCTCCTCTATGTAACCATAATATGTGTCCTTTACCCTCTTGGTTGCTGCATCAAAGCGGACACCACTATTTTGGTTGGTGCTCTTCTTATCTTGGGCGATCGTGTAAAATGTATTCCCATTTATCTCGTACCCTTTGAAAGTCATTATATTCGAAGATGGTAACTGGGACAGCAAGTACAGGTCATCTTCAACAGCTGCGTCATGCATGGCACGTGTATGCAACCAACCGGCGAAAGTCCCCATTTGTTCACGTGTAATCCAGTCGTCAGACTGCTCCGGGTGTTTGGAGCATAGAATATTCTTGTTTTCCTCCATATATGGAGCCACCAAGGCGGAATTTTGTAGAACTGTGTAGTGTGCTTGAGTGAGAGAATGCCCGTCCATACATATTATTTGTTCCGGTCCTAGCGTGCCATTTCCATCCAGTCTGCCCTTATGCCGCGATTCACGAACACCAATCGGCTTAAGGTCAGGAATAAAGTCAATACAAAACTCAATGACCTCCTCATTTTCATTGCTCTTGGAGATGCTTCCTTCTGGCCTAGCACGGTTATGACCATATTTCTTTAAGACTCCCATGAACCTCTCAAAGGGGAACATATTGTGTAGAAATACAGGACCCAGAACGTTAATCTCTTTGCATAGGTGAACTAGGACATGTGTCATGATGTTGAAGAAGGATGGTGGGAACACCAACTCGAAACTGACAAGACATTGCACCAAATCATTCTCTAACCTTGGTATGATTTCTGGATCGATTACCTTCTGAGAGATTGCATTAAGGAATGCACATAGCTTCACAATGGCTAAGCGAACATTTTCTGGTAGAAGCCCCCTCAATGCAACCGGAAGCAGTTGCGACATAATCACGTGGCAGTCATGAGACTTTAGGTTCTGGAACTTTTTCTCTGCCATATTTATTATTCCCTTTATATTCGACGAGAAGCTAGACGGTACCTTCATACTGAGCAGGCATTCAAAGAAGATTTCCTTCCCTTCTTTGGTAAGAGCGTAGCTGGCATGACCCTCATGTATGTCGTCTTTTCCGTGCATACGTTGCTGGTCCTCCCGTTCCTCCAGTGTATGTTTTGTCTTCCCATACACGCCCAAGAAGCCAAGCAGGGTCACACCAAGATTCTTCATCACATGCATCACGTCGATTGTAGAACGGACCTCTAGGTCTTTCCAATATGGCATGTCCCAAAATATAGATTTCTTCTTCCACATGGGTGCGCGTCCGTCAGCGTCATTCGGAACAGATTGTCCGCCAGGACCCTTTCCAAAGATTACCTTCAAATCCTTGCCCATATCATGTACATCATCACCAGTACGGTGGCGAGGCTTTGTCCGGTGATCTGCCTCACCTTTGAAATTCTTGACTTTCTTTCTTACGGGATGCCTGCTCAGAAGAAATCGATGATGTCCCAGGTACACATTCTTCTTACAATTATCCAAATATATACTGTCGATATCATCCAAACAGTGCATGCATGCGCGGTATCCCTTGTTTGTCTGTCCTAAAAGGTTACTGAGAGCAGGCCAATCATTGATGGTCACAAACAGCACCGCATGTAGGTCAAATTCTTCCTGTTTGTGCTCATCCCACACACATACACCTTTTTCATTCCACGACTGTAAGATTTCTTCAACTAATGGCCTTAGGTACACATCAATGTTGTCGCCGCGGGTTGCTTAGGGCCTTGGATGAGCACTGGCATCATAATGAACTTCTGCTTCATGCACAACCAAGGAGGAAGGTTATACATACATAGAGTTACAGGCCAGGTGCTATGGTTGCTGCTCTGCTCCCCAAAAGGATTAATGCCATCTGCGCTTAGACCAAACCATACGTTCCTTGCATCACCTTCAAACTCCTCCCAGTACTTTCTCTCTATTTTTCTCCATTGCGACCCGTCAGCGGGTACTCTCAACTTCCCGTCTTTCTTACGGTCTTCTCTGTGCCATCGCATCAACTTGGCATGCTCTTTTTTTTGGAACAAATGTTTCAACCGTGGTATTATAGGAGCATACCCCATCACGTTGGAAGGAATCTTCTTCCTCGACATCACCAGGGTCATCACGGCTGATCTTATAGCGCAATGCACCGCATACAGGACACACGTTCAAATCCTCGTACTCACCGCGGTAGAGGATGCAGTCATTAGGGAATGCATGTATCTTCTGCACCTCTAATCCTAGAGGGCAGACAACCTTCTTTGCTTCGTACGTACTCTCGGGCAATTCATTGTCCTTTGGAAGCATCTTCTTTAACATTATCAGCAACTTTCCAAATCCCTTGTCAGATGCACCATTCTCTGCCTTCCATTGCAGCAATTCCAGTGTGGTGCCCAGCTTTTTCTTGTCAGCTTTGCAATTTGGGTACAACAATTTCTTGTGATCCTCTAACATGCGCTGCAACTTCTTCTTCTCCTTTTCAGTTTTGCAGTTTCTCTTTGCATCGACAATGGCCCGACCTAGATCATCAGCGGGCTCATATGATGCCTCTTCTTCAGCTTCTTCCCGCATTGCCTGCTCAGCTTCTTCCCCCATTGTTGTACCATCGTATTCAGGGAACCCATGGCCAGGATAGCTGTCGTCGTCCTCTTCCTCTTCATTGTCTTCCATCATAACCCCTCTTTCTCTGTGCTTGGTCCAAACATTATAGTGGGGCATGAAACCGGACTCAAGCAGGTGCCAGTGAATGGTTTTTGACTTAGAGTAATTCCGATCATTCTTACAGCCAGCACATGGACAAGACATAAAACCATCCGCACGCTTGTTCGCCTCAGCCGCAAGCAGAAAAGTTTGGACGCCATTAACAAACTGGGGAGAGCATCGGTCATCGTACATCCATTGCCGGCTCATCTTCATCACACAGCACCGAATAGACCAAATTAATACAAGTTCATACATAAAGTTCATACAACACTTATTCTCATAAAGCAAACATACAAATAACTCACTATCTAAAAAATTAAATGCAAAAACAAATGCGATCAAGATCGCAACTAAGGTAACAATTGATCCAACAACATAATGATACCAAGCCTCACTATCAATGGCATATTTTCTAATCTTTCTAATCTTCAAGCGCATTTTCTCCATCTCGATCTTGTGATCATCGATGACATCGGCAACATGCAACTCCAATTCCATCTTCTCCCCTCAATTCTTTTCAATTTTTCTTTCAAATACTTGTTTTCTCTTTCAACTAAATTTAACCTCTCGACAATAGGGTCGGTTGGAATTTCCGGTTCACATACCTCCTAGATAAAAATATCTATGTCAACTTGATGGGCATAATTTGTCATAAACACGAAATGCAACAAATAGTTATAACAGAGAATATACCACATCCGAATCATAACCCGGACGAGGGCTGACGGGGACGGATATCAAAACCATGGCACTATGTATAACAAACAACGTACGCGTAAGATAATTATACAAGTAACTATATATCTAAATCACACAGACATGATTTTTTTATATAAAAAAGATAAGAACAAGAGGCTCACCACAAGGTGGTGCCGGCGACGGGACGGTGCGGGCGATCGACGGTGGTTAGGACGAAGACAGGAAGGCGCTAAGTAAACCACACCTACATATGCAAACTAAGAGTTATTTTGACCTCATATTGCATATAAATCAAATACTACCACATATAATTCCTCCCAAAATAAAACCCAGAAATCACTATACTTATAGAGCATTGCAAGAGCTAATCTGGCAATGGGAGATGAAAGGACAAAGATGCTAACCTTTGTGATCACTTGGATGGATGGGGTGCCTTCAAATCTTCACAAATTTTGGCAAAAATGGAGTGTGAGCTCGAGAGGAAGAGGAAGAAAATAGAGGAGAGGAAAGGGGAAGAATAGAGCGCTCGGGCTCGACGAAGGGGTATATATAGGATGACCTTTAGTACCAGTTGGTTAGACGAACTGGGACTAAAGGTGCATCTCTAGTCCCGGTTCGTGGCATGAACCGGTACTAAAGGTGTTGGTGGGGCCCCAGCCTGACAACAGCCTGCCACCACCTCTTTAGTACCGGTTCATGGCACGAACCGGTACTAAAGGTTCTCCACAAACCGGTACTAATGAGCGCCGCCCGCCTAGCCGTTGGAACCGGCACTAATGGTCACATTAGTGCCGGTTCAGTTACAAACCGGGACTAATGTGCTTCACATTAGGCCCTTTTTCTACTAGTGGTAGTTGTACCAATGGCATAAGTAAGGCAATGGTGGCATCTTTGGGGTTGTCCACCTGGCGTATTACTGAACCTAAGCATGTACAGTGGTTGAATAGCTGCGGTATGCTGAAGGTTACACACAAGGTGCGTGTGCCATTCATAGTTGGTGAGTATGCTGATGAGGTGGAGTGCGATGTATATCTATTGGAGGTGGGTGCATTGATACTTGGGCATCCTTGGCAGTATGATCACAATGCTACTCATGCTGGGAGAGAAAATACGTATACATTTTTGCATGATGGCAAACAGGGAAAGTTGAAGCCGATGACAGATGATCATATCAAGTCTGATGTGGTGTTGGTGGTGCGCAAGGAGAAAGTGCACAAGGCCAAGCCACAACAGAGGATAGTTCAGCTTCCGACGGAGGAGCATGATGCGAGGATTCACTGGTGCGCGTCGGTCCTAACCAAACGGTTTTTAACCCCTTTCTGCGACGGCATTTGGAACCGTCGCCAAGTGAGTGTGGGCGATAGGGCGGTCCTTCCCGCACGACCCAGAAACCGTCGGGGATATGCCCTCCTGGCACACATGTTCGGCAAAATGAGGTCGTGTGTGACCGGCAATCGCTCAAATACGGAAATACGTACAATAGAGCTAAAAAATACAATTATACGGCAAAATTGTTTCCGGTCGCAAGTACATCCCACACAGTCAGTCCCCGCTAAACGTTTCCGTTCATATGCACATCCCACACATTCGCTCCAAGGAAAACGTTTCCGTTCATAGGTACATCACACACAATTTTCCCGTTAAATCGTTTGCATTATTGAATGTATCACACACGGTCCGTAGAAGAAACTGTGTGGCAAAGGCTGTCCATCACACGCAGTTTTTATGTGGTAAACGTTTGCGCAAGGTGGCCTAACGCAAACAGTTTTCAAGAGAAAGTCGTGTGTGATTGTTCATTGATCCAACACGGTTTATTCCTAGAAACTGTGTCCGTTGCCTGAGGTCATCGCCCACGGTATTTTTTTAACAACCGTTTGCAATAGCAAAACCCAATTAGTAGGCAAATTCGCCATTAGCAGGCTAATTATCCGATTATTCATAATCCATTTATTAATCTAATTGACATTTCATATTAAGCACACAATATATTTCATTTCCATATTAAGGAAGCAGAATTTCATAATTGAAATACATCAGAGTACAACATGATATAGCTTCAGCACTCAGCTACCCCATTACACAACTGCACCAGCAACAAGTTCCACATGCAACATGTAGAACCTTTCGAAATTAGCATCATAGACGGTATATAGACAGATGCATCTCATCTGGAAAACTCTTGAAGCAAAAGGCGAATATTGAGCCTTCATTCATGTTGAAGGTCTTTGCAACTTTAGGCCAGTGCCTGTGGATGATTGACCATCCATCCTTCGTCCTTCATCCTCTTCAGGAACACTTCAATATTGAACCGTGGGTGTTGTATGAAACCTTCCTTGCCTCCTGACCATAGAGGTAGTTTGAGAGGTAATCATCAGTGAACTGCTTTGGAAAGGCCTGAAAACAAGGATGTGCATAAATATCTTCTCTATATTGAAAATGGGGCAATGGAATAAAAAAGGCAAGGTATAATAGTTAGTACCATCTTGTAGTGAACTGATGTCTTCTTCATTGTGCAGACAAAAATATTGTTGTTTTTTGTCGCTAATTTCTTTATCCTAACAATCTTCCTGAGTTTCTTGAATTGATTGATATTCATGGACAACTCATTTCCCCATATGCAAAAAAGGTCGAACAGTGGGTCAAAACCTCTGACAGCAGGACCTACATGTGCAAGACCAAATTGTTAAAAACCTAAATATTAGAATGGTTCCTGCAATTGCAGAATAATGTGCTATTAGACAACGGACCATGCACGTGCTAACCTCGATTTTAAACCTCAGTGCTTCCCATTGTTTCCCTGCAACACATATAAGGTAGTTAGTCATCAGGTTAAGTAAGGGTTCGCATGCTATCAGTAAAATATGTTGATGAAAAATAAGCACATTCAGATTCATCAGATTAATTCAAGCCACACGGAAAACCCATTTACCCAAACCAAGCATGATTAAGAACTAGGAAATATAGCACTTGTATATGTTTCTCATGTATTAAGGGCAGCCAAATTCGATTTATTCCTCACATGCACAACAATACAAAATTCTACCCACGACAATTGGACATTGCATTGCAGAATTGAACCAACCAGTTAACTAAACACCACAACAAATGAACCAAACATTAACTAAGCACCACATTGCACAATATAACATACTCCTAATAGAAGATCAGACAGTTAACCAAACAGTTAACTACAACCAATTGTAGCAATTGTATTTGTTTCTCATGTATTTACTATAGACAAATTCAATTTATTCCTCACATGGTATACAATAACAGAATGCACCCACAATTTTGTAAAGATAAATTCGATTTATTTCTCACATGGAAGACAATACAAAATTGCAGCCTGAAGAATTGAACATCACATTTGCAGATGAACCAAATAGTTAACTGAAGACGACAACTAATTAACAAAACAGTTAATAAGTGAGCACCACACTGCATGACATATAGAACATATACACTAGAGTAACAGATTTCATGGTAAAATTAGATAGCACAATTCACTAGAATTTGTGAAGGAAAGGCAGGAGCAGCACACGCAACGGGTAAACCGAGCATGCTTATCCGGTGTAGCTAGCAAATGGCATGGTGCTCCTTCAAGATCGGGGGGTCGGCATGAATGGCAGCCATCGTGACCTCATCCGCGCGTGCGGCCGCGATTTGCTTCTCCGCTGCCAAATGCTCCTTGAGGTCCTGACTATACTGCGTGCACCATGGCTTAGGCCAGCACTTATTTGGTGGAGGGGTCGGTGATTTGGGTGGAAGGTGTCGCGCTCGCGCCGGCGGTCGGGGCATGTGGGATGTGGAAGGAGGAGGAGGATGGGGGTCGGGTGTGGATTACCTACCTGGATAGAGGAGGCCGAGCAGCGTGAAGGAGGGTCGCCGACGAGGAGGCGGCGCTGCAAGCAAGGAGTGAAGGTTTCAACTTGGAAAGGAAGCCGGAAAGAGGGGAAATGTGGCTTTTGGTAAGGGGGAGGGGTAGGGAGGTAGATATTTCCGCGGAAGCCAAAAAATTGGAATCGCTTCGGCGAAGAAACTGGCGCGCAAAGTGTCATCACACATGGTCCCTTATTCAGAACTATGTACGATATGTGGACACCACAAACGATTCAGATAGCTTAACCCGTGCGTGATGAGTTTGAACGTCAAAAGTTTTGGTCTGAATTTCCATGGTTATAGTGGTCATCCACGTCATTGCATAATTTGGGTACACAAAGGAGACTACAACACACCAATACTTCTTAATCGAGCAAGTTCAGCAAATAAACAGAGCTAGCTGACCTAAACATTACTCTAACAGATTAAAGACTGGCGCTAGTACTACTACGGCTGGTGCTCGTCGATCTCCCGCCTCCATGTCCAGCTCGCGCCCGACGGTCTCCTGGGGAAGGGGCTCCATGGCATCCATCGCACCATACTCGGCAAGCATCTCGCCATCCGCGTCTGCCATCTCTTTGGAAAAGGACGCCACGAGCTGGGCGTGGGCGGACGCGATCTAGGCTTGGACGGGCTCCGTCGTTGCAAGGTATGCGGCAGAGGAACGGACGGCTGCTCCAACGCTCTCGGCGATTGCCAGCTCTTCGGCTGTGTGTTGCCGACCATTGTCGGAGAAGCTTCGTTTGATTTGTGCGGTGACCGCCAGGAGCTGGGCGTGGGCGGCCTCCATCAGGGCTAAGGCCGCCGCTACGGAACGGACAGCTACTGTGCCGCTCTCGCCAGTTGCTATCCCCGAGGCAGATGTTGCTGCCTGATAACCCACAAGTATAGGGGATCAATTGTAGCCTCTTTCGATAAGTAAGAGTGTCGAACCCAACGAGGAGCTAAAGGTAGAACAAATATTCCCTCAAGTTCTATCGACCACCGATACAACTCTACACACACTTGACGTTCGGTTTACCGGAAACAAGTATAAAACTAGAAGTACTTTGTAGGTGTTTTTGGATAGGTCTGCAAGAATAATAAAGAGAGCGTAAATAAAAGCTAGGGGCTCTTTAGATAAAGACACAGCTAAATTAGTTTTAGTAGGGAGATTTTTGTTACGAGAAAATTATTTGTCCCTAGGCAATCGATAACTAGACAGGTAATCAGTATTGCAATTTTATTTGAGGGAGAGGCATAAGCTAACATATTTTCTCTACTTGGATCATATGCACTTATGATTGGAACTCTAGCAAGCATCCGCAACTACTAAAGATCATTAAGGTAAAACCCAACCATATCATTAAAGTATCAAGTCCTCTTTATCCCATACGCAAACAACCTACTTACTCAGGTATGTGCTTCTGTCACTCACGCCACCCACCATAAGCAAATCATGAACATATTGCAAACCCTACAACGGGAATCCCTCACGCTTGCGCGACACGGGGAGCACCATGGGACAGCACCAATAATAAAACATGCAACTCAAACCAATCATGATCATCAATTAACCCATAGGACAAAACGGATCTACTCAAACATCATAGGATAGCCATACATCATTGGGAAATAATATATAGCATTGAGCACCATGTTTAAGTAGAGATTACAGCGGGTAAGAGAGAGGTTACACCACTGCATAGAGGGGGGAAGAGTTGGTGATGATGGTGGTGAAGTTGTTGGTGAAGATTGCGGTGATGATGATGGCCCCCGGTGGCACTCCGGCGCCACCGGAAGCGAGGGAGAGAGAGCCCCCCTCCTTCTTCTTCCTTGACCTCCTCCCTAGATGGGAGAAGGGTTTCCCCTCTATTCCTTGGCCTCCATGGCATGGGAGGGGCGAAAGCCCCTCCGAGATTGGATCTGTCTCTCTGTCTCTCTCTGTTTCTGCGTTCTCTCCTGCTGCCCTTTCACCGTTTCTTTTATATCCGGAGATCTGTAACTCCGATTGGGCTGAATATTTCGCCCAGATTTTCTCATAAAATTAGCTTTCTTGCGGCAAAAGAAGAGCGTCAACTGCCTTACGGGGTGCCCACGAGGGTCCAGGGCGCGCCCCCTGCCTCGTGGCCCCCTCGGGCACCGTCTCGCGTTGATTTTACTTCCCAAAAATCATAAATATTCCAAAATAATTCTCTGTCTGTTATTATCCCGTTTGGACTCCATTTGATATTGGGTTTTTGCGAAACATAAAACATGCAACAAACAGGAACTGGCACTGGGCACTGGATCAATATGTTAGTCCCAAAAATAGTGTAAAAAGTTGCCAAAAAGTATATGAAAGGTGTATAATATTGGCATGGAACAATAAAAAATTATAGATACGACGGAGACGTATCAACATCCCCAAGCTTAATTCCTGCTCGTCCTCGAGTAGGTAAATGATAAAAAAGATAATTTTTGATGTGGAATGCTACCTAGCATAATCTTGATCATGTATCTAATCATGGCATGAATATTAAGACACGAGTGATTCAAAGCAATAGTCTATCATTTGACAAAAAACAATAATACTTCCAGCCAACTAGTAAAGCAATCATGTCTCTTCAAAATAACAAGGCCAAAGAAAGTTATCCCTACAAAATCATATAGTCTGGCTATGCTCCATCTTCACCACACAAAATATTCACATCATGCACAACCCCGATGACAAGCCAAGCAATTGTTTCATACTTTAGTAATCTCAAACTTTTTCAACTTTCACGCAATACATGAGCGTGAGCCATGGACATAGCACTATAGGTGGAATAGAATATGATGGTGGGGGTTATGTGGAGAAGACAAAAAAGGAGAAAGTCTCACATCAACTAGGCGTATCAACGGGCTATGGAGATGCCCATTAATAGATATCAATGTGAGTGAGTAGGGATTGCCGTGTAACGGATGCACTAAGAGCTATAAGTGTATGAAATCTCATACTGGAAACTAAGTGGGTGTGCATCCAACTTGCTTGCTCATGAAGACCTCGGGCATTTGAGGAAGCCCATCATTGGACTATACAAACCAAGTTCTATAATGAAAATTCCCACTAGTATATGAAAGTGATAACTCAAGAGACTCTCTATATGAAGAACATGGTGCTACTCTGAAGCACAAGTGTGGTAAAAGGATAGTAACATTGCCCCTTCTCTCTTTTTCTCTCATTTTTTTTATTTTTTATTTTTTTGGTGGGCTTCTTTGGCCTCTTTTTTTTATTTGGGCTTCTTTGGCCTCTTTTATTTTTCATAAAGTCCGGAGTCTCATCCCGACTTGTGGGGGAATCATAGTCTCCATCATCCTTTCCTCACTGGGGCAATGCTCTAATAATGATGATCATCACACTTTTATTTACTTACAACTCAATATTACAACTCGATATCTAGAACAAAGATATGACTCTATATGAATGCCTCCGGTGGTGTACCGGGATGTGCAATGATCTAGCGTAGCAATGACATCAAAAACGGACAAGCCATGAAAACATCATGCTAGCTATCTTACGACCATGCAAAGCAATATGACAATGAATGCTCAAGTCATGTATATGATGATGATGGAAGTTGCATGGCAGTATATATCAGAATGGCTATGGAAATGCCATGATAGGTAGGTATGGTGGCTGTTTTGAGGAAGATATAAGGAGGCTTATGTGTGATAGAGCGTATCGTATCACGGGGTTTGGATGCACCGGCAAAGTTTGCACCAACTCTCGAGGTGAGAAAGGGCAATGCACGGTACCAAAGAGGCTAGCAATGATGGAAGGGTGAGAGTGCGTATAATTCATGGACTCAACATTAGTCATAAAGAACTCACATATCCATCGACTCAACATTAGTCATAAAGAACTCACATACTTATTGCAAAAATCTATTAGTCTTCAAAACAAAGTACTACGCGCATGCTCCTAGGGGGATAGATTGGTAGGAAAAGACCATCGCTCATCCCCGACCGCCACTCATAAGGAAGACAATCAATAAATAAATCATGCTCTGACTTCATCACATAACGGTTCACCATATGTGCATGCTACGGGAATCACAAACTTCAACACAAGTATTTCTACAATCCACAACTACCCACTAGCATGACTCTAATATCACCATCTTTATATCGCAAAACTATTGCAAGGAATCAAACATATCATATTCAGTGATCTACAAGTTTTATATAGGATTTTATGACTAACCATGTGAATGACCAGTTCCTGTCATCTCTCTAAATAGATATAAGTGAAGCAAGAGAGTTTAATTCTTTCTAAAAAATATATGCCCACGCTCTAACAAATATAAGTGAAGCAAAAGAGCATTCTACAAATGGCGGTTTTCTATGCGAAGAGAAACAGGCAATCCAAACTTCAAATGGTATAAGTGAAGCACATGAAGCATTCTATAAAGCCATACTCAAAAGATATAAGTGAAGTGAAAAGAGCATTCTATAAATCAACCAAGGACTATCTCATACAAGCATGGTGCATAAAATAAAAAAGTAAACTAAATGCAAAAGACGCTCCAAGATTTGCACATATTGCATGAACGAAACGAATCCGAAAACATAACGATACTTGTTGAAGAAAGAGGGGATGCCTTCCGGGGCATCCCCAAGCTTAGACTCTTGAGTCTCCTTGAATATTTACTTGGGGTGCCTTGGGCATCCCCAAGCTTGAGATCTTGCCTCTCTTCCTTCTTCCCACATCGAGACATCCTCGATCATCGAACACTTCATCCACACAAAACTTCAACAGAAAACTCGGTAAGATCCGTTAGTATAATAAAGCAAATCACTACTCTAAGTACTGTTGCAAACCAATTCATATTTTTTTGGCATTGTGTCTACTGTAGTATAACTTTTCCATGGCTTAATCCACTGATATAAATCGATAGTTTCATCAAAACAAGCAAACTATGCATCAAAAACAGAATCTGTCTAAAACAGAATAGTCTGTAATAATCTGAACATTCACCATACTTCTGATACTTGAAATATTCTGTAAAAATTTGTAAAAATAAAAAATTTGTATAGAAAGACAGTGAAAAAAGTTTCAGAACCATTCGACGTTCCAGTAAAAAATTAAAAATCGCGCACTACAGCTAAAGTTTCTGTCCTGCACCGTACAAACCAACAAGCATTGTAAACATCCTAAAGGCAAACCTTAGCACATTATTTTTATAATACAATGGAATTGTACAAGGGGATAATAATTTTTGTTGAAAAGTTTCTGTAATCAAGATTCACAAAGTTTCTGTGAGCATGAGCAAAGTTCAAGGCTAGCTCCCACTTCAACAATCCTCGTCTTTCTCACTTTCGCTTTTCTTTTTGAAAAAGTTTTAGGTTCCCCTCTTTATTTTTGTTGTTTTTAAACTATATGAAAGCACTCAACAGAAATAAATGACTCTCTAGAACTTCCGGGTTGTCTCCCTAGCAGCGCTTTCTTTAAAGCCATTAAGCTAGGCATATAGTGCTCAAGTAATGGATCCACCCGGATCCCAAGGTATATCAAAGCCAATTTTAATTAGCAATGATTTGGCATTTAATAGTGAGCACAAAGTAACATATATCAAGTAATGACGAAGTCTAACTCTCTTCCTATGCATCGGCATGTCATAAAAGAACAATTCATGCACACAAAGTAAAGGCCAATGCATAGTATAAACAGTTTCCTGCAATTTTATCGTGTTGGAAACATACAGAGGTGGAGATATAGTTCCTCTCTCATAATAATTGCAAGTAGGAGCAGCAAGCACATGCATATTATATTCATCAAAATCATCATGTGCAACGGTATAAGGCAACCCATCAATATAATCCTTAATAAGGGTAAACTTCTCCAATATAGTGTAGTTGGGAGAATTCAAAAAGATAATAGGACTATCATGCGTGGGTGCAATAGCAACAATTTCATGTTTGACATAAGGAACTATAGCAAGTTCATCTCCATAAGCATAATTCATATTGGCATCTTGGCCACAAGCATAGCAAGCATCATCAAAAAGGGATATTTCAAAAGAATCAACGGGATCATAACAATCATCATAGCAATCATCCTTCGGTAAGCACGAAGGGAAATTAAACAATGTATGAGTTGAAGAGTTACTTTCATTATAAGGTGGGCACGGGTAGCTAATCCGCTCTTCCTCCTTTTGTTCTTTGCTCTCCTCATCATCTTTTTCATCCAATGAGCTCACAGTTTCATCAATTTCTTCTTCGATAGATTCCTGCAAAATATTAGTCTCTTCTTGGACAGCGGAGACTTTCTCAATAAATGCATCAATATCGGAATTGAATTCATAATTGGCATAGCAATATTTAAGGACAGAAAATTTTCCAGGTCTATAAACAGCATCATAAAGATTTTCAAATTCTTTGAACATAGATTCAATTTCATAAGCACCCATAAAAGCAACAAATTCTTCTATTTGCTCCACATCATAGTAATCATATATACCTCTAGCATAAGAAGCCAAGGTTTCATTATCATTAAATTCGCATGAAAAGGGAAGGTGTGGAGACTTCATCCTAGAGGAACAAGTATAATCATATCTCAAGCATAGTTGCCTAGCATACTACTTCAACATATGAATTTGATCCCATAATAGTTTCCCTTTTTGAGTCAAGCGATAATCCCTAAAGTATTTACGTTGATCGAACGTGTCTCCCATTACATAATTGAATGGGGTTTTCTCGGGATTATCAAAGTAGTACATAATATCTTTCACATAATGAGCATCGAGGGTTTTAGGAGGTTCCCCATCTCCATGAGTAGCAAGTACACCTAATTTTTTTGGTATTTCGTGTTCCATATCCATAACTAAAGATAGAGAACAACTAAGAACAGCAAATAAAAATTACTTAGTGATAAAGCAAACAAGCACACACGAGAATATTCACCCTACGCTATTGCTCCCCGGCAACGGCGCGAGAAAAAGGTCTTGATAACCCACAAGTATAGGGGATCAATTGTAGCCTCTTTCGATAAGTAAGAGTGTCGAACCCAACGAGGAGCTAAAGGTAGAACAAATATTCCCTCAAGTTCTATCGACCACCGATACAACTCTACGCACACTTGACGTTCGCTTTACCGGAAACAAGTATAAAACTAGAAGTACTTTGTAGGTGTTTTTGGATAGGTTTGCAAGAATAATAAAGAGAGCGTAAATAAAAGCTAGGGGCTCTTTAGATAAAGACACAACTAAATTAGTTTTAGTAGGGAGCTTTTTGTTACGAGAAAATTATTTGTCCCTAGGCAATCGATAACTAGACCGGTAATCATTATTGCAATTTTATTTGAGGGAGAGGCATAAGCTAACATTCTTTCTCTACTTGGATCATATGCACTTATGATTGGAACTCTAGCAAGCATCCGCAACTACTAAAGATCATTAAGGTAAAACCCAACCATAGCATTAAAGTATCAAGTCCTCTTTATCCCAAACGCAAACAACCTACTTACTCGGGTCTGTGCTTCTGTCACTCACGCCACCCACCATAAGCAAATCATGAACATATTGCAAACCCTACAGCGGGAATCCCTCAGGAGAGCACCAATAATAAAACATGCACCTCAAACCAATCATGATCATCAATTAACCCATAGGACAAAACGGATCTACTCAAACATCATAGGATAGCCATACATCATTGGGAAATAATATATAGCATTGAGCACCATGTTTAAGTAGAGATTACAGCGGGTAAGAGAGAGGTTACACCACTGCATAGAGGGGGGAAGAGTTGGTGATGATGGTGGTGAAGTTGTTGGTGAAGATTGCGGTGATGATGATGGCCCCCGGTGGCACTCCGGCGCCACCGGAAGCGAGGGAGAGAGAGCCCCCCTCCTTCTTCTTCTTCCTTGACCTCCTCCCTAGATGGGAGAAGGGTTTCCCCTCTGGTCCTTGGCCTCCATGGCGTGGGAGGGGCGAAAGCCCCTCCGAGATTGGATCTGTCTCTCTGTCTCTCTCTGTTTCTGCGTTCTCTCCTGCTGCCCTTTCACGATTTCTTTTATATCCGGAGATCCGTAACTCCGATTGGGTTGAATCTTTCGCCCAGATTTTTCTAATAAAATTGGCTTTCTTGCGGCAAAAGAAGAGCGTCAACTGCCTTACGGGGTGCCCACGAGGGTCCAGGGCTCCCCCCTGCCTCGTGGCCCCCTCGGGCACCGTCTCGCGTTGATTTTACTTCCCAAAATTCATAAATATTCCAAAATAATTCTCCGTCCATTTTATCCCGTTTGGACTCTTTTTGATATTGGGTTTCTGCGAAACATAAAACATGCAACAAACAGGAACTGGCACTGGACACTGGATCAATATGTTAGTCCCAAAAATAGTATAAAAAGTTGCCAAAAAGTATATGAAAGTTGTATAATATTGGCATGGAACAATCAAAAATTATAGATATGACGGAGACGTATCACTGCCGCCACCTCAGAAGCAACAACGGCCATTTGGGCTGCCTTTGCCGCCCGGTCGCAGATTGCGGCCGCGTTCATGCACCTTGTTAGCACGCGCATGGTGGCTACAGCCGCGCTCTCACCGGAGTGGGCCACCGAAGTTTCCCTCACGACGCGGGTCCACGTGCCCATCTTTCACCAGTGACGATTGAACAGTGAAATGATATTTGGGGAGCGAGCTAGTGTGCTTGAGATGCCAGTTGTGGACTGTAGCCGACACACCTTCTCGCATAAGCCATAGGCGCACTATACACCAACGGTGCTCCAGGATATTTTGTGTTGCATCTCACACGGTTGCTGATAATAAATTGTTTGCGATCTACTTGATTTTTCATCTTGATTTGAATTACATAATGGGGTCACATCGGCAATGGACGGTGTTTGAATTGCTAGACCTTTTATCTGGAGTGAACATGGAACTATATGTGTGTCGTAAACGAATTGGAATTATTCAGGGTTCGTTTGAACATTTTATACATTAAATTGGTTTTCTAGACATTTCAGGTGAACAATACAAATTTGAACTACATGCACATGCTCTAGTGCATATAAATTGGTCGAAAAATCAAATTTGTGTCCTTGGGTGCATGCTTAGGTTCCATGCAAGAAATGGGAATGAATTTCAAACACCAGGGCACCGTTGATTGCCGGAAAACATTGAGATGCCTAGTTTTTAAATTATAGTAAATCCAAAGCTCGTCTGAAATTCATGGAACTAGGCATGCTATCATGGAGCTGCATCAACATGTCGTGGTAAAAAAATTGTCCCATTTGGGGCAGGTTTGGGTATATGCTTCTCACAAACCGGAGCTTCTCACAACAAGCATGATGGTTTTCGGTAGGGAATGTCCCATCTTTGGGGACAAAACGATATCCATTGCCTCTTATTGCTTTCAAATTTTTTCTCGTGTCAACATTGAACAACAGGAGTGTTGTGTGAATTTTTATGATTTTTTGGGGTTCGTTTGGACATTTTTATGCATTAACTGAGTTTTCAATGCATTTATGTGCATAATTCCAATTTGAACTACATGCACATGCTCCAGTGCATATAAATTGGTCAAAAAATCAAATTTGTGTCCTTGGGTGCATGCTTAGATCCCATGCAAGAAATGGGAATGAATTTCAAACACCAGGGCACTGCTGATTGCCGGCAAAACATTGAGATGCCTGGTTTTTAAATTCTAGTAAATCCAAAACACGTCTGAAATTCATGAAACTTGGCATGCTATCATGGAGCGGCATCAACATGCCGTGGTACAAATTTTGTCCCATTTGGGCAGGTTTGGGTATATGCTTCTCACAAACCGGAGCTTCTCACAACAAGCATGATTGTTTTCGGTAGGGAACATCCCACCTTTGGGGACGAAATGATATCCATTGCCTCTTATTGCTTTCAATTTTTTCTCGTGTCAACATAGAACAACAAGAGTGTTGTGTGAATTTTTGTGATTTTTCGGGGTTTGTTTGGACAATTTTATGCATTAACTGAGTTTTCAATGCATTTATGTGCATAATTCAAATTTGAACTACATGCACATGCTCCATTGCATATAAATTAGTTGAAAAATCAAATCTGTGTCCTTGGGTGCATGCTTAGGTCCCATGCAAGAAATGGGAATGAATTTCAAACACCAGGGCACCGTTGATTGCCGGCAAAACATTGAGATGCCTGGTTTTAAATTCTAGTAAATCCAAAATTCTATTAACCATTCACGTGACGCCACGTGTCTTGGTTTTAATGGCTGTAGGAGGTGCCATGCAGACATCTGCTTAACCTTGACTGAACGGGAGGCGTGGGAGCACCGTCCCGTGCGCAGGCTGACCAAGTGGCGTGCAAGCTGTCCTCGAGTGCGCAGGCTCACCGGGAAGCGTGCGAGCTGTACGCTGCGCAAGCTCACTGGGAAGCGAGCCCTTTGACATCCATGGCCACCCGCCTTGCTCGCATCCTCTCCATTAATGGCGCCCAAGCCGCAGTTTAATTCGCTTTTTAAATATAAAACACTCATCGCAAACGTTTTAGTTAGAATACCCGTATGCAAACTGACAGCTTCCCTAGGAAGCCACGAGAAAATGTGCCGAGCAGGATTTCTTCAGCTCTTGATCGCAAACGTTTTAGATAGAACACCCGTATGCAAAGTAAGAGCAATGCAGGATTTGTGCATCCCTTCAACGCAAACGGTTGTTTTGGATGACCCGTGTGCAACCACGTACAAACAATTTGGTAAGATTTGTCAATCCTTGTAACACTGCTATTTGTCAAAATATGAAGCTAAAAATCACTAGCAGTATCTAATTTTTGCCACTAAAATTCAGTAATTAAGCATAGATTTCATTCATAGATTAAGCAGTCATTCTTAATTGTTGCCAACCACGTACTGAAATAGCTAGTTCAACTATATATACTAGATAATTTTAAGTATGTCGTACAGTTCCACCACATCTATAGTTAGATGAACTGAACAAAATAGCCCCTAAATACTACTACTACTTCGGAGGGGCTTTGTACTACTTCCGGCTGCCTCTCCTCTGCCGAGCGCGCTCAGTAAGAGGCGGAGGAGGAGGAGCCTGCCGACGAGCTGGGCAACCGCAATGCGGTGCCTGCCGCTAATGCAGCTTCAGTGACGCTCACCTCGAACGCCCTCTGCCGCTCCAGACGACCCCTCTCGAAGTGGTGGTTCTCCTCGTAGATCTCCTGATTCCTCGCCTCTGAGGCGACGTGTGCCGCGGCCACGGCGGCGGTAAGGCTCTTTGTGTGCTCGACGAGGTGCTCCTCCTCCTCCCGCAGGAACTCGGTGTAGTGCGCAAGGTCGCTGACACACGTGTGGGCATCCACCTCCGCCTCCCACCTTCGGGCGGCGGTGGTGGAGCGGGTGATGACCGCAGCGGTCGACGGTGGGCTGGCGGCCACGGTGGCCGACGACGGGGTGGTGGCCACGACCACCACTTCCCACCTTCAGGCCACGATGGTGGAGCGTGTGATGGCCACAGTGGCCGGCAGTGGGGTGCTGGCCACGACAGCCACCTCCCGCCTTCGGGCCGCGGCGGCGGAGCGGGCGATGGCCCTGGCTTTCGACGGTGGTGTGGCGGCAACGGCGGCCGGCAACAGCTGCCTACGGGCACCGGCGGCGGAGCGTGTGGTGGGTGTTCTGCGCACACCCAACAAGGACACCACGCGCACTACACTACGCCGGGGACTGCGCCGCCGCCGCGGTGTAGCCTTCCAGCTGGAGCCGTCCTTTGATGACGGCGGAGTGGCTGAGCAACGACGACGAACCGGTGCCATTGGCGATTATGGGAGAAGCAGACGAGATAAGCTACCGGGATGGAGGGGAAAATGCGACGCAGGACTCGCCGGCCGTGAGGGTTTTTATAGCAGGCCGATAAGAATTGGGATTTTGGGGGATTTCACCGAGTCGGGCGGGAAGCTTGCGCGGGAACCTGGGAGGTTGCGTCTGAACAGGCTCACCGATGATTCATTGGCGCCACCGTTTGGTAAAAAGAACGCCCCCGCCCGCTGCGCAAGCTTGCGCTGTAAGCCGTCTGCGGTAGCGGGGTGACAAGACGTGCGAGAGGAGGATGAAAGACCACGTACACATACGGTTAATAAAAAAACGTTTGCGATTTAATTACCTACTATACCACAGTCCTGGTTTATAAGTATGATTTAACTAATAAAATACGAATGCATGTCGCGAAACATTATATAGTTGGATTTGTATTTGAACATAGTTTCCAATTATATAATTTTTAAAACATGCATTAACATTTTATTGGTTAAATTTAAGGGCAAAGTATGGCACAGAATATAAAGGAGACTATAGACTTGAAAGTGCTAGTTATCGACTAGAGGGGGGGTGAATAGGCGATTTTTATGAAAGTCTTTAAAACATGGGAGTTTCGAAGACAAACAATAGAAATGAACCTATTGACATGCCGCGGAAGGTAGACTACACTAGACAAACCATAGTCAAGTATTCAATGAAGTGAAAGCACAAAGACTATTAGCAGCTAGGTAGTATGGATCAGAATGGAAGATAGTGTGAAGCCAAACAACAATAGTCGTCACACAGTGAAGTCAAACAGATAATGCAAGCAGGCAATGACTTCACAAGGACAAACTGTAAGTAAAGAGAAGTAAGAGATAGAACCAGTTGCTTGGTGAGGACAGTGATTTGTTGGACCAGTTCCAGTTGCTGTGAAAACTCTACGTCTGGTTAGGGAGGCTGAGATTTAACTCAGAAGACCGTGTCTTCACCTTATTCCCCTTGAGCTAAAGACACTTAGTCCTCGCCCAATCACTCTGGTAAGTCTTCAAGGTAGACTTCCAAACCTTCACAGACTTCGTTCACCGGCAATCGACAATGACTCTTGGATGCTCAGAACGCGACGCCTAACCGGCTGGAGGATTCATAGTCCTCAAGTGTAACAAGTCTTCAGGTCACGCGGACAGAAAGACTTCAGTGATGCCAAACACTCTTTGGGCTCTGGGTGTTTTGGGCTTTGTCCTCGCAAGGATATCTCTCTCAAATGCTTTGGAGGTGGGTTGCTCTCAAACGACAAAAGCTATGCACTAACTCTAAGCAGCCACCAATTTATGGTGTAGGGGGTGGGCTATTTATAGCCAGGAGGCAACCCGACCTGATTTGTCCGAAATGACCCTGGGTCACTAAGGAACTGACATGTGTTCCAACGGTCAGATTTCAAACACACGCGGCAGCCTGACTTGGGCTACAAGTAAAGCTGACTTATCCGACTCTAGATAAGATTTGCTCTCATTGTCTTCGCTCGAAGACATAGGATTTGGTTGAGCATCACTTCAGTCACTCTGACTTTGTTCACTTGGACCCACTTAACAGTACGGTGGTTCCTATGACTCAACAAGGAAGAAAAGGAAACTACGAAACAACTATGTCTTCGCTCTCCATAGTCTTCATGCGATGTCTTCTTATCTCATAGTCTTCAATGTGAATATCTTCACAGACCACCATTTCCTCAATGTCTTCACACATTTTTAGGTGTCATCTCCGGTAGGTAAACCGAATCAATGAGGGACTACTACCTGTGTTATCCTGCAATTCTCACAAACACATTAGTCCCTCAACCAGGTTTGTCGTCAATACTCCAAAACCAACTGGGGTGGCACTAGATGCACTTACAATCTCCCCCTTTTTGGTGATTGATGGCAAAGTGATTGATGTTTTCAACAGGGATAAAAGTATGTGAAATTGTAAGGGTTAAGGTATTGTCTTCATAAGTAGCAAAAGGCTCCCCCTGAAGATGTGCATATAAGTAGTTTGCGTTTGAATGCAAATGCACATGGCAGGTTTTGGTTTGTGGAGGTCCTCTTCAGCTCATGAAGACAATTCATCATGCATGAAAAGATATAACGAAGATAATGACATGCATAATGGAAAATGGACGTCTGCGGAATGACTTCGTGCAGAATTTATCATCGCATCACATATTTGATAGAAAAGGTAGCAACGACCATCAAGTTTAAGTGTTACAACTCAAAGAACCAAATGTATCAAAACGAGAGTTGTAACCACTTGGCAAAATATAAAGCAACCACCCATATGGACCCGCTTGAAAACTATCAACTCATATGCTTCTCCCCCTTTTGTCAATAAGGACCAAAAAGGTTTGAAGACATAGAGCCTCTACTCGTTCCCATGAGGAGTAGGTGAAGGTGCAGGGTCGACGTTGGAGTCCGGTGGTGCAGAAGAACTTGGTGCAGTGTTGATGCGCGCCGAAGTTGTAGTAGGTGAAGTAGCATCATCTTCGTCATCGATGACTCTGGCATTAACAGTGGCCGCCGAGGAGGAGTACTCAGAGTCTTCGAGTGAGCGAGTCCGACGCAAGACAACGTTCCTGGGAGGAGTGGAATCAAATTTGAATCTCTCTGTGAAGCCATCTTGTTGAAGATCATCTTCAAAACTGAGCAATGTCAGACTCTTCCACGACCTCCGACAGGTTTCATGAGTGACAAATGCATTCTTCGTGGCTAGATTGTGAATGCGATTAACATCCACCAAGAGACTCTACATCTGATGCTTGAGCCAGTCATGATGCTTATCTTGTTTCTGATGCAAGGCCACGAGAAGCTCTCAGTCATTGAGTACACGAGATCGCTTTCGAGGCCTTTGAGCAATAGTGCTTTCAGTGGCTTCAGTATGGGCATGATGAGGTGCACGTGTATTTCCAGCCAAAGGATAAACACGAGTTGCAGCAAGAACTCCTTCAATAGGTTGAGTGAAACTTTGATGATCGATGTTGTGAAGATAAATTGGCTCCTTGGCAGGCTCTGGGTATATGGCTTCGACAGACATATCAACCTCTGGCAAGAATATGGGACGGTTGCGTGCAGAGGGCTGATAGTTGATAGCAGAGTGAAGCTTGATGAGGCGCATTACCCATGGAGCATAAAACTTCAGACCAAATAGATTAGAGCCAGATGCAGCAAGTTGTCTGATGAAGAAATCCTGAGCATTGAAGCTGATGCCATTGAGAATATAGAAAACCAATGTCTTCATTGAGCCTTCAAGCTTTGCTGCAGAAGAATGTCCTTTGACGGGCCATAGAGTTCGCCTTATAATATGATAGATGGTGCGGGGCAGATACTCTAGGTCTTCAACAAAGAATTCCTTTGGATATTCAGCATCTTGTGGCAGTGCCTTCATCATGCTCAACATTTGGCTCAGGCTTCTGGAATATGCTCTCCAAAGCATTGCGGTGAAGCTGACAACCAGGTTCATACAGTTCACCTGGAGTGGGCAGGGCAGTAAGCTCAATGATATCAAGAGCTTTGGCTTCATGGTGTACATTGCCTGTCATCCACTCAAGGACCCAAGTCTTCGGATCCCTCTTGTAGCCACGAATGTGAAGAGTAGCATAGAATTGTAATAGAAGCTCTTCATTCCAATTTTCTTTGTCGGTCACAAACTGCAGAAGGCCAGCATCTCTGAAGCAGTTGAGGGCTTCTTCCAAGCAGGGTAGGCCAGCAATGGCTTCGTAGTCTAGACGCATATGGGAAAAAATGCGCCCTTGATTGCATAAGACACAAGAATAATAACTGCGCTGCTGATAGCTCCAGAACCAATCAGATGAAATTCTTGGCCTTGAATATGGGTTCTTGGCACTATCAAAGAAGGTGTTGTGTGCTTTGAAGATATTCACATTGAACGATCCTAGCGAGGTCGCAGTACCTGGAAACCTTGGCAGCCTGGGCTTCGGCTTCTGAATCTGAGGCATGTGCTCCACATGGTAGTCAAACTGTGGTCCGGGAGCAGGCGAAGGAACCAGAATAAGCCATCGAACAGTGACAAGCTGGTCGCGATCAAATGCTTGCTCAATGGTGTGAGGCCTTGGCGGCAGTACAGGAGCATTGGCATTGACATGGGCTTCATACTGCACATTGGCTTCAGGTGCATCATTGGCTTCAGGCACCATATTCACTTCAGGCGCCACATTAGCTTCAGCCATGGCAACGTCATTGGCTTCAGTAGTGTTGTTTGTGGCCGCCTCAGTATTTTCAACCTCCACTAGAGTAGCTGGAGGGTCGGGCACAGACTCGTTCTCCTCGAGAACAACTTCTTGGTTGGTAGGGGGTGTAGCAGCTCTTTCTTCATCTCATGGTTCTTGATTGCCATCGGCTGATGCAGCCAGAATGTCTTCAGCAGCTTTTGCTTCAGACGCAGAGACGTTCACAGTTGGAGTGGCGTCAAGAAATACTTGTCGTGCCACTGAGTTGTATTGCACTGCTCCTTCTGGAACGCTCGCAGAGCGACTTGTGGCCTTGGTCCTTTGTGAGGAATGCGGGCGACGCTTTTGAAGAGGGAGTTGGCTGGACCACATAGTCGTCATAGTCAAGCACCGAAGTGGTGACTTGAGGTGGGGGAGTACTGGGTGAATCTTGACTTGGAGTTTCTTGTTGGGGGTGATCAGCCCACGATGCATCCTGAGCGATTGGCGTCGAGGGACGTCAAATGCTGATGAGTTCGCTGTTCGTGAGAACAGGCGATGATACTATTTGGTGCTCGATCTGAGGAAGGACTTCATCATCATCTACATTGTCTTGTGGACCAATGTCTTCAACTGCGATGGGGTCAACAGCTGGAACTTCTTCAGCTTCAGGAGCCTCTGTGAAAGCAGGCTCGTGGATCACTATCTGACGTTCTTGGTGTGCGGATGCAGGCTGAGCAACTGAGATGGGCTCGACAATAAGGGGCTCTGAGGGAGCGGCCCGATCTTTCTTCGAAGACTTCGTCTTACTCTTCTTGGTCTGTGGAGCATCATCAGCGGCATTCTTGTTCTTGTGCTTTCTGGCTTCGGCTTCAGCCGCCCTTGTTTTCTTGAGTTCTGAAGCTACTGTGGGGACCTTAGGCTTCGAGCCTGTCATACTGGCAGGGAAGACAATGCGAGGTGCTTCCTGCCCTGATGCTTCAGCTTGGGCCACAGCAGGCTTCTTCTTGGCAGCCATCTTGGGGTCGATGCCAGGACGCCCAAGTGCCTTACGCTTTTGAGCCACATTATGAACTTGAACACATTTACTGGCGGAGAGTTTCATCCGCTCTCTTGACCCTTTAGCTTCTTCACGTTTCTTGTGAAACTGCTCCTTGAGTTCATGCAACATCTGCTTGAAGTTTTGAACATCAGCCACGCTGGGCTTGGCCATGTTCCTCTTGAACTGAGCTTTCTCATGATCAATCTTTTTCTTTAGTTCGACGATCTTCTGAGCCAGAGCGAGCTCTTTAGCTATGGCTCCAAGGAAGGAGACACTGATGCCAATTGGAAGCTGAAGATCATCAATGCTGAGGCTCGGGTTTTCAAACCACTCATCAATGAAGTTATTCAAGATGTCCACATTAAAGAGGGGCAGATTGTTGAAGATCTCTGCCTCTTGCTTGCTCTTTATCAGCAGCTCAAGAGCATAATCACCAAGATCATCGTCACTTGACAGATCAATGGTTTCATCTTCGTTCCTCAGAACGACAGCGGGGGTCAGTGTATGCCCAGAACTCTTGATGGGCAGCTTCTTCTTGGACTTCTCTATCTTCCTGGAGACACGAGAAAGATCTTCCGATTGCACACTGGTTTCAGGAGGTGCAGTGGCCAATGGCCTCAGATGCGAAGCTTTAGGTGCAGCAGAGGGCTTTGAAGCCTTTGTTTTCTTCTGATTCTGTGGCTTTGGTGGAGCTGGCGCTTCATCAGTATCAGCATCATCCGCAGATTGATCCACTGTAGCCCTCTAAGCAGCTATGTGGGAGAGGAAACCATCAAAGTTGTTGAAGGGGCCGATGGCATTTGGATTGGCATCACGTGTGCCATCAGCTCTGGGTGCAGAAGGACCTGGGTTGAAATTACAACCAAGATTCTTTTTGTTCTTCACAGCAGAATCCTTGGCAAACTTGTAGTTGCGCTTGAACTGATTGTCTTCGCGACACCATAGCTGAGAGGATGGGTCGGCATTTTCAGGCTGTGGTCCTCGGACCATGCAAGCATAGAAGCCTTGAGCAATGGCTTCAGACTTGGACTTGGGTTGGAGATTTTTGTATAAGATATCTCCCCAAGGTCGCTTGATGGCATTCTTCTCTGCATACTCTGCAGTCACAAATCTGTATAGAAACCATTGTTCAGCCCAGTATCTGTGAATCCATTGGATTCGAGTCTTGTGTTCACCATAGGTTTCTTCAGGGTCCGTCTTGTATAACTCATAGTGATCTGGTGGCAAATCTTTGGATGTGTTCCCACAGCGCTGTCTGCCGCCCTTTCTTGCTGACTTTTCTGTGGCCATGAAGTTCAAACTGAATGGCTTTAGAACTTGCAAAGGCTTCCGTCTGCTGGTCAGACAGGAACTGGCTTCAGGAGAATTGATGTGACGCTGTAAAAATTCTACAAATGAATGCAGACTATGAGAACCAAGGGATTCTCCCACGGACATGTACCTGTGACAGCATTAGAGGTGCGAGGGAAGGGGAAGAGGTCATATGCATTCTCAGAAGATTTTGAAGATAAATCAGTTTGAAGACATTGACCTCATAGCGCGAAGAGATTCACTTACTTGTTGAGAGTTGGTTCCAGATTTGTACGAATCCAAGAATAAGTACAAGTGAGGAATCTAACTAGTTGTGAGGCATAAGTGAATATACTAGGCATGATATGAGATGCATAACAGGATATATCCAATTTTGAAGGTTTAGAAACCACCTTTGGTGGAGAAGGATGGATCTAACGGATCAAAAAGGCAGTAAAAAGTAAGTTTTAATTACCACACGAAGAACAGCTAGACGGAGTGGAGTTGGAGGCCGAGCAGTTCAATCTCTCGTGCCCTAACATGGCGACAGAAGACACCTACGGCGGCGGGGGAGGGGACGAGGTCCGCGGCCGGCGTGAGGATGGCGTCGGTGAGGTCGCGGAAGCTAAGCGCTTCGTCGCCGGCGTCGTAGAGAGCTAGCGGCGGCGCTAGGGTTTTTGCGAGGTGGAGAGGTGGGAGAAGGATTTTGACCGTGATGTGATGTGTATTTATAAGGAAAAAGGGACAGCACAACGCAATTACGGAGGTGCCCCTGGTGGTTCACATCTGAGGGACACATGGCAAACAAGCAACACACTGAAAGTTGTTCCATGTTCCCACGCACGCCTGGACTGTCGGGTGGTCGTTCCGGCTTCTCCGGTTTTCAGGCAAAAAGGATATAGAATTTAAAACAGATTCAACTTTTGTCTCTATATCTTCTGCTGACAAGGACGCAGAGAAGACATTCGACTGTTTCAATAGAATGCATATGATTTGGATAGATAGAATTTGAGGTAGAAGCATAGAAGAGGTTGGGGTCCGATCACATTCACTTAGATCAAAAGATTCAAGCATGAAGACATAGCTATAGGTGAATGTTGTAGAGGACAGAACACAATTATATGTATATATCAGAATGAGACCAAATCAACATTGTGAAGATAAACATGAAGACAAATCAATGTTGAAGACAAACCAAATGCGAAGACTCTGCAAATGTAACGCAAAATGAAACACTTCAAACAGAAGTTTGGTGGTGGCGTTACCGAACGTATAGGAAGTATTAGACCCATACACGGCGCACAATTATCGTGGCACTCCGAAGTCAAATTCCGCATTAATGTATTCACACTTAGAGTGTATGTCTTCATTGATTGAAGATATATGTCACTTCGTGTGTTGCACATCTAATTCATCAATATGCATAAGTGTTAGGATGTGTGTCCAATCACAGGACATTTGAGGATTCCAAGATATTTAGCACACACCGCAACTTGCAAAACCTTTTCTCATCCAAGGGCTTTGTGAAGATATCTGCCAATTTCTCTTCAGTGTTGATGTGAATGATATCAATATCTTCCTTCATGACATGAACTCTGAGAAAGTGATGACGAATTTCAATGTGCTTTGTCTTCGAGTGCTGAACTGGGTTGTTGGCAATCTTGATGGCGCTTTCATTGTAGCAGTAGAGTGGCACATGCTTCAGATGGACACCATAGTCCTTGAGAATTTGCTTCATCCAGAGAAGCTGAGTACAGCAAGATCCAGCAGCAATGTATTCAGATTCAGCAGTGGAGAGAGATACACAGTTCTGCTTCTTTGAAGACCAACAGACAAGTGATTGTCCCAGAAAGTGGCATGTGCCTGATGTGGACTTGCGATCAACCTTGTCACTAGCATAATCAGCATCTGCGAATCCAATTAGATCAAACTCTGAGCCCATTGGATACCATAATCCTAGTGTTGGGGTGTAAGCCAAATATCAAAGAATTTGCTTCACAGCTAAGTGATGTGATTCCTCTGGTGCCGCTTGGAATCGAGCACACATGCAAACACTGAGCATTATATCCGGCCTAGATGCACATAAATAAAGTAAAGAACCAACCATGGAGCGGTATACCTTTTGATCGAACTCTTTACCATTGGCGTCGGGACTCAGATGACTCTTGGTTGGCATTGGCGTCGTGTATCCCTTGCAATCTTGCATTCCAAACTTCTTCAGGCAATCTTTGAGGTATTTCTCTTGAGATATGAAGATGTCATTGCTCTGCTGATGGATTTGAAGACCAAGGAAGAACTTCAGCTCACCCATCATGGACATCTGATATTGCTCTTGCATCATGTGTCCAAACTCATCACTGTATTTCTTGTCAGTGCAGCCGAAGATAATGTCATCCACATAGATTTGGCACACAAATAGTTCTCCATCATATGTCTTCGTGAAGAGTGTAGGATCTAGAGAACCAGGTTTGAAGCCTTTGCTCTTCAGGAAGTCTTTGAGTGTGTCATACCAAGCACGAGGGGCTTGTTTGAGGCCATACAGTGCCTTGTTGAGCTTGTATACCATATCAGGATGTTTTGGATCTTCAAAACTAGGAGGTTGTGCAACATACACTTCTTCTTCAATCTTGCCGTTGAGAAAGGCACTCTTCACATCCATTTGATACAGAAGGATGTTGTGATGGTTGGCATAGGCTAGCAGTATGCGAATGGCTTCAAGCCTAGCCACCGGAGCAAATGTTTCATCGAAGTCAATTCCTTCAACTTGAGTGTATCCTTGAGCAATGAGACGAGCCTTGTTTCGGACAACTTGACCATGCTCATCTTGCTTGTTGTGATATATCCATTTGGTGCCAATGATGTTGTGCTTGTGAGGATCAGGACGCTTGACCAATTCCCACACATTGTTCAGCTTGAACTGTTGAAGCTCTTCTTGCATAGCTTGAATCCATTCAGGTTCCATGAAGGCTTCAGCAACTTTCTTGGGTTCAGATATTGAGACGAATGCAAAGTTCCCACAGAAATATGATAGCTGAGTCGCTCTTGAACGAGTGAGTGGACCAGGTGCATTGATGCTGTCAATTATCTTCTCAATCTGTACTTCATTTGCAACACGAGGATGAACGGGACGAAGATTTTGCTCTTGCTGATCATTGTCTTCATCTCGAGTATTGGCTTCAGGCTGAGCATTGTCTTCAGGTTGATTAGGCGCAGAAATAATAAGTTCCTCTTCAGCCTGTGCCTCAGAAGGTATGATTTCTCCAGTTCCCATAAGCTTGATGGATTCACCAGGTGGAACTTCATCTAGCACATTTGGCAGGTTCTCTCTTTGCGAGCCGTTAGTCTAATCGAATCGCACATCCACAGTTTCAACCACTTTATAGTGAAAGAGGTTGAAGACTCTGTAGGAGTGCGAATCCTTTCTGTAACCAAGCATAAAACCTTCATGTGCTTTCGGTGCAAATTTTGAAGTGTGATGTGGATCCTTGATCCAGCACCTACACCAAATACTCTGAAGTAACTTACATTTGGCTTCTTACCAGTCAGGAGCTCATAGGATGTTTTCTTTAGGAGCTTGTGAAGATAAACACGGTTGATGACATGGCATGCAGTATCAATGGCTTCGGGCTAGAACTTCCTTGGAGTCTTGTATTCATCAAGCATCGTCCGAGCCATCTCAATGAGTGTTCTGTTCTTGCGCTCCACGATGCCATTCTGCTGAGGTGTGTATGGAGCAGAGAACTCACGATTGATGCCCAATGTATCCAGGTAAAGGTCGAGGCCGGTGTTCTTGAACTCTGTGCCATTGTCACTTCTGATGTGCTTGATCTTGATGCCATAGTTTGTCATGGCACGATTGGCGAAGCATCTGAAGACATCCTGCACTTCATTCTTGTAGAGGATTATATGCACCCACGTATATCTTGAATAATCGTCAACAATGACGAAGCCATGGAGGCAAGCAGTGGCAGTGAGGGTAGAGTAGTGAGTAGGGCCAAAGAGATCCATGTGAAGCAGCTCGAAGGGTTGAGATGTATTCATGATTGTCTTCGGGGGATGCTTGGCCCTTGTCATCTTTCTAGCTTCACAGGCACCGCACAGACGATCCTTCTTGAACTTGACGCCCTCGATGCCAACAACGTGTTTGTTCTTCACGAGAGTGTACAAGTTCCTCATTCCCGCATGTCCTAGCCTCCGGTGCCAGAGCCAGCACTCTGAACCTTTTGCTAGAAGACATACGGCCAACTGTGGTCCTGCTGAGAAATCTACCATATACAGATCATCTTTACGATGCCCTTCAAAGACTAGAGACTTGTCAGATTCCATTAGAACAAGACAACAATATTTTCCAAATATCACAATCATGTTTAAGTCACAAAGCATTGAGACAGACATTAAGTTGAAACCAAGGGATTCAACAAGCATCACTTTATCCATGTGCTGATCCTTTGAGATTGCAACTCTACCTAGACGCAATACCTTGCTTTTACCAGTATCAGCAAATGTGATGTGACTCTTGTCAGATGGACGCAGTGTTGAATCCATCAGAAGACTTCGATCACCAGTCATGTGGTTAGTGCATCCATTGTCCATAATCCATTCTGAAGACTTTGGTGTCATACCCTACAGAGCAGTTAGGGGGATAGGCTTCACCAAGGGTATTGTGAAGCATAAACATTTGACGAACAAGCGGATTATCAAAGCTTAGATCCAGGTTAGGACTGATAGGATGACTGGCAAGAGATTCAGGAACAAAATACATAGTAAGACCATTTGGGCATTATATCTTGCGCCCCACAAGATGTTTTAGGTCCCCAACAATAGCATCGGACGCCTTTGATTTCCGGCTGGAGACCTTTCCCTGCAAAAGAGAGTTAAGTTTTCTTAACCACCCACATTTTCAGGGGTGGCTTTGAAGCAATGAGTCTAAGTGCAGCATCTGAGAACTTCGGCTTTGGAGCCCTAGCAAATAGCCTTGCAGGAGGTGAATAATCCTCATATGAATAAGCAGAAAAGTTCGTAGTTTTATGAACATAGCGGTTTGAAGAAACACGCTCATATTCATAAGCCTGAGTATAATTTCCCTGGAAAACATTGGCGTTAGGGTGGCTCTGGTGACTCCTCTGTCTGTATGAAGCCTTTGGACCATATGAAGCCTTTGGTCTGGGGTTTGTCTTCTTCCCTTGTGGTGTCATGATGACATTCACAGGAAGATTCTCAAGACAACTTTTGGGTACCCAGATCTTCTTCATAGGTGGCCCATTCCTGCAGTTAGTACCAATGTACCTGGCAAACACTTCACCATTCTGATTCTTAAACAGTTTATAGTTTGCATCAAAGGATTCATCAATGATAATGGGGTTAGTACAAGTAAAGCCAGATAAGGTGGATGGATCCACTGAAGGTTCCTTCGCAGCAACCCATGTGGTTTTGGGGTACTGCTCAGGCTTCCAATAAGAACCATCAACATTCATTTTCCTCTCGAACCCAACACCCTCTTTCCTAGGGTTTCGGTTCAGAATCTGCTTTTTGAGGACATCACATAATGTCGGATGCTCTTTGAGGCTTTTGTACATCCCTGTCTCAAGCAATGTCTTCAACCTAGCATTTTCATCAGCAATAGTAGTGGTATCCTCAGCAGAGGGGTTAGTTACCACATCAGCTGTTGAAGATATTGCAACAGTAGCAGCAGTAGAACATTCAGCAACAGAGGTAGCGTTATCACGCTCAAGGCATTTTAGACATGGTGGTTCAAATCCTTCCTGAGCGGGACTGATCTGTTGAGCGCGAAGTGACTCATTCTCCTTTTGAAGATCTTCATGAGCCGCTCTCAATTTCTCAAGCTCTTGCTTCCTTTGAAGATAATCGTAGGAAAGCTTTTCATGAGTTGTTGAGAGCGTATCATGACGACTTTCAAGTTCCTCGTACTGAACATGAAGGTTTTTGATGTCTTCAATTAAGGACTGAGATCGGGTCATTTCCGCGTCCAACAGATCATCGCTTTTGTCTAGCAATTTTTGAATATGTTCCATAGCTTTATGTTGTTCAATTGCAATTTTAGCAAGTGTTTTGTAGGTTTGGATTCACAACCAGAGTCATCTTCACTTGATGTATGAAAGTAAGCATCGCGTGAGTTTACCTTGGCACCGCGTGCCATGAAGCAGTAGGTGGGAGCAGAGTCATCCTTGTCATTAGCATCAGCGTTGGTGATGGAGCCATTGTCTTCAGTGTTGAAGATGGACTTGGCAACGTAGGCTGTAGCTAGAGCCAGACTTGCAACGCCAGAGTCGGACTCCTCCTCAGACTCCACCTCCGCCTCCTCAGAAGCAGACTCCTCCTCTGAATCCATCTCCTTGCCAACAAAAGCATGAGCCTTGCCAGATGAACTCTTCTTATGTGATGAAGACTTCGATGAAGACTTGGAAGAAGACTTTGAGGATTTCTTCTTCTTCTTGTCATCAGAATCATATTCCTTGCTCTTCTTCTTTTTCTTGTTCTCATTTTCCCACTGTGGACACTCAAAGATGTAGTGACCAGGTTTCTTGCACTTGTGGCATGTTCTCTTCTTGTGGTCATGAGTAGAAGCTTCATCATTTCTTGAGCTGGATCGTGAAGACTTTCTGAAGTCTTTCTTCTTAGTGAATTTCTGGAACTTCTTCACAAGCATAGCAAGCTCCTTTCCAATGTCTTCAGGATCCCCAGAACTGCAGTCAAATTCTTCTTTAGATGAGGAAACAGCCTTTGCCTTCAAAGCGCGAGTACGTCCATAGCTAGGACCATAGATATCTCTTTTCTCAGATAGCTGAAACTCATGTGTGTTGAGCCTCTCAAGTATGTCAGACAGATCGAGTGTCTTGAAGTCAGGGCGTTCTTGAATCATCAAGGCTAGGGTGTCAAAGGAGCTGTCAAGTGATCTCAGGAGTGTCTTGACGATTTCATGCTTGGTGATCTCAGTGGCGCCAAGTGCATGAAGCTCATTTGTGATATCAGTGAGGCGATCAAATGTGAGATGGACATTCTCATTGTCGTGTATCTTGAAGCGGTTGAAGAGGTTGCGAAGAATACTGATCCTTGAGTCTCTCTGGGTTGAGGCGCCTTCGTTGACCTTGGAGAGCCAGTCCCAGACTAGCTTCGACGTTTCCAGAGCACTCACATGGCCATACTGTCCTTTGGTCAGATGACCACAGATGATGTTCTTAGCAGTAGAATACAGTTGAATGAACTTCTTGACATCAGCAGGGGTGACACCTTCACCAGTCTTGGGAACACCGTTCTTGACGACATACCATAGATCGACATCAATGGCTTCAAGACGCATGCGCATCTTATTCTTCCAGTAGGGGTAATCAGTCCCATCGAAGACAGGGCACGCAGCGGAGACTTTAATTATCCCTGCAGTCGACATAGCTAAAACTCCAGGTGGTTAAACCGAATCACACAGAACAAGGGAGTACGTTGCTCTGATACCAATTGAAAGTGCTAGTTATCGACTAGACGGGGGGGTGAATAGGCAATTTTTATGAAAGTCTTCAAAACATGGGAGTTTCAAAGACAAACAATAGAAATGAACCTATTGACATGCCGCGGAAGGTAGACTACACTAGACAAACCATAGTCAAGTATTCAATGAAGTGAAAGCACGAAGACTATTAGCAGCTAGGTAGTATGGATCAGAATGGAAGATAGTGTGAAGCCAAACAACAATAGTCGTCACACAGTGAAGTCAAACAGATAATGCAAGCAGGCAATGTCTTCACAAGGACAAACTATAAGTAAAGAAAAGTAAGAGATAGAACCAGTTGCTTGGTGAGGACAGTGATTTGTTGGACCAGTTCCAGTTGCTGTGACAACTCTACATCTGATTAGGGAGGCTGAGATTTAACTCAGAAGACTGCGTCTTCACCTTATTCCCCTTGAGCTAAGGACACTTAGTCCTCGCCCAATCACTCTGGTAAGTCTTCAAGGTAGACTTCCAAACCTTCACAGACTTCGTTCACCGGCAATCCACAATGACTCTTGGATGCTCAGAACGCGACGCCTAACCGGCTGGAGGATTCACAGTCCTCAAGTGTAACTAGTCTTCAGGTCACGCGACAGAAAGACTTCTGTGATGCCAAACACTCTTTGGGCCCTGGGTGTTTTGGGCTTTGTCCTTGCAAGAATCTCGCTCTGGAATGCTTCGGAGGTGGGTTGCTCTCAAACGACAAAAGCCGTGCACTAACTCTGAGCAGCCACCAATTTATGGTGTAGGGGGTGGGCTATTTATAGCCAGGAGGCAACCCGACCTGATTTGTCCGAAATGACCCTGGGTCACTAAGGAACTGACACGTGTTCCAACGGTTAGATTTCAAACACACGCGGCAGCCTGACTTGGGCTACAAGTAAAGCTGACTTATCCGGCTTTGGATAAGATTTGCTCTCATTGTCTTCGCTCGAAGACATAGGATTTGGTTGAGCATCACTTCAGTCACTCTGACTTTGTTCACTTGGACCCCACTTAACAGTACGGTGGTTCCTATGACTCAACAAGGAAGAAAAGGAAACTACGAAACAACTATGTCTTCGCTCTCCATAGTCTTCATGCGATGTCTTCTTATGTCATAGTCTTCAATGTGAATATCTTCACAGACCACCATTATCTTCAATGTCTTCACACATTTTTAGGGGTCATCTCCAATAGGTAAACCGAATCAATGAGGGACTACTACCTGTGTTATCCTGCAATTCTCACAAACACATTAGTCCCTCAACCAGGTTTGTCGTCAATACTCCAAAACCAACTGGGGTGGCACTAGATGCACTTACAAGACTAGACAGAGGTGGTACCACACGGCCGCTCTCTACACAGCGACGCAACTGTCGGCCGGCTTGTAGGCGACCATTTCCCGCGTGTTCAACTGCTCTATGTGTGTGGTTGCTTGCGGTTCAGGCGGCCGCGGCGCGCTCTGCTCACGTCCCGCCGCGCGCGCTCTGCTCTCGCGTCCCTCCGGGTGCTCTTCCCTCGTCCCTCCATGTGCGTTGCCAGTGTTTGGGGCCTGCGCATGATCACGCACGTTCGTGTGCAAGCGGTTGCGCCGGGTGCGGCGCGACGATGCAGTTACCCGCTGCAAAAACTGCCATGCGGACGCGCCGAGAATGCACGCCGCCCGGCCCCCTTTTATTCCTACGGCCATTTACCTTCATCTCTCATCTCACATGACAAAATAAGCACACCCATGAGGACACATACAGAGAGGACATCCAGCGGTTCCAATGGCGCTCCCCATGGCTCAAATGGCGCTCCCAGCGGCCGACGACGACAATGGCGGGCAATTCACCATGCATCACGTAGTGGACACCCACGTGAGGGGGAAGGCTCTCTCGGTGGTGTACACGAATGATCTGGTCTCGGTGGAGAGCTCCATCCAAACTATGGAGCAGTTCCTTGTCGAGGACAAGTACCGAGTGGTCGGCTTCGACCTCGAGTACACCATCAGTCGTGCCGGGCATGATCAGAAGGTTGTCGTCGCCCAGTTGTGCGTGCGACATGATGTCCTTGTCTACCACTTACACCTTGCCACAAGGCCTTGCGAGCGTTTCTCCAGGTTTATCAACAGCTCCGACTATAGTTTCGCTAAGGTGGACACCACCAACGATCTAAAAGCGCTCAAGGTTTCGGACTTGAAATGCCCGAATCTTGTCAACATCCAGCACCACTACAAGGTCTGGGGCAGCGACAAAAAAAGAACTCCCTGGTTGACCTCGCCTCGGCCATCATCGACCCCTACTACGCGAAGATGAAGGAAGAGAGCAATAAGGACAAGAACGCCTGGCACAGTGTGTGGCATAAGAGACTGGATGAACAACATGTCAAGTAAGAGGCCATGGACGCGTACACAAGCTACAAGATGTACAGGCGGATCGTTGACATGAGGAACTGTCTTCTTCCTGACAAAGACGAGGGATCGAGCCACATAGCAGTGGCGGGAGCGTCACAAGAAGTAGATGACTAGATGATCGTTTCTCCTACTTTAGAATGCATGCAATTGTTTATTGAGGTGTGTGCGAATGATCTGTATAATCACTTATGTAATTGGATGTTTATTTAAGTTATATATATACATGTTATTCTACTGTAGACAGAGCAATTCACACGGCTTATTAGCAGCAATCGTTTGTGTTATTATTGGTCTTCGCACACATTTCAGATTACGGACCTGTTTGCCGCGTATCACACACATCTTGTTCAGTTGAACCGTTTCCATTGTGTTGCCTAATCACACACAGTTCATCCCAGTGAATCGTATGCTGTATATCGCACACGCCTTCATCTGGCTTCCCGTTTCCACCTCATCCCAAACAGTTAATTGAGCTGAACCGTATGCCCTGCATCGCACATGCAACTAAATTCTGAACCGTGTTTGATGCATCTGTCATCGCAAACGTTTTGCACCTTTTTTGACGGGGTTTTTACACCACCGTTCGCGATTATGGCATCGCACACAGTTTCGTCGAAGGGTCTCTGATCGTAGTGTCGCGTTTGGACCATCCTGCAGTAGTGAGTATCAATACTGATATTGTTTCCGACGTGCCTGTCGATGACAAGCAAGTTGTTCTTGTTGGTGACAAGCCGGTTGATGTCAAGTTCTTAGTGATGAGATGATGATGATTGCAGCTAGTCCTACACTTCCAATTTGTGTCGACCAAGGCATTCAGACAGATGATAGTTGTGTTGCTCGCGTCTTGGTGCATATGGAGGAGCTCGTAGTACACCGTAGGTTGGTTGGATCAATTGTGCGGAGACTTGTTGGAGCAGCTATGCATATGCACAGAGGCAAAGATGGATGTGTTCATCAATTGTGTGGCCCAGGCATTGCTCCTATTTTTGCAGGGTTGTATAAAGAAGGTTCGCGTTCAGGGACAATGAGCTCCATCGACAGCGAAGAAGAAGAAGGTGGTGGCGCCTAAGTCCAAGCTTATGTGGCGACGGAAGGTGGTTCCACCTGTTGTGGCAAGTCCAGCTAGGCGAGAGGGAGGAGGTGGAGTGGCAGGTCAGCGAGACTTGCAGATGGTGGCGAAGCGTGCCAATGTTACTGATTTGATGCCACTCATTAGAGAAGACCCTCCAGCGTTGAGGACAACGCCTTTTCAAGGGGGGGGGGGTGATGATGAGGGCATCCTAGTACCTCATGTTGTCCCCATGAAGGAGGAGGTGAAGCCCAACTTCAAGACTCCTCCAAGTTAGAGATGTGCCAAAGGAGGTGACCGAACCATGTACTTGGTCGGTTCCAGTTTTATGTATATTTATTTCTATAGGTCATGTTATGGGCCACTTAGGATTTTTATTTTGTGTGTTTTGGTGTGGGCCTGTCCAACCGACTAGTTTTCTAGATGCCTATATAAGGAGGCCAATGGCTAGGTTTAGAGGGGGAATTTTAGATTGGGTTTGAAACATTGTGTTCACATGGTGAATCATCTCACCGAGGACGACGCTGCTGGTTATCAAATAAAGTGATGGTTGTGTGAGGGTTCTTGTGTGATCAAGGATCATCGTGCCAAGGTTAGAGGCGTGTTGTTCATCTTCACATTGTTGGCTGGATTTGTTTCCTCACCTTCAGATTGTGTGGATTGTTCCCGTGATTTGTAGGTTTGCTATCTAGATTTTCTTGCAGTGAAAGATCGGGCAAAAACTGTAGGATCATCACGTCGATCCTTATTAAGTGGTCTCCATTTTTTACATTAAGATTGGATGCTACTAATCGCCCTAGGTTATCGCCAATCCAAAAGTGCACTACTATCATAAGGCAGTTAGCAAATGGGAGCCCTGCAGACTAGATAGATTAGTATATTATGATTGGTGAAAGTACTACAGTAGAGTGTTTGAAGTTATTCGTGGAGGGAGTGGTTGCAGTATTTCGGGCGAAGTATTTGAGGCGACCTACAGTACAAGATGTTGAACGCTTAATGGAGATCAGTGAGCGTCATGGGTACGGTTCCCTGGCTTGCTAGGGAGTATTGATTGTATCACTAGTAGAAAATAGGGCTTTGGTCCAGGCCAGACCAACCCATTAGTCCCGGTTCAGTCACGAACCGGGACCCATGGGGGCAATGGTCCCGGTTCATGAGGCCAGTGGGCCGGCCGGGCCTTGTGGGGCATTGGTCTTGGTTCGTCTGGACCCTTTGGTCTAGGTTCCAGACACGAACCGGGACCAATGTGCCTCGCTCCTGGCCCACAACCATTGGTCCCGGTTCGTGGCTGGAACTGGGACCAAAGGGGGACCTTTAGTCCCGGTTCCAGCTAAGAACCGGGACCAATGAGATGCCTATATATACCCCACGCTCGCGAGCAGAGCACTCCATTGCTCTATTTTTCTGGCCGGCCGTTGGAGAGCTTTGTGGTGCTTTAGCTCACCTCCTATGTACATGAGGTGTTCGATGAAAAGCCCGAGCCACACTTAAGCTTTCTCCTCTCGAAGCTCCTTGTCCAAGCTCCATTTTCCGCGAGATTTGTCTAGGTTTGGCGGTCTATGATCCTGTCCCGTCCCCGTCCTCACTTCCGTCGATCGCCCGCGCCGATCTCGTCGCCGGCACCACCATGGTGAGCCTCTTGATCTTATCTTCTTTCTAAAAGAAAAAAGTTCTTACTTGTATGATTTAGATAGATACTTGTGTAATTTTCTTGCTTTTATTATTGTTTTTATTATATAGTGCGATGGTTTTCCCTCAAGTGGCTTATTCTTGTAGACTTTGTTGGGCCTCCAAGTGCAGAGGTTTGTAGGACAGTAGCAAATTTCCCTCAAGTGGATGACCTAAGCTTTATCAATCCGTGGGAGGCATAGGTTGAAGATTGTCTCTCTCAAACAACCCTGCAACCAAATAACAAAGAGTCTCTTGTGTCCCCAACACACCCAATACAACGGTAAATTGTATAGGTGCACTAGTTCGGTGAAGAGATGGTGATACAAGTGCAACATTGATGGTACATATAGGTTTTTGTAATCTGAAAATATAAAAGCAGCAAGGTAGAAAGTAATAAAAGTGAGCGTAAACGGTATTGCAATGCTAGGAAACAAGGCCTAGGGTTCATACTTTCAATAGTGCAAGTTCTCTCAACACTAATAACATAATTGGATCATATAACTATCCCTCAACATGCAACAAAGAGTCACTCCAAAGTCACTAATAGCGGAGAACAAACGAAGAGATTATTGTAGGGTACGAAACCACCTCAAAGTTATCCTTTCCGATCGATCTATTCAAGAGTCCGTAGTAAAATAACACGAAGCTATTCTTTCCGTTCGATCTATCCTAGAGTTTGTACTAGAATAACACCTTAAGACACAAATCAATCAAAACCCTAATGTCACCTAGATACTCCAATGTCACCTCAAGTACTCGTGGGTATGATTATACGATATGCATCACACAATCTGAGATTCATCTATTCAACCAACACAAAGAACTTCAAAGAGTGCCCCAAAGTTTCTACCGGAGAGTCAAGACGAAAACGTGTGCCAACCCCTATGCATAAGTTCACAAGGTCACTGAACCCGCAAGTTGATCACCAAAACATACATCAAGTAGATCACGTGAATATCCCATTGTCACCACAGATAAGCACGTGCAAGACATACATCAAGTGTTCTCAAATCCTTAAAGACTCAATCCGATAAGATAACTTCAAAGGGAAAACTCAATCCGTTACAAGAGAGTAGAGGGAGAAACATCATAAGACCCAACTATAATAGCAAAGCTCGCGATACATCAAGATCGTGCCATATCAAGAACACGAGAGAGAGAGAGAGAGAGATCAAACACATAGCTACTGGTACATAGCCTCAGCCCCGAGGGTGAACTACTCCCTCCTCGTCATGGAGAGCGCGGGGATGATGAAGATCGCCACCGGTGAGGGATCCCGCCTCCGGCAGGGTGCCAGAACAGGGTCCCAATTGATTTTTGGTGGCTACAGAGGCTTGCGGCGGCGGAACTCCCGATCTAGGTTATTTTCTGGAGGTTTCTGTATTTATAGGAATTTTTGGCATAGGTCTCACGTCAGGGGGGTCTCCGAGTCGTCCGGGAGATAGGGGGACGCGCCTAGGGGGGTAGGGCGCGCCCCCACCCTCGTGGACGGCCCGGGACTCTTCTGGCCCAACTCTTTTACTCCGGGGGCTTCTTTTGGTCCATAAAAATTTATCAAAAATTGGCACGTCAATTGGACTCCGTTTGGTATTCCTTTTCTGCGATACTCAAAAACAAGGAAAAAACAGAAGCTGGCACTGGGATCTAGGTTAATAGGTTAGTCCCAAAAATCATATAAAATAGCATATAAATGCATATAAAACATCCTAGATGGATAATATAATAGCATGGAATAATCAAAAATTATAGATACATTGGAGACGTATCAGCATCCCCAAGCTTAATTCCTGCTCGTCCTCGAGTAGGTAAATGATAAAAACAGAATTTTTGATGTGGAATGCTACCTAACATGTTTATCAATGTAATCTTCTTTACTGTGGCAAGAATATTCAGATCCATAAGATTCAAGACAAAAATTTAATATTGACATAGAAACAATAATACTTCAAGCATACTAACAAAGCAATTATGTCTTATCAAAATAACATAGCCAAAGAAAGCTCATCCCTACAAAATCATATAGTTTGGCCATGCTTCATTTTTGTCACACAAAAATGCTCTCATAATGCACAACCCCGATGACAAGCCAAGCAATTGTTTCATACTTTAGTATTCTCAAACTTTTTCAACTTTCACGCAATACATGAGCGCGAGCCATGGACATAGCACTATGGGTGGAATAGAATATAATGATGGGGGTTATGTGGAGAAGACAAAAAAGGAGAAAGTCTCACATTGACGCCGCTAATCAACGGGCTAGGGAGATGCCCATCAATTGATGTCAATGCAAGGAGTAGGGATTGCCATGCAACGGATGCACTAGAGCTAGAAATGTATGAAAGATCAACAAAAAAACTAAGTGGGTGTGCATCCAACTTGCTTGCTCAAGAAGACCTAGGGCATTTGAGGAAGCGCATTGTTGGAATATACAAGCCAAGTGCTATAATGAAAAATTCCCACTAGTATATCAAAGTGACAAAATAAGAGACTCACTATCATGAAGATCATGGTGCTACTTTGAAGCACAAGTGTGGAAAAAGGATAGTAACATTGCCCCTTCTCTCTTTTTCTCTCATTTTTTGGTCCTTCTCTTTTTTTGCCTTCCTCTCTTTTTTTATTTCCTCACACGGGACAATGCTCTAATAATGATGATCATCACACTTCTATTTATTTACAACTCAAGGATTACAACTCGATACTAGAACAAAATATGACTCTATATGAGTGCCTCTGGCGGTGTACCGGGATGGGCAATGAATCAAGAGTGACATGTATGAAAAATTATGAATGGTGGCCTTGCCACAAATATGATGTCAACTACATGATCATGCAAGGCAATATGACAATGATGAAGCGTGTCATAATAAACGAAACGGTGTTAAGTTGCATGGCAATATATCTCGGAATGGCTATGGAAATGCCATGATAGGTAGGTATGGTGGCTGTTTTGAGGAAGATATAAGGAGGCTTATGTGTGATAGAGCGTATCATATCACGGGGTTTGGATGCACCGGCGAAGTTTGCACCAACTCTCGAGGTGAGAAAGGGCAATGCACGGTACCGAAGAGGCTAGCAATGATGGAAGGGTGAGAGTGCGTATAATCCATGGACTCAACATTAGTCATAATGAACTCACATACTTATTGCAAAAATCTACAAGTCATCGAAAACCAAGCATTACGCGCATGCTCCTAAGGGGATAGATTGGTAGGAAAATACCATCGCTCATCCCCGACCGCCACTCATAAGGAAAGCAATCAAAGAACACCTCATGCTTCAAATTTGTCACACAATGGTTACCATACGTGCATGCTACGGGACTTGCAAACCTCAACACAAGTATTTATCAATTTCACAATTACTGAAGTAGCATGACTCTAATATCACCATCTTTATATCTCAAAACAATTATCAAGTATCAAACTTCTCATAGTATTCAATGCACTTTATATAAAAGTTTTTATTATACCCATCTTGGATGCCTATCATATTAGGACTAGTTTCATAACCAAAGAAAATTACCATGCTGTTTAGGACTCTCAAAATAATATAAGTAAAGCATAAGAGTTCATCTATTTCTTCAAAATAAAACCACCGCCGTGCTCTAAAAGGATATAAGTGAAGCACTAGAGCAAATGACAAACTACTCCGAAAGATATAAGTGAAGATCAATGAGTAGCCGAATAATTATGCAACTATGTGAAGAATTACTAATATTTAAGAATTTAATATCTTGGTATTTTATTCAAACAGCAAGAAAAACAAAATAAAATAAAATGACGCTCCAAGAAAAACACATATCATGTGGTGAATAAAAATATAGCTCCAAATAAAGTTAACGATGAACGGAGACGAAAGAGGGGATGTCATCCGAGGCATCCCCAAGCTTAGGCACTTGGTTTGTCCTTGAATATTACCTTGGGGTGCCTTGGGCATCCCCAAGCTTAGGATCTTGACACTCCTTATTCCGTAGTCCATCGAATCTTTACCCAAAACTTGAAAACTTCACAACAAAAACTCAACAGAAAACTCGTAAGCTCCGTTACTATAAGAAAATAAATAAACACTTTTGGTACTGTTGTGAACTCATTCTAAATTCATATTGGTGTCATATCTACTGTATTCCAACTTCTCTCTGGTTCATACCCTCCGATACTACTCATAGATTCATCAAAATAAGCAAACAACACATAGAAAACAGAATCTTTCAAAAACAGAACAGTCTGTAGTAATCTGGTAATTTTCCATACTTCTGTAACTCCAAAAATTCTAGCAAATTAGGAAAACATGACCAATTTGTGTACCAATCCAGATCAAAAAGAATCATGTAGAAAGAACGTTTCTATGAATTATCAAAACTAATTTACTGGGCGCAAAAGTTTCTGATTTTCAGCAGGATCAACACAACTATCACCGTAAGCTATCCTAAAGGTCTTACTTGGCACTTTATCGAAACAAACGCTATAAAACATGATTACTGCAGTAGCATAATCATGTGAACACACAAAAACAGTAAAGGTAAATATTGGGTTGTCTCCCAACAAGCGCTTTTCTTTATTGCCTTTTTAGCTAGGCATGATGATTTCAATGATCCTCGCATAAAAGATAAGAATTTAAACATAAAGAGAGCATCATGAAGCATATGACAAGCACATTTAAGCCTAACCCACTTCCTATGCATAGGGATTTTGTGAGCAAACAACTTATGGGAACAAGAATCAACTTGCATAGGAAGTTAAAACAAGCATAACTTCAAGATTTTCAACACATAGAGAGGAAACTTGATATTACCGCAACTCCTACAAGCATATATTCCTCCCTCATAATAATTTTCAGTAGCATCATGAATGAATTAAACAATATAACCATCACATAAATCATTCCTTTCATGACCCACAAGCATAGAAAATTTATTACTCTCCACATAAGCAAAATTCTTCTTATTCGGAATAGTGGGAGCAAATTCAAGAAAATAACTATCATGGGATTGAAAATTGAAATCAAGATGAAAAGTTTCATGGTTATCATTATTCTTTAGCATACGTGTCATCACAATAATCATCATAGATAGGAGGCATGCTTTCATCATAATAAATTTGCACATCAAAACTTGGGGGACTAAAAATATCATCTTCGTCAAACATAGCATCCCCAAGCTTGTGGCTTTGCATATCATTAGCATCATGGATATTCAAAGAATTCATACTAAAAACATTGCAATCATGCTCATCATTCAAAGATTTAGTGCCAAACATTTTAATGCATTCTTCTTTTAGCACTTGGGCACAATTTTCCTTTCCATCATTTTCACGAAAGACATTAAAAAGATGAAGCATATGAGGCACCCTCAATTCCATTTTTTTGTAGTTTCTTTTATAGACTAAACTAGTGATAAAACAAGAAACAAAAAGATTCGATTGCAAGATCTAAAGATATACCTTCAAGCACTCACCTTCCCCGGCAACGGCGCCAGAAATTGCTTGATGTCTACTCTACTACGCAACCTTCTTCTTGTAGACTTTGTTGGGCCTCCAAGTGCAGAGGTTTGTAGGACAGTAGCAAATTTCCCTCAAGTGGATGACCTAAGTTTTATCAATCCGTGGGAGGCGTAGGTTGAAGATGGTCTCTCTCAAACGACCCTGCAACCAAATAACAAAGACCCTCTTGTGTCCCCAACACACCCAATACAATGGTAAATTGTATAGGTGCACTAGTTCGGCGAAGAGATGATGATACAAGTGCAATATGGATGGTAGATATAGGTTTTTGTAATCTAAAAATATAAAAACAGCAAGGCAGCAAGTGATAAAAGTGAGCGTAAACGGTATTGCAATGCTAGGAAACAAGGCCTAGGGTTCATACTTTCACTACTGCAAGTTCTCTCAACAATAATAACATAACTGGATCATATAACTATCCCTCAACATGCAACAAAGAGTCACTCCAAAGTCACTAATAGCGGAGAACAAACGAAGAGATTATTGTAGGGTACGAAACCACCTCAAAGTTATCCTTTCTGATCGATCTATTCAAGAGTCCGTAGTAAAAGAACACGAAGCTATTCTTTCCGTTCAATCTATCCTAGAGTTTGTACTAGAATAACACCTTAAGACACAAATCAACCAAAACCCTAATGTCACCTAGATACTCCAAAGTCACCTCAAGTATCCGTGGGTATGATTATATGATATGCATCACACAATCTCAGATTCATCTATTCAACCAACACAAAGAACTTCAAAGAGTGCCCCAAAGTTTCTACCACAGAGTCAAGACGAAAACGTGTGCCAACCCCTATGCATAAGTTCACAAGGTAACTGAACCCGCAAGTTGATCACCAAAACATACATCAAGTAGATCACGTGAATATCCCATTGTCACCACAGATAAGCACATGAAAGACATACATCAAGTGTTCTCAAATTCTTAAAGACTCAATCCGATAAGATAACTTCAAAGGGAAAACTCAATCCATTACAAGAGATTAGAGGGGGAGAAACATCATAAGATCCAACTATAATAGCAAAGCTCGCGATACATCAAGATCGTGCCATATCAAGAACACGAGAGAGAGATCAAACACATAGCTACTGTACATACCCTCAGCCCCAAGGGTGAACTACTCCCTCGTCGTCATGGGGAGTGCCGGGATGATGAAGATGGCCACTGGTGAGGGATCCCCCCTCCGGCAGGGTGCCGGAACAGGGTCCCGATTGTTTTTGGAGGTTTCTTGCGGCGGCGTAGGTCTCACGTCAGGGGGGTCTCCGAGTCTTCCACGAGATAGGGGGACGCGCCTAGGGTGGTAGGGCACGCCCCCACCCTCTTGGACGGCCCGGGACTCTTCTGGCCCAACTCTTTTACTCCGGGGGCTTCTTTTGGTCCATAAAAAGTCATCAAAAATTGGCACGTCAATTGGACTCCATTTGGTATTCCTTTTCTGCTATACTCAAAAACAAGGAAAAAACTGGCACTGGGCTCTAGGTTAATAGGTTAGTCCCAAAAATCATATAAAATAGCATATAAATGCATATAAACATCCTAGATGGATAATATAATAGCATGGAACAGTAAAAAATTATAGATACGTTGGAGACCTATCAGAAGACAGCGAAGAAGAAGAGGATGATGACAACTATGTGCCCCCTGAATACGGTGACGCTGCAACGGGGGAAGCTGAAGATCAAGTGGAACCAGACGATGTGCCCGATGATGATCTCCGCCAGGTCATTGTTGATGCAAAGAGACAGTGCGAAAGTGAAAAGGAGAAGGTGAAGTTCGATCGCATGTTAGAGGATCACAAAAAAGGGTTGTACCGCAATTGCGAAGATGGCAACACAAAGCTCGTTACCGTACTGGAATTGCGGCAGTGGAAGGCAGAGAATGGTGTACCTGACGAAGGATTTGAGAAGCTACTGAAAATATTGAAGAAGAAGCTTCCAAAGGATAACGAATTGCCCGACAGTACGTACGCAACAAATAAGGTTGTATGCCCTCTAGGATTGGAGGTGCAGAAGATACATGCATGCCCTAATGAATGCATCCTCTACCGCGGTGCGTACGAGGATTTCAACGCATGCCCGGTATGCAGTGCATTGCGGTATAAGATCAGACAAGATGACCCTGGTGATGTTGACGGCGAGCGCCCCAGGAAGAGGGTTCCTGCCAAGGTGATGTGGTATGCTCCTACAATACCACGGTTGAAACGTCTGTTCAGAAACAAAGAGCATGCCAAGTTGATGCGATGGCACAGTGAGGACCGTAAGAAAGACGAGAAGTTGAGAGCACCCACTGACTGGTCGCAGTGGAGAAAAATCGAGAGAAATTACTGGGAGGAGTTTGCAGGTGACGCAAGGAACGTATGGTTTGGTTTAAGCGCGGATAGCATTAATCCTTTTGGGGAGCAGAGCAGCAATCACAACACCTGGCCCATGACTCTATGTATCTATAACCTTCCTCCTTGGCTGTGCATGAAGCGAAAGTTCATTATCATGCCAGTTCTCATCCAAGGCCCTAAGCAACCCGGCAACAACATTGATGTGTACCTAAGGCCATTAGTTGAAGAACTTTTACAGCTGTGGAATGGAAACGATGTACGTGTGTGGGATGAGCACAAACAGGAGGAATTTGACCTGCATGCGTTGCTGTTTGTAACCATTAATGATTGGCCTGCTCTCAGTAACCTTTCAGGACAGACAAACAAGGGATACCACGCATGCACGCACTGTTTAGATGACATCGAAAGTATATACCTGGAAAAATGCAGGAAGAATGTGTACGTGGGGCATCGTCGATTTCTTGCGACCAACCATCAATGTCGAAAGAAAGGCAAGCATTTCAAAGGCGAGGCAGATCACCGGAAGAAGCCCGCCATCCGTACCGGTGATCACGTGCTTGCTATGGTCAATGAGTTACAAGTAATCTTTGGAAAGGGTCCCGGCGGACTATCTGTTCCGAATGACGCTAAGGGACGCGCACCCATGTGGAAGAAGAAGTCTATATTTTGGGACCTACCCCACTGGAAAGACCTAGTGGTCCGCTCTTCAATCAACGTGATGCACGTGACGAAGAACCTTTGCGTGAACCTGCTAGGCTTCTTGGGCGTGTATGGGAAGACAAAAGATACACCGGAGGCACGGGAGGACCAGCAACGTGTGCATGAAAAAGACGGCATGCCTCCAAAGCAGTATGAAGGTCCTGCCAGCTACGCTCTTACCAAAGAAGAGAAGGAAATCTTCTTTGAATGCCTGCTCAGTATGAAGGTCCCGTCTGGCTTCTCATCGAATATAAAGGGAATATAAATATGGCAGAGAAAAAGTTCTAGAACCCAAAGTCTCATGACTGCCACGTGATTATGACGCAACTGCTTCCGGTTGCATTGAGGGGGCTTCTACCGGAAAACGTTCGATTAGCCATTGTGAAGCTATGTGCATTCCTCAATGCAATCTCTCAGAAGGTGATCGATCCAGAAATCCTACGAAGGTTAAGGAGTGATGTGGCGCAATGTCGTGTCAGTTTCGAGCTGTTGTTCCCACCATCCTTCTTCAATATCATGACGCACGTCCTAGTTCATCTAGTCGACGAGATTGTCATTCTGGGCCCTGTATTTCTACACAATATGTTCCCCTTTGAGAGGTTCATGGGAGTCCTAACGAAATATGTCCGTAACCGCACTAGGCCAGAAGGAAGCATCTCCATGGGCCATCAAACAGAGGATGTCATTGGGTTTTGTGTTGACTTCATTCCTGACCTTAAGAAGATTGGTCTCCCTCAATCGCGGTATGAGGGGAGACTGACTGGAAAAGGCACACTAGGAGGGGACTCAATAATATGTAGGGATGGGCATTCTTGGTTTCAAGCACACTACACAATTCTACATAACTCTACCTTGGTGACCCCGTATGTCGATGAACACAATAACATTCTGCACTCCAAACACCCGGAGCAGTGTGACGACTGGATTACATGTGAACACATCAGGAATTTTGGCAGTTGGTTGCAAACACGTCTCAGGGGTGACAACACTGTTCCTGATGAGCTGTACTCGTTGGCCAGGGGACCATCTTCGACTGTATTGACTTACAAAGGGTACAAGATAAATGGGAATACATTTTACATGATTTCCCAAGATCAAAAGAGCACCATCCAAAACAGCGGTGTCCGCTTTGATGCAGCAACCAAGAGGGGAAATGACACATATTATGGTTACATAGTGGACATATGGGAACTTGACTACGGACATGATTTTAAGGTCCCTTTGTTTCAGTGTAAATGGGTCAATCTGTCAGGAGGCGGGGTACAGGTAGACCTATAGTACGGAATGACAATAGTGGACCTGAACAATCCTGGGTACACAGACGAACCATTCGTCCTAGCCAATGATGTGGCGCAGGTTTTCTATGTGAAGGACATGTCTACCAAACCGAGAAAAAGAAAAGATAAGGAAGCGGATACATCATACGATGAGCCAAAGCGCCACATAGTTCTTTCAAGAAAAAGAGACATCGTGGGATTGGATGGCAAGACAGACATGTCTGAAGATTATGATAAGTATCATGAAATTCCTCCCTTCAAAGTCAAGGCTGACCCAAGAACTCTGTTAAACGATGAAGAATATCCATGGTTACGGCGCAATAAGCAAAGGACACATGCGAAGAAAAAGTGAAGACGTTCTCTCCACAACTATTATGATGATGCCTTTGATCTAGAATATCACTGTAGTTACATGTGAAGAAAATGAAATGCCTTTTGTAACAGATGAGTTTCCGTATGAAACCCTGATACTTCGACAGAGATTGTCCGTTTTGTACATGAAGTGCATCCAGTTTTTGTCGTAACCCTCTCAACTTTTTAGCACATGCTATGTGGGTGAAATGATGATACCTTGCCAATTTTCAGCCTCTTCAGAGTTCATTTGTAGTGCTTTTCAATTTCAGTGTTATTTAACTTACAAAAATCAGTAAAGGCATGAAAAATACCAGATGAAGTCAGAAAGGGTTGAAAATTGATGATGTGGCTTTGAATGGTTCATTTTGAACACACAGAAAGTTTGTAGTTCAAATAAGTTCAAAAAAAATGAAATCCCTTTGTAATAGATGAGTTTTCGTCCGAAACCCTCATACTTCGAAAGAGATTGTCCATTTTGTACACGAAGTGCATCCAGTTTTGCCGTAACCCTCTCAACTTTTTAGCACATGCTACGTGGGTGAAATGATGATACCATGCCAACTTTCAACCTTTTCAGAGTTCATTTGTAGTGCTTTTCAATGTAAGGGTCATTTAACTCATGAGCTAATAGCAAAAAGAATGAACTAATAGCAAAAAGAATGAACTAAAAATAATCAATTAAAATATTCTGTTATGATCAACTAAAACAAAACTATAATATTCTTCAATAGCAAAAAGAATCAACTAAAAAGCTTTTATAAAACTCCAATAGCAAAAGGAATCAACTAAAAAGCTTTTATAAACCTCTAGTATTATTGAAACTAAAATTATATAAAATTTATGCAACTAAAATTATCAAAGTATTTTATGTTCAAAACATTAAAAGCAAAAAGAATTTTCATAAAGAAATTTTTTGTTAGAAACTTTAATAGCAAAGAGAATTATCATAAAGTTTTTTTGTTAGAAACTAAAATAACAAAATCTTTTTCTGATTATAATGATAAAACACAGTAATATTAAATAGCAGGAAAATGAATCACTCCAAAATCTATTTTTATAGTAAAGTTTATCACAAACTAGTGATTCACACAAATTTCAAAGAATTCAAATTTAAACTATTCAAATTTGAAAACTAATGGCACTAACAGAAAGTTTATAATTTTTGTGACCTAAAAGCAAAAAAGAATTAAAAAATAAAGAAAAAACAAAAGAAAATAAATAATGCAAAAAACAAAACAAAAAATGGAAAAAAATGCCACCTACTAGGCCACCACGGCCTGAATACGACTAGAAACCCTATTGGGCCAGGATTCAGGCCCGCAACAGGCCCAGTTGGACCACAAGCAGAGAGACAAGTTTAGGCCAGTCGGCCTGCAGTAGTGAGGAGTTAAAATGGGTGGATACAACAGCGCTTATAAACAGGTGCGGCCGCTCCTCAGCTAGCGAGGTGGGACTAAACATCCCACCGCACCACGGCTTTGGCAGCCATAGGCCATTGGTCCCGGTTGGTGGCACGAACCGGGAGCAATGCATACCTTTGGTCCCGGTACCTCGCACCAACCGGGACCAATGCCAACCTTTGGTCCCGGTTCGTGCCACCAACCGGGACCAAAGGTCTCTCCTTCCCGCCCTTTGGGCTGCTGAAAAGAGACCTTTGGTCCTGGTTGGTGGCACGAACCGGGACCAATCCTTCATAGCAACACTTGTAAAATTTTCCGTCTTCATCGACCATTTGCCGCCCTCCCCCCCGACGGCGCCGAGCTCATCGACACCGCCAGGCTGCCCGTTGTAACACCCCGCATGTAACTTGCCATATTTGTAACTCCGACTCCATTTCCGGCTATGTGATATGTTTTTCCCTCCGTTGTTGGGTTTTGTCTTTCGTTTTGTATTTTGTCTTGTCATGCATTTTCATATCATGTCATGAAGTGCATTGCATTCGCATACGTGTTCGTCTCATGCATCCGAGCATTTTCCCCGTTGTCCGTTTTCCAATCCGGCGCTCCTATCTCCTCCGGTGCACCCCTCTAGTTTTCTTTCGTGTGCGTGTGTCAAACTTTCTCGAAATGGACCGAGGCGTGTCAAGTGGTCTTAATATACATCCGGAGACTACCGGTCAAGTTTCGTTCCATTCGGAGGTCGTTTGATACTCCAACGGTTAACCGGGCATCCGCAAAGTCCATTTGATTGTCCAGCAAAAACCCCCTCCAAAACCAGCCCAAAGCCCACCAAACACTCTTCCATGCTCTAGGTCGTTCGATCACGATTGTGTGGGCGAAAACCGCACGTCATTTGGAGCCTCCTAGCTCCCTCTACCTATAAATTAGTGGGCATCCCGAAAACGAAATCGTAGTCTCCCGTAACCCTAATTTCCCCTCTCCGCGGGCGGACGCGTCCAGCGCCCGCCGGACAAACGCGCCGC